>NC_088380.1:63655000-64855000 GCF_037993035.2 Macaca fascicularis | reverse complement strand
CATCCAGCTTAAGAGTGTGTCTGCCTTTCCCAGCCCACTGACTCAAATGTTAATCTCCTTTGGCAACACCCTCACAGACACACCCAGGATCAATACTTTGTATCCCTCCATCCAATCAAATTGACATTCAGTATTAACTATCACAGAAGGCATACTATGTTCTGAGCTTTCTTATCTGTACTGTAAAAAAAAAAAAATACAGCAGTGAATGAAACCAACAAAAATACCTTTGTGGACTTTATATTCCAGGTGGGAGTGAAAGACAAGAAAAAAAATTTATATATTTTATATATATGTAATATATATTTATATATCTATATTTAAAAATATATATGGGGAAGATTTTGTGATAAATACTATGAAGAAAAGTGTGTTAGAGAAGAGGTTAACGAATGTGTGTGTGGTGGGTGGTGGAATTTTAAGTGGTGTTAGGAAAGACCTCATTCAGAAGGTAGCATGCGAGTAAACATGAAGGAGGTACAAAAAGTTCTCCTGCCATCATAGAGGGATGGTAAGGTGCTGGTGGCTGGAGTGAAGAAGCAAAGTGGAGAATAAGGGAAAAAGTTGGAGATGAAACATAAGGGGACTTGTAGCTCTATTTATCTTACTAGTGGCTTTGCTTTATTAAACAAAGACCTTTAAACAGATGTTAACAAGATAACTCTGACTCCTAATTTGGAGATGACTTTAGGGAAATAAGGGAAGAAACAGAGAGACAAATGAGAAGCAGAAGAATTCTTTTCCTCAGGGTCTTTCTCATTGTTGTTCTCACTACGATCATCCTTTGGACAGATGGTACTCTTTTTAACTCAATGTGATCTAAATGTGGGTTTAAAAAAAATCCTTTTCTTTGTTTAACAACTGAGACAAAGCAGGAATTTTAAAGCAACACTTTACTGACAAACTATGTAGAATCAAAATAACATGAAACTAGATAATTTGTCCTATAATAGGAGATATTTTATTCAAATGAAGTCCGCTAGGAGAAACTCTTCTTCTAACTCCCTCTTCACACTGGACAGCAGAGGCCATCTTTAACCTTCCCACAAGAGAGGGCTCTACAAGACATAGTCATTGCTCAAGAGATTGAGAATCAAGACAGAGAAGTTTAGTCTCCTCCTGTGCTTACTTAAGGCTCACCTCCTTAACTCTGATTTCCTCTCCGGGAAATCCCTATTGCTCTGGTGATTGTATACTGGGATTTATACAACATTTAGGGAAGTGTAACCTACTCAAAATATCCAAATATAGCAGCATAATTCTAATACTCTAATAAGAGGCACATCGACATATTTTTGAGGATGGGGAAAGATAATTAAATAACAGTATGAGTCATATTATGATCTCAATAAATATTAGTTACCTTGTCTTCCTCTCAGAGTGACTTTCACCACCCTCTGTAACTCATCTAGCCTTATCTAATGGGAGGCCTTTTTTTTTTTTGGATAGCATGACTACATAATATCAAGCTATTTTTTATGTTATTTGCCCTGTCTTAAATATCTTCCCCTTACCTCCTTCTCATACAAGCCTTAAAGCTCTTCCATAGGTCTTTTACCTAATTGAACTCAACACTGATGTCTTCTCTTTGCTGTACATTTGTATGTCTAGACCAATCATTTTTCATATAATATGAAACTTTTGGATATAAAAATATTAACTTCTTAAAAGATAGTAACCCTGATTTGCCCTTTATACTTTAACTCCTTTTGTTTCTTTGTTTTTAAATCCACTGTGCAAAGCTGTTTATGCAACAGAAATTTAGTAAATATTCTGTGAACGTCTGAAACATCCATTCATCAATCCACTCACTCAAAAACATTACCATACACTTTGTCATGCATTGCTAGATGTTCAAGCATGAAAATAAAAAAATAGTGAAGAATAATTTATTGTAAATGTTATTTTTCAGGGAAGAGAACACTAGAAATAACTTCTTGAGAAATTGGTTTGGGAAAATAGTATATCCAAAATTAGAGAGCGCCATCTTGTGGGCAAGTGAGTATCTCACACAAATAATTTTAAGTTGCAAAAATAGTAGAATTTCTTCTCCTTTTTTCTTACAATTCAAATCTCCTTTTTACTGTAAGTATTTGGATTGATACATAATTATACATATTTAGGAGGTACATGTGATATTTTGATTCATGCATACAATGTGTAATGATCAAATCAGGGTATTTAAGGTTACCATCACCTCAAACAGTTATTATTTTTTACATTGGGAACACTTCAGCTCTTCCAGATATTTTGAAATATACAATAAATTATTGTTAGCTATAGTCACCTTTCTGTGTTATCAAACACTAGAACTTATTTCTTTTATCTAACTATATTCTCATACCCACTAACTAACCTCTCTTCATCCCACCTCTCTCTTCCCAGCCTCTGGTAACCATCGTTCTACTCTCTACCTCAAAGAGATCCTCTGTTTTAGCTCCCACATATGAATGACAACATGCCATATCGTCTTTCTGTGCCTGGCTCATTTCACTTATTGTAATGACCTCCAGTTCTATCAAGGACACTTAGGTTGATTCCATATCTTGGCTATTGTGAATAGTGCTGCAATAAACATGGGGGTGCAGGTGTACTTTTAATATACTCATTGCCTTTCCTTTGAATAAATACCAAGTGGTGGGATTGCTGGATCATATGATAGTTTTATTTTTAGTTTTTTGAGAAACTCCCATACTGTTTTCCTTTGTGGCTGTACTAATATACATTCCCACCATCAGTGTATAGGAGTTCTCTTTTCTCAGCATCCTTCCTAGCATCAAATAAAATCTTTTAAAGAGGCTCTCTCTGTCCTAGCTGAAGAACAGAAAATATATATTAAAATTTTGTATAATTATAAACAATCCTTAGAAACTAATTGTATTATTTACAATTTACTTTTAAATTTCTTGAATATCTAAAAATGAAGGCTTAGCAAATAAATTACTAAATATCATAAACATGACTTATACTTTTCATAAGAAAGCTTATAAAACTGTTAATGAAAAAGGAGACAGAATTCTTAGAGATTATCTCTTTAAGGGATCTATCACTTTTTGGGTATCTCAGGGTGCTTTGAAAATTTGATTAAATCAAATCTCTCTTGAAAAATGTAAACATACACACAATTTTTCAGTTTTAATTTTTCAATTTTTCAATTTTTTAGTTTCAGGGGCTTCACCAGCTCCCCTGTGGTTGACTCATGAACCCATTCATGAACTTCATATTTTAAATACTTACATTTTACATAATACACAATTAAAGTCTAGAAGATTTGGGGGTAAAAACTAAAATTTGATTCCATTATCTCTTCATCCCCAAAACCTCATGCTCACACAATTTTATAAGATAGATATAGATAGATCAAATCATGATGAAATGTATTTGCTACATTGTTTGAGTTCCTAAGCTAAATCTTAAAACTTATAGTTTCCAGGCTATTAATGTTCCTTACATCAACAAAAATAAAAATTTAATATTAGGTTCATGTCATTCATGGTATATCTGTCACAAATACCCTTGATGACCATTCTATCCAAAATAAAAGATATGTTATGGATTTCCTTCTTTTTCAGGGCTGGGTAGAATTCCAGTGTGTGACTGTGTTTGTGTGTGTGTGTGTGTGTGTGTGTGTGTGTGTGTCTGTACCACATTTTCTTTATCCATTCATTGTTGATGAACACTTAGGTTGATTCCATATCTTTGCTATTTTAAATAATGCTATCATGAACATGGGAGTGCAAATATCTTTTTGACACACTGATTTCATTTTCTTTGGATATATACCTAGTAGTGAGATTGCTGGATAATATGGTAGTACTATTTTTAGGTTTTAAAGAGCCTCGATGCTGTTTGCCATAATGGCTATGCTAATATACATTCCCACCAACAGTGTAAATGTCTTCTGTTTTCTCCACATCCTTGCCATCTTTCATCTTTTTTGTACTAACCATTCTAACAGGTATGAGGTGATATCTCATTGTGGTTTTAGTTTGCATTTCCCTGATTATTAAGTGATGTTGAACATTTTTTCATATACCTGTTGGCCATTGGTATGGCTTCATTGGAGAAATGTCTGTTTAGATCCTTTTCTTGTTTTTTAATTAAGTTATTTGTTTTCATACTGTTGACCTTTTTGAGTTCCTTATATATTTTGGAAATCCTGTCATTTGGGATCACATGGATGAATCCGGTTGATGTTACGTTAAGTGAAATAAACACCACATGATCTCATTTAAATGTGAAAGCAAAAAGGTCAAACTCATAGAAACAGAATAAAATGGTTGTTACCAGGGCTGGTGGGTGGGGGCTGAAGATTGGGGCAATGTTGGTCAAAGGACACAAAATTTCAGTTAAACAGGAGGAATAAGTTCCAGAGATCTGTTGTACATCAGGGTGACTATAGTTAATAACAACACATTGCATACTTGAAAATAGCTAAAAGAATAGGTTTTAAGTGTTCTTGCCACAAAAAAAAGATAAGTTTGTGAGGTAATGCATAGATTAATTAGCTTGATTTGGCCACTTCACAATATATACATCTATCAAAATAACATGTTTTACATCATAAATATATAAATTTTTATTTGTCAATTTTTAAACATATATATATATATTTTAGAATTATGGCTTAGCCTTGGGTTAATGAAGTTGTGACAGCATGAGGTTTATAAAACTGAACAAAGAATCCCGAACCATACCCATCCTAGCTATGGAAATACAATGGAAATACAAATAAATACTGTTAGTTTTCTGTTTCCTCTTTCTTTCTCATTGAGAAATCGTGTCCCTTCATAAAAACCATTTCTCCTTGTCAGATCATTGGAGCTCTTTTTTCTCCATTATTATTTATAATATTTTATGTTTTATTCATCTCTTGCTAGTATGAACCTTAGTAATCTAGGTTAGTATTTCCCAAAGTAGGTTTTGTGGAATGCTAATATCAACAGGTACTACATGCAAAATGGTCGCATGGTCAAATAAGCTGAGCTTCATAAAATTAAACTGATATATTACTGGAAGCTAAATAAATATTGTAAATCTCCAGGAAAGAGATACATATGCGAAATATTCCAAACTTTATTAAACATGTAATTTTTTGTTTGTTTACAGAGTATCTAATGGGGTTGGGTGCTCCCCAGAGAACATTATGGCACGTGCTGAACTAGAGATAAAAAAAGATAGATTTATACATACGTGCAGATTGCTTGGACAAGTTTCAGCAGGATGGTGAGAAATTGATTTCTAGAGTAGAATATTCTGGGAAATGCATTTTTTTTATGTTAAATGATCCTAATTCAAATATTATGATTAATTTTAACTTAGCAGGCAATTTGATGTGATGGAGAAAGCACTCACCTGAAACAGAGTTAATGTGTTTTATTCCTTGGTACAGTCATGCTGGTTTTTAAGTGATTAGCAATTCATTTTACCTCTCCAGCTAAGGTAAAGGAATTCTTGTAGGAGTAATAGAAGCCCTGTCATTTATATAAAACTTAGATTAAGATGCTTTGTGCAGCAATTCCCATGGCATATTTCTTTTTGTCTTTTCTCTTTCTCTTCGTTTCCCTCCCTCCCTCCTTTCTTCCCTTCCTCCTGCCCTGCCCTTCTTTTCTTTTTCTTTCTTTCTTTCTTGACAAGGTCCTACTTCGTCCCCCAGGCTGGAGTACCTGGGCTCAAGGTATCCTCCCACCTCAGCCTCCCAGAAATCCTGGGATTGCAGACATGAGCCATCATGCCCAGCCCCAAGTCATATTCTAAAACATGGCTTACTCTGATATTAACTGCCATCTACAGGGGAATGGCCTACTTACTCTGCAAATGCTCTCTACCTTCTAAAATAGTCACATTCCAATTAGTATATTTAAAGCTCTTAGAAGTCACGTAATAAAAAATATTTTCTTTAAGATTTTGAAGTCAATATTTATAAATTATTTGACTCTCTAGTCTTTTTCTTATTTTTATTATTCAACTGGACTTTTACCATCTCAAAAGCTAGTATTCAATGTACCAGTTTGGAAAATGTTCTTATGCCTTTTCTACTTTTGATAGATAAAATTGTTTTTAATTCATGCTAACAGATGAACAAATAATCTTTAAAAATGGACTCCTAATTAATTGTGAATTGTGAATTAGTAGTGAATTGATCACATGTTCATATTATCTGTAATTAAATAGAGGAATTTAAAAGAAGAGGTGTGAGAATGGGAGAGAAGCCTGCCTCCCTGCATCCTATCTAAGGCTCCTGTTTCTACCCACGGCCCCTACCACAGAAACACCCAAGATTTATTTTCTAGAGAAATGTTCTCAGAAAGGGTCAGGATTCTGAGAGAGAAGATGTAGCACCCTGCAGGGAAGAGGTGTGGGGCTGAAACAAGGAATGAAGAGAATGTCTGTGTTACAGGTCTGGTTCTCTGAGAGACTCTGAGATAGACAGAGATTGGGATGCAGAGTGTTTATGGGGAAATGCTCTCAGTGTGAGTACCACCGGAAGAAGAGTAGGAATAGGGTTAAAGGCTCAGTGGAGGCCTCTTCTGGCTCAGTTGGGGTTTCTGAAACTTAGGGGAAGAGGTTAGGACTCTATACTACCTCCTTCCCATTTATCGAATAGCCATTGTTTGCAGGCTTGTATACATGGGTAAGATTTTGAAGTCAATATTCAAAAGGCCTCAGTGGAGGCCTCTTCTGGCTCAGTTGGGGTTTCTGAAACTTAGGGGAAGAGGTTAGGACTCTATACTACCTCCCTCCCGTTTATCGAATAGCCATTGTTTGCAGGTTTGTATACATGGGTATAATCTTGGGCAGGAGCAGTATACCCTCTACTGGAGAAACACATGCTGAGGGGAATCTGGGCAGTGCATTTTAACATCCAGAATAGCATCATGAATGCGGAAACCTCATCTCCTCCCCCACCCTCTACCTAAAATGAAAGTAATCAGATTAATGATAAATTACCTAAAAGAATAGATGCTGGAAAACAATAGAGTAATGGCTTCAGTATTTTGAAGGAATTTAAACTTCAACATAGACTCCTTTAGCAAGTCAAACTATGAACTAGTATAAAGACAGAATAAAGTCATCTTTAGCGATGCAAGATCCGAAAGATGTAAAATATTAAAACTATTCACTTCGTTTGCCACTTGAGCTTCTATAAAATGTGACCCACAAAAAGCAGGAAGCTATCAAAAAGGAAATCATGAGATCCAATAACCAACACAGGAGACAGCAGAGAGAATGCTTAGGTTGTCAGATTTCTAGCGGGCCTAGAAAGCAACTAGCCAATAAGTACAGATTGAGGCAAGAGTATAGGATGTTGAGGAGGAGGCCTGAAAAGAGAAAATGAAATTGATAGATTATCCAATTTGCTAGAGCATCTGAGGGGGTGGCAGATATGAGTACCATTTGGAAAAGAACCAAAGCAATTATTAACTACAAGCAAAACAGAAGTTGAGCCATAAAGCAAATATGTCTGTGTTACATACATAGTAAATAAGATTTTTATGTAGTAAAAATATGTAAACAGTGATAGTTAATTTACCTAAAAATTATGATGTAACTAGGTGATAAAAGGGAAAGGGAGATCAGTATAGGATAATTAAATCTTTATTATGACAAGAAATGAATAGATAATGGCTAAAAAAAATTGAAAATCAAGAAATAAAAACAGTATAAGCATATTACATAGAATTACAAAATGACTTGAGAAAGGGCATTCAGCATGAATATATATAGTATAGTTTTGCAGACTGTTTTTTAAATAAGGCTTTCAGTATAATTTTAAAATTATATGTGCACAATTTCTCTATTTATCCTGATGGGTGAGTTAAATTGCCCTGACAACCTCTAAATCTTGTAACAACAAAGGTAATAGTGATTGTTGTTTCTCATACTACATGTCATCCACAGGGAGCTCTGCTGCACAGCCTCCTCACTCTGGTACAGAAACTGACAGGGTTACCATCATGGACTTTGCTGATCCTTCTGGCAGAAGGAGAAAGGGGAAGAGGTGGAGAGTCTCACACCAGCAAATCAATGCTTGGCCACTGATTGGCCAGAATCAGTCACGTGGCTCCATTCAACCACAAGAGGGTTATTAAATACATCTACATGTGTCCTGAGGGTGGAGAGCTAGAAAGATAGAGCCAGCAGCTCTAATGGTTGCCTCAATTTCTCTTATGATAATTGTTAAGTAAAAGGGCTTGGCGCAGTGACTCACACCTATAATCCTAGCACTTTGGGAGGCCCAGGTGGGAAGATTGCTTGAGTCCAGGAGTTCATGACCAGCCTGGGTAACATGGCAAGATACCGTCTCCTCAAAATATAAAAAAATTAAAAAAAAAAAAAAAGTAGCAAGGCATGGTGGCACGGGCCTGTAGTCTCAGCTCCTTGGAAGGCTGAGGCAGGAGAATCACTTGAGTCCAGGAAGTTGAGACTGCAGTGAGCCGTGTTTGCACCACTGCATTTCAGTCTGGGTGACAGAGGGAGACCCTATCTCAAAACAAATACAAAAACAAAAATGGTTTACTTCTAGTTAAAAATTTTATTAAAAATTAAAAATTCCTATGGATAATAAGCATGTAAATATTTGTGTGATAAATATGTATGTATATTAGTAAAATATGTATATAGACAAATATACATATGGATTTTATATATATATACACTTTATATTTTTATATTTTTTCATATATGTATTATTGAGTCCTTAAACAAATGTTTTTTGAATAACTTCTATTTACCAGGCATTGTTCCAGGTTCTGGGTATTCAATAGTGAACAAAACAGACACCCCTCTTTCTGTGTAGCTTATATGGAGTGGTAGGGACAGAGAGACTCAGTAAGCATAGTAAATAAATACATTGTGTAGCGTCTTATAAGGCTATCAGTGCTGGAGAACAAATGGTGCAATAGCAGGGGAGTTCAAAGTAGAGGCTGAGAATATGGTTGGAATTTGCAATAGGGAAATAGAAGGGGTCCTTTGAGACAAGAATTGACCGGGAGTGGGGATATATTCATGGGCAGAATGGGCAGGGAATGTAAATATCCTGAGACTGGAGCAGGCTTGCTATTTTCCAGGAATAGCTGGAAGGCTAGTGAGGCTGCAGTGAGGTCGTGAAGGGAACATAATAGGGGGCATCATGTGAATATATGGGATGCAGAGACCATGCTGAAGACTGCCATACTCTCAGTTAATTGATTGAACTCTGAGTGAAACACTTGAATTCACACTGGGAAATAAATTGCCCAGCATCTAGAAGATGATTAATATTTCATATAAACCAACTTGGTCACACTATGAAGATGGAAATGTAAAACTTGTTACTTTTCTAGCCATTATTAATTGCTTAAAGCTCTTCCATGTTTTATATACTGCACTAAGCATCTATGTTTCAGCAAAGTATTGGCGTAAAATAAAGCTTACAGGATGGCACGAAGGCAATATTTTTTGAGTTTCTACAGCATGCCACAAAATGACTTCAATGCTTACAATAACTCAATTACATAAATATAATGTCCCCATTTTATAGGCAAAAATACTGAGGCTCAACAGGCGTAAAATGACTTGAGTTACCAGGCTACAGTAGAACTAGGATTTAAACCCAGGTCAGTCTGACCCCAAAACCTTTTCTTTTTTCCTTGTTTGGATTTAGTGCCCCCCAAAATGTCTTGTAATGCAGATTTCCTGGGTCCAGGGAATTATTTAAGTTTTTGTTCTAAAAACTTTCTTATGAAGCAGACTACATATGGAAAATGACCCTATGCACAGTGAGATTTGGCCTTTAGAGAATGTCACTGCCAGCCCTGTTGGTATCTATAAGAACCAATAAGCATTATTTACAGAGAATGATATACACAGTGATAATTAAGAAATAACTATATTTATGATGACAGTTTTGCCTAATTTACTAGAAAAAAATCCTCTGATTTGAGATTTATTGTTCTTTTCTTTTGCAGGTAAGTTTGGAATTTTTTTGCTTATGGAATAGAGGTATGATATCACTTTTTTCTGAATTTTATTTTAATTGCTTTTAACATTGAGCACCTTTAATAAGTAATATGTTTCAGCACCCATTCAGTTGTTGTTGTTGTATATATTTGGAAAGTAACATTGTGGGTTTGCATTATTTGATTCAGAAATTTGACATATGTGATTCCATATGGTAAATCTATGCAGTGTTTGTATTTGGGTTTGTGTTTAAATGATTTCTGTGTCAAATACAGAGAAGAGGATTGTAGTGGGGGGTTGGTGTCAGGGAAATGGGGGACTATAAAGAACAGAGTAAAGAATATTCATGTAATGAAAGATTGAAAGGCTGAGAAGGCAGCTCCAGGCATGTAATCTACAATGGCCATGAATGTATGTCACGAGAAAAAGATGTCTTTTCATGAACAAAATAATCAACCAAAAACTGTTTTCATTCACTTTTCTAAGCCCCTAGTTTTTCATTTTCTCCTATCATTGTACAAAATTTCTGGCCAGGCTATTGCTGATGTGTACCTTTGAAGAAAAGAATGGCTGTAACTATTCTGAAACAGAAGTCACATATTAAGTTAGAAAGTGATAAAATAGATCCATTTCCTGGAAACCATATTTAAAAAAAGCTCTTATGAACTATACGTCAACTATTTCAGATAAGGAGTAAGATGTTTCAATAAAGCTTCCAGATACACAAAAGAGAGGATAAAATATTAGAGGGACTTAGAAAGACGTGGTATTTGCACTGAGGAAAGAAGGTATCCTGTAAGTTGACCACACAGGACCGTGGCTTTATTATTGCGCACTGTGCTTTCGTTAGTATATAAAAGAGGTGATTGTGTGAGATTTAAATCAAGCATGGACTTAAACTAAATTCCATATTAATTATAAATGGTATGTTTACTTTATTTGAGAAAGATCATGTATGTTTCTCAAAATAATTGCAAATATTATTATTAATTGTGTAAAAATAGGAATGAGGATACTGATTATCTAAGTTCTAGCTAAGAGATGAGGTAGCAAAGGAGGAAAAAGTTCTTCAGTTCCTGGTCTTGATGAGTAAAGAGCTTTGATCTCATTATATTCTCTCCAATATAATCATATTAATGTCAAAGTCATCAGAACGGAGTTGATATTATCATGCTAAGTAAATATTACAAAAATAAAAAACAACGAATGGTTTCACTAAAACTACAAAGTTTGTACCTGGACCACAAAGCTAATGGACTGGCCCACAAAGGTCTTTGTTTTAACTAGTATTCCGGGGGTCGATGGAAAGGGAGTGGAATTAAAGGACATTGTAAAATGTCATGGTATCCAATCTAATTATCAGAGCTCTAGCTCCAGGGTCAGCAAACTTTTTCTGTGACCAGCCAGATAGTAAATATTTTAGCCTTTTGGGACCATAAGAACTCTGAAGTAACTACCTAACTGCTGTTGCAGAGCAAATGCAGTTATCCATAGACAATCTGTAATGAATGAGCATGATACGTTCTAATAAACTTTCTTTACAAAAAGAAAAAAAGTAGTGGGCAGGATTTGCCCTGTGGTCATTTTCCAACCCCTACTCTAGCTCCCTTTGAAATTAAAAAAAAATAAGTAAACCTTAAAAATTTTGGAACAAGATGTATGTTGGTCCCCTTCAGATACAGATAAACACTTGGTCTAAGAATGAAATGGTGTTCAACTGGAGTTTAGAAGCAAGATATGAACTTCTCAAAAGCTTTGATGAATTTAAACACTAGAGGGCACACAAGGACATTTTTAAGTCAAGGACCTCTTGAAAACAGAACACTACAATTATGAGAAACTGCCTGAAGTAGAGCAATGTGACCTTGATGTGCATAATTTGTTTGAAATGTCAGCCTGTAGCTCTTGTGACCTCACTGACCACAAAAACTTGAAGTGGTTGACCAACATCATGTTGCTGTAATAATAGCCACATGGCTTTCTTCTTTTTTTCCTACTTCTTTCTCTCTCTCTTTTTTTTTTTTTTTTAATTGCTTTTGGCCTTTTCATAAAATATGGCCAAAATTGAGTATTTATATGATGGGATTTTTTTCGTCTTTTAATAATTTTTTGTTTGTTTGTTTGTTTTGTTTTTGAGATGGAGTCTCACTCTGTCGCCCAGGTTAGACTGCAGTGGCACGATCTTGGCTCACTGCCAGCTCCACCACCCGGGGTTCATGCCATTCTCCCGCCTCAGCCTCCAGAGTAGCTGGGACTACAGGTGCCTGCCACCTCGCCCGGCTAATTTTTTGTATTTTTAGTAGAGACAGGGTTTCACCATGTTAGCCAGGATGGTCTCGATCTCTTGACCTTGTGATCTGCCCGCCTTGGCCTCCCGAAGTGCTGGGATTACAGACGTGAGCCACCGCGCCCGGACTCTTTTAATAATTTTTAATTGCCTTAGATTCTGACTAATTTTCATGTGGTGAGTCTTCTTTGTAGTAAATAAGTTATTTTGAATTATGTTGTGTCAATCTTTTACAAAATCATAATAAAATGCATATGATTTATGCATATAATAATGCATATTGACAGATGTCATCTGTTACATTGATTTTTGAACTAATTTGAAAGTTTTATTTCAGAAAAATGCTTAAAAATTAGCAGAAGCCTGAAGCCTCAAAATTACTCCTACTCTTTAACACATGGACACAAAGATGGTAAGATTAGACACTGAGGACTCCAAAAGCGGGGAGGGGAAAGGGGAATAAGGGATGAAATACTAACTACTGGGTACAATGCTCACTACCAGGGTAATAGGATCAGCACCGCCCCAAACCTCAGCATCACACAATATGCCCATGTAACAAACCTGCACGTGTAGCCCCTAAATCTAAAATAAACATTGATATTTTTAAAATTCTACCCTTTAGTAATTCTGCTTGTAGATATTTGGATTATGGAAGTAATTTGGGATATTAAAATATTTATGTTCAAAGATACTCACCATAAAAATGCCTATAATATTGAGAACCTAGGTATATTTTACATATTTCACATAAACTAATGTTTAAATAAATTTTGATATTAGACCCAGCCAATAGAATCTTCTCAACCATTAAAAATGTTTTCAAATGACATCAAATGATAGAGAAAATGGCTTATAGTAAACCATGAATGCAAAGCAGAATCCAAAAATTATATATATCAAATCTCAATTGAATGTTAAAATTAGATGCAGAAATATATGTATATACATATACAAATAAAGAAAATGAGCCAGATTTACAAGTTGCCTCTGGGTATAGGTGATTTTTTTTTAAATTTACTTTTCTGAATCTTCCAAATTTCTGTCATGAATATTTATCATTCGTATGGTCATAAAAAATAAATATTATTCAAACAGAAAACCATTTTTGCATTCTGACAGCACTTTTTTTGGTGTGATTCTTAGATCAGTGGTGCTAAAAGTCAGAAGGTTATAAGGAAATTACTTATGTATCAGACAAACAATTTAAATGAACTATTGATTGTTAGGCAGACACATCATTAGAGTCACTTTTTTAGCCCTGGGATGGGATGATTTTTCTCAGGTTTGGGTGTTGTGGCTTAGTTGCCATGCACTAGGCAGTGAAGACCAGGAAGGAAACAAGGGCCTGCTGGAGAGGCCTGAGGTGCTGATATTGAACACAGACTTCCCTATAAGCTGCCTGGACTGTGGTAAAGCAGGACACATCTCACACACACACAAACACACACATGGACACACACACTCATGCTCCTCTATCCTTTTTCTCTTCCAAATCTGCTTTCTGCCCTTGCCTTTCCCTATAAATGGGTGTGTGTGGAGAGGAGGTGGAGAGACAGCAGGGGTCTGAAAGATGCTAACTTGGACTTTGTCCTGAGCAAAGAATTCCTTAAGAATGACCTGGTATAAAAACTTTGAAGAAATCTCATAAATAATATGGGCAAAAATGTGACAGCCATGTGGCACAATGCAAAATCTTGTCACTAGTTTCAGCCCAGCTTTTCCTCATGATTGTTTTGAGTAGCATGAATTATCCTCTAAAAATGTTGGGTTTTATTCCTTTTTCATTTTGCACAAACGTACCTAAAAGGGTGAACATAGTATAAGCAAATACACAATGTAGGAACTATGAGGAATAATTTTTTCTTAATTCACTATGTATTTTTCTAACAGTTTTCTTAGAGCTTTTAATCCTTAGAACCTAGGAGACAGAGGACTGTATACTTGTATTTACTTTTCTTTCTTTTTTTATTCTGAGTTCTCTTTTTTAACATTTAAGTTCAGGGGTGCATGTGCAGGTTTGTTATATAGGTAAACTTGGGTCACAGGGGCTTGCTGTACACACTATTTTGTCACCCAAGTATTAAGCCTAGTACCCATTAGTTAGTTTTCCTCCCACTTTCTGCCCTCTGGTAGGCCCTAGTGTGTGTCATTCTCCACTTTGTGTCCATGTGTTCACATCATTTAGCTCCCACTAATAAGTGAGAATATATGGTATTTGGTTTTCTGTTCCTGCATTAGTTTGCTAAAGATAATGGCCCCCAGCTCTATCCATTTTCCTGCAAAGGACATGATCTCATTCTTTTTTATGGCTGCAGAGTATTCCATGGTGTATATGCACCACATTTTTTTTTATCCAGTCTATCATTGAGGAGTATGTAGGTTAACTCTATGTCTTTGCTATCATGAATAGTGCTACAATGATCATACACATGCCTATGTCATTATAATAGAACAATTTCTATTCCTTTGGGTATACACCCAGTAATGGGATTGCTGGATCAAATGGTATTTCTTTTTTAGGTCTTTGAGGAATTGCCACACTGTCTTCTACAATGGTTGAACTAATTTACACTCCCACCAACAGTGTATAAGTGTTCTTTCTTCATAATCTCACCAGCGTCTGTTATTTTTTGACTTTTTGACACTGGCCATTCTGACTGGTGTGAGATGGTATTTCATTGTGGTTTTTATTTGCATTTCTTTAATGATCAGTGATGTTGAGAACTTTTTCATATGATTGTTGGCTGCATGTATGTCTTCTTTTGAAAAGTGCCTGTTCATGTTATTTCCCCACTTTTTAATAGGGTTGTTTTTTTCTTGTAAATTTGTTTAAGTTCCTTATAGACGCTGGATATTAGACCTTTGTTGAATAAATAGTTTGCAAAAATTTTCTCCCATTTTATAGGCTCTCTCTGTTGATAGCTTCCTTTCCTGTGCAAGAGCTCTTTGGTTTAATTAGATCCCATTTTTCGATTTTCTTTTTTGCAATTGCTTTTGGTGTCTTTGTCATGACATCTTTTTTTTGTTTTGTTTTTTTTGAGACAGAGTCTTGCTCGGTCACCCAGGCTGGAGTGCAGTGGCACGATCTTAGCTCACTGCAACCTCTGCCTCCAGGGTTCATGCCATTGTCCTGCCTCAGCCTCCCAAGTAGCTGGGATTACAGGTGCCTGCCACCACGCTCAGCTAATTTTTTGTATTTTTAGTAGAGAGGGGGTTTCACTGTGTTAGCCAGGATAGTCTCGATCTCCTGACCTCGTGATCTGCCTGCCTCAGCCTCCCAAAGTGCTAGGATTACAGGCGTGAGCCGCCGCACCCGGCCTGCCGTGACATCTTTACCTGTTTCTGTGTCCAAGATGGTATTGCCTAGGTTGTCTTCCAGGGTTTTTAAACTTTGGGATTTACATTTAACTATTTAATACATCTTAAGTTTTGTATATGGTATAAAGAAGGGGTCCAATCTTCTGCATATAGTTAGCCAGCTATCCCAGTCTCATTTATGGAATAGGGAATCCTTTCCCCAGTGCTTGCTTTTGTTAGGTTTGTCAAAAATCAGATAGTTGTAGGTATATGGTCTTATTCCAAGGTTCTCTATCCTGTTCCGTTTGTCTATGTGTCTGTTTTTGTACTAGTACCATGCCGTTTTGGTTACTGTGGCCCTGTAGTATAGTTTGAAGTTGGGTAGCATGATGCTTGTAGCTTTGTTGTTTTTGCTGAAGATTGCCTTAGCTATTCAGGCTCTTTTTTGGTTCCATATGAATTTTAAAATAGTTTTTTCTAGTTCTGTGAAGAATCTCAATGGTAATTTAACAAAAATAGCACTGAATCTATAAATTGCTTTGGGCAGTATGGCCATTTTAACAATATTGATTCTTTCTGTCCATGATCATGGAATGGTTTTCTATTTTTTTTTAATGTCATCTCTCATTTGTTCGAGCAGTGTTATATAGTTCTCCTTGTAGAGATTTTTCACCTCTCTGGTTAGCTGTATTCTTAGGTATTTTATTCTTTTTCTGGTGATTGTGAATGGGATTGCGTTCCTGATTTGGTTCTCAGCTTGACTGTTGCTGGTGTATAGGAATGCTAGTTATTTTCACACATTAATTTCATATCCTGAAACTTTGCTGAAGTTGTTTATCACTTTAAGAAACTTTTGGGCTGAGACTATGTGGTTTTCTAGATATAGGATTGTGTAATCTGCAAACTAGGATATTTTGACTTCCATTCTTCCTGTTTGAATGCCTTTATTTCCTTCTCTTACCTAACTTCCCTGGCCAGGACTTCCAAAATGATGAATAGGAGTGGTGAGAGAGGTCATCCTTGTCTTGTGCCCATTTTCAGCGGTAATGCTTCCAGCTTTTTCCCATTCAGTATGATGTTGACTGTGGGTATGTCATTGATGGCTCTTATTATTTTGAGTGATGTTCCTTCAATGCCTAGTTTATTGAAAGTTTTTAACACGAAGCAATATTGAATTTTATCAAGGTCTTTTTCCGCATCTTTTGAGATAATTGTGGGTTTTGTGTCTTTAGTTAGTTCTGTTTATGTGATGAATAACATTTATTGATTTGTATATGTTGAACCAATATTGCATCTCAGGGAAGAAGCCTACTTGATTGTGGTGGATAAGCTTTTTGATGTGATGCTGGATTTGGTTTGCCAGTATTTTATTAAGGATTTTTACATCAATGTTCATCAAGAATATTGGCCTAATTTTTAAATTTTTGTTGTATTTCTACCAGTATTTGCCTCAGGAAGATGCTGGCCTTGTAGAATGAGTTAGGCAGGAGTCCATCCTTCTCAGTTTTGGGGAATAGTTTCAGCAGGAATGGTACCAGCTCTTCTTTGTATATCTGGTAGAATTCGGCTGTGAATCTGTCTGGTCCTGGGATTTTTTTGGTTGGTAAGCTATTTATTATTGACTCAATTTCAGTGCTTTTTATTAGTCTGTTCAGAGATTCAGTTTCTTCCTGATTCAGTCTTGGGAGAGTATATGTGTCCAGGAATTTATCCATTTCTTCTAGTGATTCTAGTTTATGTGCATAAAGGCGTTCATAATATTCTCTGATGGTTGTTTGTATTTCTGTGGGGTCAATAGTAATATCCCCCTTATCATTTCTGATTGTGTTTATCTGAATCTTCTCTCTTTTCTTCTTTATTAGTCTAGCTAGTGGTCTATGTAGTTTATTAATTAAAAAAAAGAAAAAAGAAAAAAAAACAGCTCCTGGATTCACTCATCTTTTGAATGGTTTTCTGTGTCTCAATATTCTTCACTTCAGCTCTGATTTTGGTTATTTCTTGTCTTCTGCTGGCTTTGGAATTTGTTTGCTCTTGGTTCTCTAGTTCTTTTAGTTGTGATGTTAGGTTGTTGACTTTAGATCTTTCTAACTTTTTGATTTGGGCATTTAGTGCTATAAATGTGTGTCCTAACACTGCCTTAGCTGTTTTCCAGAGGTTCTGGTGTGTTGTATCTTTGTTCTCATTTGTTTCAAAAAACTTACTGATTTCTGCTTTTATTTCCTTATTTACCCGAAAGGCATTCAGGAGTTCAGGAGGAAAGGCATTCAATTTCCATGTGATTGCATGGTTTTAAGTGAAATTCTTAGCCTTGGCTTCTAATTCGATTGCACTCTGGTCCAAGAGATTGTTTGTTATTATTTCAGTTCTTTTGCATTTGCTGAGTAGTGTTTTACTTCTGATGATGTGATCAATTTTAGAGTATGTGGTTGTGGCAATGAGAAGAATGTATTCTTCTGTTGTTTTTGGGTGGAGACTTCTGTAGATATCTATCAGGTCCCGTTGATCCAGTGCTGAGTTCAGGTCCTGAATATCTTAATTTCCTGTCTTGATGATCTGATATTTTCGGTGATGTTAAAGCCTCCTGCTATTATTGTGTGGGAGTGTAGGTCTCTTTGAAGGTCTCTAAGAACTTGCTTTATGAATCTGAGTGCTTCTCTCTGTTGGGTGCATATATATTTAGGATAATTAGATCTTCTTATTGAATTGAACCCTTTACCATGATGTAATGCCCTTCTTTGTCTTTTTTATCTTTGTTGGTTTAAAGTCTTTTTTGTCAGAAACTAGGATTGCAACCCCTGGTTTTTTCTGTTTTTCATTTGCTTGGTAGATTTTTCTCCATCCCTTTATTTTGAGCCTGTGTGTATCACTGCATGTGAGATGGGTCTCTTGAAGACAGCATACCAATGGGTCTCGGTTCTTTGTCCAGCTTGCCACTCTGTGTCTTTTAATTGAGGCATTTAGTCAATTTACATTTAAGATTAATATTGTTATGTGTGAATTTGATTCTGTCATCATGGTGTTAGCTGGTTATTTTGCAGACTTGTTTATATGGTTGTTTTATAGAGTCATTGGTCTGTACACTTCAGTGTGTTTTTGTAGTGGCTGGTAATGATCTTTCCTTTCTATATTTAGTGTTTCTTTCAGGAATTCTTGTAAGGCATGTCTGGTGGTAACACATTCCCTCAGTATTTGCTTGTCTGAACAGGATATTATTTCCCCTTCACTTATGATGCTTAGTTTGGCCAGATATGAAATTGTTGGTTGGAATTTTTTTTTTAAGAATGGTGAATATTGGCCCTCAATCTCTTCTGGCTTGTAGAGTTTCTGCTGAAAGGTCCACAGTTAGTCTGATGGGCTTCCCTTTGTAGGTGACCTTACCTTGCTAGATGCCTTTAACATGTTTTATTTGATTTCAACCTTGGATAATCTAATGATTGTATGTCTTGGGGATGACCTTCTTGTGAAGCATCTTACCGGGGTTTTCTTCATTTCCTGAATTTAAATGTTGGCCTCTATAACTAGGTTAGGGAAGTTCTCACGGATAACACCCTCAAATATGTTTTACAAGTTGGCTTTATTCTCCTCATGTATTTCAGGGACACCAATGAGTCGTAGATTCAGTCTCTTTACCTAATCTCATATTTCTCAGTTTTGTTCGTTCCTTTTCATTCTGTTTTCTCTATTCTTGTCTGGCTGTCTTATTTTAGAGAGCCAGTCTTCAAACTCCAAGATTTCTGAGATTTTTTCCTCCACTTGGGCTATTCTATTATTAGTACTTATAATTGCATTATGAAATTCTAATGTTTTCAGCTCTATAAGGTTGGTGACATTCTTGTCTATGCTGGCTATTTGTTTGTCAGTTCCTGCATTGTTTTATCATGATTTTTACCTTGCTTCCATTGGGTTTCAATGTACTTCTGTACTTCAGTGATCTTCATTCCAGTCCATATTTTGATTTCTATTTCTGTCATTTCAGCCATCTCAACCTGGTTCAGAGCCTTGCTTTAGAAGGGATGCGGTTGTTTGGAGGAAGAAAAGGCACTCTGGCCTTTTTTGTTTTCAGGGTTCTTGTGCTGATTCTTTCCCATCTTTGTGCAGTTTTCTACCTTTAATTTTTGAGGTTGCTGACATTTGAATTTTTTTTTCCTTTTATCCTATTTGATGACCTTGAGGGTTTGATTGTGGTATAAGGTGGATTCAGCTGGCTGGCTTCATTTCTGGAAGATTTTAGGGGTCCAGCGCTCAGCTCCCAACTTCTGGACTGTGTGCACTAACTCTGGGGTACTTGTATGAGGCCCCAACTTTGTTCTCTCGCTCTTCAAGGTTTGGAATCCACTCAGCTGGGGGGTGCTGAGATGGGACAGCTGCAGTGAAGTGCTAGTGGGTGCAGGGGTGCCTGCCTCCCTGCAGATGTTCACCAGAGTGGCAGAGGCAATGCAGCTTAGAGAGGTGGGCAGGAGGCACTTGCTGGAGCCTGTGTGCACAGTCACACTGGAGGTGGTGTTGGCTGGGGGTGGGGTGGTGGCAGGCACAGGTCTGAAGGCCTTCTCTGTGCCCCACAAGCAGGAGTAATAGCTCAGGATCCACTGTTCTCTGTGCAGCCACATGTTTACTTTTCAAATAATTTGATAAACTGAGTGAAAATACTGAGTTGAGAGTAGATGATTTCATTCCACTATGCTTAGAACTTTAACTTCTACTTATACAATTTTTTCTTCATTTTAAAACTTTGAACCAAATTGGCTTGTAACATAAACTAATAGATTCAATTAGTTATTGGGAATTATTTTCAAAGATGTGTCCAACATTCTAGACTTTAAAGTTTATATCCTCAAATCGTAATTGCTTGTAAAGTTTACTGGTTTATTTCCTCAAATGATCATTGCTGGTTTATGTATATGAAATATTCTCAAACATATCAAGGTACAGATAAAGCTATGAGACACGTAACCTTCTTCTATTGTCCATTGGGTAGGTAGAGAAATGGATGACATGGTTTATTTAAGCTAATTACTAAAGGAAATAGAGAAGCCTTGAGTCCTTTCTGGAACAAAACAGAATTAAACATTCATTACATGAGGGAAGGCAGAATTTCAAACAAAATAATGAAATTTCCCTGGAGTCTATCTTCTAATAAGTTTGATGGATTCATTTAACATACATTTATTTCACTCCTACTGTGCTGGGCAGTCCCAGGGTTATACAGCCCCAGGAGGTTCAGAGTCTAGTAGAACATGAGCATATTCCACTCTTTTTCTTTACAACACTCCTTTAGAGAAAAGAAGACTGCAGTTTGCATTTTTCTCTGGGTAGAAAACAAATTAGAGATGTAAAGAAACTTTGCTGAGCACTACAGATGCATTTGACGTGTTTATTCCTGTTGACTCATACCTATATCTCACCAGATAACCTATAGCATATTCATGCCCAAATTTATCTTTTTCTAATACTTTAGTTATAAAGTTGTCAGATAACCTGAAGAAGAATGGATATGAGCTTTTCACATCTATAGTAGGTTCACTTTCAATTCCAGAGAAATCATGGGCAGACCTTTTTTACAGCTAAACAAGGTATGGTAGTTTAACATCCGCAGTAAGATCAAAAACCACCTTAACTGAGTATGAAAAATATTTGATGACACAGTAGTCTTCCAACTAAGTTGAAAAGATGCAAATAGTACATATATGCCAGTACATATGCCAGTGTCTTGAATATTGGGAAAAAGGAGGATTCAAGGTGGGAAAAGTTCATGACATTGTTTCTCTAACTCCAGTCTTTCCTGCTCAAGTCCTTGCAAGTAGAATCAAAATATCAATTGTTCTGAAATGAATTCTGCTTTTATTATTTCACTCCCTTGTTCAGAAACACTTGGTAACTTTTCACTTCTAAATGTAACAAAAGTCCCACTCCTAACATATCATTCAAGTTCCTTCACAGTCCAGTCTCAACCTTTCTTTCCTTTTTGTTCCTAACTACCATTGCTCATAATAGAGTGATCTACCCTCCCAGAGATGTTCGATCTTTTGGCTTCCCTGGGCCACATTGGAAGAATTGTCTTGGGCCACACATAAAATACACTAACACAACAGCTGATGAGCAAAAAAAAAAAATAAAAACAAAAAACAAAAAATCTCATATAATGTTTTAAGATAGTTTATGAATTTGTGTTGGGCCACATTCAAAGCCATCCTGGGCCATGTAGCCCACAAGCCGTGGGTTGGACAAGCTTGCAGGTCCTAAACTCTGGTAATTTCACTACACCCTGGATATTCATACTTCTGGAGAGCAGAGGCTGTTTACACTTTTTATAGAGTAATATCAATCATAACGTTGAAGTGTTTAATAAGTATCAATATTTATCTCATCTGGCTCTCAGAACAGTGAATTAATTCACTTAGCAAATAATATCAAACCATTACCACTATCCAGCCCTATTCTAGTTGTTGGCCAAACAGCAGTGAATCAACATGTCTCTCCTCTGAAAGAATTTAATTTTTTTGTGGGGAGGATAGTACAAAATATATGAAATACATAAACACATTCAAAATGTGTGTCATGATGGTTAGTTCTATGAAAAAAAGTTAATGCAGAGTAAAGAAATAGTAATGGAAGTGTGATTTTAGATTAAAAAGTCAGAATGGGTATCCCTGTCTGTGAAACTGACATTTAAATCTTAACAAAAAGTGAATTATGCAGATTCCCAAAGGAAGAGTGTTTCAGGAAAAAGAAATAGCAAATACAAAGCTCCTTAGGAGGAGACACATTGTGTTTAAGGAACAGGAAGAAGATGAGTATTGTGGGAACCAAGTAAGCAAGAGAGAGAATAGAAAAGGAGTCCAGAAAGAGAGGAGAGGTCTTTTGAAAACCAAGGTACAGAGTTTGGATTTTATCCCAAATGGAGTGGGAAACCAGTAAGGGGTTTTGAGCAGAGAAATGGCATACATTTTCAAAGGATCACTGTGGGTGCTCTGTGAAGAATAGAGTTGCAGCAAGAGTAGAAGCAGGGAAAATGGTTATGAGGCCACTGCAGTAGCCTTGGAAGGAGACAATAGTGATGGCAGTGAAGATGGCGAGAAGTCATCAGATTTTGGCAATGTTTTGAAACCAGAGCTAACTGTGTTTGATGATGGATTTTTACATAGAGAGAGAGAAAAAGAGATGAGTCAAAGATGATTCAAGGGTTTTTGGCCTGAGCACATTGGAAATGTGTGTTTTTATTTATTGAGCTTGGGGAGTTCAAGGGAGGAGTAGGTTTAGTGGTGGGGTGGTTCTGTTTGAGCATCTTGAGTTTGATAGTCCTGTTTGTGGAAAATGCTTGGAGCAGTACCCCATTTACATCCACCCACTCTAGAGTTCTCCTGAGGCTATGGCAGACTCAGTCACTTTCCCAGTCTCAGGTACCTGGGGGCTTTCTGCAGTACAAAGAAGCCTGCTGAGACCATTTACAGGAGTTTTTAACATTCCCAGTGGCAACACTCTAACATTGAGGGTCCAGAGTTGGTGCTCATATACCCCGGGTTCCACATTCTCCAGTGGGACAGTCCTGAGGCATGTGTATATATGGTCCCTCAAAAGGTCCCTGGGGAGATTGGGCCCCATCTGCCCCTGCTTATTAATAAGCATTCTATTAACTTTTCTTCCTTGGCTATCCCACTTCCCCGTCACCTAACTTTTGCTTCCTAGAATCGCCTTCCTGCCTCTTCTCCAAATAAACTGTCCACTCCAAAATTTTGCACAATCTCCCTGGAAAGAATTCAACCTGAGACTATTGAATATCCATATGTCAGTGTCCAAGAAGGAGATTGATATACTATTCTGAAAACCAGGCAAAATGTCAGGGATGGAGATACAGTTGGGAGGCGTTAGTCTTTTTCACAAACCTATTCAAAAGTCCATTGCACAAGAACTAGATATGTGTAGTTTTCTACACAGACTTGTTCTCATCCTTGTCTGCCTCATGTCATCTCCTCCACATGAATACAATGATACGCATCAATGAATGCTCTGAACTTTCAGCAAAGGCCACAGTAGAATTTCTAGATAGTAGTAGATTGAGAAGTGATGATAATTGATTGGAAGCCAAGGGATCTTGGGGACTTGTCTTGAATTTGCATTTACATAGAAAGCACATCGTTTTTATTTTTGATATGTTTATTTGTGGTGGGTTTGGAAAACCTTGTAGTGGTTATGGAGGGACACCCCAACCCATCCTTTGGTGTTGCCATTGCTTTTAAATTATGATATGTGCTAAGCCACACATTCTCATTTACCTAGCTCAGAGTTCTAAGCATGTTTTTCATGATGGTTTGAGTAGGAAAGTGAGTAGCAATGAATGAGCTCCTCAATAAATACATAGCACAGACACTGACTGTACTCACTTCCCAATCAATTGTTCAACTGAATGTGAGAAGTCATTTTCTCTCCTGTTTTGAGTCAGCATATCACATAAAGCACAACTCTTCCTGCATACATTGTACCATATTCCACAGTAATTTATTTTTTTGGGAGAAGTATCTAAAATTTGGTTTTTCCTGCTGAGCAGTTATCCAGATAATTGCAAATCAGTGGAATCATTTACATGAATAAAGACTTTTCTTCTAATTAACATGCTAAATCAAGCACACCAAATGTCTCTAATTCTCATATTACTCAAATGGTAATATTTTTGTCAGTGACTATCATATGAAATTTCAGGTGCCTAATGCATTTTCAAATGGCACTCATAAGCATACTAATGTTTTATAAATAAATGTCTCCATATTTTTAAGATGAATGGACAATTTTTGATTTTTAATATAGTCCCCAATTTTCAATTTTTCAATTTTCTTTTACCAATTGGAAAAACAGCATTCATCAGAGCAAAAGAGCAAGTTTCACAAGTCATGGGAACAAACATAGATGCTAATTTCCTATTTTAGGAAGTTCTTTTTAAAGCATTATCATTAAGAAGCATAACTCTGTGGAATATTTATGTGCACATTTAATAATAGAGAATTCGGATGTCAAGGCTGTGTGTTACTCATACCCATACATGCATCCTCAAAAAGCCTTGGAAGTTAATCCTCAGCTGATGAAAGCTAAGCAATTGCTCTGGAAGGATACTTGAAGCTCTTGGCTCTTGGGGTGAAGGTACAGTCACGAAAACCTCTCTTCACAAGAGGGCGCTGTGCAAACATCTAGCTCCTCATAAAGGAAAATACCCTTGCAGACTGGCACGAAGTGGGTTTCTTCACATCTATTAAGAGCTCGGCTCTTCATAAAGGAAAATTTCCTTGCAAACTGGCACGAAGTGGATTTCTTTACATCTATTAAGAGCTCTGCTTCTTTCTCTCTCTTGCTTTTTCCTTGCCATTCCTCTTCTTAGGCTCTGTGAGGCAGACTTCTTGTCTTCTCTAGTTGTGCTTCTGCAAACTGCATCATGCTGCTTCTATTAATGATTTGATTTTAAATAATACCATCATAGGTGTTAAATGATGTGTATGCCTATCTGGCTTCTCAGGACTTCTCTCTCTGACCACTTAACATCTCACCAATGTGTAAAATATCTGTGAGACATGTTTAATTTAATATGATTCAAAAGTCTTACTCTTGACCTTTGTTTGAAGTCTAATAAACTAAAAACCTAAAATTCCTGGTGGGAAAAAAAGAAACTTGACTACTCCAGTTTTTTAATAACATGTATTTCATTTATTCTGATTATAAAAGTCATCTTTTTTATTGTAGAAAATATAAACATTATGGAAAATAAAATTTTAAAATGTCTATCATTCTATTACCCAGAAATAACTTGATCAACATTTTGGTGCATATTTTAATTAATAGATTTTAAATGAGAAATGCTTTTCAGGAGTAATTAGATTCTACTTAGTATTGACAATTTTATAATATGCTTTTAAACAAAGTATTAACATTAACTTTTTTGGAAAATGCTACTTTCTGCTATTTATAGCTGTATTAGCTATTTTCTCTGAACTTCTGCTTTAATGAGTTTATATTAGAGTTGCAAATACACATTCTTTGAATGTACTTGAGAAGTCAATAGTCTGAATCTGAGATTTCCCACAGCTCTTGGAGCACCTGAGAGCACACTAGCTTCTTGCACGACTCTCTGCGGTACTTGCTCCTTCCTGATAGGATGCTTTTGCAAGCGTACAACTCCAAACATGGGCTGAGTGTTCAGTAGTCATTTGTGTTGAGTTCTTCAGTTTCATGGAGACTAAAATTAGGTTTTCTCTGTCACTCTTGTGATGTCATCTGACCTTGACCTGCATTTCAAATTGCTGAGAAGTTAGCAAGCTGACTTTTACACTAGCCACATCAGAAATAATTGAATAAAAATAGAGTTATTGAGGTTGAGATTTTTTTCGTTTATTAGAAAAGTACTATGTCTTGTTCATAACAAGGCCAAATGTTTATATAATGTTCATTTAAAATATATCAAAAGGAAACAAAATAATAAAACCCACAGAAAACCCAAAAACATCTTGCTTACTAAAACATCTCTTGATTTATAAATATCATAGTTTAGTTTGTACAATATCAGTAACAGTGGAAAGTTCCCAATCATCTCATTCCCAAGTGCTTGACTGACTTATAACTTACCAACAATTTTCTTATTTCAGAGAATTCCAAAAACATTTTACCTAGGACTAAACTGGAATAAAGCTTCATGGTTGATAGCTTTTATCACTTAAATGGGTATTGATTTGGATAACTCATAATCTTGAGCGTATCTTTAGATTTACTTTTTATCCTGAATTTATTTTTGTTAGTAAGATTTAGAAATTCCAATTTATTTTGTGCTTTATATGACATAGAAAAAAACACATTGTCTTTCCTGTACAAAGTCCACTCTTCAAAATAGACTCCAGAAGAAAACATAGAGGCTTATAACTTAGGTTCAACATAGGCACAATCCTAAATATTATTCAGATGAGTCTCATCTAAATAATTGCTCACCTAATATGATAATCACCTGTTAAGAAGCAGTCTCTTAAATGTCACTGTTGGAATCTAAACAATAGATACACAGGTGTTCACTGTAAACTTGTTTCAATTTTTCTGTATTTTTGAAAATGTTCATAATACCATCTTGTGGGGGGGAACTCTTTTTGACATGGCAAGTATCCTAAATATTTACTCTGAAACAGGTCTTATATGCTCTATCAAGTTTATAATTTACACATCCCTAATTCGGCTCATTCTGGACTATTCCAGGACTGATTGCCCTACTAAGGCATGCTTATTTTTTCTTTATGTGTATAAGAAGGATTCAAAGGGACCATTTGTCCGTTTTAATGTTGTAAGCAGTACTGATATGTTTTATTGAGAAAAAGCTTACTACCATAGGTTACAGAGATATTTTTTCTGAGGTAAGATTCTTTCTGGTTTGCAAGCTTTTGTAAGGAGGCACCAGGACCCATCTCTGTACCCCTGTTCATGAAGCCCTTATTTAGACCCACACTGGGCTGAAATAGGAACTTCCGTACAAATGTATCTCTCCTGTGCTCTTTCCACTCTAACAGAAGGGTGAGAATTGACTGGTTGAGGCCAAATATTTCCCCCAGGCCAGTGTTACAAACTAGCATTTCACCAAAAATATCTCACTGGATTTGTTTTTAATGTTGATGATCTGAAAAATCATCTTCTTGGGTTGTTTGTTTGTTTGTTTGTTTTTTAGAGATAAGGTCTCACTCTGTCAGCCAGGCTGGAGTGCTGGAGTTCAGTGGCACAATCACAACTCGCTACAGCCTCGATTTCCCAGGTTCAAGTGTTCCTCCCACTCCGGCTTCCCAAGTAGCTAGGACCCCAGGCATGCACCACCATGCCTGGCTAACTTGTCTCTTTTTTGTAGAGATGGGATCTAGCCATGTTTCCCAGGCTGGTTTCCAACTCCTGGGCTCAAGATACCTGTCCGCCTTCGCTTCCCAAAGTGCTGGGATTACAGGCATGAGCTTCATACCTGATCACCTTCTTCTTAATTATATACATTTTTTTCTTAAATGTATATAATTAAAATGTTATTTTTTATTTCTATAAATATTTTCTATTCCTTCTTTTCTTGTTGCCCTGATACTTTAAATAAATGTAAGCCCAGTCAAATTTTTTATTACCCTTGAGTTTCAGTTTTTGGTTCATTCAGCTCTAAGTTCTCTTTGGGCATGAATCGTGTTCACCAATGACTACTAGCAGGCAGCTGGCATAGCCTGGGGGCACGTAGGAGATGCTAAACATGCATTTGTGGGTAGAAGGAAGGAGGGAAGGAAGGGAAGGAAGGAGGGAGGGAGGGAAAGAAGGAAGGGAGGGAGGGAGGGAGGGAGGAAGGAAGGAAGGAAGGAAGGAAGGAAGGAAGGAAGGAAGGAAGGAAGGAAGGAAGGAAGGAAGGGAGGAGGGAGGGAGGGAAGGGAAGGGAAGGAGGGAGGGAGGGAGGGAGGGAGGGAAGGAAGGAAGGAAGGAAGGAAGGAAGGAAGGAAGGAAGGAAGGAAGGAGGGAGGGAAAGAAGGGAAGGGAAGGAAGGAAGGAAGGAAGGAAGGAAGGAAGGAAGGAGGGAGGGAAAGAAGGGAAGGGAAGGAAGGAAGGAAGGGAAGGAAGGAGGGAAGGAGGGAAGGAAGGGAAGGAAGGAGGGAAGGAAGGAAGGAAGGGAAGGAAGGAGGGAAGGAAGGAAGGAGGGAAGGAGGGAGGGAAAGAAGGGAAGGGAAGGAAGGAAGGAAGGAAGGAAGGAAGGAAAGAGGGAGGGAGGGAAAGAAGGGAAGGGAGGGAAGGAAGAAGGGAAAGAAGGAAGGGAAGGAGGGAGGGAAAGAAGGGAAGGGAAGGAAGGAAGGAGGGAAGGAAGGAAGGAGGGAAGGAGGGAGGGAAAGAAGGGAAGGAAGGAAGGAAGGAAGGAGGGAAGGAAGGAGGGAAGGAAGGAAGAAGGGAAGGAGAGAAGGAAGGAGGGAAGGAAGGAAGAAGGGAAGGAGAGAAGGAAAGAAGTGAAGGGAAGGAAGGAGGGAGGGAAGGAAGGGAAGGGAAGGAAGGAAGGAGGGAAGGAGGGAGGGAAGGAAGGGAAGGGAAGGAAGGAAGGAAGGAGGGAAGGAGGGAGGGAAGGAAGGGAAGGGAAGGGAGGAAGTAAAGAAGGAAGGGAAGCTGGTTGGTTTGATTAGCTGTTGAACAAAATTCCATGTAGAAAGTAGCTTCCTAGTCTGTATCTTTCAGCTGTGTTTATTTCGAAGCATTGTGTGTTTTTGTTAGGGTCACTTATAGAATATTTAGAAGAATAATTGCTGCCTCATGCATTTCACCATCCAGTGCCCTGGTGAGCCTTAAAAACCCATAGTTATAATTTTGTTTCTTTGACCAAAGTTTGTTTTATTTTCAAATATAAGTTCAATCCCTTAAGACTCATTTATAGCATATATATCAAACAAAAATAAGTCAAATTTAACTCAGAATTTTGCCATAAATGATTTTACTGAATATCATCTGACCAATGAAATAACAATTATGTGTTCTGAAATTACTTCTACATTTTTAAGGTGGTAAATTTAACAAAAAAAAAATCTCTAATATAAAAATGGCTTATTCTCTAAAATTTAGAGGTAAGCTAAAGTTTTCACCAAGAGTCCATTATTTATCACTTTCCAAACTTGGAAAAGTCACTTAACTCCACTGAACCAGTAGAAATAAAATTAGTGGTAACATTGAAAGCAAAAACCAGAACCAGTCCTATTGCCTTATTAATAATAGCCTAATTGTGTAAATGACTGTTACAAATTTCTTACCTGGTCCTGAGAGAGAGCTAGTATGTGGCACCCTAAGTTTTATATATTCTGTTACAAAACAAAAACAACAACAATAAGCTGTTTTCTTTTGCTGTTACTGAAACATCCGGATTTCTATTGTAGCCCCTAGCACATTGTTACCTTTGGTTGGATGGACTGAAAAGTGTTGTGATTTTTCTCCTATGTAGAATATTCAGAGGAAAAGTGCAGGGCAGTGCACAATGCATACAAACACTGACAGGATCACTTTTCCTTAAGCCGAACTATACTCTAGGACTTCTCTCTCTCTAGTTACCACAGTTGAACCCACTCAGCCCCTACTTACAGCCTCAGTCCCACCCCAGGCTCACAGGCCAATTTTGTCCCTAGAATTAGGAATTGAAAGATCTAGGGTAAGCCAGGCACAATGGAGACACGATTTAGAGATAAGCAAAACTGACTTGGACTCACATGTCTGTCATATATTACCTCTGTGGTTTTAGCCAAGTTCCTTAACCTCTCTGAGTCTCAGATTTCTCATCTATAAAGTGGTGATAATAATGTCTGCTCGTGAGTTGGAAGATTAAGTGACATTATGTAGATCTTATACCTGACACCAATTGCTTTTCCTGTGAAAGTTCAAAACTTCCCTTATGATTTAATTCTTCAAGGAAGGGGACCTGACCTTTTCCATTCCTGTATTTACTTATATTCTAGGCATGTACTGGTTAACCTATAGGTTTTGCAATTAAGAGGGACCTCAATTTTGACCTCAGATCTGCTACTCATTGGCTGTATGATCATAGGGGCAAGTTACTTCAACTTCGTAAACCTTCATTTCCTCAGTGGTGATACAGAATAAAAATAACATAAAGCACATAGATAAATTATTGTGAGGATAATATAATATATATTATAGCCTAAAATTCTGTGCAGAGTCTTCAGAATGCTTTCATGTAAGTTACCCTATTCAGTCCTCTCAAAAGCTCTTTGCAATGGCTCTCTCTCAAAAGAGAACCAAATGGATAAGACATTATAACTCAGCAAGCTCAATAAACACCACAGAATAAACACCAAATAAGTGGATGATATCATCATAGTAAAATGAGGAATTAGAAAAGTTACCCTGACATTATGGTGATGTTTGGTTCACAAACTCATTCAGTGCACAGCAAGTGTCCAAGTAAGGAAGGGGTCTGAGGATGACAGGTACTCAGGAATGGGAAAGTTTATGACTGTTGGCTCCAACAAATGGATAACCAGATTTAACAAGATATTGAACAGTCATAGAAAAAAATCCACAGCACCAAAATTTAGCACGTGAGATTTTTATTTAGGGATTCTTGGTATTGGGGGTCTTTTTTTTTTTTTCTCTCAAGGGAGTGATTTTGTTTCTCGGCCTAGCAATTTCATCACTGCTTTTGCTTATTTGTAAGCATAATTCTAAAAAGTCAGAAGAAGCCATTTCTTTCCTTATTTGGTGCGTGGTCAACAATAAGGGTAGCATGAATTGGAGTCAGTGTTGCAAATGGTTTCCCAATTAAACAACCTGTCTCTAGGATCCCATAAGTTTTCAAAAAACAAATAGAAATATTTCTGTATTTAGGAGAAGCTTACAGTTTTGAACAATCGAGAAATTCCATCACCTAGTTTTAGTAAAATTTCTTGCCACCTAATTTTTTTAGATCTTGTAAACAAAGTTCATAGACTGTTTTAATGCTGCAAATAAAACATTAACATTTCTTCACATGATTAACCTTCAAAATATAACAGCTGATATTTTATTCTTACACACATGCGATATATAGATTTCAAATAGAGAAAAGTGTTATCTATCAAAACTGAAGACTGATACTGTTTTTGAAACTGATAAAATGGTATGCCTACTTACCATGCTCATGAAGTAACCAACTGGCAATTTTTAGAACTTGAAAATGTTTCTAACAGTATAAAAATAGTTTTCCTACCTCTCCCAAAAGCTTACAAACATCAGTAGTATGTGCCTAAAATTTTGTGCAGTTTTCAGAATGTTTTTATATAAATTACTTTATTCAGCCCTCTCAAAAGCTCTTTGCAGTGGCTCTCAAATGAGAACCAAATGGGTAAGATACTGAAACTCAGCAAGGTCAGGCAACGATTTTCAAGGTCACATGGCAAGTTCGTGGCATAACTGTAACTCTAATCTCTAATCTCCTATGCAAGTGCTGCCCTGAAGATTTGCCCAATGGTGTTTTGATTAAAAAGTTAATCAATTGATCAAATAGGAAAATGAAACTAAATAAGCCCTACCTGAATTACCTGTTGTGAATTTTCTGCCCCTATTTAGGCACATATAAGAATATAATGTAAGTGGTCCATCTTGTTTTTAAGATGCCCTGAAAATATTGGTTTGTCAATTTATTAAACCAACATAATTGTGTTGCTTATGTCTCTAGACTATTTGCTAAGCACTGAGCACCCAGATGAAAAGCAGACGTAATCCATGTTCTTATAGTGTTTAGATCTATCAGGGGAGCCAGACACTGAATAAGTCTTTACTAATGTGATGACACTGACAAAGAGGAAGTGCAGAGTGCAGTGGAGACATCACCTGGTGTGGGGAGGCAGGGAAGACTTCCGGAGGAAGTGAATTTCAAGATGTAATCCTATATCCACCACTCTTTCACTCACCAGTCAATAGCTAAGTAGGATTTTTATTTAAGACTGCATTCATGAATAGAATATTAAACAGAAAGAATTTTTATGACCTTTAAAATTTTCATATGCAGAGAATTGAACAAGACAATTAGAGACACCAGAAGACTTTTACACACTTGTTCGAAAATTGTGTTAAATTCTTTATTTCAAGTGATTAGTCTACATTGATTTCAAGATTTTTAAAGAATTTGAGTCTAGAAATATTTTTTGAATAGTTAGAAAAATATCTTAGGAACTTGTCAATCATTTAGTAGATACTCAATAAACATAAAATTTATTTTCTTTTCCTTCTATTTCTTCCTCCGTGATATCTTTCCTTCAACCCCATTTATCCAAGTATTCAGAAGGAGCTTTGTTAGTTTAGTGAATAGAAAAGCTTGATTTAGTTATTTTCCAAATTGCTAAAAAAATTCCTAAACATAATGTAGATGGAAACCTTAAGTGTCTAGTAAAACATTTTGATTCACAATCCGTAGTTGTATTGATTTTTTATCATTATGTTTAAGCATGCCTCTTATTGATTGTTTTAGTCTATATCCTGATTTTAGCTCTTTAATTATAATTTGTGTCTGTTTGTGTCCTGGGTCATATATGAGTAATGAATGCAATTGTAGACGCTTAAAGCACAGAGCATGCTTTCCCAGTGTTCTTCAGACCATGAGGTTCCTTCAATTATGTTAATGTTTTACTGTTGCCAAATCTTAAAATAATTGTCTCCCATTTCAGAACATGGATTAATTGACTTTTCAATCAAGTAGGCTCATATAAGGTTCAGAATGAATATTTGAAAGCAATTCAAAGAAAATTCTAGTATTATTTTGCGACACTTCATTTGGAGAAATAACTTACAGTTGATTATGATAAGTAATGTAATAAAAAATGTTTTTTACATTTACTTGTACTGAATGGACATTAGTTTTAAGGAGTACACAAGTCCCGTTGTCAAACTGCCTTTTGTCACACTCTTTTGCAATCTATCACTCTGAAGATAGAATTACGACGACACCCTCATCAGAAGTAGATGGTAAATAACAGTCTGTTATTTGCTTCCACGTTAACTTCTGCTGGCTTTGAGTCTGTAACAGAGACTATTTCAAAATACAGCACTATCCTGAAACCCACTATCTGCCTGCTCTGGTTTCCTGAAGCAATGTCTTTCAACCTAACGCAACCCCACTGATATAACTGTTTATTTCTCTGAAGTTCAGTTCAACCCTCTTCCCTCCGTATGCCTGTTAACTAGAGACTTGATGTGCAAGTAATTGAATACCTGTGTGGATTGTTTAAATTATCCCACTCTCAAATTTGAGAGTTTCATTTTTATTCATAGTAGCTGTCTCCTATAAAGGAAATTCTGAGTTTCTGTGTCAGACACCGAAACCCAAATTTGCCATTTGTAACATCTGGAATCTTGGAACCAAAATCCCAGAAATATTCAAGAGACAAAAGAGATGCCTTATTTAGAGCTCTGCAGAACATAAGAGCTAAGTTATTGGCAAGAGATGGGCACTTTGCTGATACTTTAGGGGGGTTAGGACTTACATGGATAACAATTGGATGGGAGCAATGTTTAGATTTCCGAATCCGGTTTCCCTGGGACATATAAAATTAGTTTGCACAACTTGTAAACAATAAATTGTCCCAGGGATGGAACATCTCTCCTTGCTCTTCAATCGTGCTTTTACTAAAATTCATCTGGAAAAATAAACACTTAATAAATGACAGTAATTAGAATGTTCAAAAGATGTCTTCTTTGTTATTTTCTACTCTTTGATACCCATGAAGTAAAAATTATAAACAGCTTATTGTAATATAAATGCTAGTAAACATTCATCCTAGAAAATCATTGTATTTAATTTCTTATTTTTTCCAAATGTCTAAATTCTCCTGTCTGTGAAATATTAGCCAGTTCTTAAAAACAATATTGATACTTATATTTGAAATCAAGGCTTAATTTTGCTCACAATTAATCTCAGAAATAAGTAGCTTATTTCTATGACCTTACTGAGGCCTGGTAACCTAAGCGGGATTATGTGTAACTGTGTGGAAGAAATGAAAAGGAGGCGGTAAGTAATTATTTAAGAAAAAGTAACATTAATGTTGGCAGACACTTCTTGTGTCTGTAACTGATTTCACACTGGGAAAATGAAGCAGAGTTTCGATTTTCCTGTTCATAATTTCACATTTACAGTTCCATTGTTTTTATCTTGCTTAACTGTTCTAGATGTCTGCCTTTACGAAGCAGGGGGGAAAGAAGGAAATGTTTTTGACAATAATGAAAACGACAAGATTGGTTCTCCTTCCTTGTACATTTTTAGAAATAGTTGAACATTCCCTAGCAGATTCATTCTAGATTATTCGTATGTCCGTATAGTTTATCAATTAGATATCCATTAATTGAATATCCTTTAAAAAATGTAAATTGGTAAGCAAAGGCAGTTAATTATTTGTGAAAATGTGTGCTGCTGGCTGTAGCCTGAATAGAAAGATGACGTTTTTCTTGCTATCAGTAAAATTGGGATAACAATGAAAATATTTTTCTGCTTCCAAAGTCATATACATAGACTGTAGCTTTTATTACAAATCAGTGACGCTGTTTCACCTACAAAATTTTAAACACCACTGGACAAAATGAGAGCTTTGTGTTGCCTGGAGGGTGAAAAAAGTCCATCTTTGCCAGCAACATCCCTTCCACTCTTAGGCTTGTCTTCGTGGCCTCCCTCCCCCTCCCTTTCAAGCCACCCCACCCCACCAGCTCTTTACACAGATTCCTCCCCTCTTCACACAGATCGCCAGTTATCTTACACTGTCTGGCTTTAGTCTCAGATGAAGACTTTCTACTAAGCAGCAAGTCGTTCAGCTCAGTGCTAACTCTGCCAGGAATGTGTGTATTTCCTAAGAGCTGCCCAAAATGGAAATTAAATAGTTTGAAAGAATTAAATGATAATGGTAGCATTTCAGGCACCAGAAGGGCAGATTGGCATCAGTATAAGCACCTTTTCAGTCCTTCTTTGAGAACACCAGGAAAGTAGCTACGTGTTTTGCCCATGCGAAATTTGGATCGCTATACAAAAGCAAAAAGACAGTTTGTGAAGTATTACAGTATTGCAAGTTGATTCAGAGAGAATGTGTTGTGTTTATTTTTGAACTCTGTGCTCCTCCAAGGTTGCTGCTGTTCAGGGCAGTTCTCACTCACCCACTTTCTTTGAGTTCATGTGTCTGATAAGGAAGAGGTGAAACTGTAAAAATGTTTCCTATTACTCATCTCCAAAGCTGATATGAAACCTGTAGCATTCTTAAGAACCCCTGGTGTGCTGGATGCTGTTGTGAAAATAAGCATAATGTTTAATGTCTTGAGCTTTTACTGAAATTATATGAATATGCAAGACTCCCTTGGTGTACAAGAGACAGATAGAGCTTTAGAGGTCTGAAAATTTGCAGATATGGTGATGTTCACTGAGCTCAACTATTGGTCAATTTTGTCCGGTTCAGAGAGGGTTAAATTCTCTCTTGGACACTTGAAGCCTCTCTAATCTTATCCTGGAGAAGTGGTGCTCTCCCTTGGTTTACAGTTGAGGTTACCCGCGGGGCAGTGTTTGGACACGGACTGATGAAATTATGCTGCATTGTTAACATTGAATACCACTCAGTGGTGAGGACCGATGACGGCACTAGGGTCCTTTGACTCCATGGGTACAATATCTTGAAATAGATGCTTTCCCAAAATGTCCTGGACTCATAAAACATGTGAAGGATTCTATTTGGCTTTCATCATTTATTTAATTTGAAAGAAAGTTGTTTTAACGGATTTATCAGAGTTAAGAAATGTTTCTAGGGAATAGAAAATGGACAAGATAATTGATCTTTGTTGTCAAAGTCATGCATTGTAATTCACTCTCTAACTCCTTGAGGGAAAAGCTGCCAAAAGCTCTGAAAGTGATCTGCCTGTTTTTCTCACACTGACTTGTAGAGAGGCACTGGTATTTTCAAGACGACTAAATCCTGTTTACATCCTGTGGAAGGTTGACTAAGAATGATATCCATCTCTTTTTAAGAGAAGTTGAAATAAGGAAAATTATAGTTGGCAGTTAGCTGTGTGAAATTTAGTAATCTTTTTCAGATGACCCAGTCATAGGCATGTATTTACTTTTTAAAAAGTTTTAATAAAGCCCTCTGGGTTTACAGTTTTTAAAGTTCACACTGATACAAAGGTTTACCCACTTAATTACACCTTTCATTGTGTGTGCATGCATGTGTGCATGCATGTGTGTGTGTGTTGTGCTTTTCTGGAGTGGCATGTGACTATGCTGTTTAATCAGGGCTATATTTAAAAACAAATTTTCTAGGGAGTGTTTCTCACATTAATTATGAGATAACGCCTGAGTGAAGCAAGCTCTGTTGCAAAGGCCAAGTGTCATGCAGCAGGAAGTCCTGGCCATCCCTTCCAGCCCTGCCTCAGCCAGCCTGCCACCTCTCTGTCAGCGCATACTACTGCACAAAGGAAATGCCCTCACTCAGCTACAAGTGCCTCCTGCTCCTGCTCCCTGCGGGGCCTCAGGGCCCCAGGGCCCGGCACCAGCTCTGACTTCTCGTGGTTCCTGTGGATCTTGGCATCGTCCTTACAAATGGCTTTTGTTTGGGATCCTCTGGGAGCCACAGTGCCAGGACCGTCTACAGGAGCCAAATCAAGATTGCGTTTCTCAAAGTCCTACAGGTATTGCTCTTTTCCTTTTGTAGCTAGGAAGAACTGCTTAACTGCCTTAGGCCCCTTGCAAATAAGCCTTTGCCCTATGTTCACCTTCTAAGTCCTAATGCTGGTTAATTTGACAATATATGAAATAAGAGCCAAGAAGATGATGCAGAAGTTGAAGAAAGTTGACCAACTTTAAAAGCTAATTCTGAGAGTTAAATGGCAAACTTAACAAAGCATTCATATTACTGCCACCTGAAAAACAGTGTATTAACTTGTCTAATGGCTTCATATAGTCAACCTAAATGTTAGGGAAGGGTAAACCAACAACAAGAACACTACAGTATTCTTTATAAGTGTTTCAGGGCACATCCACATGAAAAAATTGAAACTAATGCTGTTTCAGGTAGTAATTCAGTGTTAATCTTGCCCAGCAGAATTAGATGCCATGAAGTCAAACTAAATATTTTAATCTTTTGTTTCTGGAAATAATATTAAAAATCTTGACCTCATGACTTCACTAAACTGTCAATGACTGTTTTACAAGAAAATCAGCTTATTTTAACCAAGTAACTGGAAAAAAAGAAGACACTTTTAAAAATCTTGGATTTCCTTCTCATTTGAGTATTCTAGGTATTAATAAAGAGAAGATTGATTATTCTTTATTATTGTTTATAAATAAAAGCTTTTTTTGTTTTCTATTGATTAAAATTTATAGCACTGAAAGGTATCTATTTAATCAATAGTAAATAGAAGTGACATTGTTTGCAAAATTTTGGATATAAGGTCTCTCTTATTTAGACCAAATGTAGCACATCTGGAAGCTGCCAGGCCTATGTAGAAATGTACATTAACACAGGATTAAAATGTGTTCTGATTTTCCTGCATAGAAAACATTCAAAATTTGAATTAAAATGATTTATAAGGATTATTTGCTTTAGACAGTAAAGAAGACAATGTCCTTGGAACTTTTAGGGAACTATAAAATCAGAGAAATCAAATTAAAAAATTTGTTATAACAATGCAAAAGCAAACTTTGGCAAGAGATAAATATAATTTTTATTTGAAAAGAAATTAACGATTTATTACGTTAGTTTGTAATAGCTATAAAATTTGGTTGAAAATTTGAAATTATATGCCTACTATGTGCTTTGCATTCTGTCGAATGTGATTCTCATGTTTATTATATGCTAAATCGTACATTCAGAACTTAACATCAATTATTTGCTAACTTTACTGTGCATATTTCCAATTTATGGTGGCTTCTAGGCTCTCTTCATCACTGAGATCTGATCACAAGCTCCTTAATATCATAAATCTCCAACTGCTGAATAAAGTAAAAGCAGTAGCTTGATGGACTAAAGAATTTGAGAAATCTCATGAAATGCAAAGTTTAAGCTCTACTCTCAGTTTGGCAAAGATATTTTTATCTGAGGTGTTATGGTATGATAAAAATTTAAAGCTATATGATAAATATATTTTTTCAAGGTTCCTTTGGTCAAGTTCTGGCCCTTTCCAAAATATAAGCATTAGCAGCTAAGGATAACTTTTTCATGTATTTGAATACCTCACATCTGTAATTTTAACAAACTTAATTTGTAACAAGTTTAAGAGGTAAGGATGACATCTCAAATATCCATCATGAGCCCATTTCCTTTGGAAGCTTCAGAGACTTAGTCCTTCCTTTATTTCCTCTTAATCTGAATATACAATTTCCCACATAATAGTTAATTTTTTATATGTGCTGTTTTCACTGTTTGGAGGTTCTAGTTTATCTTTCCAGTTGCACTGCAAACTCTTTGAGGTTTGAAGCTTCTTTATATACAGCAAGAATGCCAGTAACGTCTATTTGATAAAGTATCCTGTTACCCTTTCTTATTTGGCATCACCCCATAATGCTTTATTGGCATAACCAACTTGATATGATCATATCTATCATAAGTTGAATTGAGTGGAAGGGTTAGGGAGGTAGGAAGGCAGTTGGCCACTGGCTCTCGCATTTCTGCAGGTCCCTCACTCATCCAAAGGAGATTATGCATTCAGCCACAACAATCTACTGACAATAATGCAAAAAGGTACTTATTATATAACTTAAAATTTTTATCATACCATAATACCTCAGATGCACCATGAGTCACTATATATATATACAGACACATATACACACCACACACAGGCACATGCACGCACAGTTAAATGCTATAATTATCTTCTGAAGAACATAGTTTTATTGCATAGCATTCTTGGAATTAAAGGTGTTAAACTATTTGATGTAAACATGTAAAATATCTCATAATGTCACAGCCTTGTTTTTGCATTTCTTAATTAAAAAAAATATACAAAATCCTTAAATGGCGCAAGTAACTTAAGCTTATCTTGACCTTTAAGAGGCTTTGGATATGATTCCATTATTGAAGCAACTGAAAGAACTGGACATTAGACAACATTTCTTCACTGAATTTCTCCCATATTTTTTATGAGCAATATTTTATATCTTGTAAAATCTTCAAATGTGCCTATTGTAGTGTCATTTTTCTTTGACTCTCAAATGGATAATAATGCATGATACTGGGGGTACACTTAGCTTTAAGCTGGAATATTTTTATTTGGCATGGCTTTCGCTCCCTGGTAACATTCAGGCTAATGGAAAGCCAAGTCTGTAAGATATGAAATTCAATTAGTGTCTGATTTGTTAAAGTAATAGCAAATCATATACATTTAATGAGTGTTGACTCTTGAGAAATACAATCTTAAACAGTTTACAATGCTCAAAATAGATCTGAAAGTTTTTCAGCTGTGACAGTTTTTTGTCTTATGTGGTTGAAGTAGATTTTTATAAAAAAACAAAAATGATTAATATATAGCTTATTAATTTTGGTTTGAGGCAGAAAGAGGGATTGAAAGAGAAAAGAAGAGGGAGAGGGAAGGAAAGGCAGGAGAGGGGAGTGGAGCAGGGCCGTGGGGAGAGGAGTGAGGAACAGAAAAAGAGAGAAAGCAGAGGATTACGGAATAAGGAAGCTACTTTTTCTCTGTGAACCCAGAAGAGAGTGCCAACCGTGTTTTCAGTAATGGGATCAGTGTTAGCATTAGGGCACTGCTTACAAAGATGAGTACTATTTTTGAGGGCAAGGTGCTGATTTATCTGCCTAGGTTCTGGCACATGTGTTTAAAGATTCACCTAATTATGTTAGAGCAACGCACCCCCAAGTATTATAGAGAAGAAAGAGGAGAGTGATGTGCTCATGTTAAATTTGAGAAAACAATGTGTATAAGTTTATATTGGTTGTTTAAATATAGTACCTAAAAAATGATGGGGAAAAAACTACCTGGGAAGTAAGGAAAGAATCAAGGAGCAAATATTTAGCAAGCGTGTGGACCCTGACAACTCCAATAAGAGAACACTAGGGAATTTTGTATTTTAAAATACATTGTTGTTTAAAACTACAGTAGTGTTCAAGGAAACTTTAAATAGAAAATTACTCTTCTTGAGATGATTCTGTCTTCCAAAGAGAACAAATCACAAAACATTTCCTGCTTTCTGTCTTCTTAAAAAGGGATGTTAAAAGGAACATTTTACCTGATGAGTATAGGGTAGGTACTACGTAAATAGAAGAGAAAGTCACTCAGAGTACATTTGAATGTAGGGCAGAGATTATTCCATAGCATTCCACAGACCAGAAACAGGAAGTGTCTTCTAGTTTTCTTGCCCTTTATAGTAATAGGGGTCAGGGGATAGAAATTCTCAGAAAATCTCCAAATCTCATTTTTGCCAATTGTTTCAACATCTTTTCCTTCCCAGCATTTTAGCAGAGCTACCAAACAGGTGATTAATTAAGTACGTATGTGCATGCTTATACCTGATGTAGAAGGTCTAATGAGTAAATTTGTTTGATATGACATAGACTGAACAGTAGAAGGAAGGAGGAATGACAATGACATCAATAAACAAAAGTACAAATGATATCTGGGCTATGAAAAGATAAAGCAATATTTGCCCAAATAAGAAGATCTAGATATCCCTAAATTATCCCCTGTATTCTTAGGAAGTAAAGATCAAATCTGCAACTTTGATCTGGAAGTTGTACAGTAGCAGATATGAGCAGGGATCATAGGAGAGTGTGGTCTCATAGCTACTCTTGGCCACTTCCAAAACCTAAGTGGTAGCACATCAGTGATTGCCCAGCCAAACTGCACAATTCCCATGAGAAAAAGCTGTCTGGAACCCACATCTTAGAAAGGGAGTGAGCGCCACCTGAATCAATACACTAGGACATAACTTTCTGCATACCCCAAGAATACCTCCTGTTGCATAGCACTTTTTAGTTTTCAAAGCTTTTCAGATGTAACAGATCTGACAACTGTTGTTTTTAGTGTGCCACAGCTCATCTCACTTAATGCTTTAGGGTAAGTGAAAAGGATGGATGCAATTATTATCAAATAGGAGAAGAACAATTGGAGGTTCAGGGACTAGAGACCACACACATATGTGGTTAGAAAGTCCAAAGTAGGCCCGCGGGGCCGGGTGCGATGGCGGCGGTGGCTGCACGGCAGCTGGGGCTGCGGGCGGCGGGGCTGGGACGGGCCCCTGCCAGCGCCGCTTGGAGGAGCGTCCTCGGGGTCTCCCCGTGCCCAGATGTGGCAGTTCTGCAGCAGAAGCATCTGCCACAAAAGCGCAAGATGACTCCTTTCTTCAGTGGGTCCTGCTCCTCATCCCTGTGACTGCCTTTGGCTTGGGCACATGGCAGGTCCAACGTCGGAAGTGGAAGCTGAACCTGATTGCAGAGTTGGAGTCTAGAGTTCTGGCTGAGCCTGTCCCTCTACCAGCAGACCCAATGGAACTGAAAAATATGGAGTATAGACCAATGAAAGTCAAGGGGTGCTTTGACCACTCCAAGGAGCTGTATATGATGCCCCGGACCATGGTGGACCCTGCCTGGGAGGCCTGGGAGGCTGGCCGCATCTCCTCCTCAACTCAGAGTGGGGCCTATGTGGTCACTCCCTTCCACTGCACCGACCTGGGAGAGCACAGTCCCTGGAGGACCCATTGGAGGGCAAACCAGAGTTACTCTGAGGAACGAGCATCTGCAGTACATCGTCACCTGGTGTGGACTCTCTGCAGCTACATCATATCTGTGGTTTAAGATATTCCTACGTGGGACACCTGGTGTGTAACAGATCAGCTGCTAAAGCCCTGTCCCTGAATAATGAAGTAAAAAGACTGCCTTTATGCTGGATCATGTGGTATAAAGTTCTGGCCTTCTACCTTAAAAAAAAGAAAGTCCAAAGTAAGAACAATAGAGCTAGTCTGTATCGGACACTTACTATGCACCAGGAAGCATTCCCAATCCCATACATGCATTAGCTCATGCATGTCATCCTCCAAAACAGCCTTGGGAAGTGGATCTAGCATTACCTTTATCTTACAAATAAGGAAACCAGGCAGAGCAAGTTTAAGAAACCTGCACTGGTATGAATTCTGGAAGTCTGTGTTAGAACCGGGACTGCTGGTCACTCTCCCACCTCCAGCTTCCTGACCAGATCCTATTAGCACACAAGGAAAAAATTCCGTAATGACAGGTATTATTCTAACAGATGTACTATCTTCTCTACTTAGCTCTGAATCTTTCTCTGAAGACAGAACACCATGTGATTTGTTATAGAATAGGGCTTAGTAATCAGTTAAAATATAAACTTATTAAATAATATCTAAACTGTCCTCTAACCTAATTGATGTTGGTTTAAAAGAATGCTAAGCAAAAGCATCAAAATAAAAATATTTTTATGTTAAAAAAAAGAAAAAGGAAAATGAATCAGTGATTTTATATTGTCTGCTTCTGCCCCCTCCTGGGTTTTGCTTCATGGGCTTCCATCTGGCTCATTTCATCTGGCCAAAAACATTGGTCATGTGGTTGTATTTTACTGCCAAAATATTACTCCTTGGCCAGCTGTTCAGAGGAGCCAGAAGATTCTCTGAGCTAGAGAGGTCAACTTCATCCTGTGTCATGTCTATTTATTCTACTGGCATAGTCTTGACTATTAAACTAGGCTTCTTAATGATATTTCAAATTGTGAGTAATGTTGGCTAAATTGACAATGAAAAAATAATTAGTGTATAGGCAACATTTATACCTAAGAATAACAATACTGCTAACAACCATTGCATATTGTCGGAAGAGGTAGCATGGTGTAGGAGGAGAACTTTGGCTCTACAGCCAAACAGACCAAGCTCCAGTGCCAACTCTGCTGCTTTCTTGATTGGGCAGTTTTTCCTAACGTCTCTGAGCCATTTCCATGTACATAAATAGAAAATAAAAATATCTACTTCATAAGGCCATTGTGCAGATTAGATGAAAGCGTGTACATGAGTGCAGGACTACCTACCACCCCTTTCATAGCATTTCCAAGTCTTCACTAACATTTCACAAATTTTATAAAGCTTCTTTTGTGAAATACATTTTCAGATAAACTGTCATCATTGGTACCTCTGTTGGTCACAGAATAGTACAGTAGAGCTGCGTTATAAATGGTTACCTTATAAGCAACTTGCACATACAACCCAGACTCACCTTAGAAAGGTAGTGTGCAGGAATGATTGACTGTTGGCTAGCTCTACAGTCACACTGCTGCTGAGGTTCACATTTTCACATTATCGCTTGTAGCTATGAGACTTTGGAAAAGTTACTTCATGTGCCTCAGTTTCCTTATTTGTAAAATGGGGTGTTGTGAGGATTAGGTGTGTTAGCCATGTAAAGTGCCTGGCACATAGACAACACTAAAATAAATTTCAGCTATTATTAATAATAGAATGTAAGCTCCACATGGCAGCATTTTTTTTGTCCTTTTTTCCACCTTTGTATAGCCAATGCCTGGAAGAGTGTCTGGTACATAGTAGGTGCTTGGCGTATATGTATTAAATGAATGAACCTATTAGCAAATGTGTTCCAATTCATGGCAAGTGTAAGGACACTGTGCTTCCTTTTGCCACATTCATGGGAACAGGGGGTTAGAGATGAAGGAACCTGATGGTTCATTTGTTCAAACTCATTTGTCTTACATTGAAGAGCTTGAAGATCCTGAAAGGCCCCAGGGTCATGCAGCTTGATAGTGGCCTGGCCAGAGCTAGAACCCTAGCTCTGTGTGCTTCTGTGAAAATCTTTGTTCCATTGTCCCACCCCCGACTTCAGTACATATGCCATCTAATTCAATGCCTTCAGTAAGGCAGCAAAAAGAATGAATGATTTGGAGCACACTTCTTGCAGACAGGAGAGAGTATGAGTCATAATTGGGCAATGACCATGGAAGGACAGGTTTCTGAATAATAGACTTATCCAAGTAAAATTATGCTCGGACATTTTACTTACAAGTCTAAAAGTCACTTGCTACAACAGCTACAATAGGATTCTTGTAGGGAAGTACCACTTTGTAAACAACAGTTTTGTAGAATGCGTTATATGCATTTTTTTTCAAAATTGAAGGAAAACTCCATCTCTAACATTCAAAAGAATCTGTTCAATTATCAATGTAGACTAGAAACAGGTAGAGACGGGAAATACAGTTTGAGTGTTTTCTGTCTTACCATGACAGCGCATGGAACAACCACAGGCAGAAAGATTACAAACTCTGCAATAAATATAAAGGTATTGATTTTATAAGGTAGCCTACAGGCTATGGACCAGCACAGAGCTCTGTCAAATGTGCTGCCAGGAGATGTACAAAAAAATCAAGGTGACTAAAGAAGAAGAGACACTCCCCACTGCCAAGGGTTTAGAATCATGCTGTGGGTATTTCTGATCATCAGTGTGAGAATGGTTTTCACTGTTGTTAAAACCATACCATTTCTGAATGTGTAATAGGTATGAATGTTTATGCTTAAATAGTAGTTTGTAAAATTTATACTGTTTATTTTCATAATGTTGATTTTATGATTTTCAACGAGTGCATTTTTGTCTTTAAGTCATGAAGTGGTTGAGCCCCCATCAAGTGATTTTAAGAGACGGTACCTTGACTGAGCAGCTGAATCAAGGCCTGTCTGATCTGGGCAGAGCAAATAAGGAATACTTCTCATGAAGGAGGAAGCATTCAATTCCATACACTTTACCTTGGTACTCCTTGTTCTGGAGCCCTCAGCATCTATCATGTTCTTTGCCACAGTCATATACCCACCTTCTATCTTGGCTCTCCCTCCTCCTAACTTCCATTACTTTTTCTACCTTTGAACTATAATTGACAAGCCTTTTTGACTTTGACAAGGGGCTGAAGAGAGGTGTCTGATTTTCCATAAGGCTGGGTTATATAAGTGCACAGAGTTGAATCAGAGCAAAAGAAAATTCCATTGGCAAAGGAAGAGTACTATATGGTACTTTAAAACTTGTCCGATTGTAGTATTTTATTTATTTATTTTAGAGGCAGGATCTCGCTCTGTCATCTAGGCTGGAGTATGGTGGCATCATTATCACTCATTGCAGCCTCAAACTCCTAGGCTCAAGGGATTCTCCAGTCACAGCCTGCTGGGTAGCTAGGACTACAGGCGCACCCTACCATTCCTGGCTTAAAAACAAATTTTTTTTTTAGGGTCTGTTTTGCCCAGGTTTGTCTCAAACTCTTGGCCTCAAGTTATCCTCCCACCTCAGCCTCCTAAATGCTGGGATTACAGGCATGAGCCATGTTACACGGCTCAAATTATATAATTCATTAGCTGGTAATAGTGTAAATTTGGAAGAAAAAAACTAAAATGATAAAGAGGAAAGATGGATTTGTGAATAGAGTAAATATATATTACTGTAATTATGTTAAGCCAATCAAATGCAAAAGACAGTTCAAAGATAACAAGTATGTAAGTCACATTCCAAAAAAAAAAAAAAAGAAAAAAGAAAGAAAAGAAAAGGAAAGCTTTGAAGTGAAACTTTGAAAAGATAAGTTTTGTGGTGAGCTAAAGAAATAAACTCTATAAAAACAAAACCCTAAAATTATTATAACAATGAATTAAACATTCAAATATGAACAGAACAGAATGTAAAAGATCATTCAGGCGGTAAATGTTCACAACCAGCTCTCCATGGGGGAGGGGGGAGGGCACTATTTGTAGTAACTGCTTATTTCTGTGCAAAAAAATTCTCTCACCCGCCCGTTTCAAACTGCAGAGGTCACTAAATGTGGAGTTGGCAAGAGATACATAGTACTATATACGGTGTTTCTATCATATAGATACAATAGACATAAATTGCCCCCAAAACGTAATAATAGTAAAATGTAACCAAATCATTCAGAGGTTATGAGTTTTGAATACTTATTTCCATTGTTTTTAATGTAATTTAATTATAATTAACAATTTTTATGTAATTTAATTTTTAATAACTGTTGGGTATTAACAACTGACTTATAAATACTCCTAAAAATGTAACAGGATGTAGTGAGGGACAAAATGGATGTGGTCTCTGCTTTCATCAAGTTTACATTCTGGTAGAGGAAGAGAGAAAATTAGTTAACAATAAATAAAATAAATAGAGACTGAGATGAGAAGTTCTGCTTGGGGAAGCCAGGGAAGCCTTTTTAAAGAAATTGATAATTTATTTGCATATAAGTTCAAACATCTGTGCGTTCCATACATCTGTGAGTACATTTGTAGTTCTAGCCATGAAACTCAGAATTGCACAACGTCAGTGGAACCATATAAATATTGACCTCATTACTGACTTGTTTTCAGTCTCTAGTCTCTTGAGTGAATTTGCCTTTGCTTCTCTGTTACTATAAAAATACAATGAGGGAAAGTAAAACAAGGAAGAAGATGAAAAGATGTAGGGGAAGGAGGAGCAGTTTACAATATACTTTCTATTACATTGTTTCACACTATCTCAAAAATTTTTATACATAGAAAATACTAAAGCAAAGAAAATTGGAAGTTAAAAATCAATAGCAGTAGTAATAGCCCTATAGTAGGAACCTTGTTTTGTTTGAAATATCTGTCCGTGACTGCCTACAAAACATAACCATCATAAGCTAAGAGTAATTATGAGATTACTTTTTTATTTTCAAAGAAATAATACAAATTTTAAATCTTGAATTAAAAGGAAAGCTAGCCGGATGAAACTTTTCCAACACACAAAGTTTTAGGATAGTGCCCATAAATATTATGCTTCTAATGCTTGTCACTTGATCCGGTTTTGGCAATTAACTTGCCTTTAATTGATTTGTGGATTACCCACTGGAAGTTGCTATGGATAAAGGAATGTAGTGGCAGAGTTTGTTTATATAGGGTAACAAAATAGACTGGTTGGGAGGAGGGGTTTAACTGCAAAATATCCTTGATTTTCAGGAATTTTTCTTTTCACATAATGGCAGTGTTTAGACAAAGAATGGAAAATTAGATGAATCTGATTAATGTTCTCATCCAAACGGAAGATTTATGTCCTGTTTAAGAATCACATTAATTTGATGACGTAAGTACATTCTCTAGTGAAAGAGTGGCCACTTGAGTAGAGGAAAAAAACCAGCAAAAAAACTCCTTCTGCCATCTTCAGGTTGTACCTGATGAAAAGCTTTTATTTGTGGGTTCTATGAAGTATCACTGCCCTGATCTCAGATGAACTAAAAGATGAAAACATTTCATTACTCAAATAATTGTTTATCTCACATCTTAACTGGTTCTAGAAAAGGACTATATCTTTTCCATCCTAACTTTCCTCAGTTTCTTTTTATAAAGTTCAAAATGCCTTGAGTAGAGGTGTTCAGGAGGTTCTCAGTGGCACTGCCACTCACTGGTGGGGACGTTTTTGTTCTCTGTCCTCCCATGTAGAAGATGACAAGGATGGCTTTGTACAACTTCTGTTGTATGCGCTGCTTTTCAACCCCTTGGATGAGATACTCAGGGACAAGGAACATCAGGTTTTTTCCTGAAAGCAAATCCATATAAACTGAAACAACATAAACCTTAGGGAGGTCTGACACACCAAAATGCCAAGAAAGGAAAGAAGAAATTATTATCAGTGGGGGAAACAAATTATCCTGTATTTTGGAGTGAATTTAAAAGGCTTGTTGTTTGTTTTAACACTATACGACTTAAAAAAAAAAAAAAAAAAAAAAAAGTCTTGCAGTCTTGCCTTCCTCATGTTGGATGGAATGGAAAGGATTCTCTTTCTTTGCTGTTTATATATAACCCTTAGCACTCTACAAGGATCTAATTGGTATAAAATAATGGGTGTGAATGTGCCACTAAGTGAGAAAAAATACTTAGCCATTTTTACTCATATAACCAACATCTAGATCAAAATCAAACCCCTTTATGCTTCTTTCCAGTCACTATGCACCCAAAGATAACCACTAACTGACTTCCAATAGCATAGATTTGACTACTTTTAAATTTTATATGAATGAAATTGTACAATGTAAACTCTTATTTTATTTCAGTCAATATTGTGTTTATGGGATTCATTCATATTGTTTTGTGCATTCTTCATTCTCATTGTGTTAATATTGCACCAAGTGGATATGCTACAATTTACTTACTCATTCTATTGTTGATGGATAGTCATGTATTCCAGTTTTAGGCCATTATGAATTAGAGCTGTAATGAACATTACTGGATATATCACTTGGTAAACAAATGTACATGTAGTGTTGCAGGGTTTTGTGCATACATGTGGGTTTGGGTATATCCCAAGGGGTAGGATTTCTGGGTCGAAGGTTGTGCCTTTAACTTTAGATATTGCCAAATGTGTTTCCAAACTGCTTGCCATATTTATGTCGCCACCAAAGTGATGTTTCAGTTCTCTACATTTTTACCAAAGTATAGGTCATCCATTTTCAATGATGGCATCTTAATAAATGTTTGCCTAGTAATAACGATGTCATCATGCCTTTTATGTATGCGGGTTGGGTCTTTTAATCTTTAAGACCTGTTTTTCCAGGAATAGTGTGGGTAACAGTGAGCCATTCACACTCTGTCTGTTTCTCCTCTTGATGAATACTATGTAACTGTGAAATAAGTGACTAAAATAAGAAACAATCTGATATGCAGAAATAGAGTTTTCCCTGTTTGGTCCATATGCAGCTTAAATATGTGATGTTATTCTACATTTTATCCAGATTCATTTTTCAAACGAATAGTAATCATTGTTAGCAAAAACCAATAAATAATCTTTTATTCTGTTTGAAAATTTCCATCTCCTACTTTGAGTTCTTGCTGTATATCCTGTGCTCACTTTAAATCAGGTTTTCCTTCCCATATATTATTTCTTGGAAAATATGTTTTGGACTTTTCCTAAACCACCTTAACCTGTTGAAAAAACATTAGTAAATGCATAGCCAATGTAAGGCATGCTAAAATAAATGTGTATTGCTTTTTCAAGATTTTATTTACCCGTGCATTTAAAGAAGTTTTTTTTTCGTTCATTTTCTTTCTTTTTTGTCATTATAGTCATTATGTCTTTTTAATGTTAAGATTGTGGCGATGTATGTATTCCTAATTTTTTATGTCACCTCCTCCGAAGCTTAACTGATTGATGATATCAATCCGGCTTCTGGCATGTCAAGTTAGTTGACCTGGTTCAGTTTGTACCATGTCAAAATGTGATCATTCATTATTAGATGATGTCCAGAAAAAATAGTGTGTGCAATAACTGTGGGTCCCATTTCTTAAAGCTTTCAAAATCCAATCTTAAGGCTCTCTGCTTTGTGGCATATTAGGGAACATAAGTAAACATTAGGGCAATATCAAATGTATTCTAAGGGCTTCATGATGTAAAACATCACTTTATTACCAGACAGATACTTCACATCATGAAATTCGAGAAAGTATACGAGGTGGGACACAGTGGTTTACCATGTAATCCTAGCACCTCGGGAGACTGAGGTGGGAGGATCGCCTGAGTCCAAGAGTTTGAGACCAGCCTGTGCTACAGAGTGAGACCCCCATTTCTACAAAATTTAAACAATTAGTAGGGTATGTTGGTACCTTCCTGTAGTCTCAGCTACTCTGGAGGCTGAGGGAGGATTGCTTGAGCCTGGGAGGTCAAGGCTGCAGTGAATGTGATCAGAGGGCTGCACTCCAACCTGGGCAACACAGTGAGACCCCATCTCTGAAAAAAAGAAAAAGTATGTAATTTTTACATAAGAGTCACTTGATTCAGAAACTGGGAAAGGTGTCAGTGAGACCCCATCTCTGAAAAAAAGAAAAAGTATGTAATTTTTACATAAGAGTCACTTGATTCAGAAACTGGGAAAGGTGTTAAGGATGTATTATATTGTCTTTCAAAGTTTAGTATCTATCTTAGTGGCCTCTGAAAGTTGTTATATTTGAGTTTTGCCTTTAGATTTTTTCAGAAATAAGGATTTCTAAAAAATATAATCCTCAAACCGAGTGTTTTTCAGTACCAAATAATTTCTCACTAAATGGAATTATATAGTAATTCCTACTAAATGTCATGTTAATTCTCTCAGATTACTAAAATGTTTTTTTTCAATACATACAAAATAGCAGCTTAGAACAGCTAACTTTTTTGTCAGTGATAAATGTGACATGGTAAATTAAAATCCAGAGCATTTATTTTAACCAGTATTTTTAACCTATCAAATATTTTAGCAAAACTACTAAAGAAAAACAGAATGGTTCATCTTTCCTTCAACTGCCTATTGTTCTGTCCACTGCAAGGCACAATAGGAAGATACGAAAGCAAAAGGGGTACCCCTTTATAAAATCATCAGATCTTGTGAGACTTATTTACTATCATGAGAACAGTACGGGGGACACCACCCCCATGATTAACTTCTCTCCCAGCGGGTCCCTCCCACAACATGAGGAACTGGGGGAGCTACAGTTCAAGATGAGATTTGGGTGAGGACACAGCCAAACCATATCACTAATGCACTAACAAAAGACCTACACACAAATCATTTTTATAAGTGTTCAACATAAATATCTATAGTTTTTGATTGTTTATCTTAAGGAGACAGTATTGAGAGGAAAGATGGGCACAAAAGAAACAGAATGTAAGCTATTTTTTTTCCCCGAGAAACTCCTAATGAACACCTGCTTTTGCATTAAAAGGTTAATGACTCTTAGTTTTTCAAAAATGATTTAAACCACTGAATAAGTGCTCTGAGGCAACTAAGTAAGAATTTTATTTTATTTTATTTTATTTATTTAGAGACAGAGTCTCACTCTGTTGCAATGGCACATCCTCAGCTCAAGGCAACCTTTGCCTCCCAGGTTCAAGCGGTTCTCCCACCTCAGCCTCGCGAGTAGCTGGGATTACAGGCACCCACCATCATGCCTGGCTAATTTTTGTATTTTTAGTAGAGATGGGGTTTCCCTATGTTGGCCAGACTGGTCTTGAACTCCTGTCCTCAGGTGATCAGCCCACCTCACCCTCCCTAAGTGCTAGAATTACAGGTGTGAGCCACTGTGCCGGCCTTAAAGTAAGAATTTAAAAGACTGAATCTGAAACCTGGCGCCATCCACCAAGATTACTTTCATTCTCAGAAAAGAATTTGTTACACTTCTAAGAAAGCTGACTATCATCCTATCCCACCTGAGATATCATGAAGCTTGTTCTAAAAATGGAATCATTCAGTGATCATGGGCTGCTTTTCAAGCATTTTTCACTCACCCTTTACCATTATGATGGTAAACTTTGGAGAAAGGGGAAGGCATGAGCCAGTACATCTTTTAGTATTTCTTGGTTGTACTAAGAACAACTGAGGAACTGCTAAGAAATGACTAAATAGATAAAAGTATTTTTATTATAACCCTTGTGAAAAACCTCTTCCCCCATAAAACATTTAGTATCTTGTATGAAGGCATAATGTATTTTTAAACATTCAAATCCAATTCCAGATTTCATTTGTGTACTGTGTACTGTGTAATCCACCATGCAAAATGTAATTTCTTGCTTTTAATATAAATTTTCATTATTATTATAAATGAAGTCTCAGGCCACAACATTTTGTTAGGTTGCATTCAAATGGTAATCATAATATGACCTATACCAGTTTTTGCATGGAAGGGCAGCAGCCAGCTGAACTAGATTTCCACTTTTCTCTTGGCTCATTGAACAACAATGGACAAGTTACCTTAACTTCATGGGTCCTCAACCTTCTCATTTGAAATTGAGTGTACGGACTGTATAATTACTCTTTCCTTTTAAGTTTACAGAAATAACATTATAGAGGTATAAGAAAACTATAAATGATCCAAGACATGTGCCTAAATATTTCTTCATACATCAAGTATGCATTCATGAAATCAACACCAAGCTCAGGAAATATCAAAGAATAGCTCAATGTCCCTGTGAACTTATATCCAATTCAGTAATTCATCCAACAAATGTATATTGAATCTGCTAGACTTATGAAGCCTTAAACTTTATGCTGTACGTTCTGATAGATGTTGTTTAAACCAGGGGTTGGTCAACTTTCAAAAGCAACCCTTTTGCTAACATTGTTCTTCTGGCTGAAAGCTAGTAAGTATAAGCAAGAGGAGAGATGTGTGTATGATCTCATTTCTATTTGGAATCTAAAAAGGTCAAACTCATAGAGGCAGATAATAGAAGAGGGTTACCAGGGGGTGATGGGAACAGGAGGGACTGGGGAAATGGTGGTCAGAGGATATAAAGTTTCAGTTAGACAAGAGGAATAAGTTCAAGAGATCTGTTGTACAACATGGTGACTATCATTAAGAACAATGTATTGTAAACCAAATATCATATGTGATTACTTATAAGTGGGACCTAAATAATGAGACCACGTGGATACATAGAGGGAGGAACAACAGACATAGGAGGCTACCAGAGAGTGGAAGGCAGGAGAAGGGACAGAACCAGGAAAAATAACTAATGGATACTAGGCTTAATACCCCCATGACACAAGTTTACCTATGTAGCAAACCTGCACATATACCCCTAAACTTTAAATAAATAATAACAAAGAAAACCAAAAAGAAAAAGAAAAGAAAATTTCTAAGAGAGTAGATTTTAAATGTTCTCACCACAAAAAACTGTGTGAGTTAATGCATATGTTAATTAGCCTGATTTAGCTCTTCTATAATGTGTACATATTTCAGAACATCGTCTTGCGCACTATAAATGTATGCAATGTTTGTCAGTTAAATATTTTTAAATGATTTTTTTGAAAAGAGGAGGGGTGTGAAAGTGAAGACTAGTTCGGACTTTATATTTTCCATTCTGGGGTTGCAAGAATGAGACCTCCCTGATGCCTACACGCAAATGGATTAATGTGAAACTGAAGGGCTGTTTTCTTGCCCAGTTGATTCAGCTGGTTTATGTATAATTGTTAGCAATTTAAACTCTGTCACATTCCCCCCAAAAATATGTATATGCTTTAAAAATAGATCTCATCATTTCAACATTTCAATTTATATATGAGAGAAATAAAAAGGACTAGTAAAAATTATGTGAAGAAGTAAGTCCAAATATGGTAATTTATGGTTCAAAGGAGATAGGTATTTGTCTTCTCTCAAGAGCCACTAGACCACAAAATATCAACATCAAAGATGAATGCAAGTACTAGGGGAAATGATACAGATCAGCGGCACCATGTGTCGTGCATTCTGGTATTTGTCAGAGATAAGGAATGAAGCTGAAGAATTTTCTTGGATTGGTCTTGGAGTAAAATAAAATGAGAGGTTATGCTAAGTATAAAACTATGTTTACAAAGTTCCTTTCCATTCAGACCTTCAAAGATATGTGAAATCATAGGAAATATGAGAGTTGCTTTTAAGGACCTAATTCAGGTTAGCTAACAAATCATTATCTAAAAAGAGAGTACTTAGAATGCTATGCATTTAAAATGAGTAGTTCATTTCATGATTGAGCAGAAATTCCTGAGTTCAAATCATGGCTCTTCCAATTGCAGCTTGTATGACGTTTATGAAATTCTTTAAATGTGCTCTGTTTCAGGTGCCTCTGCACCTACATCATTAGAGTTATTTGAGTATTAAATGAGATAATACATATATAACCATTAAACTAGCACCTGGCATAGAGTAAGCACTCAGCTTATATTAGCTAGCATTATTCACAAGAATAGGCTATACATTTCTTTCCATCAAAGATAAGTGCAAGTTTGAATAGAAAAACTAATTTATGAAACAAGACTGATTTTATGTTTTTCTATAGTGCCCATGATTCAAAGGAAAAGAAGGAAATAATCACCAACGAACTGACCCTGTAAAATAGATAAGCATTATGCTATGCACACATACATGCATTTATATGTATTTTGGATATATATGGATATAGTATATGTGTGTTTGAATACGCATTATATATACATACATACCTTTGCCAAGAAAATCAAATGTCTCATATCTAAAAATCAGTGTTAAGAACTAGCCAAGTGTCATGTACACGATTTGTATTCAACATATATTTACAAAATTTAACTTTGTAAAAATTTCAAATCACTGTTATTGCTTTTCCTACTTGTAAAACAATTACAAAAATCCCTTGGCTTTTGTGGTGTAGACTATTGAGGGACTCTGATGCTTCACGATGGGAAGTAATTTGATCCAAAGTACAACAGAGCTCTCGTGTGGGTTTAAGTTACAGAACTATTGAATGCACACATGCACCACCAAGTATTCAAATCACAATATAGTTGTATTATTCTCTACTCTCCCTTGCAAATGCCATAGCTCTGAACTGATAAACACATTGTACCTGTGTAGAAAATTGCCACCCAGAAGGAAGCTGACTGCTAATCTAGGCCTGTGTTGTCCAACAAGAGAGCTATTAGCCACAGAGCACTCGAACTGTGGCTAATTCAAATCAGATGTGCTGGAAATATAACATGCACAAAGGATTTCAAATAATAGTGTGAAAAAAAGTGAAAACTTTCTCATTTGTAATTTTCATAATGATTACATGTTTAAATACTAATACTGTGTATAGGGTTAAATAAAACATATTTAAATTAATTTTGGCCCAGCACGGTGGTTCATGCCTGTAATCCCAGCACTTTGGGAGGCCGAGGCAGGCAGATCACAAGGTTAGGAGATCGAGACCATCCTGACTAACATGGTGAAACCCCGTCTCTACTAAAAATAGAAAAAATTAGCCAGGCGTGGTGGTGGGCACCTATAGTCCCAGCTACTCAGGAGGCTGAGACAGGAGAATGGCATGAACCTGGGAGGTGGAGCTTGCAGTGAGCTGAGAATGTGCCACTGCACTCCAGCCTGGGAGACAGAGTGAGACTCTGTCTCAAAAAAAATAAATAAATAAAATTAATTTCACTTGGTTATATCTAAGTGTCCATCAACCAATGACTAAATAAAGAAAATATGGTACATACATACAATGGAGTACTATTCAGCCATAAAAAGGAATGAGATCCTGTCATCTGCAACAATTTGGATAGAACTGGAGGTCATTATGTTAAGTGAAATAAGCCACACACAGAAAGACAAACTTTGCATGTTCTCACTCATTTGTGGGAGGTAAAAATGAAAACAATTGAACTCATGGAGATAGAGGGTAGAAAGATGGTTATCAGAACCTGGGAAGGGTAGTGAGTGGCAGGGGTGTGGGAGTGGAGATGGTTAATGGGTACAAAAATATAGTTAGATAGAATAATTAGATCTAGTATTTGATAGCACAAAAGAGTGATTGCAGTCGCAATAATTTATTGCACATTTTTAAATTACAGAGTATAATTGGATTGTTTGTAACACAAAGGATAAATTCTTGAGGTGATGGATACCTCATTTACCCTGATGCGATTATTATGCATTGTATGCCTTATATCAAAATATCTCATGTACCCCATAAATATACCTACAATGTACCCACAAAAGTAAAAATAAATACATTAATTTCACCTGCTTGTAAAAATAACTTTTCGTAATATGGCTTTTAAAAAATTTAAAATTACATGTTGTGGCCATCATTCATGGTTCACATTATATTTCTCCTGAACAGCGTTGATCTAGACAGTAGACGTAACATGAAAACAGCTAAGAAAATTATTAATTCTTGAAAAGTATAAAATTTAAAGTGATAAATGAGATCAAATTTTATAAACAAGTCCACCATAGTTCACTCTGTGCTTGTTTCTAGAAAAAAAATTGGAATTTTTTGTAGGGTGTGCCAGTCAGTGCAAAAGTACTCATCAAGGGAGAATTAAAACATTAGCAAACAGGTGCTGTTGATGAAAATGAGATTCCAGAGAGGGCGAGAAAACTGCACACATTCCTGTAAAGCAACAGGGATTAACACATCAATGAGAGTTGCTTTTTAAAAATAATAATGATAATAAATAAATAAATTTTCTAGGGGAAAAGTAAATGCTAGAGTGATAGTAGTGAATTAGGGGATTTGTGAAGATGCATTTGAATGTCAAGAATATAATGTAGTTTTCTTAGTGTTTTTGAATTTACTGACCTTTTGTCAACCTCAAGAGACTGAGGCTAAGACACCAAGGTTTACCATGTGCTTCTATCATTCTCTCAAGGATGCATAGCTCCTCTGAGCTGTAACAGGAATTCAGGTCTGTGTGACTCCTGAGCCCACATGACTGAAAGTGTGCCCATGGAACACTTGTCCCCGCGACTGCTCTGCAAATGATGGTTCTATGCTTAAATCATTTTAAGAAACGTTGCATGTATCATTACCGTCTTGAACATGATTCATTCATTTGCATATTAAAGGTACTGAGAATTGCTAAAAAACTGTTTAACTTTTAAAGATCTTTTTCTCAAACTTCTTTTGCCACAGAACACCGCCTCCCCTGTACATGCATTTATATGTCATTTACCACCTTTTTCATGTTGAAACTAACCTTAGACAGAATGCTATTTGGAAATGCTGAGATGCCTTAAACTGCCTTCTATCATCTCTCATTATTGGTTATGAAGGAAAATGGCTTTGAGAAAATATAAAATATTTCGGGAAAATACATAATTTGATGCTCAGATAACTCACTTTGTGCTAGATCAGAAAAAGCAAAACTAGAATTTAAAAATATACTTGGATGCATGTCTTGGTTATTCTTATATTCAAAGTGTGTGATCCAAAAGGAGTCAAAGAAATCTGTAGCGAGGCTGCTCAGTCTAGGTCTCTTTTTGTGTAGGACAAAGGTAGGGCTTGGCTTCTAGTTGAAGCTACAGTTCTGTAGGACTTGGGATTTGGAAAAGTAATGACAAGATAAATAAGTTATCACCATCAGAGACCTAAATGGTTGCAAAGTTGGCACTGGTTACATAATGAACAAAAGTTTCATAACATATTTCATAAGATATTTTCATAACATATGTCTTACATTTGCTTTTTTTATTTTCTGAGGTTTTCTCTCTAAATTATGCCAAAAATGTCATCGAGGAGCATAAAAACAGACTTTCATTAATAGTTGCTATAGTAGTGGGAAATTTTTGCAGGACTTTAAGTAAAAAAACAAGTTATTTAGCAGTTTTGTTCAAATCAGACATTTCTGCCATCAGCCTGTCCCCTGGGAACTTGGAAAGTACATACTTGCTCTGGAGTTCTGCTAGTGTCCTAACCACACGCCTTTCATGTCTACCATACTTCGATGATCTTGAATTCAAATATGATCCTCTGCCTTCCTCACAGAAAGACACAATTTAGGGGCATGAACTCAGTGGTAATGACTTTCAAGAGCTAATGACGTGCAGTCTCTCAGCACTGCCTAGCCAAACACTCTTTAGACAACCTGCTGCTTTAGACTGGACATGCACGTGGTTCCTAAGATACAGTAAAAAAGAATATGAGATGCCGAGTCCATGGTTTCCTGTGCAAAATTTAGTTCTCCAAGAATACTATTTTCACCAAGAAAGCCATAGACTGTGTATAGGTAAAGAACTTTTGCACTAATGAAACTTGATATTGGCTGGGACTAGGGGCCTAAATACTAGTTTGAGATTCTGTTTCCGCTGTTCCATGTAGCGTGGGATCCCACTTTTGCCTCTATAAAGCAGTGCTGTGGTTATTTTCCCTTGTTACCTCAGTTTATTGTTGGCTGTGAGAATCAAATAAGATATGTTTCATGGAATAATAGAAGAATGCAAGATATTATCACAGGAGGCAACATTTTTTGGGGTATCACATATTAGTGGAAACTTAAAGATTATTTGAGAGATTATCTTTGACATTTACATAAAACCATGTATGAAACAAGTAGTTCTTGTGTTTTTTAACCTATGAACTTTTTCAAGTGTTTTCTCCACAACATTCCTCTCTACTACCAAAGAAAACCAGTTTACAGTCATGTGTTTTGTAAAAGCCTAAATAGGAATGAAGATGGTAAGAGGGTTCACAAGATGGAGAGGCTCCCATGACACTAGTAGGTTTAAGCTCATACCCCTATGACCTCTTAAAATGTCCCCAGGCCCACTCAGAATTCCCCAATTCACTTTAAAGGCAAAAACATAGTGACATTGTGAAATCATACCAGATGTTTTAGTAGAACTGAGTTCTGGTCCTATTGAATTCACCCAGGAGAGGCATCAAACTGCAATCAGAACAAATGAACGCATGGCCTGTTAGCTGATTCTACCACTTGGTAGCTGTATATTGTCTCTCTGTTTAGTGTCCTCATCTGTAAATTGAAACAATAATAATAATAGCTCATGAGGCTTTGTGGGGATTAAGTGAGATAATCATGTACAGTGCCCAGCACAGTGTCTGGTGCATGGTAAATACTGCAAAAATGTTAGCTGTTGACTGCTCCAATTTGTGACCATCATTATTAAAGAGGGGAACTTATGAATGCCTTTCACTTATACTAGCATCATTAAAAATTTACGGTTTTTAAGAATCATGAAAAGCTAACCATTGACAATTTAAGAAGCATGCAAGTTTGATTTACGAAAGAATTGGACAAGCTCAGAATGGGCTAATTCGGTAGAATGACTGATGCAGGAGCTCAGGTTTTGAGACCTTCCTGTCTTTTTCCTTCATCCTTCTCTTTCTGTATTCTCTCCACATGCTTTACCTCATCAAAACCAAAACCTTTGTTCTTTCTATGTTCTCTTTTTAGAACCTGCTCACAGTAAATTGTAAAACATGAAGAAGTGCTGAAAGTATAGATAAGCAATTAGACATGAGTTAATGCTTTTTATTTTCAAGAGCATTTGCTTTCTAATATGAACTGAGCATTGAGTAAACAGACAGACTCCTGACTCCCTAGCAGGGCTATGTCTTGTGTCAGGAAGCCAGCACACTGGGCTTCTTGGTGGGCAGGAGACCCAAGTCATCATCTACTACTTAGGCTGGTTCTTGGAAGATGGAGAAGGCGGTGGAAGAAAGGAAAGCCAAAAAAAAAAAAAAAAAAGAGAGAGAAAGGAATGAGATTTCGATGTATTAATTAGCTCATACCATAAGCCTGAGCTTTTGCTAGGCATTTTCCATGATAATTTGGTTATACATGAAAACAATTCTCAACACTATTATCACTGCCACCACTTTTGTTAACAGCTGTGAGAACAGAGTTCATGTGGGTAAGCAGTTTGCTAAGGGTTGTATAGCTAAAAAAGTAGTCAATAAGCTGAGGTGTGAACCCTGGGGTGCCTAGCCTTCACAGCTAAACTTTTATTAATTACACCTGCTTCTAATAACAGCAACCATGGCTAAACTTTCCTTAACCTACCAGTTTCTAACAACAACATTAACAAAAATATTTTCAAAAATATAATAATGGTCATCAATAGGAATAAAGGGAAACAATCCAAAAATAGCTCTGTTGAGGTTACTGATGGATAGGGACAGGGAAGTGCAAAATTGTTTCTACAAAATTTCCCTTTGAGAATCACTTTCCTTGGCTGTCTGGCTTTGTGAAATTATACCTTCCCTAATGGCTTGGAGCTGATTGTACCCTTCTTTCTGTCAAGGACAGCTTAAACTTCATGGAATAGTTTATTTGAAGCTCGTGGGTACAAATTCCAGGCAGCAAGATACTACTTTCAGAGATTCAATTAACTTCCTTCAGAGTCACAGCAAAAAGTGATAGAGCTAAATTGATTACCTTGAAGTGCCTTAACCGTTTTGCTGCTGCTGTTGTTACTTCTTGAGCCAATTTATTCTCCCAGCAATGTCACTGTTACTGAAGTTAGTCTGTTCTTTATTCTCAGTTTATGAATAGGAATCATCTGAATATAGTTATAGACATCTAGTTTAGATCATTTTTCTCAGAATTACAAAGATGGGGAAATTTCTAAGCCATAGTTATTCCAAATGGCTGGGAGTGCCTTAGAAACTTATTTCTGGAGTCTTTTGAACTATTTATATTATTGATATGAACAATGCCCCTGATTGTTAGTTAGCAATCTATTCATTGATAGGGACATGAAAGGCAGTCTGCTGCCATCTAGCTTTTTTGTTTCTATCTTTAGGAATTTTCCGGTCGTTTTACAGAAAGATATTTTTTAAAGGAGCAATTCTTTCTTCATCCCTGAGAAGGAGACACTTATGAAGGTACTGCAGAATCTTAAAAAAAGTCTTCATCATTCTTTTACTCGTTTTTGTCTTTGAGTTGGTCTTAAATGGATAAAAGTGATAAATATAGGTTGTGTAGTTCAAATCCATTGCAGTGACTAAGCAGTGACCACTCATAGGGGCAAAAACTATGTATTTTTAGAGGCAAAGATTGATAACCACAGCCATGACCCTGAGCAAGACTGTGAAATAGATGCAGTTCTTTGCCATCCTCCCTTTTCCTGGGTTATGGTCACTTTCTGCCTTCACAGCTGTTTTCTCGGCAAAATGGGGATTTTACTGTCAGAAGGCTCCTATTGCTATTGCTTCTTTGAGTTGATTCTCATGCTCTGAGCACAGGAAAGCAATCTGAGATCTTCACTACTAATATTTATTGAGCACGTATACTATGCCGGGACTGGACTGCGCTCTGAGGTCAGAGTGGTAAACATATCGACATGGTTCCTGCTCTCATGAGCCTTACAAAGGAGTAGGGAAGAAAAACGTTAAGCGTATCAGCCTATGATTAAATGCATAATTAGCTAAAATACATTGAAGAAGTAAAGATCGCAGGAAAGGAGAGAACCAATTAATATGATGGATGGGAAATCAAGGCTGCTGGAAGGAAGTAATGTATAAGCTGAAAAATGAAGAGTGAATAGGAATTAGCCAAGTGAAAAGCAGAGGCAAATGGGTTTCAGGAAAAGGAAAAATATATGTACCACTAACATTTCAAGAAGAAATGGGAAGGATTGGATGATGTGTGTTATTCTTACTAGGTTGATCTCTTCCATGGAAGAGACACACAGAATGTAATTAATTAACAGAATATAAAAATAATTTTTGGGGGGGAATGAGGAAGTGAGGAGAAGGCCCACTTAAAGTTCTGTTCCCATATTAATATGGTTTTGCTTTCTCTACAAACGTAAGTAAAACAATGGTGGTACCAAGGGGTGGTTGGGAGGCAATAGTTTTCCCAATGTACATACTCAAAACTAACGTAAAAGCTAAATACAGTGTAATCAACATGCTTACACTACAAACACAGCTTCAGATAAAATCCACTAGATCGGCCAGGCACAGTGCCTCACACCTGTAATCCCAGCACTTTGGGAGGCCGAGGCGGGCGGATCACCTGAGGTCAGGAGCTCTAGACCAGTCTGGCCAATGTGGTCAAAACCCCATCTCTACAAAAATACAAAAATTAGCTGGGCATGATGGCAGGTGCCTGTAATCCCAGCTACTAGGGAGGCGGAGGCGGGAGAATCACTTGAACCCAGGAGGCAGAGGGTGCAGTGAGCCAAGATCACGCCATTGCACTCCAGCCTGGGTGACAGAGTGAGACTCCGTCTCAAAAAAAAAAAAAAAAAAAAAAAAAAAAAAAATTCCACTAGATCCTCTCTTCCAACTTTTTCCCATAATTTCTTCCCTTAGCACTGATATTATCAAACAAGTTGCCAATCCTATAAAGGCTATCAGACTCCAATTTAAAAAAACTCTATTAAATTTAAAAACACTCAGAGATGTAATGATTGTATGCATTTTATGAGTAAACTTAGTACCTAAAAGAAAGCCTTATAACTTAACATTAAGCATATGAAGGTAGCTATTATTCAAATAAGCAGCAGTAAAGACTTTTCAGCTTTGGATCCTTATAAACAAGACATGCAGGTTTAAAGATTTGCATACATCTTTTAATAATGCATCATTTTTATTATAGAATATTATATACTATTTTATATTTACTTAATGAGATTACTGACCTGGAGTTTCAAGATATATATGGAATATAATTAGGACATTAAAATTAAAGATAAATTATCCCCACCAGAAATAATCTTAGCAGGTATTTACTAAAGAATCTTAAATCTAGCAGATCAAGAAAAACTCCCCAAGGAGTCTTTAATTAGAACTCTTTAGGACTTGGCAGGACCGGAATCAAAATCTCTCCATAAAAAATGAATCTTGCCTTATGCTACATAAATTACAAAATCTGAAGCCCTTTAAGCAGCATTAAAACAGCTGATTTTAATTGCTCTGATAATGAGCTGGAGAGAGACACACGAAGCTTCCTGGATTTCTGTTGGAAATGAATGGGATTCTTGCCAACTATGGATCACAGTTATGAGGTATTCTGCACAGGGAATGTTAAAAAGAAAGCAGATGGACCTTGACATGCTATGCCATACTATGCCTTCTTCCTTCCCAAGAAGCATATTACAATAACTTTAAGAGAAGGTTGTCACAAATTTAAGGGAAAAGTCCTCCCTTTCTGTCTAATTTTTAATGTAACTTTCCCCCTTCTTGATATATCCAGAAAATAGTTAATAACAATCCCTGAGGGAAAAGAAAAATACTGCCCTTCGTATAAAAAAAAAGGATAGCAGAGATCCCCTTAGTGGTAAGTGATTTATGTGAAAACAGCCAACTCATTCTCTTTTGCCTCCTTTTGACCTAGAAAACTGGATTCATGGATTTGGAACTGGATTTTGATTACAGAGTATGTTCTATGGCTACAAAATAATTTTTCTTTGTGGAAAACTCAAACTGCCAACAGATAATGCTTGGTATATCAGTTTTCAATGCTTTCAACTGTAAATAACAGAAACCTGGACTTACAATAGCTTGAACAAATAGGAATTACTTTTAAGTAGGTAGCCACTAGAGGTGTTTCGGTTGTTGCATGATGTTATCGCCATTTGCAAAGAGACAGCATCTCCACAATTTTCTTGGCCTGTTCCTCTGATGGCAAAATGGCTACTGCAGCTCCAGACGATCATGTCTGTGTCACAGATGGTGAGAGGGAAGGAAGAAGGATGAGAAAGGATGGCCAGCTGAAGTTGTATCTACCCCACTTATAAGAAACACAAAAGCCTTTCCCAGAGCCACCAGAAGACTTCAGCTTACAGCCCTTTAGCCAGAATTATGCCACATGGTCATCTTGAACGCAGAAGATGGAAAGTTAACATTTGGTTTTCTGGTCTTTATAATAAAGATAGCAAGGATGAAGAAGTTCCGAAAAGGCTGTGGGCTAGCCAATCAAATTGTCAACCACGTTTGGCCTCTATATCTATTTAAAAATGTATGGTTTTTAAAGCCTAACGTCAATTTGTTAAGGTGTCTTAAGGACAGGGAAATGGAGAAGAACTAAGATTTTTATATCAAATACAGAGTAAATCTTGGAGAGGGTGAATTAGAGTGGAAAATAAACTAATCATTATCTAACAGTGCCTTGAAGTCAGATCTTGCAAAACATTAGGCAAGCATGTCACTCATAAAGGACCCCAGGGCTTTCCATCCCATAATGTGGATAAAAATAACAGTGTTCCTCTCAGTTTTTAAAAATGTCACCAAAAATTCGATACAGGATATACATACATATTGTAATTGTTTAAAGTAAAAATTTTATGCTATTTTGGGAAGAAAAATAATCAGCTGAAAAAACCGTTACCACTGGTCATCAAAACCTGATTTATGCCATGTTTACAAGATTAAAAACAAGAATAAATAATAATTGTTTGGGATATTTTCATCATATTGCCTCTGAAATGATTGATATCATACTGCCTGGATTTAGTCAACTCAGTGAATGATTTATCAGTAGCCATGCTGTAAGGAGCTCTCTATTCAGAGATACTTACGATTTGGTGAACTGGGAAACCCACAGAGAAAGATTAATGAAATAGGAGAGCCAGGTAAATGGGCCATGGCTCTAGGAACCAGGAATCATGATTGTTTGGAAGAACATATCTCAGACTGAGGAAAAGTGGTGCTAAAGTAAGCTAGCATTTGATTAGAATGTTGAAGGATAATTTCATTCTTGGAGACAGAAAACCTATGTAAAAGCAAAGTAAGTAGGAAATACAAGCCTGCGTTTGAGAGATTCAGAGTGACTGTGTTTTATTAGAATTGTAAGAAAGGGAACTTGAAAACATAAATTTAACATGGGGCAACAGGCCTTTGGATTCTGAACAGAGGGACTTTGTTTAAGGATGGCTCTGTGGCTGTGGGACAATTTTTCTATAGATTATCAAAATGATTCTGGAAAAGAAATGTCATCCTGGGCTGAGGGCTGATACCATAGGGAAAACATGAGGCTTATAGGCTAAACTGTGTCCCACCCAAAGTCATATGTGAAGTCCTAACCTAGGACCTCAGAATGTGACTGTATTTGAAAATGGAGCCTTTAAAGAGGTGATTTTGATAAAATGAGATCATTAGGGTAGACCCTAATCCAACACGGCTGGTGTCTTTATAAGAAAAGGAGATTAAGATGCACGTGCACACGTGGAGAAGCCTAGGTGGAGACGAGGAGCAGATGGCCATCTACAAGCCAAGAAGAGAGGCCTCCCACAGAAACCAACCCCACCGACATCTTGACCTCGGTCCTCTGGCCTCCGGAACTGTTTTTAAAACATAAGTTTCTATGGTTAAAGCCACCCAAGTCTGTGATATTTTGTAATGGCAGCCCTAGGGAAAAAATACAATAAGCAAGTATTATTTGTATTTTAAGAAGTAATGATATTATAAACTAAATTTATGGAGGTGAAAATAGAAAAAAATGTCATTTCTGAAAACATTGTATAGGTGTAACATAGTTGACACTAGCCACTACTACAATGGGGTGAGGAGACAGAGGGTCAGTGATAACGGAGCTCTCAAGACTGGAAACTGGGCAATCTGGAAGGACAGGAAATGATGGGCATCTGGAAGGAAAGAAAATGATGAGTGTGGTTGAGACTGTGTTCTCCTTGAGGAGGTGCTGGTGCTCAGGGTACAGGCATCCATCACGATGTCAGAAATGTATGTCAGACATGAAGGCAGGAATGAGGTGGTCGAGGAAGCCATGGCAACATGAACAGAGAAGTGCCACAGCCAGACAACCAGCCAATGAGTTGTGTCGTTTCTTGTAAGTGAATGAAACAACATAACTAAATTGTTCAATTTAGTCTGCATATGAAATTTCAATGTCAGAGAAGGGCCTTTAATCTCAAAACAAAATAAACAGACTAGAAGACATTATTTTCCTGACAGCTAACTCTTGAAATTTCTTTTGAGAAAGAAAAAGAATAGTTTTTTGGGTTTTTTTGTTTTGTTTTTGTTTTTAACTTAGAGGTAAATCAGTAAGTCAGACACCTCAGGGGAAGGTAACATAGTGATTTGAATGTATATGAGTGTGAATACCTGAGATTAGAATCTTTCCTGAGAATAAATTTTCACGAGCATCATTGGAGAATGGGAGAGCATGAAGACTTTCACCTTTCTCTCTGCAGGAGACAATTGTGCAGGAGGAGGTGGGGAGAATGCCACCAAGAGCAGGTTGCCTGGGGCCAATTTAGTGATGGGATCCACACGATCTCACTAATGTGAAAGGATCATAGTTACCTTACCGAGGAAAAGTAGGCTTCAATTATATATTTCACTTCTGTGCCGGATTTTGCTTAAATGCTACTCTTTGGAGAATGTCAAGAAATTTAGATGAGTTTACCAAATCCAAGATTGTGTTCCCTGCTTTTAACTCTTGTTACTGAAATAGCCCACTGATCCCCAAGAGTAATGCTTGGCTGAGGTGCTTACATGAATTGTTTATATCATTCATTAATTAATGTGATGACATATTAAAAATAGGACTCCCAGTTTTTGTCCTGAGGGCTTACATGTAATAGCAACAACCTTTAGAAAAGTACTGCATTATTTATTTATAGAATTGCTTTGACTCAATAATGGTCCGTAATTAATTTGTAAATTACTTTTTGACTTTGCACAATTATAGTTTAACATTATATTTCTGCAGAAGAAAACATTTTTGTGTTGCTAATGTTAATTTCCCTTCATATATTTGAGACTGTTTTGTCTATACATAAATTTAAAATGTCAATGTGGTGAGAATGACTCAGCTTCTCAGATATTCATTTATTCTATAAATATTTTTGAATACCTACTATGTTTCAGGCACCGATCTAAGTGTTGAATAAGTAGACAAGGAGAGCCTGCCTTCAGGTTTTTTATATTCAAATAACACAAGATGATGAAGTAATTTTTTAAATAATCTTGTTTCATCTGGCAGGTAATATAGATATGCTCCATTTTATACATTTTGATACTCAAAATGTTGTGATAATCCAAATCATGACCTTTAGACATTACACTATGCTTATTGATTGAAGGTTGACATATTTTAGTATATTCTCTTACAATGTATTTAAGGACTTCAATGAGTAGACAAAAGAGTTAAACTTGATCAGACAATATAATTTCTGAGAATAGACTCCTTCTGGAGCAAGCATTCTGATTAGATTTAACAGGGCTTCATAAAAAGGTATATGTTTATGTTTTTTGCTAATTGGGGGTTTCCTAGCAAATGATTCCATGAAAACATCTGCAGGGAATTCCCATCTGTGCTATATTTCGCTGATATGGGGGCTCTGAATCAATAATGCTGATGTAATAGTTGGCAAATTAGATAAGAACAGCCTGAGACTTCCTTTTCCATTAGGTGTAGTCTCATGGAAAATCACCCTTGAATCCATCAATGGAATGAAGCAACTAGGTGGAGCCTATGGGAAAATCCTGGAGGAAGTCCCCAACTAGTCAGCCTCCCCTCTCTGCCTTGCACACTTGGATTCCTTAGTGAAACATCCAAAATGGCCTTCTTGCAAGGAGGATGCAGCCTGTGATCCACGTAGTGACCAACAGCTCTGTGGAAGGCACCGTGCCCACCACAACAAAAGGCCAGTGAGGTCTGCTGAGCAGATGAGTCGCTTTTCTGGACCCTTCCAGGCTTGCAGTTGGCTCAGATGAAAAGCTCAGGCTTATGAGCTGCCAGAAAGTATTTGGCCAAAAGCCCACCTTTTTCTCAAGTACAAGCATTCAATTGACTTGATTCCTCGGAGAGATTTTTGAAGGTGAAAGCAAGTTCATTGTCCACTTTTAATGACCCTTAACTTCTAATGACATAATAGATGTGAAAGTGATTTTTTAAAATGCAATGCAAATGCAAGGTGTTTTAGTCACTATTTCGGTACCTGAGGAAAATGTAAGAACACAAAGCCATACATGTACCAAGGCACCACCTGAGTGTACTTGGTTTCACGATCTACTTTAGCCCTCTGAAGTGTAGACTCCATCGAGGCTATCCTTTTGTGGATTGTGTACTGAAGTTGCTTTTCTTTGTTTTCCCAGCATACACTTGTGACACTTCCAACCTCTTATATGTATATGGTAAATACAGGCTGTTTTTCAAACAAGATAAATCAAATGCTAGCTAGAAAGTGTGCCTAGAGTTTAAAGCATTCTAGAATGTACTCCCATATAACAGCTATACTTATATAATACCTACATTGTGCCAGTGTTTTATATATGTGAAGTGCTTTAACCCTCACAACAAACATAGGAGGGATGTAGTATTATTACCTCCTTTTTACAGATGTGAAAACTGCAGTACACAAGGTGAAGTGAGAGGCCCCAAATCACACAACTAGTAAATGGCAGTGTCAGACCTCAAATCCTACTAGTCTGTCTTCAGAGTCTATATAATTAACCACTGCTCCCTGTGCTTTTAAAGATTAGTTTTATGGATATTGTGCTATTTCTAATAAAAGGATATAATTTTTGTTATATATGTTTCTTCTTAGCCTTCACTTTTGGATCTTGGACCACATGTGCTATTATCATATTTTAGCTCATAAGAGACTTCTCTGATAATTTTGTGTAAAATACATTTATAGAACATTTGTATCTTATAAATGTAATTTTTCTTACCATTATCTCATTTGATCCCCCTTATCAACCACTAGAATACACAGAGCTTTATCCTCATTTTTCAGATGAAGAAACAGACCAAAAAAGACTAAATAATTTGTTCAACTCCGTATCACCAGTTTGTAGCAGTTCTGTGACTAGAAACCAAATTTCCTGGCTCTTAGTCCTGTATTCTTTCTAGTATTTCAAATCATCTCTTCACTTCTCTCCTTTATGCTTTTGGAAAGAAAATTGAGAAGAACATTAAGAACCCCAGCAAAATTGGAGAGGCATTTCTTGAGAAGCATTTAAAATAATTTAAGAAGTCTTCACAAAAGTAGTAGGCAAAAGTGTGTTACATTAACGACGACTCTCATTAAGTCAGTGCGTGCAGCTAGGTTCTGGTTTATTAATTTTCAATTTTTTCATTTTTGGGCCTGTCTAATCTGAACACTTTGCAGTACAACTCTGAGTGCTCTCATGCTTTGTGCTATTGTTTTTTTAAGGTAGCTCATTTGCACTTGTTCATCATCCTGATCCTTCCCCCAGTCTTCTGGGCTCTGTTGCTAATTATTGACCCAGGAAAGCCTCAGAAGGGGCAAAGGCAGCTAAAATTGGAGTGCTCTTTACTTAGACTTATAATGCATTTTCCATTTTTCAGAAAGACTAAAGCATTTTTAGCTGCCAGATTCAGAAACCATTCAGTTATATGGGCACTTGAGTTTCTGCTAAAGAATCACTACTCAAATTATTATTATTGTTTTTTTTTAGTATTTCATTCACAGCCAGTCTAGGGAGTGTGTGTGTGTGTGTGTGTGTGTTTGTGTGTGTGTGTGTATTTCTCTTTCTGTATTAACATATAAGACACAGCAGAATAATAATGTGTCCATTCATTCCATAGATATTTCTCAAAAAGTTGCCAAGAATAAAGAATAGTACTAAAAAAAGGTGGAGGATGGTTAGGTGTAAAATTACCTCCTCCCAGGACCTGGCAAATGATAAATGCTTCAGAAATATTTATCAAACTGAAATGAGCTGTTACATGGACTGTATTCTCTGGCTTTGGAATCTATTGGGGAAATGATGAAGTCATTAAATATATGAGAATTGGAAAGGAATTTAGGAATCATCTCATGCAGCCCTTTTATTTTAAAGATGAAGCAATGGAAATGCAAGAAAGTTATGCGTCGTTTCCAAGCAAGATCACACATCTGTTTAGAAATAGTATGCTTTTTTCATCATGACATGTGCTTTAGAGATTACACATATGTCAGTGTCTGCAGTGCAGGGCATAATGTGAGGAGAGCCGATGAATGCTTTAGAACAGTGCTACCCAGTGGAAATATAATGCACACTCCATATACAATTTTAAATTTTTATCAGTAACCACATTTTAAAACGTTTAAAAATCAGTGGAATTATTTTTTTTTCATACTAAGTCTTCAAAATCCAGAGTATATATTATATTTTTGACACATCTCAATTTGGACTAGCCATATTTTAAGTATTTAATAGTTACATGTGTCTTGGGGGGCTACTCTATAAACTATATGACTCCAGAATCACAGAGATGGGAAAATAATAATGTATATTTAAAGCTGCAGTATTTTTACCATTGGTTTTTTTTTCAAGGTTTTTTTAACACAAAGTACAAAAATGAAACTTAAACAGACTCAACAAATTAAAATTAAAAAAAACTAGAGTAGACCTATACCATTTGACAGATTGCATCAACAGTTACAATTTTAGACACCCTTACCCCTCCACACAGAAATTAGTGAATAAGCAGATTGTCAATAGTACTGGCTCAAATGGTTCTACATATAACTTCTACCAAACTTTCAATGGAGGGGTAACTTCTGCCTTATACAAATTATCTCATTTTACAAGTAACTATAAGTATACAATAAGTTCCATTTGCAACACTATAGGAGCTTGAACTGTCTGCCAATTTTTAAAGAATATGCTCAAGCAATAATCTTGGTTATCCGTATTATCTTACATTTCCTTATGAATATTGAGAGTTTGTTCTATTATTGATAAATACAAGGGTACTGCTGTTTAATAGACTGCTGCATAGGTCTTTTTGCTTTGCATTTACTGTTTAAAGCATAAAAATGAAGGTAGCAAGAGGATTTATCTTTCTGGCTATTCTTGAAATTCCTGTTTCTAACAAGATATTCTGCAAAAGCAAAGATACTACTGCATTGTTCAACGTTTCCACAAAAGGTTAATATAATTGTGGGTTCAGCTATCACCTTGACCTTTTCTTGGATCTTTGATCAGAGTTTAGGTAAATATGTTGGTAGGTTTCCCCCTTTTAAGTTCCTGAGCTTTTGAAGTAAAACCAGAGCTGAGATAGGAAAGTGAACAGCAAGGGGCAGAGCACAGCAGAAACTGAATTAGGTCACTTTTCTAGAGGCTTCTGAATTTGGTACAGTAGGATTTCTGTGATCATGTTAAACCTAGCTTTTCAAAGAGCTACTACTGTTCCATTTTATTCTCTGGCCCAGAAAATAAATCAGAAGACTTCTACATCGTTTTCCTCAAAAGCTGATTCTGATTCTCTGTATGATACCACATTAATAAAGTTTTCCCTATTAATCACCATAATGCCATGCAGCCTTCTAAGATGTTTTCTTTAGTTCTTAGTTCCTTTGCAGTTGCATCTCCAAGCATAAATTCTCATTAATATCAGTACAGTGAGGAAGGTAGACATGTGTCAGTCAGTGAGAATGCTTGCAGCTGTAACTGCCAGAAAGTCGTAACTTAATTGGCTTTAGCCATAAGCCATCTTGAGGTGGGAGGCTCTAAGTCACTCAGTAACTCAGTGATATTATCAAAGGCATCCTGCGTCTTTTTCTTCTTTCTCTTCTGCCATCCTCAAGTGTTAGTGAGTTTTCTGGTTTGTTCCGGTAATCTTGAGATGTCAGTCACAGGTCCAACTATTACATGCAGATAACTATGGCCAGTCGGAAAAGAGGATCTTCTTTTTAAGTCTTCTTTTAAGAAAGAAAAAAATTATTTCCAGATGGTCTTCCCTTTTCCCACTTCCCTTCAATGTCTCATTGGCCAAAATTGTTTCACATGCTTATGTCTTAACCAATCACTGCCTTGGAAATGGTACTTTCATGATTATCTGAGACAATCAGGTTTCCCTCATGGTGGCTGGGGCTGAGGCCCACCTCCCTGTAAGTATGTGGCTGCAAGGGTAGGCGGATATTTGAATTTCACTGGGGGCCTATTAGGAAGGAATGGTTCTTGGGTAGGCTACCCATAGAGTCAACTACAAGTAAATCAGAAACCATAGTATCATAAGTGCTACAGGTAAATGCAAGATGCTGTAGTAACACGCAAGAAGAGCCCCTGGCCATGCTTGCCTGAGCAAGAGGAGAGAGGAATGTCAGAGTGGGCTTTTAAAGAAAATGTTATCTGATCTGAGATATAAAGTTCAAGAGGAGATAGCCAAGGAAAGGGTGGTGGAAGGAGAGAGAGGGTATCAGGTAGACACAGTATCATGTGCAAATGACTGGGAATAAGATAAATTGTGGTGGTTTGGGGAGATGCAAAAAAAAAATTAGTTTGCCTAAGGTATAGAGCATAAGTTGGAAAGTCAGTCAGAAATAGGGCCAGAGAGTTAAACTGTAGATCATAAAAGATCTGATAAGTCACATAGAAATTTCTACTTAATTCTGCTGCAGTGGGGAGCCAGTAAAAGATTTTTAACCAGCAAATGACATAATCAAATATGCACTTCAAAAAGAATGACTTTGGCTGCTGTGGGAAATTGAATTGCATATCTTCAAGACCAAAAGTAGGTAGAACATGTGAGAATCAATTACAATATTCCAGGAAAAAGTGGTGAAGGGCTTTAAGATAATGTCAGTGGGGCTGGAGAGAGGTGAATAGGTTTGATTGCTATGTAGGGGTTTTAACTAAATGGGACTTGGTTAATAGGTAAGAGAAATAGGGATTAATAATCACTTAGATTTCTGGCTTGGAGAACTAGGAGGATGAGAATGACATTTACTGAGTTAGGATATCCAAAGGAGAAGCAGATTGGGGGCATGAGGAGTAAATTAATTTAAATTATAACTAATGAAGGGCTTATTCTGTATGAAATTCAAGAGACGTATTCCAGTCCTTAAAGCATTTTCAGATCCAAGGGATGTATTAACCAATAAGTGGTATAGAACAATACTAGGGGTACTATAATTTATTACAGATGGTGATCAATAAGGCAAGAGAGAGATAAAAGAGCTTAAAGAAGAAATTGCCTCTCAGAAAGAATTAATGGGAGAATCTGATGTTCTTCATGAAAGATAAAAAATTTTAGTTGAATCTTGCGTATAAAGATGAGACAGATGGGAATTGTCGAGGGGTAGAGGCACTGTGCACTACATGAAGCATATTTAAGGAATGATAAGAGTCTAGATTGCTAGCAAACTTGAAAAGGCAAAATAAAATAGAAAGTTTAGGGACTAGTTGAATTAGTCAGAACTGTTGAGATCCCAAGAGAAAAACAAAATTCACATTTTCTATGTTGATCTATTATTGCAAGGTGCGTTAGTCAGCTATTGCTACAGTAATGCTACCGAACAATCAACCACAAAATACCAGTAACATTTGCTTCTTGCTCATAGGCCTGCTAATGGGTCAAAATAGTGCTCTTCAGGCTGCAGGTTGCCTTCATGCTTGTTCTTCATGTTTCTCCTTCTTGGGCAAATGATCTCCCAGGGCATATCCTTATGGCACAGTTTACAACTCCCAATGTGGCAAGTAGAAACATTCAATACCTTGTAAGTCCTCAGCTTAGAAAGCAGTATCATTTGTGCCCAAATTCTGTTGGCCACAGCACGTAATATGACTAAACCCAGTATCACTGAGGGAGGCGAGCATGAGGAAGAAAAGGATGGTAAATATTTGCTGCAATGCCTAATGCATAATGTAAATATAGACAGCATTGGACTTGACCCATAAACCATAAAGGTTCTAGAAAACCAGTGTTCCCAACTGTGGAGTGCCCAGTGAACTTCTTGACAAACTCAGGAGAGTAACCTCCATTTGTGTGACCTTCTTTCTTTGCTCTTTATTTGTGCTTTTCAAAGGGATGACATGAGCCCATAAACTACTCATTGGGTTGCTTGGTCAGAATCAGAACCAGCTACTTCAGGACTGTCTCATTTCATGATTAGTTGCCTTTGGTCTCATGCAATGGTATCAGTTCATTCCTCCAGAGGTTTATGTTCCCTCCCTCACCAGCAATACTGAGTGATAAGAACTAAAGCAATAAAAAATGATTGAACTATTTTCCTTAGTATGTAGTTATTGGACTTATTCCAAAAATCCAGCACACTTATAAAAACCAAACTAAGGCATTTTGCTGGCTATTGTGCCAATAGTGTGTCTGAATTAGTCCTGAGAATTTATGCGGCCCATGAAAGAGACATAATTTTCCTAAGATTGCACAGCTAAGTTGCATATCTGAGACTTGAAGACATCCTCAGATTATGTTATCTCTAAATCTCTAATTGCTACGTAAACAAAAGATTTTAGCCATTTTTTAAATTCCTGAATCAAGGGTACATAACTAAAGTTGTATTCAATCAATCCAAAAATTCTCAAGCCCAAATAATCCTAGGACTTGAGCAGACCTTATGGTGTGTGTGCACACATGTGCATGCATGTACTGTATTTTTAGATTATTTTTTTAAGAGGGACCAGTGACATGATCATACAATACAACAGAAGAACTCTCTCCCTGTTTCTCTTTAATTCTCAAATTATACTCAGCACTTGTTCTTTCATTCTGTGGCTTCTGTGCTGCTAACAGTGACCAGTGACTCAGGAAGGCTGCATATAGTGAAGAAAAAGGTACCTTTCCAGGCACAGTTCAGTCCTGAGGCTCCTTTTCACACCATCTCATAGACATTTCAGAGCAAAACTCTAGCTTTTTTTTATGACTACTTTTCCATTCCACATTTTTCTTAATGTTGCAGAAGATATTTGAGAGTAAGGAAAAAAGAACAGGGAGAACACAAAGCAAGAAGACGAGCAAGACGCCAGATTTCAGAAGTATATTTATATTTAGTTCTTTACAAATTAAATTCTGCTGAGACCCTTAAATATTAGCTGTCACAGGGGTTGTGCTTGAAAAACTTGATTCCAACCCTGAGCATGAAAATCTTGTCTAGGCAGGGCAGTAGATTGGAGGGTTATCATTAAACATTATAGGAGGAAGGCCCTGTTCAATGCCAGGTTCCAGGAGTGCCCTCTCAGGGAGCCAGGGAAAGACATAGGCCAGATAACACGTCTGATGTATGGAGAAAAGACCTGCGGGTTCCATGTTGGAGGAACAGGAGCAAAAGGGAAATCAGACTGAGAGAATGAAAGCTCAAGATGCACAATAAACAGACTGAACAAAGTACAGATGGAATCAGGTCAAGTTTAATATGAGTGTCCCTGGGCCCTGTGTTTCATCCCAGTGTTAAGTGCAGGAAATGATTGGATTTCTCCAAGGATGGGTCTTTAGAGCAACAGACTTTAGAAATTGAATACTTTAAAATTATTTTCTGTAAACAAATTTATCAATAGAAAAAAATAGATTACTTAATTGGTTTATCTTAATGAAAAAACAACAAAAAGCTTCAACAAATAATTGTTGCTGATTGGTTGGTGGGTTGGTTGGTGAATAATAAAAAGGAAAGAAGGAAGAAAAGAAAGGAAGGAGTAGGGGAGGAAAGGAGGTGAGAGAGGGAGATTTGAAAGGGAAATAGGTGTGCTCTAAATTCACTATTTTTAAAAGCCTATAGTTATTAGCAAATTATACCCTCAATCAGATTTTATATAACTTTTTTCAATCTTCACAACTTATATTTGTCATATATTAATGTGCTATATTCATAAAATGATTTTGAGATTTTAAAGCAATAATTAACAATATAGTAGCTCATTTAACATATTTACAAGTTGCTGGAGACAATATGGATAATGAATTATATCAAATGAGTAAAAATATAAGTAAATGCTTTTAAGTTAAAACTCAGTAAGTTATTACGATTAAAATTGTTCACCTTATTTTCCTCCTGTGTATGGGTTTCTCATAAATAGTAACTTTTTTTTTTTTTTTTTTTTTGAGACGGAGTCTCACGCTGTTGCCCAGGCTGGAGTGCAGTGGCGCGATCTCGGCTCACTGCAAGCTCCGCCTCCCGGGTTCCCGCCATTCTCCTTCCTCGGCCTCCTGAGTAGCTGGAACTACAGGCGCCCGCCACCGCGCCCGGCTAATTTTTTTTTTTTTTTTTTTTGTATTTTTAGTAGAGACGGGGTTTCACTGTGGTCTCGATCTCCTGACCTTGTGATCCGCCCGCCTCGGCCTCCCAAAGTGCTGGGATTACAGGCTTGAGCCACCGCGCCCGGCCAAATAGTAACTTATACCTATGAAAATATAGGGTTCTATAAAGTCTGGAAATATATATATTTTATATCTTAACAGACTGAAGATGCCTTTCCTGATATTATGTATAGCCTGTGTTTCCAGACTAAGTGCCAGGCGCTATTCTAAGTGTTAGGCACCATTCTAAGTGTTTTACTGTTCATTTAGATTGTCTGGCTAGTGTTTTTCTCACCTTATCAGCACCCCACTCTTATTAAGTGAATTTGCTTAAACACACCTGCACATGCACACATACACACTTTTGCATTTCAAAGCCTGGCTATTATGGAACTCTAAAACATGAGAGCTCAGGGTCAAACACCAAGATTCAATAAGGTATGGCTGGGGATGTGACCAGGACTATCCTAGCATTTATGGCTGTGTACTGAGTGGCTTCTCCACTGACCTTTGGAGGTAGTTTTGCTTCACTGCTTTAGAAATGGTGTGGAGACTTAACTTATTTCACTTTTTGGTGTTTGTCTGGGTTCCTGTAGAACTGGCTTCAGGTTGAGAAGATATCCTCCCACCTGCATTTGGAAAAATACATTTCTAACACTTCTCCTGATATGGAAATTTTTAAGTCATTGAAAAACTCATACTGCAGCATTTGTAGAAACAATTTCAGAACAGAGTACTTTATGGCTTTTCCTAAAAGAATTTTAACTGTGCATGTATAAGTATTACCAATGCATAAAATATATAGTTGGTTAATCCAAAAGACACAACTATATCATACATAGTAGTTACAGGTCACCTCAAAGATATTAGTTACATCTTTTTGTAGAGACTCTGTTGTTATTTCACTCACACAAAAGAATAAACACAGAATTAAGGTTGAAATTTATATAAGACCAGTCTAAAGCCAGCCATAGCTATGTAATTTCCATGATTTTCTCTCAATCAATGGAAAATTACTGTCAGCTGAGCCAGAGTCTGCAGACTGTGAGCAAATGTCTGTTTCCTTCCCACAACTGAGTGTTTGAAACTTTTTTCAATCAGTAAAATTACCATTAAAGGTCAGAGATTAGTTTTTCATGCATGATGGATTCCATTTGCTTTAAAAGTATTATACCAGGAGAGTAGACTTTTTTCTGACTTTAGAATCAAATTAGAATTCAAATATTCAGAGTTTTGAGTCAACCTCAAACCATTTTATTTTGTTTATTTTCCCTTGACAAACTATTATTGTTTTAAATAGGGTAGGAGAAAGGGTCTTGGGAAAAAAAAAATATATATATATATATATACACACACACACACACACACAAACACACACACACATATGTATATGTACTCTCTTATATTTGAAATTAGCATGTAGTTTAAGGATACTGCACACAGCTCTGTGACTTGAATTTCCTTAGATTATGAGCATTTTGAAAGCAGGGACTTGATTTTTTCAACTATAAATACCTTTCATATTTGATAACCTGTTCCTTTTCCTGTGCGTATTGTCTTAACTAATGACTGCCCAAAATGAACGTTAAGGGCTATGGTCTTCCTTTTCATAAAGATAAAAGAATTTCCCAAATCACTGTTTATAAAATAAAAGATTAGAAAAATTCACCTGTGTGAAAATTGAGCTAGGCTTCTATAACATAGCAGCCATCTTGTGCGGAAAGAGGCTGCTTACATGGTTTATTTCTTTAACGCACGGCTGCTAATTACAAAAACAGCATACATCCAGAGATTGTGAAAAAAGAAGTGAAAAAAATCTTGCCTAGTATTCTACTACCATAACACAATTATGTTTAACGTTTTTCATATTTTTAATTTGTTTTCTCTTTCCAGAAGTTCTAATCTGTCTGTAAATGTACTATTGGGGTCTGCTTCATTGACGAGCGGAATATTTTTCCTTCTTTCAGAGCTTTTTTTTTTTAATGGCTTCTTTTGTGTATTTGAAACAATTTCAACTTAATCCTATTGCATATATTCTATAAGTAGCTGTCCTTCATGAAACAGACATCTTTTTCTTTTAAAAATCAAGGAGATTATACAGAACTTTGTGCTTTTAATTACTGCACGGCAAACTAATTCAGTCTCATATCCTTTCCAGTTAATAGGGATTTGTCCCTAGTTATATGACCTAAGCAAGCTCTTTAACTGTGCTCCACCTCAAATTTGCTTATCTGTAAAACATGGATAATATTATTTTTTAGTCTAAAACTTCCTCTAATATGACAGAAAAGACCAATGTGAAACAATTCCCTAAATTTGTCAATAAACCATGTTACATTTATAAAAATGTCCCCAGTGTACCCAGACCAGAGGAATCTGTGGCTTATCCTAAAATGTGTATTATGTATTCATTCTCAAGGTATATGCCAACAGTTAAGTTAGAAATCCATCCCTTTCTCTGTCATTTGTCCAAAGTCAATTACTCCATGCTTCTTTTACATAAGGAAAACTGTCTTAAAAGGAGGAAGTAAGATCAGGGACAAACAAAAGTTAGTCAGGTCTTTCATTTTACTGCCTTTCAAGATGTTAAGATCAGAGAACTTAGACATGCATAAGCTTTGGTTTGAGGAATAATTGAGTCAACCATCATAACAGAGGGCCTGAAAGTATCTGAAGACAGAATGAATAGTTTCTAGTAAGCCAGTCCACTCTCAGCTCTGAGAACATCCAGCTGCATAACCTCAAGGGAACTGCGTGGAAAAAATTAAGGGAAATGCTTTGGGCTTTAGAGCTTTTCATTTCCTATGAGCAAGGCATCTCCTGCCCTTGTCTCACCCATGTCTCCATTGTCCTCGTGCAGTCTTCCTGCTGGTTCACTGTGTGCCTGGCAAGTCAGGTTCTTCTGCGAGGGAAAGACTGTTTTAAGTTGTTTATGAATAGAGAAAGCAGATTCAGTCAGACGTAATCTGACTCTGTATGCCTGCAGGGGTTGTGGCCTTTGTTAGATTATTATGCCTGTAATTTGGGATGTCATGCTGCAGAGATGTAAAGTGGGATGGGCCTGAAATAGGTCTTGTAATAAAAAGGCAGTTAGGAAAGCCTGCTGGTCTCCTGCCTGGTTACTGCTATCTAAGTGCAGCAATGTGTTAACTGATTTTAATAAAGAGTTGAAATCATTGTTAACTGGCCTCCCTCCCACTGAGCGAAGAAGGCAGATTATACACGCACATATTTGCCTCCCCTAGTGAGTGGTGTGAATGCAGCTGCTTCTGAAGGGCCAGCACGTGGCCTTCTTAAAACTTTCCTTGGCTGGGGTTTTCCCTTTTTGCCAATTGGTGCCCACCAAGCCAGTGGATGCTCTCAACATCTAGGCAAATGCCAAAAACATCATCTTTGGCTCAGGTGTGCACTGGCCTGTTAGAGGCAACTGCCATGCAGAGAAGGAATGTCATGAGCTGCTAGAATTATCAGCCTGGATTGACAGCTGCAGGAGGTAGTGCCTGCCTATAGTACTGAGGCCATGACCCACCTCTGGAGGGACCACAGCCTCATCCCTAGAGTAGAACTGGAAATTCTCTATTGAGACAGGAAGGCAGCACTTGAAACTGGCAGGTTTTGGAGTGAAGTGTCTGAGGACAGAATTTCTCATTTCTGCACCTCTGCCCATGTATAAGGTGGCAATGTTTTCATAGAGGTGAAGAAGGCAGGTGTCCAGTGGTTATTATGACATCTGTTTACCACATTCCAGTCACCGTGCCATGTTTCACAGCCATGGTCAACTACATTTGGTGAAGACTGTTTCCTTCTTCCACAACTGGAACATTGACACTAACCACATTCTAGAGTTCATTACATAGAGCTGTGTCTGTGGATAAGTTAATAGGTAGTTTTAAATAACTAGAAATAGTCTTTTCCTCTTCCATGTAAGCCAAGATAATATTTCCACTTCTCCTCTGCCCGTCTGAGTACAGTTTATATATAAACCAACAGCAAGATGGAAATTTACTCTGAGTTTTGTGATGTTTTCACTTTAAGATGCTGCAGTTCTAATCCTTTATACATTTATTTCCTTTTTCGCATTTCAGCCCCAGTATATAGCATCACTCACCTGCTCTCGAACATGATTATCAACTGTTTCAGCTATTGCTGTAACATTTAACAAAATGTCCTATGTTCAAAGACTAAAGGAGCCCAGGTAGTTTCTTTTAAACAGAAGGACTAGTTTTCATGATCATAAACATGTAAAGAAAAATGTCACTTTTGAAATTTCATGAATCTTGTGGCTATACCGATTCCAAATCCAAACTCAGACTGGCAATCTGCCTTTATGATTGCAAAGCCCTGTAGCTTGTTATCTTTATGTACCTCTCGACTAAGTATTTAAGTGAAATAAAGAGTCTAAATGTTACGGGAGTTGAGTCCAGGCAGGTTCTACGGCCCTCAGTTTTTGTCTTCTTGGAAGAAAAAAATTCAGCCAAGAGACAGATGTAGATTTAAGGCAGAAGCAAAAGTTTATTGAAGCAAAGTGCATTTGGAAGGGACCAAGTTTGCAACTGGAAAGATTGAGTGTCCCGCCTGATTGTTGGCTCAGGACTCAAAAGTTACTATTTCCTGATTCTTCCTGATCTCCTCCCTTCATACTTCCTTTTGGGCCGGCTGTTGGCTAATCACCACATGCTCAGTGACTTGCCAGTATCTGGGAGGGGTTGCATGCACCATTTGGTGGTTGTAGTTACGCACGTGTACTCTTCAGTCCATTTTCCTTTACTGGTCTAATGCCCCCAGAGGAAGGTCATATACCAGTCAAACTCTGCCATTTTGCCCCTTACTGTGCATGCCTGCTCAATTCCTAGGATTTTATCACAAAGTTGTTGCCTACAAGCTTAAGATGTTTCCTGCTTGTTAGGAAATTTTCCCCTCCCTGGTGCCAGCCATGACCGTCTGTCATTCCTGAAGAGGCCACCTGATAATCACATGACAGTCATTTGACTGTCTCCTGACATTCCTCAGGGCCCTATCCTGCCCTGCTCATATCCGCCTATCTACCTACCCTAACATATCACCCCCTCAAGAGTTTGAGACTCAATTATTTGGGGCTAGTGAATGAAGGTCAGTCTTCTGTGGCTGCTTCCTGCTGAAATAAGGGCAGTATTTGTCCTCTGGGTCTCAATCTGTTGCTAATTGTCAGAATAGGATGGTCCTATGCGTAGGTAGAATTGGTGTCCAGAAAGGTCCAGGGGAAACAGGTGTATGTTTTGATCACATTTGGGTAGGGAGGTAGATAGTCCTGTATTGCAGAATTTCTGCTCCTCAGTTCAGCTAAATCCAGGTTCCATGTCACGACCAGGAAAAGTGAGGCAAGCAGACACGTGGAAGGGTGAGGGGAATGGAATATATTATTTATTGGGTGAAAAGGAAAAAAAGAAAAGAAAACTTTCAGCAAAGTGAGAGGGGTTTCTGCCAGCAGGATCCCATCTCACAGAATGGATTCCAGGCCCCCACACACAAGCTAAAGATCCCAGGCTCCTTCCCCCGCACAAGGCATGAACTTCCTGGTGGCTTTACCCCATCCTCCCAGTGCACAAACTGGCGGGAGATTCTCCAGGGATCCTCCCTCTTATCTGCCTCCTGCATCTATCACCTGCATTATTGGGAACTTGGTTTGAAATTATATCCTGGAGAAGACAAATGTATCTACTAGGTTAAAAGGCAGTGGCGAAAAAGAAGTAGACGTATGAAGACAGCTGATTGCAGCAGGGGAGGAACCATGTGAGCAATGGGAGAGCAGATTTTACAGAGTTCCAGATGGAATCTGCTGAGGAATTTTCTTTCCCAGAGTCATGAAGCCACTTAGCATGGTCACAGATTCTCTTTATATGTTCCTCTACTTGCCCACTATTGTTGACATACGTGCAATAGGGTTTATTGATGACAGCACAGACTCTGCCCTGTTCTGCAAGGAGGTAATCTGAAGCTAATCTATTGTCTATGACTACATTAGCTACTGAATTTAGTGAAGCCTTGAGTTTAGAGATTCCGTTGCCAGTTCTCTGACCTAGGTCTCCAATTTGTGTAGAGAGGTTTTGGAGGGTGACTTTATGGTAATTTAATCCTCGGTATGGGGCAGATAATCCTATGGCAGCCCCTAGCCCTACCATTATAAGGCTGAGAGCTCTCCTTTGTTAAGAATTTGTAATGTTATAGATGGTTATACCTGTTCCTTGTGGCCCCAGGAGTCCTAGGGCACATCCCCTGTATATTGGTTGTTATCTACGCAGATTAAAAGGTTTGCAAGTGAGGGGGTTGCATAAGTTCTTTTAGAACTTCCCTCATAGGGCAGTTTATTTTGTTTAGGTCCATATAAAAATACATAGCCTGGAGGGTGTAGGCCCATTGGGGAATGTTGGTTTTGAACCAAGTGTAAGCATAAGCAATCCCACCATGAATAAGATCCAGAGTACTGGGGCTACCTTATGTTGAGGTAGCATTTATTTGAAAGAAAAGAAGGCATTACTTATAATTTCATTGAAAGAGATATTATAGATCTTCCAGTGACTCACAGGAATACTCAGATGCTGGTCCTATTGTTGATTCTTCAGAAACCTCCCAAGGTTTTATTTAGGAATGATGTATCCAACTAGAGATGCCAGGAACTTTGATAGCTGTTGCAGTGGAAAGTAAAACAGTAAAAGGGCCTTTCCATAAGGGGGTTAGTTGAGATTTTGTAGATCCATCACTTTAGGTTTTAATAAGGACCTGGGTGGGTACACAACTTGGTTGTTAGAAGGGTCTGGAGCCAGCAATACTCTCTGTATATATATTTGGTTCTATGTATGAAATTCTCTGTCTTGGATTTGGATACTTTGTACCCTACATTTTGCTAAGAAGTTTAAGGTTTGTACTGCATATTGTTGTGCAAGCTTTATGGAGGGGGAGCAGATGAGTAAGTCATCTACATAGAGTAGAAGTTGTCCCCACTCGAGATATAGCTTGGTTAAATTTCTTTGCTGGGTCTTGTCCAAATAAGTGTGGGATATCTCTAAAACCCTGAGGTAGGACTTCTGGCTTTCCTGGGAGACACTGGGATATTAGGGGGAAATATCAAGTCAGATGTTGTGTAAATATTAAGTGGATACCCATTTTGGAAAGTATATTCCTACTGAAGAGCAGTGTGAGGCATTTAGACATTGCCAGGGACTGGTGTGAGAATAATAATCAGTCCCATAAGCAATATAAATAAAGGGGATGTGAATCTTTAGAGGGAGGGGTTGCTACTTGCTCCTATTACCCAACAGAATTTGGAAGAAAGTTGCCTAGAGAAAAAGGTTAGCACAAAGTAGGCAGCTCTTGTATTTGAAAGGATATTTATAGCCCTACCTGTCATTTCCAGAGTTTCCCTTGGCTCTGTTTCTTTAATGATGATGTCTGATTTAGAAGCTGACCAGAGTGGAGGGCCCCTTCAGTTCAAGGCCATTATTGGATGAGGGTTCAACTGGGGGACCTTTTGGATCCCAGGGCAGTCCCTCTTCCAGTGGGTGAGCTTATCACAAAGGAGGCAGGATGTGTGGGGCTTCTTCCCATTTGGCCCATTTGGAAAATTCCTTCTCCAGTAGCCTGGTCTTTCGCATCAGTGGCAGTTACCTGGACAAGGGTCCTTAGGGGACCCTGGAGGGGGCTGGTGGGCTTGTAAAGCAGCCAATGGTTGAGTCTGCATCTTGTCCCTGCATTTCTCCTTTTCCTTAGCCCTGTCCTCTTTGTCCAGATCTCAGTTATAAAAGACTGAGAAAGCTAATTTGAGGATTTCTGGCATAGGGGCACTGGGTTCTAAGGCTCTTTTGTAAATTTTCCTAATGTAGCAGCTTGGGTAAATTTTCCTTTAGGACTAGTCCCTCAGGAGATTCTGGGTTTAAGTTTGGTGTGCTTATAAGAGTTTCCTGTAGCCTTTTCAGAAAGGCTATAGGATTTCCATTTGGCCCCTGGTTTATGGTGGCTAATTATTGTAGTTTAGTGGCTTGACCTTCCTTCATTTTATTGCCTCTATTAGACACAGGAGCGTATGGTTCCTGGCCCATATTTCCACTTTGGCATTGTAGTCCTGATTGGGGGTCCTGCTGGGGAACAGCTGTAGCCCCTCCAGGGTAGTTGACATTTTCCAGGTGTAAGTCATTCCCACAGTGGATTGCTACTTCACAGATGGTCTGTCTTTCCTCTTGTAAAAGGGCTTGTCCCAGGAGTACATTTATGTCCTTCCAAGTTAATCTAAATGTAAGAACCAATTTGGGGAAGCCCTCTATGAGCTTCTTGGAGTCATCTGAGAACATTTTTAGGTTTTTTTCTAAGTTGTCAAAAGTCCTGCATGGAAAAGGGGATCTGGACCTGGACAAGTTCAGTTGGCTCACTCACCTCCTGTAAGCCTGGAGAAGAGAACTTAGGGGCCCAGTGTAAAGTGGGGTCAATTCCAAAGGTCTGGGAGTGGGATAAATAGGGGGAGCATCCAGGGGTGGCTGGTTTTCCCTCTTTCGCCTCCAAAGGAGGAGGTAGTTTTTCCTTTTGGCTTCTGGAGGAAGAAATGTTGTAGGGGAGTCAGCAGAGGAGTCTCCAGGGCCAATGCAGGGCCCTGGAGGAGGTGGCTAAGCATAGCTAGGATGTGAGGTTTGCCTTACAAGCTTTACAAGGATTAGGGTCTTCCCTTTAGGCCATGAAGGTTTATAAATAGGGGACCTCTAGCTTTTTGCCCTGATAATGGCAGAAAAGGTCTAGCTGGAGAATGGTATTAAAATTTGTATTTCCATTCTCTGGCCAGACTTCCTCTGCAATGAAAAATTAGTTTTTCCATTTTAGGATTTGGGGGTTGGGTTTATCCCAGTTTTTAAGGATGCATCCAAGGCGTGAGTCCCAGGGTATGGAGGCACAGTTATCTATCTGTAAGACAGAACAGAGGAGAGTAGGGAAGAGGAAAGAATCTCTTCTTCATCTTTTTTTTTTTTTTTTTTTTTTTTTTTTTTTTGAGACAGAACCTCTCTCTGTCGCTCAGCTGGAATGCAGTGGTACAATCTCAGCTCATTGCAACCTCCACCTCCTGGGTTCAAGTGATGCTTGTGCCTCAGCCTCCCAAGGAGCTGGGACTACAGACACATACCAACAAGCCCAGCTAATTTTTGTATTTTTAGTGGAGATGGGGTTTTGTCATGTGGGCCAGGCTGATCTGGAACTCCAGACCTCAGGTGATCCACCCACCTTGGCGTCCCAAAGTGCTAGAATTATAGGCATGTGCCACCACGCCCAGCTGAAAGCCTCCCTTCTTGATCCCCTTATACCTTGGATCGGAGTAGTGAGTAGGGCATCCCCCATTCATCCTGGAGTTCTGGAATAAACCAGTGATTACCAGGTTCCACTAACCCTGGTCCCACATTTTCCTTCCAGGACCAGCCTTCATCTCTGTCCTAATGGTAATCTGTCCTGCACCTGTGGCCTCTGGCTGACCTGTAGCTTTGACACTGTGATCTTACAGTGACCTTTGTTCGGAGCATTCCAGCAATGAAATGATCTTCCATTCTCTCAAATTCCCATTCTCTATATCCCTTTAGGTAGGTGAGGATCTTATCCCTAGCCAGCAGCTGTAAGGGAATTGGGCCTTCCTTTCTCTGGATACAGCACTGGAGGTCCTAGTATACGTTAAGAATATAGATGGCCAGAGGAGTGGAGGAAAACCTGCATCTGAGTCCTCTTGTCATTCCTTCTGTGGATTCCTGGGGAAGCATGGAAAACAAGTATTTAAAATGACAGGACAATCCATCTGCCACCCGTGGGAATGGTAGAAATAAGGGATATTCATGGAAGGCTGCTTTTGTGCAGTCTCACAAACAGCAGCCCTTAGACCTGAGAGGACATTGCTTATCAGCCTTCTCACTATAGAGGAGGAACCGTCAGAGGGTCAGAGAGTTTGGGATGAGAGACCACAAAAGGCAGAGAAAGAATTGTCCTCTCCCCAAAGTGCAGATAGTTCTAGAAAGGAAGTAGGAGTTGCTCTTAATGGACCACATACAGATGCCCTATAGAGGCAAACAAATGACCTCAAGAGCCACTGGAAAACCTGGTCTCAGTGTGTAGCAGGATTTAACAATTCATGATAGGAAATAAAGAATTGGTGGAGACAGTCTTCCCAGTATTAAGCAGAGAAAGAAGTTGCACGATATGCAGAGTGGAAGCAGGGAAGAGGTTGACTTGCCTCCAAGACAGACAGTGTGGCCAGTATTCAAGGCTATCTCAAAGTCCACAGAAAAAAAGGAGGCATAATAGGGTGTGGACTTATTGAAAAAAAGCCTGTTTTGGTTAAGGAAATGAAGGTCTCCAGTCTTTGCATGTCCTAGGCTCAAGTCCTATCACCCTTGTGCGCCACCTGTCCAAAAGGACCACAGTGACTTAGGTCCTTACGTCTACTCAGTACAGACTCTGAAGTCCTCCACCTCTGCCATCGCCCAACAGGATGAACTGAGGAATCAGCTAGGGGGAACAGTGACCAAAGGGAATTTTTCTGGAGATTGGCTGGTGAGTGAGAGAGCAAGAGAAAGAAGACCTCACGTAAGCAGAATTGGGTGCCTCCAGCCAAAGATGGCAAGGCACAGAGGGTCTTACTGAGAAGCTGCAATATGAGTCATGACACCAAAATGTTACTGGCCGCGAGTTTGGGCACGATACATAGTCCTTGGTTCTTACCATCTGAGAAGAAAAAATCCATCCAAGAGACAGTAGATTTAAGATGGCAGAAAGGAGGCAGGACAAGATTGCAGCTCTGAACAGAGCAGCATATGCAGTCTCACATTGTGAATTTTAGCACCAGATTGACTGCGAGAACAAACCAGTAATCTTGAGAGGACCCACACACCCTCTGAAGGAAGCAGACTGCTCCTGCAGGACCTAGAAGACACCCCAATACTGTGAGTGCCCCAACTGTGAAAGTGGGAAAGGGAGACCCTCCTCTTCTGAACACACACCCCCACTGGAGAAGCTGAAGGTCTGTTTGCAGGAGAAGTTTCCAACTTTACCTGAAGCTGAGTCAATTTGGAGAACTGAACAAAGCACAGGGGGTAAGGAAAGTAGCAGAAAGGCCCTGGAAGCTCTCTGAGTCCCCTAGCAAGCCATCCCTGCCTGGCATCACAGGGATCCATCCGGAGGGCAGCCAGAGGAGCAAGGGGTAAAACTCCACAGGAGAAGGAAATCTCTAGCTGAGCTTTGTAACAATTTGAATGGGGTGAGAAGCCTCCTGGTCAGAACTCAGGGGAGGTCTCACATCTGGTGTGCAGACTCCACAGGTGGAGTAGAATCAAGCCCTTTCATTCACAGCTGGGAGGTGGATAGCCTGGGGCAGATTTTCAAGCTCTTCTGGCCCCAACTGAAGATGGACTCGGGCCTGTTAGCAGGTGGGAGACACAGTGAGAGTGAGACCAGCCATTTGGTTTGGGTTTGCGTGGGAGCAGGGTGAGGCCTTTGACTACTGGCTTTCCCCCACTTCCCCGACAACCTGCATGATTCAACAGAGGAAGCCATAATCCTCCTAGGTTCACAACTCCAATGACCTGGGACTCTCACCCCCATCCCCCAGAGCAGGCCTAGCAAGACCAAGGAGAGTGTGAGCTCAGACACACCTAGCCCTACCCCCACCTGATGGTCCTTCCCTATCTACCCTGGTAGCAGAAGACAAAGGGCATATAATCTTGGGGTTCTAGGGTTCCTCCCCATACTACCACAGCTGATGCTCTTTGGAAGGCACCACCTCCTGTCAGGAGACTAACCAGCACAAAAATAGAGCATTAAACCACCAAAGCTAAGAACCTTCACAGAGTCCATTGCACACCCCACCCCACCCCCACCCCCTCCACCAGAACAGGCACTAGTAACCGATAAAGGAAAATCTGTGAGATTAACAGCAGACTTCTCAGCAGAAAGCCTACAAGCTAGAAGGGATTGGGGCCCTATCTTCAGCCTCCTCAAACAAAACAATTATCAGTCAAGAATTTTGTATCCAGTGAAACTAAACATCATATGTGAAGGAAAGATACAGTCTTTTACAGAAAAACAAATGCTGAGAGAATTTGCCATTACCAAGCCACCACTACAAGAACTGCTAAAAGGAGCTGTAAATCTTGAAACAAATCCTAGAAACACAAGAAAGCAGAACCTCTTTAAAGCATAAATCACAAAGGACTTATAAAACAAAAATACAAGCTAAAAAAGCAAAAACAAAACAAAACAAAAAACAAAGTATACAGGCAACAAAGAGCATGATGAATGCAGTGGTACCTCACATTTCAATACTCATTCAATACTCATTACCTCACATTTGAATGTAAATGGCCTAAATGCTCCACTTAAAAGATGCAGAACTGCAGAATGGATAAGTACTCCCCAAGCGGCTATCTGCAGCCTTCTGGAGACTCACCTAACACGTAAGGACTCACATAAAGTAAAGGGGTGGAAAAGACGTTCCATGCAAATAGACACCAAAAGCCAGCAGAGGTAGCTATTCTTACATCAGACAAAACAAACTTTAAAGCAATAGCAGTTAAAAGAGACAAAGAGGGATATTATATAATGGTAAAAGGCCTTCTCCAACAGAAATATGTCACAATGCTAAACATATATTCGCCTAACAATGGAGCCCTCAAATTTATAAAACAATTACTAATAGACCTAAGAAATGAGATAGACAGCAACACAACAATAGTGGGGGACTTCAATACTTCACTGACAGCGCTAGACAGGTCATCAAGGCAAAAAGTCAAGAAAGAAACAATGAATTTAAACTATGCCTTGGAACAAATGGACTTAACAGATACATACAGAACATTTCATCTAACAACTGCAAAATACACATTCTATTCAACTTTCTCCAAGTTAGACCATATGATAGGCCATAAAATGAGCCTTAGTAAATTTAAGAGAATTGAATTATATCAAGCACTCTGTCAGACCACAGTGGACTAAAACTGGAAATCCACTCCAAATGGAGCCTTCAAAACAATGAAAATACATGGAAATTAAATAACCTGCTCCTGAGTGAGCATTGTGTCAAAAATGAAATCAAGATGGAAATTAAAAAATTATTTGAACTGAACAACAATAATGATACAACCTATCCAAACCTCTGTGATACAGCAAAGGCAGTGCTAAGAGGAAAGTTCATATTCCTAAATGCCTATATCAAAGAGACTGAAAGAGCACAAAAAGACAATCTACAGTCACACCTCAAGGACCTAGAAACAAGAACAAACCAAAGCCAAACCCAGCAGAAGAAAGGGAGTAACCAAGATCAGAGCAGAACTAAATGAAATTGAAACAGCAAAAACCATACCAAAAAAATGAAACAAAAAGCTGGTTCTTTGAGAATATAAATAAAATTGATAGACCATTAGCAAGATTAACCAAGAAAAGAAGAGAGACAATCCAAATAACCTCACTAAGAAATGAAACAGGAGCTATTACAACTGACACCACTGAAATACAAAAGATCATTCAAGGCTACTATGAACACCTTTATGCACATAAACTAGAAAACCTGGAAGAGATGGATAAATTCCTGGAAAAATACAACCCTCCTAGCTTAAATCAGGAAGAATTAGACACACTGAACAGATCAATAACAAGAAGAGGATTGAAATGGTACTTAAAAAATTATCAACAAAAAGAAGTCCAGAACCAGACAGATTCACAGCAGCATTCTACCAGACATTCAAATAATTGGTACCAATCCTTTTGACACTATTCCACAAAGTAAAGAAGGAACCTTCCCTAATTCATTCTATGAAGCCAGCATCACCCTAATACCAAAACCAGGAAAGGACATAACCAAAAAAGAAAACTACAGACCAATATCCTTGATGAACATAGATGCTGAAATCCTTAACAAAATACTAGCTAACTGAATCCAACAATATATCAAAAAGATAATCCACCATGATCAAGCAGGTTTCATACCAGGGGTGCAGAGACGGTTTAACATACACAAGTCAATAAATGTGATACACCACATAAACAGAATTAAAAACAAAAATCACATGATCATCTCAATAGATGCAGAAAAAGCATTCGACAAAATCCATCATCGTTTATGATTAAAGCTCTCAGCAAAATCAACATACAAGGGACATACATTAATGTAATAAAAGCTGTCTATGACAAACCGACAGTCAACATAATACTAAATGGGGAAAAGTTGAAAGAATTCCCTCTGAGAACTGGAACAAGACATTGATACCCACTCTCACCACTCTTCTTCAACAGAGTAATGGAAGTCCTAGCAAGAGCAACAGACAAGATAAAGAAATAAAGGGCATCCAAATTGGTAAAGAGGAAGTCAAATTGTCACTGTTTGCTGATGATATGATCATTTACCTTGAAAACTCTAAGAACTCCTCCAGCAAGCTTCTAGAACTGATAAATGAATTCAAGAAAGTTTCTGGATACAAGGTGACGTACAAAAATCAGTAGCTCTTCTATACACCAACAGTGACCAAGCAGAGGATCAAATCAAGAACTCAACCCATTTTACAATAGCTGTAAAAAAAAATAAAATACTTAAGAATATACCTAACAAAAGAGTCTAAAGACCTCTAAAAGGAAAACTACAGAACACTACTGAAAGGAATCATAGATAACACAAACAAATGGGAAAACATCCCATGATCATGGGTGAGTAGAATCAATATTGTGAAAATGCCCATACTGCCAAAAGCAGTCTACAAATTTAACACAATCCCCATCAAAATAACACCATCATTCTTTACAGAATTAGAAAAAACAATTCTAAAAGTCAGATGGAACCAAAAAAGGGCTTGCATAGCCAAAGCAAGACCAAGCAAAAAGTACAAATCTGGAGGCATCACACTACCTGATTTCAAACTATACTATAAGGCCATAGTCACCAAAACAGCATGGTACTGGTATAAAAATAGACACATAGACCAATGGAACAGAATAGAGAACCCAGAAATAAAGCCCAAATACTTAGAGCCAGTGCTGATCTTCAACAAAGCAAACAAAAACATAAATTTGGAAAAAGGATACCCTTTTCAACAAATGGTGCTGGGATAACTGGGTAGCCACATGTAGGAGAATGAAACTGGATCCTAATCGTATACAAAAATCAACTCAAGATGGATTAAGGACTTAAACCTAAGACCTGAAACTATGAAAATTTACAAAATAACATTGGAAAAACCCTTCTAGACATTGGCTTAGGCACGGATTTCATGACCAAGAACCCAAAAGCAAATGCAATAAAAACAAAGATAAATAGCTGAGACCTAGTTAAACTTTAAGAGCTTTTGCAGGGCAAAGGGAACAGTCAGCAGAGTAAACAGACAACCTACAGAGTAGGAGAAAAATCTTCACAATCTATTCCTCTGACAAAGGAGTAGTATCCAGAATCTACAATGAACCAAAACAAATTGGTAAGAAAAAAACAAACAATCCCATCAGAAAGTGGGCTAAGGACATGAATAGACAATTCACAAAAGAAGATATGCAAATGACCAACAAACATATGAAAAAATGCTCATCATCACTAATGATCAAGGAAATGCAAATCAAAAACACAAAATGTGATACCACCTTACTCCTGCAAGAATGACCATAATAAAAAATTTTAAAAAACAATAGATGTTGGCATGGATGTGGTGATCAGGAAACACTTCTACACTGCTGATGGGAGTGCAAACTAATACAGCCATTATGGGAAACAGTGTGGAGATTCCTTAATGAACTAAAAGTAGAGCTACCATTTGATCCAGCAATCCTGCTACTGGGTATCTACCCAGAGGAAAAGAAGTCATTATTCAAAAAAGACACTTGCACACGTATGTTTATAGCAGCACAATTCACAATTGCAAAATCGTGGAACTAACCCAAATGTCCATCAATCAATAAGTGGATAAAGAAACTGTGGTGTATATATATATATACAATGGAATACTACACAGCCATAAAAAGAAATGAATTAACAGCATTTGCAGTGACCTGGATGTGATTGGAGACTATTATTCTAAGTGAAGTAACTCAGGAATAGAAAACCAAACATCCTATGTTCTCACTGATATGTGGGATCTAAGCTATGAAGACACAAAGGTATAAAAATGATACAATGGACTTTGGGGACTTGGGGAGAAGAATGGGAGGGGGGTGAGGGTTAAAGGACTACAAATATGGTGGAATGTATACTGCTTGGGTGATGGGTGCACCAAAATCTCACAAATCACCACTAAAGAACTTACTTATGTAACAGTATACCACCTGTACCCTAATAACTTATGGAAAAAAAATTTACAAAAAGAAATAGATTTAAGGCAAAAGTTTATTGAAGCAAAGTAAAGTACATTTGGAAGGTATCAAGCAGAAAACTTGAAAGATTGAGTGCCCCGCCTGATCATTGGTTCAAGGCTCTTACAGAGTTACTGTTTCCTGATTCTTCCTGATCTCCTCCCCTCATGCTTCTTGGGGGAACTGTTGGCTAATCACTGCATGTGCAGTGACTTGCTAGTATCTGTCAGGGGCTGCATGTGTCGTTTGGTGGTTGAAATTATGCGTATGCTCTCTGTGACAATTTATCTTACTGGTCTCGTGTCCCCAAAGGAAGGTCATATACCAGGCAAACGCTGATGTTTTGCCCCTACTTGAGCATGCCTGGACATATCCCCAAAGGAAGGTCAATCTCTGCCATTTTGCCCCTTACTGCACGTGCCTGGTCATGTTTGCTTAGTTCCTAGGATCTTATGAGGAAGTTGTTGCTCATAAGCTCAAGATGTTTCCTGTTTGGGAGGAAATTTTCCCCTCCTTGGTACTAGCCATGACCATCTATCATTCCCGAGGAGGCCCCTGACAATTGCATGATAGTCACCTGACTGTTGCCTGACATTCCTTGGGACACTCCCTTACCCTGCTCATATCTGCCAATCTGCCTACGTAACATGAAGACGTTTTAAACCTTCTCAGTGGTTCTCCCATTTCTTCTCTCTCTCTCTCCCCGCTTTCCCTTCAAACCACCTCAAAACTCCTTTTTATTTCTACTCAGCAAAATGGAGATTAAAACCTCACTAAAATGTGTCTTTGCCCACCCCTGCCTTCCCATTTCACAGTGCACTTCTTTCTTCAACAGATTTAGATTTACAGAGGAAAAAAGGCAGAAAGTCTCTTTACTGGCTTCAGACACTTAAAGAAAATCTGCCCTTTTCATCTCTGTAAGTTAAAATATTTGCTATAATAAGTGTAGATTCAAGAGCCATTTGGACATGTCTGGCTTTTAAATAGTGTTGACTGATGACCAACCTAACTTAGATCTTTGAATCTATGTGTGGTGTTATGATATATATTAGTTTTCATCTGAGGTCTAGCTCATAACTCCCACAGGCTTTGTTACAGTCTTTTGTTATAATGTTGGGTGTGTTAGGCCTCAGGGGCAGGCCCCTGACCTTCTCCTTCTCTCCTTTCACCTGTTCCTGCCTTTCTGATTGTGACTGTTAAGACCTTCCCCAGAGAGAGTACTGCCCTATTCCCTGGGGGAAGGAATGCTGATGTCATGAAGCCTCCATAAAATCCCAGAAGGACAGGGTTCAGTGAGCTTCCACATAGCTGAACACTTGGACACTCATGGAGGTTGGCACAGCCAGGTAAGGCATGGAAGCTCCACACCCCTTCCCCCATACCTCACCCTGTATGCATCTCTTCATCGGTAACTTTGCAATATCCTTTAAAATAAACCAGCAAACATAAGTAAGTGTTCCCCTGGGTTCTGTGAGCCACTCCAGCAAATTAATTGAACCCAAAGAGAGGATTATGAGTATCCCAACTTGGAGGTGGCTGGTTAGAAGCTCCAGAGGCCCAGACTTGTGACTGGTGTGGTGGGGGGCAGTCTTGGGAACTGAACCTTCAACCGGTGGGATCTGACATTATCTCCAGTTAGACAGCGTTGGAACTGAATTAGAGGACACCCAGCTAGTGTCTGCTGCTTGGTATGGGAGGGAAGAAACCTCACATGTTTGTTCATAGAAGGCTTCATCTGTGTTGCTGATTGCTGTGGTGTGAGAATAGAGGAAAAATACCATTAGGGAGAGTTTTTTCTACACGCTACAGTAGCCCCTAGATGCTTTTTATTTAAGACATTTAAACCTTGTTAAAAACAAACAAACAAACAAACAAAACCTTTTTATTTAAGACAGTCAAACCTTGTTAAAGCAGTACAGATATTAACTCAGAATTTAGGATTTATTATTGATTAATTGACATTATCTTCAATCTGTTCATATTATTAAGTGATATAAGTCAGGTACACACACACATGTATGGGGAGTGTGTGTGAGTGTCTGCATGAAATATACTGTCAGAAACTCATTTCAAAGAAACACTGATTTAGACCCTGGCAAATAAGGAAACATTTCCATTTCTTCTAGAAATAACAAATCATTTGCCAACATATGATCTATCCATATGACCTCTTAACACACACATTAAATAATAACATATATTTTTCACTCATGTAACAAGCATGTGATTCATGTGATGCTGTAAGCCTTTTTTTTTTTAGACGGATCCTTTTTCTGTCGTCCAGGCTGGAGTGCAGTGGTGTGATCTCTGCTTACTGCAACCTCCACCTCCTGAGTTCAAGCGATTCTCCTGCCTCAACCTCCCAAGTAGCCGGGACTACAGGCTCGGAACACCATGCCTGGCTAATTTTTTGTATTTTTTGTAGAGACAGGGTTTCGCCACGTTGGCCAGGCTGGTCTGAAACTCCTGACCTCAGGTGATCGGCCCGCCTCAGCTTCCCAAAGTGTTAGGTTACAGGCGTGAGTCACTGCGACCGGGCAAGCATTTTTTTTTTATTCCAATGTTTCTCATTAAGCTACCCCATGGCATTTTATTTCAGGTTGTGTGTGTGCCAGAGAAGAAAAAAGGCAAATGACAGAAGAGCAAGTAAATGGAGAAAGATAGGAGGGACTTGAGAAAACTTGGCAATTTACTAAAATGGAACGGCATTATTTCCATATTTACCAAAAGCAGACACACCTAATCACTCCTCTCATTTTGATCAGCTTTCATGAATATTTTCCAGTCCTAACCAAAATCTTCTTTGGTGTCACAAAATAATGGAAGAGACATGTATTGGTTTAGGTTCCTGCAGCAGTAGACCGCAAGATAAGGAATATAAGTTGTTTATTTAGGAAATTCAAGAAACATAAGTAAAGGAGTAGGGAAGTGAGATGAAATGGAAGGATCTCTGAAAAAAAAAATACATCATCAAGTCAGTTTCCACGGAGGGAAACCGGAGCTCAGTCCCTGTTGCTGGGCTTTGGAAGACAGTGTGGAACAGACCTCAGAGTTATCCCAATTGTGAGATGAGGAAGCTGGGGTGCTTTTCACCAGCTCCCCATCCATCACCTACTCCTGGGGGTCATAAACAATCCACCACTCCCAGTTTATTTATGCTCAGGCCAGACATGTAACTGTAGCCAGAAAATAGCCCTTGCCAAGACTCACAGGAATTAAAAAGCTTCAGGCAGGGAGATACTGGTGTTTGTAGTAATAATCTTTGACAGGTGGGTATTCAGAGGCTATGGGCACCAATAACTTCCCTTATGTGAGTCATAAACACTAAGTTAATTTTGTTTGCATGTGTATACAAATATTTTCAATGAATGTTTCTCTTTGTTTTGTATGTTTGGAAAATTTAAACAAAACTATTTTTGTTTTTGTATTGGTATTTAAACATCTGAATATATAACATCAAAGATGATATTAAAAAGTATAAAGCAAATTATCCCAAAATCAGATGTGCAGTTACATGTTTACTTGAAATTCTCTCTAGACTACATTTGAAATAGGAGCTTCCATAGGGGGAAATTTAAAGATTTTTTTTTACAAGCTGTTTAATTGTAAAGTGCTTTAAAAACACTTTAGCATATCATAGACCTTCAAAACAAAATGACTAATCATCTTTTGAGATCTATAGAAAATGGCTCTTTTTTTTTTTTTTTTTTTAATTGGGACAGAGTCTCCCTCTGTCACCCAGGCTGGAGTGCAGTGGTACGATCTCGGCTCACTGCAAGCTCCGCCTCCCAGGTTCACGCCATTCTCCTGCCTCAGCCTCCCAAGTAGCTGGGACAGCAGGCACCCGCCACCACGCCCGGCTAATTTTTTTTTTTTTTTTTCCAGTAGAGACGGGGTTTCACCATGTTAGCCAGGATGATCTCGATCTCCTGACCTCGTGATCCACCTGCCTCGGCCTCCCAAAGTGCTGGGATTACAAGCGTGAGCCACTGTGCCTGGCCGAAAATGTTTCTTAAATGTCACTTTCAATTACCACTTCTAGAGCTAACTTGCAAAACAATTGTTTCTCCACCAACTGAAATAATGATTTCACCAAATATAAGATAACCTGCGGTCAATGTGAACTTTGTCTTGATTTAGGAGGAGGAAAGCAAAGTTCCATTTATGAATACTTCAAAAATTTTAAGAAATTCTCCTAAATTGTTTCAGCAACCAGGCCGAAAGAGAGGCCTGGAATCCCAGGGTGAGAGGAAACTTTAAAAGTTCCACTTATGGCCGGGTATGTGGCTCACGCCTATGATCCCAGCACTTTGGGAGGCTGAGACAGGTGGATCACTTGAGGCCAGAAATTCAAGACCAGCCTGGCCAACATGGTGAAACCCCATCTCTACTAAAAATACAAAATTAGCCTGGTGTGGTGGTGCATACCTATAATCCCAGTCATTCGGGAGGCTGAGACGTGAGGATCAGTTGCACCACGGAGACAGAGGCTGCAGTGAGCAAGATTGTCCCACTGCACTCCAGCCTGGACAACAGAGTGAGACTCTGTCTCAAAAAAAAGTTTCACTTGTGCCTTGGGGTTGACTGCCTGCTATCATATTTTTGTTATGTGTTCTTCTACCCGAAGCTCCAGTACCTTTCCTCACAGAAATCACCTCTCCTACCAACCCCAAGGGAACCCGTTCCATTTTTATTAGAGTTCTTCTTTACATGACCTCAAATCTTTTCGTCAAGATTTACTGATAGAATAGCAGTAAATCCACATTACTCCAGGTGTCTCTTTGCCCTTACCTAGCCTTTGTGTCTATGTCATTCTTCTCAAAGAAACTGCCTTCCTTTATCAGCTATCAAAGTCCATATTTAGGATCCCCTCTCCTGGAAACATTCTCTGACTATCCAGCCCAGATAATTTTTTTTTCTCTGCTTTTTCATTATAACATTCATGATCTATGTCATTCATTCATTCATTTGTCCAATATTTCTTGAGTGCTTTCCAAGTTCAGGCACTGTTCTAGGTACTAGGGACATAGGAGGATAGAAGCCAGGCAAATTTTACGCTCATTGAAACTCTACTAGGTAAGAATCTATAGTTAAAACAAAAAAGAAAAAAAAAATTCACATATGAGGCCTATGAAGCAAATAAAGCAATAATGTGGTGGTTTTCATGGACATTATGTCTTTCACTACCCATCCCTCTTTTTATTGTAAACTCCCTTAGGCAAGTATAACCTCATCTATTCATTAGTATTTATTTACCACAAGGACCCATAAGTATTTATTGATCTATCTTCATAAGTATGTGATAATATTCTAAATAGATAGTAGATTTAATCATTGGGATTTATGTGAAGTTGGATTAAATTGATTACATGATCATTACATTTAGTATTGCATGGAAGGACACATTTTCTCACTTATAGAAGCCTAAACAAATGTCACAATGTTGATAGATTCCTTTATAGGATGTTAACTCTGAAGCTGTTGTGAAAATGCATGAAGTAGTTTTACTTTCAACTCGATCCTTTTGGAATCATGACAGATTTTGCTAGTCCTTAATTCTTCTCCAGTCTTTGTTGATCCCTCCTATTTCAATCCCATAAGACACTTATCTCTCCTCCAGAAAGATCTGAAGGGTTAAGTCACCTATTTACACCTAATTACATTGAGCCCTGTGTTGGTTTTTTAGGGATAAGAGGAAGTATCAGATCTCAGTTAATGTATTCACTGTCTACAGTGTCTAACAATGACACACGATGACTCAATTAAGGGGAAAAAGACTCCATTTATCAGCACAGAATTCTTCCCTTTTAACTATCATATGGCAGCTAACCTTGCCTAAACCTAGTGAGTTTAACCTTGTTTTTTACCCGCGCGCATGTGTGTGTTACTAATTTCTAACTGTACCAGCTCGTGAATTAATATTTGGCAACATCAACATTCCTCGTATAATGAAAAAGCATGGTCCAAGAGAGTTGGACGTGACCTCTCTAAACATCCACTTACAGCTGCAAAATAAGGAATAAGTTGTAATTATTCCTTATTTGTAACAACTACCTTACAGGGTTGTTTTGAAGATTAGAAGAGAAAATATAGATAAAGCACCCAGTAGATAGTAGGTATTGAATAAATGTTAGTTTCCTTCCACCTTCTCTGGCTGATGTAACAAAATTACTCATTCTACTAGTCATCAGACTTTGGTTAATCATTAGCTAAAGAGTAACAATGCAGGATTTTTTTTCTTTTAAATAAATTAGGATTGGTTTTATGCCTGGATGGAATAGGCACTTGCCATTTCATCACAATTCAGAATTCCTCCTGAAGGCCTGAAGGCCTGAAATGTTTACCATTGGAAACTAATCCCACGGTACGGTTACTATTATTTATTATATCTACTATTAACATATAACATATTAAAATATGAAGTAAATATTACCCTACTGATGCATTAGCCACTCAACATAAATGAGTTTCTTGGAGATTAATAAAACAGTACATCAGTATGTCCTAAACAATGGCTAAAAGGAAACCTGGTAACCGCCCCCACCCCAAACTTGTTTTGTTAGGCCAGGCAGATTTTTCTTTTTTTCATTTTGAATTAGCATCACGATTGAAAGTGGAAAGATCTCACATATAATTTCACATTAGAAACGTTGGCTATGTTGGCTCTCTGAGTAGCAGCTACCTCCTTTCTTTTTCTTTCTTTTTTTTTTTTTTTTTTTTTGAGACGGAGTCTTGCTCAGTCGCCCAGGCTGGAGTGCGGTGGCGCGATCTCGGCTCACTGCAAGCTCCGCCTCCGGGTTTACGCCATTCTCCTGCCTCAGCCTCCCGAGTAGCTGGGACTACAGGCGCCCGCCACCGCGCCCGGCTAATTTTTTGTATTTGTAGTAGAGACGGGGTTTCACCGTGGTCTAGATCTCCTGACCTTGTGATCCGCCCGCCTCGGCCTCCCAAAGTGCTAGGATTACAGGCGTGAGCCACCGCGCCCGGCCCGCTGCCTCCTTTGAAGGTTTGTATTTGCAATATTTCCCACCCCATGAGTCCCTATTATCCTGACACTGAGGACAAATATGACTTGCTGTCCATCATCATTCCAAAGCTGTCTTTTATTTCTTAAATTCAGCCTGCTTCACTCTCTAACACCACCAGCCTGATTTCTGAGAGGGACTGAGGTAGGAGGAGGAGGAAAGCAGAGAATGGAGAGCACTTTCTCTGAGAGCTGCCATTTTAACAGATCATTAGACACCATACTCACGTGATGGTTGCTTACTCTCTGATGAAAACTACAAAAACAGAATACACAGGGAAAGTAATCTGAAGGTGGTACTTTTTTCATATGATCCTTGGCCTTACAACCACTAGTCGAGCCTGAGGGCAGAAGTTCCTGCCTCATCTCTGCCTGATGTTACGAACTAGGCAGGCTAGCAGAGGCAACAGGCACCCTGCACACCTGAAGAGCTACCTGGATACCCTAGAAGAAGAGTGGGAGGTTAAGGATGAGGACAAGTCTATCAGAACAAAAGCCTGTCAAGACCAGAAAGAGAAAGTCACACTTTTGACTTTACAGTTTGTGTTGGGCTGACACAAAGGCCTCAGTTAACACCAAATACAACTTCCATAGACTTCAAGTTTCCCTCATATTTTTCCTGGGTCGCTATTCCAGAGTTGAAAAACTGAACTACATCTAATATTTTATTAAAATAAAATTGAAGATTATTAGAAAGTTTATTAGTCAATAGTAAAATGTTATTTGGTTAGCTTTCTTAAATAATGCCTTTTTATAGATATCTGATTACCCCAACAAAAATCTTCAAATGGTTCATAGACCCTTTGTCAAGCTTTTGTGCCACCTGAGAGATAAAAAGATAAATGGGGAGGTATAATGTTAATTTTGTAGCCTTTGCTTTATGTTTATTTTTGGAATGCTTATCATTTTCTATCAGTATCTGAAACTGCATGGATTTCTATTAGCCTTCACCAATAATTACATTTGAAAATATCCAGAAGAGACAATCCCTACCACAATCTCTTTTAAACTCTTAACAGCTGTCATAAAATTCTGTTTTTCATTTTCTCTAAGAGCATTGTATTAAACTGTTCCTAGTTATTAGCCATCGTAAAGGCACACAGAAAATGTTTCCTCTAGAGCCATAAATATTCTTAAAGCAGAATCATAATAAAACAGCTGTGATAATGTTTTATTCATTCTAGCATCCTAATGATTGAACAAAAGCGAGACACAGTCTTTAGAGTTAACCTTTATTGAGTCTGTGACTGCGTGCATTGTTCTTTGAATTATTTTACCTGCACTATTTAATGTAATTCTCCCAGCCACTCTGATTTCACTCATTTTACAATTGAGGAGACTGAGGCATAGAGAAGTAAGGCAGTTTGACTGGAGTAAGGGCCAGGTTAGGACTTATACCTTGGCAGTCTGCCTACAAGGTGTTCTTAACCACCATCTGACACTGCTTTCTCTGTATAGCCCAGAGTGTCAACCTCAGTGCTTCAACTTCAGCTTTCAGGATCTATTTAAAGATGGAAAGTATAGTTACATTATGTCACCATTGGAGATGCAGAAAGACAGGGCCATCATTTTGCACAGTTCTGAAAGCACAATTCACACTGTGGTTTGTATAAATGGTACTCCCTAGAGTTGTGCAATGGACAGCTCACACAGAGATGCAGTGGCCCTGCTAAAATAATGCCTTATATAAAAGAGTTTTACTCTTCATTCCCTTAAATGATTCTTGGTAAGACTGGCTGACACACACAAAAAAAACAGCTTCTAAGTAGGTCTGTCCTCATACTATGATCAAAGGTCAACATTAAGTTTCCACAATTAATTTTACATAATCCAAAGACTGCCAAGCAGTTTCTCTGGGTAAATTAAACATTCTATAGCCATTTATTCTGCTTCCAGTCATGTCCAGCAACAGGTTGAGAAGACAAATGTTCTCAGAAATGATCTCCAAGGAGTTGGAAGCAGGCTACTTATACGTTTAATTCACCAGAATAGGTGAGCATGGTCATGGTGACCTTTTCATGCTGTTGCAGAGCTAAGTATGAAGAGACGACTCTCAGTCTTCCAATGGAACACAGGTGACCCTGCAGCCAGATTTTGCCTTCAGTGGTATGTGACTCCCATGGGGTCAGGAGAGTAGCTCAGACATTGAAATTTGACCTAATGGCCTACCTACCTGTACATGCACCCTGCCCACTTACAGAAGGGCAAGAACTCCTCTACTTTACTGAGGCCTTGTTATTATCATAGTTCCCATTTAAGTAAGAACACAATGGAGAAAAAATGCATTTGGTTATTTGGCCTCTGTCTGAATATTCTGTGTTTTTTTCCGAACAATACATTCTGCATAATCTTCAAAAACAAAGTCCATTTCAAAGAAAAAATCTACTGACCACATCTGCTGAGCAATAGAGCAGAATGGGCAAAAGAGAATTTTAAACTCTGATGTCTCTGTTTTCCTTAGGGCCGAAATTTCTTTTCATGGTTCTAGTTTCTCTAGTTGAAGTAAGAACCTAACCCTGTTCAAAACCTCATCCCTGGGAGTGAGTGAAAAATGAATGATTCTCCTATTTTGTTGGATCATAGTAATGACTGTCATCCCGGTAGGGCCACCAGCAATGCCACGCTTCTCAGACCCTAGCTTAGTTCCTAATCCACTCACCAGGTATTTAAAAGAATGGTTTAACACAACTAGAATCATTTAAATAACTGTATTATTTAAGAAAGCCATATTATTGCTTTAGTTTGGTCATTCAAATATCCAAACCTTGGACTTATCACCTTGCAATCTCATGCGTTCAGTTATTCCAGAGAAAACCTTAAGGAGAATCGTATTCTTCGCAGCTAAACTTTAGGTCCTCAAAGCTGGCAATCACAATTTATGGTTTCTAAAAATCATCTGTGATACTAAGTGTGAGCTGGATCATGAATAAAACCCTTGTAACAATAAATGCTTGATGACTTACTTCATCTCATTAGCAAGGGAAGGTAACTCATAATTATCAAGGTAGTACAGGAAATAATGCACTATCTGGAAATGCTAAATACATCTCCTTGCATAAATCACTTCTTACCAGGAGGAATTCCCTTTCTTTCCAGATCACACCTCCAGGGTTCTGTGGTCCCTACCAGGCACTATAGTCCTCACAGAGGCTACAGCCCATGGCTTTTCATGGGGCTATAAAACCATTTGAGAACTGGAAAATGAAGTAATTGAATACAAAAAGAAAACTGCAAAATGAGGACTAACATTTAATTAAGTGTTCAAAGCATAAGATTATCTCAACTTCAATAATTGTCAAATGAGTATTCATAACATTTTATTAAATTAAAAAAATGCATATATGCTGAGTTTTTTATTTTACAAGTATCTCCAAGTGTGCTGGATGATTGCAAAGAAATCAAGGCAGTCATTGGTTAAATGAGTTTAATAGTAGCCACATAATTTCAAAAGCAAAATTATAAAGACCCTTCGGAGACTGTTGATAGCAAAAATAATCTACATTGTGGAAAGTGGGTCCATTTTAATATGTTAGACTTAAGTAGTGAGGCTTAAAAAGGTATTAAAACATCTTTACCCAAGGTACTTGCCATTTGCAAGATTGTTGCTTTAAAAATAGCTTATGTTTTAGATTGTTATTGCTTTTTATCACTCTAATTTAATAAGAATTTATAGTTACTATAAGGTAACGAGAAAAAGGTTAACTATCTGCAGAGATGCCTGAGAGTCAGCCAGGGAGTAACTTAAATCCTGCAGGAATCTGACTCACTGAAGACTGTCAGCTGAATGAAGCCTTAAATTTCATGGTCTTGGGTGGGAGAACTTTTTCATATTCTTTCCCCATATGGAATAACAATCTGCCCTGAAAACAGGGAGTATTTTGGCATGATCTCTTCTTGCTTATTTGCCTTCCATTTTCCATAAAACAACTTCTGCCAAGCACCATACTTAAGACTCAACTTTTCTGCAAAAATATCAGACAAAGTACTCTCTTTAAGAACATAGGGAACACACTAGATCCCTTCTTCTGAAAATCACTGTTCTATGTTGTTTGTGGGTATTTTTTTAGAGTTCACTGCATGCCTGGAATGAACAGACTGTGTTTCTCCCCCAAAAAACACAGATTCATATACAAGATCAGGTAAAATAGTGTCTAAGTCTGCTTTCCTATCCCTTATACAGAAGCTATCCATTCAAAAAACAACTTTTTTTTAACTTTGTTACTTTTTAATTTTTGTATATGCATAGTAGGTATATATATTTGTGCAATACATACAAACATACAATGCGTGATAATCACATCATAGTAAAAGGATATGCATCACCTCAAGCATTTATCCTTTTTTTATATTACAAACAATCCAATTTTACCCTACATACAATACAATAAATTTACCCAACATACAATAAATTGTTAACTGTAGTCACCCTGTTTACTATCATATATTAGCTCTTATTGATTCTATCTAATTACATTTTTTTAATACCCACTAAGTATCCCATCTTTCCTTCCACGCTACCCTACCTAACCTCTGAAACTGTCTTCTGCTCTCCTTAGTTTGTTTTAATTTATAGCACCAACAAAAAGTGAGAACGTGTGAAGTTTGTCTTTCTATGAGTGACTTATTTCACTTAACATAATTATATCCACTTCCATCCTTATTGTTGCAGATGACAGGACCTCATTCTTTTTTTATGGCTAAATAGTACTACATTATATATATGTACCATATTTTCTTTATCTATTCATCTGCTGATGGAAATTTAGATTGCTTCCAAATCCTGGCTATTGTTAATAGTGCTGCAGTAAACATGGGAGTGTAGATAACTCTTTGATATTCTGACTTTCTTTCTTTTGGGTATGTACTTTGCAGTGGGATTGCTAGATCATATGGTAGCTCTGTTTTTAATCTTTTGAGGAGCCTTCAAACTGTTCTCCATAGTGGTTGTACTAATTTACATTTCTACCAAAAGTGTACCAGGGCTCCCTTTTCTTTACAACCTCACCAGCACTTGTTATTGTTTGTCTTTTGGATAAAAGCCATTTTAGCTGGGGTGAGATGATATCTCACAATAGTTTTGATTTGCATTTCTCTGACGATCAATGATGTTGAGCACCTTTTCATATACTTGTCTACCATTTGTATGTCTTCTTTTGAGAAATGCATATTCAGATGTTTTGTCTATTTTTAAATCAGATTTTTTTTAATTTAATAATTTGCCTATTTTTAAACAGATTATTAGTGTTTTCCTATAGGGTTGTGTGAGCTTCTTATATATTCTGGTTATTAACCCCTTGTCAGATGGATAGTTTGCAAATATTTCCTCCCACTATGTGGGTTGTCTCTTCACTTTGTTGATTGTTCCTTTGCTGTGCAGAAGCTTTTTAATTTGATGTGATCCCATTTGTCCCATTTGTACATTTTTGCTTTGGTTGCCTATGTGTGTAGGGTATTGCTTAAGAAATTGTTACCCAGTCCAGTGTTCTAGAGACTTTCTTCAATGTTTTCTTTTAGTAGTTTCATAGTTCAGAGTCTTAGACTTAAGTCTTTAATCCATTTTGACTTGATTTTTGTATATGGCAAAAGATAGGAGTCTACTTTCATTCTTTTGCATATGGATGTCCAGTTTTCCCAGCACCATTTATTAAGGAGACTGTCTTTTCCCAATGTATATACTTGGCGCCTTTGTTGAAAATGAGTTCACTGTAGATGTGTGTGTTTATTTCTGGGTTCAAAACTGGTATTCCAGTTTTGTTCTTTTTGCTCAGGATACCTTTGGCTATTTTGAGTCTTTTGTAATTTCATATAAATTTTAGGATTTTTTTCTATTTCTGTGAAGAATGTCATTGATGTTTTTATAGGGATTACATTGAATCTGTAGATTACTTTGGGTAGTGTGAACGTTTTAACAGTATTGATCCTTCCAATTCATGAACATGGAATATCTTTCCATTTTTTTGTGCTCACTTTAATGTTTTTCATCAATAGTTTATAGTTGATAGATAATTGTAGAGATCATTGTAGACTTTTTTCGTTTAGTTAATCCTAGGTACTTAACTTTATTTGTACCTATTTTAAATGAAATTACTTTCTTGATTTATTTTTCAGATTGTTCACTGTTGGCATGTAGAAATGCTACTAATTTTTGTATGTTAATTTTGTATCCTGCAACTTCACTGAATTTTTTTTTATCAGTTCTAATAGTGTTTTGGTGGAGTCTTTAGGTTTTTCCAAATTTAAGATCATATTTTCTGCATATGGGATAATTTTCCTTCTTCCTTTCAAATTTCTTTTTTTGTCTGATTGCTCTAGCAAGGACTTCCAGTATTATTAATATGTGGAATACCAGTGGTGAAAGTGGGCATCCTTATCTTGTCCCACATCTTGGAAGAAGAGCCTTCAGTTGTACCCCATTCAGTATGATGTCAGCTGTGAGTCTGTTATATATGACTTTTATTGTGTTGAGGTATTTCCTTTTATACTCAATTTTTTGAGGATTTTTATCATGAAGGGATGTTCAATTTTAGCAAATGCTTATTCAGCATCTGTTGAAATGGTCATACGGTTTTTGTCCTTCCTATCTTCCTTTTAGTAAAGGTGATTTTCTCTGGTGGTATGTTTTAATTTTTTGCTTTTTATTTTTTGAGTACCTGATGTATGTTTTTTGATATGCAATTACCAGGAGGCTTGTAAAGAATATCTTATAACTCATTATTTTAAACTGATAACAACTTAACACTGATTGCATAAACAAACAAGCAAAGGGAAAAACCAATAAAAACTCTACACTTTAGCTTTGTCCCCCCTCCCTTTAAACTTTATCTTGTCTTTATATCTTATTGTACTGTCTATATTTCAAAACATAGTTGTAGTTATTATTTCTGATCAGTTTATCTTTTAGTCTTTCTATTTAAGATATGAGTCATTTACATACTAAAATAACAGAGTTATAATATTCGGTGTTTTTCTGTGTATTTACTAATACTAGTGAGCTTTGTTCCTCTAGATGATTTTTATTGCTCATTAATATGCTTTTCTTTCAGATTGAAGAGAATTCTGTAGCATTTCTTGCAGGATAGGTCTGGTGTTGATGAAATCCCTCACCTTTTGTTTGTTTGGGAAAGTCTTGATTTCTCCATGTTTGGAGAATATTTTTACAGAATATACTAGTCTGAATTCAAAGTTTTTTCCCTTTAGCACTGTAAATAAGTCCCCTGGCCTATAAGGTTTCCACTGAGAAGTCTGTAGCCAGACATATTTAAACTCCAAAGTATGTTATTTTTTTATTTTTTCTTGCTGCTTTTCGGATTCTTTCTTATCTTCGACCTTTGTGAGTTTGAGTATTAAATGCCTTGAGCTAGTCTTCTTTGGGTTATGTCTGCTTGGTGTTCTATAACCTTCTTATAGTTGAATATTGTTATATTTCTCTGGGTTTGGGAAGGTCTCTGTTATTTTCCCTTTGAATAAACTTTCTACCCCCATCTCTCTTTCTAACTTTTTTAAAGACCAATAACTCTTAGATTTGCCCTTTTGAGACTATTTTCTAAGTCTTCTAAGAGTGCCTCATTCTTTTTTGTTGTTTTTCCTTTTGTCTTCTCTATGTATTTTCAAGTAGGCTGTCTTCAAACCCACAGTTCTTTCTTCTGCTTGATCAATTGTGCTGTTAAGAGACTCTGATACATTTTTCAGTATGTCAGTTGCATGTTTTAACTCCAGAATTTCTGCTTGATTCTTTTAAATTATTTTAATCTCTTTGTTAAATTTATCTGATAGGATTCTGAATTCCTTCTGTGTGTTATCTTGAATTCCACTGAATTTCCTCTGTCTAAAAGGTCACATATCTCTGTCTCTCCAGGATTGGTCACTGATGCCTTATTTAGTTCGTTTGGTGATGTCATGTTTTCCTGGATAGGCTTTATGCTTGTGGATGTTCGTTGTTGTGTGGGCATTGAAGAGTTAGGTATTTATTGTAGCCTTGCAATCTGGGCTTGTTTGTACTTGTCCTTCTTGGGAAGGCTTTCCAGATGTTTGAAGAAACTTAGGTGTTGTGGTCTAAGTTTTTGGTCACTGCAGGAATATATGCATTAGGGAGCACTCCAAGCCCAGTAACATTGTGGCTCTTGCCAAGGTACCACCTTAGTAGCCCTGGATAATATACAAAATCATTCTCTGGATACCAGGCAGAGACCGTTTTTCTCTTCTCTTACTTTCTCCCAAACAGATTCAGTCTGTCTCTCTCTCTCTCTCTCTCTCTCTCTCTCTCTCTCTCTCTCTCTCTCTCTCTCTTTCTTTCCTGGATCTGGGGGAGGGGTAACACAAGTATCCCTGTGGCCACCACCACTGAGACTGCATAGGGTCAGACCTGAAGCCAGCACAGCACTGAGTCTTGCCCAAAGCCTGCAGTAACCACTGCTTGGCTCCTGCCTATGTTTACTCAAGGCATTAGGGCTCTATAATGAGCAGGTGGTAAAGCCAGCCAGGCTTGTATCCTTCCCTTCAGGACTAGTTCCTCCTAGTCCTGGGCAGGTCTAGAGATGACGTCCAGGAACCAGGGCCTGGAGTCAGAAATCTTAGGAATCTACCGGTACTCTATTCTACTGTGGGTGAGCTGGCACCCAAGGCACAAGACAAAGTCCTTCCCACTCTTCCTTCTCCTTTCCACAAGCAGAGGAGTCTCTCCCTGTGGCCACCACTGCCCCAGGCCTGCAACAAGTATTGTCTGGCTCCTGCTGATGTTCATTCAAGACCCAGGGGCTCTTCAATCAGTTTGTGGTGAATGCTGCCAGGCCTAGGAGTCTATTTTGGGGCAGTGGGCCCACCTCTAACCCAGGGAAGATCCAGAAATGCCATCTAGGAGCCAAGCCCTGGAATCAGGAACCCCAAGAGCCCCCTTGGTGGTTTACCCCACTGTGGCTAAGCTGGGACCTAAGCTGATTTTTGGTTCTTATGAAAATGCTTTTTTGTGTGGAGAGTTGTTCAATTTGTTGTTCCTTTGGGAGGGCAAGCGGTGCAGGCTGCTCTTTAGCCATATGGCTCCATCTCCCTCTTAATCCAAAAAGAAAATTTTAATTGCAAATATGAAACATCCAAAGAAAGTATTTTTGAAATAAAAAATAATTGGTCTTAATTCCAAGGAAAGAACCAACATAGTAAAGTGAAAATGCATTTTTTCCAAAAGTTACTTGTTTGGTCACATATTGTATTTTATTTAAATGAAATATCTAGAATAGGTAAGTCCATAGATATTACAAAACAGGTTAGTAGTTGCCAGGGAATGTGAGTGTGCAGAATGAGGAGTCATTGCTTAATGGCACTGTTTTCAAGAGTTACTTTTGTGTACACTTGCAGTCTGGTATCTAAATAATTGAAATATTTGAAAGTCGTGATTCCTAGAATAAAAACAGTGACTAACTTTTAATGATTTCAATGTCATGTGCACAAAAAATCCATGACCAGAGTAATAAGTTTACCCATTCTACCATTCTTATCAAATAATTGCTTAAATAAGCTTTTAAAAATGTCCTATTGAGATGTTACTTAAAACGATATTTGTTTAGTTCTAGAGGTTATGCTTTCCCCAGGTTATGCTTGATTTGGGTAATCTAAGTTTAAGTCCCAATGTAAGACCTAGGGCATGGTACTTAACTTCCTGTAGACCTCAGTTTTATTGACTGTGTGGTAGAAGAAATAATAGTACCTAGCCTGTGAGTTTGTTTTAAATGTTAAATGAGAGAACATGTGGAACATCTTACCCAGTGCCTGGCACATGCTGAGCAATCAATAAATAGGAACTCATCCTGTCATCTTCAGATTTCCTCTTCTGGAGCCAGCAGGCTTGAGTTCTGACCTGGTTCATCCACTGAACTTGCAGGGAAAGCACTTAGTGCCCTTCGGTCCTCTCATCCAGTACATGGATATACAGTCTTCATGTGGTTGATACAAATGCGAATGTGCTAATGCATCTTTACAAAAAGAGAGGTAAAAGAAGGATAATCCTGACAGAGATGCATATGCAAAGATCCGAAAGTGATCGAGAGTGAGGGATTGCAAATTGGACAACACTTAGTAGTGGCTCCAGAAAAGGATCTTAGAGACTGGCCAGGATGCAGCCTTTTCATCCAGAGAAACAGCCATCTCATTCGTAGACTGATTGGTGACTGATTGGCAGATTTTATGAGATGACACAAACACCCTCCCCATTGTCCTGCCAAAATGTGGGGAAACTCTTCCTGGAAAAGTTATTTCTTTGAATTGAGCTTCCAAAAGGTCCTTATTCGAATTCAAATACTCTACCTGGGTTGACTATCACGTTGCATAATAGTTTCTCCAGATTAAGGCCATTTTTCCTAAATATTTAGAAAAGAATTTTTCGCTTCTTATCAATGATGCTGGTGTTGACTCAGTGCCTGCCTAAGACTTCTTCCAGTGTATTTCTTTACCCCAACCAGTATCTTTTTCTTTGGAAGAATTTTTTTTTTTTATTATAACACTATTGTAGGAACTCCTTTTTGGCAAAGAAGGCATCTAAAGTAACTTTTAGGGATGGAGGCTTATGAAAAACAAGACAGAGGCAAGACTCAATTTTTGAAATCGAATTCCAGCCATGAAGCAAATGCCACAAAAGGGCACAGGAAGAAAATTTGTAAAGGGCTTATCTACCATTGTTGACCAAAGATTGATTCTGTTGTTAAGCAAACACCTTGTGAGCCAGATATTGTGCTAGGTATTCTGAATACAAAGATGAAGAAGCCTCATTCCCTGTTTTCAAAGAAACTCACAGCATTATGGAGGCCCAGGTTTCTATTTGGGCCTCCATAATGCCTTGTGCTCTACCAAGAATGTTAAAACAATCCTTTCCGGTAGGAGTTTCTAGTTAGTGGCTTATAGTTAGCCAAATGAAGACAGGATGACCATATGGTGCTGATAAATTGAAAGGAATTAGGATGAGCATCTAGAGGTTTGCATGGCCAGACACCTAATTCAGATTGCAGAACAGCAGGATGGGAGGCGTAGTCCCAATTTAACTCTTGATCAAAAAGAGAGGTAAAAGAAAAGAAATATAATCCTGCCAGAAATGTGTATGCAAAGATCTGTAAGTGATCGAGAGCAAGGGATTGCAGATTGGACAGCAGGCTTTCTCATTTAATCCCAGAGGAACCCTGGGAGGATTCTAGGTGTGCATATTGTCCTTATTTTGTAGAAGAAGATATTGAATCCTAAAGAGACAATGCATTTTCAAAGCTTACACAGTCCAAATCAATAGCTGAACTGTGGCTGTAGGATTTGAATGCCCCTGTGATGTTCACTGTGTGTTGCCACCATACCCTGCAAATGTGTTATAAAATAATAATAATAAACAAAATTAACCCGAGATATTCCCAGACTCAATCAATCCAAGGAGACTGAACTTCTGAGTTTGTCTTGGAGTTAGTTGGCCTTTACTGCTACTTATGCTAGATCTCGAAGGTAGAGTAGGCAGTACACTTAGCGGGGAAGTCGGAGAAAGGTGAGAGTTTCCCCAGGCAGGGGAAACAAAGTGAGCAGATTTGGGGCAAGGTGTGTGAGATTGTGTGGCTGACAATGTAGGGTGGGAAAGATTAGTTATCAAGGGCTAAGCTGAATAGTAGATTGAATCCAAATGGTAGAAGTTTTTATTTAACACACAAAAAAGGCTAGAATTGATCCTGTAAGGAATATGAAGCTATGGAAGGTTTTTCATCAGAGGCTTTGACATTTTAAGATTTGTGTCTTTGAAAGATAATCCAAAGATAAGAGAATAAAACCTTAGATGTGTAAAATAGGAGTTAGGAAAACTACACAAGCTATGTGTAAAGGGAGTCAAGGAGCCAGGATCGAAAGGAAGACAAAAACACAAACCAATTATTTTAAATCAAATACCAGTACAATAACATATTTTTAAGTTTTAAAGCTGCTTTTTTCCATAGCTCATTGATTACTCTTTTAAAACTTAATAGCAGATATTATTTATTGATTCCTTACCATAGTCCAGATACTTTGCTAAGATTTTACATGTCTTTTTTAGTCCTCAAGAAAATTCTCTTTTCTCTTCATTTTATAACTGAGGAAACTGAGGCCAGGGAAGGTTAAAGAATTTGTTTGCAATCAAACAACTAGTGGTTGGTGGAATTTGGATTTGCAACCAGGCAGTCTGGCTCCAATGGCCTCTTCTTAACTTGATCCTACAAACACTTCCTAAATAGTAGGCATTTTCTCAGAGCAGATCTTTCACGTTAGAGAAAACTTATTTGTAATCTGTGATCAAGGAGAAATTGCCTGAGTTGCCTGGATTATTTTGGCATTTTTAATATATGCAAGAAAAATGTTATCAAATACATGTAAATTAAATGGTCCTGAGTTTACTTTCTAATAAATCAATTTTCAGTATTTCCCATTATATCAGAAACTAAATTATTATTAAAACACATCTTGTGTGCATTTGTTTTTGACAGGTTGCTTTTCACATCTTTTTTTTTTTTTTTTTTTTTTTTTTTTGAGATGGAGTTTTGCTCTTGTTGCCCAGGCTGGAGCCCAGTGACACAATCTCAGCTCACTGAAACTTCCTCCTGCCAGGCTGAAGCAATTCTCCTGCCTCAGCCTCCCAAGTAGCTGGGATTACAGGTGCCCACCACCACGTCCAGCTAATTTTTGTATTTTTGTTTTAGTGCAGACAGGGTTTCACCATGTTTGCCAGGCTGTTCTCAAACTCCTGACCTTAGGTGATCCACCTGTCTTGGCCTCCCAAAGTGCTGGGATTATAGGTGTGAGCCACTGCGCCCAGCCTCAAATCTTATTTTAATAAAAACCTCAATTTATCTCGCTGTTAGAAACTAGGGCTTCATTTGGCAATGTGGTCTTTCCAGTTTTTTTATCTCTTTCAAAAATCTTTTAAGAATTATTTTTATTAAAGTAAGTTAATTTTAAAATTTTGCTTTATCTCTTGAGATTGGTATATAGAGTTAGGAACTACTTGATTACATATAGGAAGCTACTATAAATTTGAAATAAGAACTAAAGTTATAATGTGACCAAACTGAATAAGCACTGATAGCATTTGTATATATTTAAACAGAAAAAAAATAGTTAGAAGAATAATTTTTAAAAACACACACCAGATGTTGGTAAAGGCAAAGATGTTTTTGCTCTTGACTTTGTCTATGAAAGTCAAGTGAATACTTTGTAAAGAATTGATGATGGATAAGACAAGTACATTGATTTGTCAAGGTGTGAATTGTTGTCTTCAAACCTTCTGCTTCCATGATTGTTTTTTCTTTAATAATGAGACACCTAGACCATAACTAGCTATGCAATTCTGAATCTACCTTTACAACTTAATCTTTATGATTCCATTATATGAGATATCTAGAGTCGTCAAATTCACATGGACAGAAAGCTAAATGGTGCTTGTCAGGGGCTGGGAGAAGAGGAGAATAGGAAGTTACTATTTAATGAGAGCAGGGTTTTCAATTTGGATGGATGAAAAACTTCTGGAGATGGATGGAGATAATCATTGTGCAACAGGGGGAATGTACATTATACCACTGAACAGTACACTTAGAAAGCGTTAAAATGTCAATTTTATGTGATGTGTATTTTACCATAATAAAAAATACTTAATGTTTACCTATACTTAGAGAGAGTTTACATATAGTCATTTGTTGAATAAAATTTGTAAATGCATATGCTTAGATAAATATAAAAAATTGTTTTAAACTAAAACTTACAGATTTCTAGCTTTAAAACTGTGGAGAAACAATCTTCCTATGCCATTTTTTTTCTTTAAAAAATCACTCAAACCAATAATTAGTACAAAAACCAGAAAGGTACATTTCATTTTTGAGGAAACTGGGAGATGTCTGTAACTCTAAGCCACGATGCATAAAGATAGAAGTAGATGGAGAAAAGGTCAATGACTTAACCAAATAAGAGAACCATACTAAAGTGAAGCAAACTGAGCTGCCCCACTCCCCCAAAACATACTTTGGAAGATGGAAGAATTCTAAAAATAGCAGGTGTATGAACATGTATATTATATACACTTCTCCATACGCCCTCACTCTTTCTCAGTGTAGTCAACATACTTTGCATCCCTCTCCATGGAAGACAGAGACTTTGGGATACTAGGCAGAGAGTAGAGGAAGGATAGCTGTATGTTTAATTCTATTTAGGACAAATAAATGAATGTCTGCAATGTGTCAATAAGACCTTCAGCGTCCTTCTCCTACCCATACCAGAACGCTAGCAAGCGTGTTTATATCCTTCTCTAGAAAAATAGAGATACCCCAGAGGAAAAACAAACAAACAAAAAAAAAACTCTTACAAATAGTAACATTTGGAAGAGGCAAAGAAAATGCCCACTGGGGACTTGATGATGCTGCAGTAAAAATCCCAGTGCACAAGCCTCACCCATGCACTTAGAGCTTACTGTCACCTTTCTATAGTTTCATTCTTGCGTATGAATTGGAATCAGGAATCAATGCTGGAGTTTGAGAATACTACACTCATCACTCTTTGATTATATTATTTACATGTATTTCTTTAATAAAATTTAAATATTTAATTCAAAATAAGGTTAAATTTGCTGAGATGCATTTAAGTTTAGAATAAAGAAGAACAAGAACCGTGAAAGAGGCACAAGAGGAGAGGCAGAATGCAAAGGAAATACAGCAGCACTTAGAAAATTTTAAATTAGATAATTTAAGTTTTCTTCTGAAATCCAGTATTGAATTAGTGCAAAATTCTGAAAGTCAGTTACAAAATTCATTTTATGTCAGCATTACTGACTCCATGCAGAAATGTTTATTCTAGTTTTAAAAACTAATATTCTGTACCTTTTAATAGCCAATGTAATTTGTTGACAAATATTGAAATTTATACATTACCAGAGATTTCACGTACTGTTACCTTTTAAAACGATCATTTGTTAACCAGTATTACCTAATGCAGCAATCAAAATGTCATCTGTTGCATAGGTAACAGGAAACTACCATTACTCATGTTGTGAGATGGTCAAAGACCTTATCATACTTTATGGTTAACAAACTCATGATGTTGTCATATATGCCCTCATCACAGCATTTATGATACCTAAAAGTTAGTGCCTAAAAATTAGAAACAAGGACAGTGAAGTTAGATTGTTTAATCCTGCATATCTTAAAGATCTAAAATTTTCTGTCTGTTAAATATGTTTATCATTATACTAGTAATGTACATGCACCATTTTTATTATATTAATTCATTGCCACTGTTAAACTAAAGAGGATGGGTGAATTTTAAAAACTTCCAAAAACTTGGTAGCATTTTTTAATCTCTCTTCCTCTTTTCTTTCTGTCTTAAACACACACACACATCATGAAGGGCAAGCTTTGGATCCAAAAATTTTGAACAAATTATTGGCTTTCTTTATGTATGAAATTATTATTGTCACATCTACTTTGGAGGGATGTTGTGATGTATAAGTAAGAAAGTATTTTCTACTTAGCACGTAGGTAATTAATAAATAGTAGGGATTTATTATTATCCTAACCTGACAGTTTATGAAAGAGGTAGGAAATCTGAAGATAGGAAAGCCCTCAAAATATAATACTCTGGACTTCTCCTTTGGGAATTAAGGAATGTAGCTCCAAGCAAGGTTCGTGCCAGTACAAAAGTCCTTGAATCCAATTGTATTCCTAGTAAGTGTAATAAAATAAAAGAAACCTCTAGGAATTGCCTCAAAATTCCCCTCCAGATAAGGAAAATAACACAATATTTCTCAATAATGAGGAACTGCTACAGGAGTTCAAAGTATTTCGTTCTCATTAGCATTCGAGTACAATAGAGAATAGCAGGAAACTGTAAAAACTGCACTCCCCTGGTCTTTTTTTCTAAAAAGTTAGTTTGACTTCTCTGGAGTACTGAATTTCAGCATATTTGAGAGGCCTGAATATTTAGTTGATATATGATATGGCTGTAAGAAATATGCTCATGATAGATTGGAAAGTATAGAGTATCTATTGTAATCTGAAAATAGGAATTTAGAGAACAGAAGATTTGACAGTAGGCAGAGTATTTGAAAGTATTAATACTTAAGAAAACCTGGGTTGTATAGTAAAATTACTCTGTAACACCTCATTCAATTGGCTTCAGTTAATGTTTAATGTTTAATTCATGGATAAATGTCATAAGTCTCACAAGTCATGCTCACCATTGAATGATAAGAGAAAGGGAGATCACATTTTAGGTGCACACAATCTACCTGTATGCAATTGACGCTTTCCATGTAAGTGTTGCCAAGTCGTATCAGGGGCACCATTAGTGGTATGAGACAGACTTTAGGCATTATTTTGGACTCTTTTTTTTCCTATTAATATACACTTATATTTTGGGGGCAAATTATACCAGTATATTAAACCTATTTACAGAATCAATGTAAAGTTACTTTTTATATTCAGTTTAAGTTTTGTTTTTTTAATTTTTTTAAGTGATCCAATTAAGAAAAATATCAAATCATGGTATAGATGGAATGCTAATATGGAAAGAATTATGAAGGTGGTGTTACGACTGAAGTTTCAGAAACATCAAATGACATAGTCATTTGATTCAACAAAACATCTACAGATGGATGACCCAATGAATGTATACATCTATGGTACAGTCTCTTGAAATGTGGTAACAACCAGAAAGTAAAAGGTCCATACATTATACAATTCAGTACAACAGGGAAATACTGAGAAATAATCGCAGCTTCTGGATCAAAAGCATGGGCCACATCGTTCCTAAATCCAGTCTCACCATATTTAGGTCTCCTCATCAGCCTGCATGCCATCATATGCTTGCATGCTAACAGGAATTTGGAGGGAAATGCCATATCTTTTCCATTTTGGGAAGCTTTTCAGAGGGAAAACTACAAGATGCTTAGATTACAAAACATTCTTTCAGAAAAGTTCATGTGAAAAACGGCCTTACAAGTGGAGAAAACTATATGAACAGACATTTCTCAAAAGAAGACATTCATACAGCCAACAGACACATGAAAAAATGCTCATCATCACTGGCCATCAGAGAAATGCAAATCAAAACCACAATGAGATACCATCTCACAACAGTTAGAATGGCAATCATTAAAAAGTCAGGAAACAACAGGTGCTGGAGAGGATGTGGAGAAATAGGAACACTTTTACACTGTTGGTGGGATTGTAAACTAGTTCAACCATTATGGAAAACAGTATGGTGATTCCTCAAGGATCTAGAACTAGATGTACCATATGACCCTGCCATCCCATTACTGGGTATATACCCAAAGGATTATAAATCATGCTGCTATAAAGACACACGCACACGTATGTTTTTTGCGGCACTGTTCACAATAGCAAAGACTTGGAATCAACCCAAATGTCCATCAGTGACAGACTGGATTAAGAAAATGTGGCACATATACACCATGGAATACTATGCAGCCATAAAAAAGGATGAGTTTGTGTCCTTTGTAGGGACATGGATGCAGCTGGAAACCATCATTCTTAGCAAACTATCACAAGAACAGAAAACCAAACACCGCATGCTCTCACTCATAGGTGGGAACTGAACAATGAGACCACTTGGACTCGGGAAGGGGAACATCACACACCGGGGCCTATCATGGGGAGGGGGGAGGGGGGAGGGATTGCACTGGGAGTTATACCTGATGTAAATGTTATGCACATGTACCCTAGAACTTAAAGTATAATAATAATAATAATAATAAAACAAGTGGAGAAAACTCTGTAACATTGAACACATACTATTTGTTTTTTTTTTATTCTGTCATTGCCTTAAATATTAGGAGTAGAAACAAAATTTAAATTTAAATCTCAGTAGTCTTACAACATAGTGCATTTTTCTTTCTCTGTAATGGCAACCTTGATGTAACAATCCAAAAGCTTTGAATATTCTGGTTAGTTCCATGCGTTGTCAGATTCCCCACTTTAGTTTGTTTTTGTAGGGGGAGAGGGGTGATTTATTAGTCATTATGCGACTATTATACAGTACCTAGTAGATGCCCAATAAGTGTGTTAGGTTTTCAGAGAAAGATTCTTGGAAGATATAGAATGTTGGGCAAGTAAGCAAGGAATAGCACATGGGGCTGCGTTGAACTCGTGTGTGTGTGACAGAGAAGGGAGTGGCATCAGGCTAAATAATCTCACTAGGACATGGATCTGGGGGACAGTAGAACACAGGCTAATTATTTCTGGAGAGTTGAAAACTCAACATTCAGACATTACATTCTCTGATCATTGTCATTTTCTTTCTGAAATGGCAACTGGAAGCTATTTGGTAGACCTTACATGGAGAGAACAGTGTTTCAAATGAATAGTAGTTGCTTAATTTTACTTGATTTGCTTTTGTTCTTTCTTTTCCCACATTTAAATTCCAATGAGAAAAAAATTAAACTTCTTCCTCTAAGTCCCCTCTCCCCTAAAAATTATTAGTCTCACAGACCATTTAAGTTTCTAAAAAAATACTTGATTAATTAACCTGCTTTAAAATGCCAGCAATATACTGGACATGGGACAGTGCTAAGAAAGTGTGAATGTCCCCTAGCAGTCATAAGGAAACTGAAAAGCTTAAGGGGATAACTATGTGGAAAGCAATTTATTGGCATTTACCATAAGAGGCCTGAGAGTCATTCAAAGAAGTTTAAGTCACAAATGCACCTTGAAGTGTGACCAGGGGAGCAGATGAAGGGTTTGTTGTAAGAAGCAGCCAGAGCCTCTGGCGGATGCCTTACTACATTTTCCAAGTTGTATGGGTGGGTCACAACTGCACTCCAACATCCTGTCTGCAAATGCTAAATAAACACCAAGTTCACGTCAGACTAGAGAACCAACGTACTAACTAATGCCATTTAAGCAATCAGAATGCTTACATTATTTTCACTTGGTAATTCACATCCAAAATAACTGAAGTTGGCACACCCAGAGAAGTATATATCCTCTGTGTAGAGATGTTCAGAGAGATAGGCAGGGTGGTGAACCATTCCTTCTGTTAGGAGCAATTGGAATCAGCTTAGATTACAGCTACTGTAATACAAAATATTTTATATTTAGGAAGTGGGAAGGGTTTTGGCCTTCAAAATAATAAGAGATATTGACAAGACATAAAGCTTCATTCCTTACTGAAGAGCTGTTAAGGATTAGCAAACCCAGAGTCTTTATGTGTAGAGATGAATGAAATTTGCATATTTTTTTTAAAAGATTTAGAAAACATTGTGCAAGTGAACAGCCTTAATACATGCAGCCACTTGTCCAGGAATAATACATTCGATTTTTCAGTTTAAAATTCCAGTACATTCTGATCCAAGGGTGCCTGTTACACTCTGCTGAATTTTTCAGAGGTAATTTACATCTCTACAACCAACTCCAAAGCATGACATTTCATTACATCCGCTCAAAATGAACAGCTGCTAAGTCATCAAGTTCTCTCAACTTTGCTTCTAAAAAGAAATTTTAGTTTTAGTGCTTCAGTGAAGTACTTTTTTGAAAGAATGCCTTTTATAAAATTCATTTGTTTATTACAGTAAATAAACAACTTAATGGCAAGGGGTGTGTTCCTTATAAAGGTGCTCACAGAATGTTACCCAGAATAACACAGACATCTCATTTCCCAGAGAAGGAAATGGTTTTATAAGTTTTGTGAGGTCTCTTGTCTGCTTGGCCGGTTTACAGTGCTGGTCTCTGGAGCTGATCCGCCCCTTTGCTTTGTAAGTCTCAGCAATTGACGAGGCTAGGCTGGGCGCTGGGCTTTTCTTTTTTTTTTTTTTTTTTTTTTTCCTTTCTCACTGCCCTGTGGTGTTTTGAACTGCCTTCTTACAGACGTCATACAGCCCTTGAGGAATAGTTTCTGCCTGGTGAGATTGAATGATAGTTCTCATTCACAAAGCCCTGGATTCTAAGCAGGGACACACAGAAATTACTTTCCCAGGTAAATCAGCCCACCCAGCCAAAGTGTGGAGAGCTTTGATCCTTGGCTGACTTCTTCGCTCCACGGAGAGGAGTGTTTTCCTGTGCTTGCCCTGAAGTGGAACTTCCTTGACAGCTCTCCCGTGTTGCAGTACCTCCCGGTCATTTTCTTTTCCTTTCTCTCTACCTGCGCGCTTCCAGTGTTAGAAACCTTTAAATCTGTTATTACGGAATTGCAAGAAAGAGATCAAGTGACTCTTTCACTATGCTGGTTTCCCTTGTGACCCAGATGAAGAATCAATTCAGAATTCAGTTCCTCCCTTGGCATTGCAAGACACAAAAGAAACTGTCACTTCCTAACAGCCTAGTACTGGAGTAAATTCAGTATGAAGGAAGAAAGCACTCCTGCGTGTTAGAACCTTGCCCAAGAGCTGGACCGAGGACAGGAGGTGGACTCCGGGAAAATTGGATTTCTTCAAGCAGCCTCCCTGGGAAATGGAATATATTTAAAATCTTCTTTGCAGAAAGACAGTTAGAATGTATTAATAAGAATAGTTGAAGACTTATTTTCCTTTTTATTTTTTTTTCAAAATGAGCATTATTATGAAGCCAAGATCCCGATCTACAAGTTCGCTAAGGACTGCAGAGGCAGTTTGGTAACGTGCTTTTCTCTCATACTTCTCCCCTTTTCTCTTTTAAGATTGACGTACTCTGAGTATTTAGTAAGTTGTGTGATGTTGGGGCTTTGTGAAAGAAGGCAGTATTGGCGACTCTTTTATTCTTTATTTTGTTCCCAAACTCATGTGCTTTAACCAAACGGGTGCTGACTTTTTTTTTTTTTTTTTAACTCCCCGTGAACTGTAACAATTTATCTGATGATAATGTTTAAAAGAGGAAAGAAACTTGCAAATATGTTGGGAGTTTTGAAAATGAAAACTTGTCATTTTTCAGTGTCTGATTCAGTTGCTTGCTTTCTTATCTTCTTTGCTTGCTGCAAGCAGGCTGTTTGTTGACAGGCTTTGCCCTTGTCTTTAGAAGCAATACTCTCACTTTTAGCACAGATGTGTTAGAAATTAATAATATTATTTATATTTAATCATATACATGAAACAAACTTGAATTTATGTGGCTAAATGTATATCAAGTTACTTATCATTCAATCATCTCTTATGTTTTATTGGAAATGATTCCTAGTAATTATATTTTTGGTCATTTTAATGCCTTTACCCTGATGAAAAAATGTCAGTTTCAATGTATTCTAATGTTTATTCTATTATTTCCCCAATGCTGATTTGATATATGCTCATAAGCATATGGCATGGTCCTTAAGGAGTATTTTTCCGAAAAAGTAACTTTTTTTCTACAATAGATATTTACAAAATACTTTTATGGCTATTTTAGGGGTTAGTCTTATTTTGTTTTTCCTAGTGATTGATCATAAATAACTAAGCTCACCTCTTGGAAATGGAAATAATCATACTTCAGACTGGAGAAGTAAAAGCAATGGTTGAAGTGAGGTGGTTGAGAATAGGAAAACAGGCCAGCAAAATATGCATTATCATGTGAGCAGGCAAACACACATGTAAATAGTCGAATTATTTGCGTCAGGAATTGAGCTTGTGTTTTTGTGGATGGGTTAGCCTCTGCTGTTATTGTAGTGTTTTACGGTCGACCAGAAGCAAGAATTGCCCCATCCGCAGTATTTCTGTGAGTTTTAATAAATTATAGATGAAGATTTTGTCTCTTACGTTACTTGCCATTTCTTACAAAATAACACATGCAATAAATTATTCCTTGAGTTTATTTAAAGAAAAGTTTGCATCTACAAATACATTTGGAGAGTTCTTTTTTATCCTCAAACAATAAATACTGGAAAATCTTTAAAATCTTTTTATGAATTACCATAGCTAATATAAGTCACCAACATGAGTAATCAGAATTTATAATATACATGAATTTTACTCATTTATAATTTATACCCTTCCTCTGTGAAAAGATAATATTACTTAACAAATAGTGTTTAACCAAACTATTTCTCTTTTTATCTAAACTGCCAGGAGACATATTTTCAAATTCAGGTTTCAATTGGAATAATTTGTTCATTTCAGGAGATGAGTAACATTGACACCCTTTACCCCTGTGAGATTATCATAGTCTATTTTTATCCACAATTATTCTATTTTTTGTTTTAAATTGTACGAGATATTTTCATAAGTCGGTCACAATTTAAAATGCATTTTTAAGTATATAGATTTGTGAATGTGTATATTGTTCCATTTAACTTTAAATATCCTCCATAGAGTTGGGGACAGAATGATTTTTGTGTAAAAAATAAATCTCTGTATACATATGAATGATTCTTAGATTTAACTACACGCTATAGAAACCTCTCCAGTTATTAATCTTACATCTGACTTAATAATATACCTGCTTGGGTGTATCACTGCAGCTTCCAAATAATTTGGCCTGAGGGTATAATCAGCTGTAATAACAGTTTTGCCATTTTATTATCCTTCTATCAGTCAAATATTATACATACCTATTATATTTATTTATTTAATGACATATGTAAAATCAATATAGATTATAGATTTGGTATATAGAGAAAATATATGTTTGTGTGTATATATATGTATGCACACACACATACACACACTTGAGCATTAAAAAAACCCAAGCGACCTCTCTTCTTGTGCCTCTGCACATAAAGGCCATAGGCCTCAAATTGCTCAGATGGACAGTGTTTTCTCACCAGTGTTCCTGTCCATGTTTCTCCACCACCACCCATTCCTTTTCAAACGGCTGACTTCCCAGGAGAGATACCTACAACTTTGCCATTTATCTCTTTTTCAGATGTTTGTTTTCAGGTTGATCTCCAAAATACTTTGTTCTTGGGACCCATCTTTCTGGCTTTACCACCTTCACTCTGATTACATAAATCTACTTTGTGTTCCATTGGTCTACTTTCTCCAAATCTGTCTCCTTTCCTCCAGGATTCCCCAAAGCCAAACATTACGTTTGGAAGTTTGTTGTATTGTGCAAGAATCCAATGTTTTGGATTACTTCTTTACCTTTTCCTATTTGTTTTTCTCCAAGTATCATAAAAAGCAGTCCACACTAACTTGTCCTTACAGCCTTAATTAAATTGCTTTGACATATTTACATTTTAAATGGGATTTCATAGCACACTTGTATTTTATACCCTTCCTCTTATTAAAGGTCAGCCTACTGTAATTAAAATTTTATTAGTTTCAAGACAAAATAAAAATAACCTTAAAATTAATCTATTTGTCTCTTTGTAACATACGTGTCACAAATTTAGAGTTTATATAATAAAGGTGTATACTAGGTTGCTTTTATTTAATGAACATTTATTTATATGCCAGGTTTTAGCAGAAAGTGATTATAGTATTTATTGTTAAGCATTCTTTAAAAAAAAAGTTCCTGCTTGAAATTGAGAAAAACTTTATATATTTTCTTATGCTCATAAAGTTAATAAAATTAGCAGATTCGCTAATTGCGGAATGGTTTGCCTTTCTATTTTAGTTGTTTCAGTAACGGTATTCCACCTCCAAATTCTGCATAACAAAACAATCAGATAGTTACCTCTCCATAAATATTCGAATGTCACATATCTTAAATTCCGATTTAGTCAGTGGTTATACACTATAAAAATATTACCTTACGTATTCCTTGATATCTCTTTAACACTTTATCATTTATAAACATTTCCCAGGGATATTTCTCATTAATGTAATTAAGACTTGTGGTTTAGTTTAAGTAAAACATTATTAGTCTTCCAAATATAAATATAAAGAGAAGTTTAGTCAATGAAAGTAGACTTTGTTCTTTCCTGCTGTCAAAACAGTGTTTAGGATTTATGTGTTACATGTAAGATCATTCATTATGTAATCTGAAAAAAAGAGATGCTACTCTTTAAAACATGACTATGATTGTTTATAAAGCAAATTTTAAAATTGGTTATTGTATATGTAATAATACTTAAACTTTTCATTTTAAGTATTATTATGTAATAAGTATACATGTAATACTTAGGTTTATAGATGTAGAAAAAATTCTGAAAGACTCTGTCCAAGCTTTTTGTAGTGGTTATTTTTTAGGGATTAAAAAAATGGTAGGAGTGAAGGTAGGGGGGACTGCCTCTCTTTTCTTCACTGTATTTGCATATTATATGTGGTTTTTATCAATAAAGTATTATATATGAAAGTTTAAAATATTAAAAATATACCTACTATATGTATTAGCAAACTCATCTTTATATATGCTGATATCTACATATCCATTAAACCACAATTTGCTCAGGGTATAAAATATGCAAATAAGCATTTCAGTACTGGGTGGATACAATTTTCTGAATTATGTTGCAACTGTGACCAATGGAGGATTATAATTTTTTTATTAGCTCTTTTCTCTTAAGGTTGTAAAAATCTAGGCTGGCTTAGCATTCTTATTTTGGCCTCATGATCACAGTGGAAAGCATTCGTATAAGCTAAAATGTCCAGTTTTATAATTGAGAATCAAAAAGATGGAATAACATTGATTAATATGTTGGAAGGAAAATAACCCATTAACCCCATTATTCCATCCTCAGTTATTCTCATTTTCAACTTACCTTACATATCTTAAATAGCTGTAAATACTATTTCTGTACTCTGCTTCTTCATTTAACATATCAATATTTTTCTATTTTTGGCCAGGCGCCGTAGCTTGTGTCTATAATATCTGTAATTTAGGAGGTCGAGGCAGGCAGATCGCTTGAGGTCAGGAGTTCAAGTCCAGCCTAGCCAAAATGGCGCACTTCTGTCTCTACTAAAAATACAAAAATTAGCCGGGAGAGGTGGTACATATCTGTAATCTCAGCTTCTTGGGAGGCTGAGGCATGAGAATTGCTTGAGCCCAGGAGGTAGAGGTTACAGTGAGCCAAGATCGTGCCACTGCACTCCAGCCTGGGTGACAGAGCAAGACTCTGTCTCAATTTTTTAAAAAATCTGTTTTTCTAATAATACTTATAGCTTTCATTTTATTGTGTCTTTTATGAATGAGAACTCTGTCAAGAATTTTACATATATTATTTAGTTATTATTATAATATTGAAAAGAAGGAGTTGTTAATCCTAATTTTACAGGTGAGAAAATGATTCTGTGAGATGAAATAACTTGAGCAAGGTCATAGGCTGGGGTAACCCAAGTCTGTCTACCTCAAAGAACATGCTCTGTTACTTCCGCTTGTTGCCTTCCTCTGTGGTCTATATAATTATCTTTTTTAATGGCTATAAAATTGTTCATGTTGTGAATATTCTTAGATGCATTACAGTATTTGGCAGTTTTCTTTTCAGAAGTATGGTAGTCTATGATATTTAGCGTTGACGTTGGTTGTTGAAAAATAGCTTTGTGAAAGACTGTTGGTTGTTGGAAAAGAGCTTTGTGAAAGACTCTTGTGCTTGTAGCTTGTAGGCCATTATATTCTCTACTGGTAGCAAATAAGGTCCTGTGGTCTTTATAAGAGGGAATAAAGAGCAAAAGGCCAATGTCTCACAATTTTGAATAGATTATCTTTCCAATTATATTAGCAAGTTTTTCTGTTCTCTGCAAGCTCTGTAAGGCTTCAGGTCGGAAACAAGTAGTACATATTAGATTTTGTATGACGTTTTAGATCAGCTTTGAAAAAAGTACACAATCTTCCTTCCTATTTCTTTTATCTTAGAAACTTTGGTAAATAGGCAGACAAATAGACTTCTTCATACTCTTTAAAGTTATGAAGTATGAGATTCCCTGGAAAAAGTCATGTGTCCACTCTACTTCTGACATGCTCTGAGTCCCTGGAGGAGTCACCTAGTCCCTCTGAAGCCAAGTCTACTGTCCTGTAAAATAAAAGGGGCAAGGCAGGTCAATGGATTTTAAACATGTTTATTTCAATGGAACATTTTTTATGAATGAAATGTGAGTTGAAGTCAATATAAATGTATAATTATAAATTTTAGATATAAAATCTAAATGTAAATTTTAGATATAAAATCATATAAATTTGATATATAGATATAATTTTTAAAAACAGATACGTGTGAAATCGGTAAGTAAAAAGTATAAGCACACATAAAACAATAAAACAGCCACTGAGTTTGTACATTTGCCCCTACCCCAAATTCAAACCCTCTCCTTAAAATACCTCTAAAGACTTTATGATTCCAAGGAATATTGTTTGAAAACCACTAAGCTAATGTCTGTTAATATCACTTATAGTTTTACTCTCTGCAGTGCTTCCTTACCACAGGGGAGTCATTTGTGTATTCTGTATCTCTATATGGATTGGGATAAACTTGTAGGTAATGTCTCAGTTCAAATACCTCTGCCTTATAAGACCGTGAAGTTATGGAACATTTCCCACTTCTGAGATATCACAGAAGAGTTATCACTATAATAGTTAAGATCTATTCAATTTATTTAGCATCTTATTTTTTACAAGTTTATTTTAGGCTTATCTGGAATGAGAAAATCATGCATTAAACACCGTATAATGCATAGCTGATATTTCTGGAAGTGAGTATGATTGTTTGTAAAGAGATGCTGAATTAGTATTAAATTCTTCAGAAGAAAGATGCTTCTTTTAGTATTTCAAAGTGGGGTTCTCCACCCTCTTTTTCTATCATGTCAACTGGCTGTGGTTATGTGTACAATAATACTTAGTCCTGACTGCATCTCTGTTTTTTCCTTCCCCACAGATCTGGGGCATACCGTGGTTTTGACCTTATCATTAAAACTTTCCTTTTAGCAGAGGTAAAGGAATAGCCCACTTACTAGTTCCTCTGTCAATCATTCCAATCATGTGGTGAATTCTATTGAATCAGAAGAGATGATGACATGAAGGTAACCACAAGTACAGAAATGGTTAGTCATGGATCCACCCAACCATTACTAGCAAGTTTGAGAAAAGTAGATTCTAAGATGAAATTGAAGAGGAAGAATATTAATGAGGCCTTTAAGGAGTTTTTAACTTTTTTTGTAGGGAAAGATGCTGAGCGATATGTATAAATATTCTCAATAATACTAATACTAAACATATAGAATTTTCAAAGCCTAGATAAAGGTAAAGAGAATAGGGCCCGAGGGATATTAGCTAGGTTGGTGAGGAAGATAGTCATAAAGAAAGCACAGTCTTAATAACAAATCAATATAGATTTTCTTAGAAAATCTTTCCAGAGGTGATCCAATACCTCAAAAGATAATACAGGGATTGAAGGTATATTAGAAAATTGACAGAAGTAAGGTATACTTCAGCCACAAGCACCAAATCTCTCCAGGGATTGGTGCCTATGGGAAGGGCTGGGGTACCACGTGGGGCACGATGACAGCAAGCCTGGGTAAGACAGTGTTAAATATAACTGTGTACAGGTAACTAACTAATGAGAGCCTGTGCCAGTGGTATGTCTCAGCTCTCAAATTGCCTAGTTCTTTGTCAAGTTTGACCTAAATAAGAAAGCATTTCAAAAGTATGGAAAGTGGGAAGAATGCCAGAACCTATGGATACAGTTTCTTAGCATGACAAGGGCAACATTATAAGTATTTATTACCTGTCCTAAGCCTTCTAAGGAGGTTGGCTCCCTAAGGAGCATCGTGAGTGATGGCTGAGGATGCGAATTAGAGAAGCTAACAGAAGGGTGAACTGCTCTTCAGAATAAGAGTTAGAAAAACACAGGGAATATTTCAAGGGAAGAGCTGGGGAAGTGTGGCAAGAAAAAAGAGATTATAGAGAGACCAATATGAAAGAACTCCAACCCACTTTGAAGTAAGTATCCACCATCTAGCACCCTACCCTGTTTAGTAACACTGACAACCTCTGGGCAAAAGCTGCCATTAATGAAACTCAGTGTAGAGGACATTCGCCCCCCATCTCAGCCCTAAGAATTTCTGCCATAGGATAAAGGGGGTCACCTGCAAGCCCTTCCATTTCTCTACTACACATGAGGAAGAATAAGAAATTAGAAAACTAGAAACTAGGTGTAGAATGTATGCACACCAAGAATTGCAACTTCCAAAGTCCCTTATAGGAAGCAGTCCTGATGTTTTATACCCACATAGTTAGGAAGTTTTCTTTATATCTAAAACAAATCTTCTTTCCTTAAATTCTAACCCATTTCCTCTTAATTGTCAGTAGATATAATGAGAGTGAATCAACACATAAACCAATTCTTCTTTGTGGCCTTTGAAAACTGCTAGTGAGTGACTTCTTGGTCTTTTTTCATTTCATTTCAAAATATTCATTCTAAATTGTGAAATAGATGGCACCAGTGTGACTTGTTAAAAGAAATGTTTCATTAAACATAATTTCAGTATGTAATTGTTTTCAGACTTTCTAGAGAAAAGTGCTCCCATTGTACCTAATTCTCTTTCTTGTTTAAAATACGTCAAAGATGAGAAATTGAGCTCCTTTTAATGAACTTGCTTGAGACATTCATATGGAATACAGAAAATAATAATTCCTAACATTCATGATGTCATTCCATTGCAATGTGGCACAGAGTTTTTTCTTTGCATCAAGGAATTTATATGACTGATACCATTTTAGTCAGGATAAATTACCGTAAAATGTGCCCACTTTTAACCAATGGCATTCTAACATGGGATAGGCAACTGCTGGCTGTGATTTTTGCTCTGATAACTGCAACTTTGTTATAGAATAGCAAGTAACTGATTGGCAGCTGGATCACTAGCTAGCTGGAGACAGCAGCTCTTAGGTCTATAGTCATAGTTGGAGTCATAACCTTAGTAATGATGATAGCTACACTGTATTGGGCATCTACTCTTTGACAGACAATGAACTTAGTACTATATACAGTTGAGCTCATTTTATCCTCAAAGCAACTGTACAAATAAAAATTGAAGTTGCACAGCTTATAAAATTACAGTACTGCAGAAAAATCCTTGTCTGTTGAATCTACATTCCGTATTTGTTGTTGCCATTGTTGTTGTTCTTATTGTTTTGTTTGCTTTTCCTCACTATCCAAACTGCTTTGGCCACACATAGCTCTGTTTCATGGTATTAGAAAAGTAGTCAACAAGCTGCTACTTAAACCTTTCCTTCCTGTCCTAGATTGTTCAAGTTTCTTCTTTTAATCTTATGTATATCAAGAACATGTTTGCCTATGGTATTTGTCTGCCCTTTCCCCCAAGATTTGTATATAAGCCTCCAACCCTGAGCCCTAGATATATATCAAGAAATAGAACATGGACTTTGACACGGCTCCATTCCTTGGAGATCTAGCTAGTTCCTGACTCGTTCAGCTTGCTGAGTCTCTTCCTCTGGTCAGACTATAAATTGCACTGTTTTCCTTCTCTCTGTCATTTGACCAGTTAGTAGCACCATAAAACCTTTGAAATAAAAGAGACCGCAGAGAATAACCTATAATCTGATTTTCCCCATCCCTAACCCCAATGTGGAGCTGGAAACATTTTACTAGTCTTTAACATTTCCAGTCAAGTAGGGTCCAGAAAAACTGTTAAAAACAATGTCAGTGCTTAGGTGGTAAAAAGATTTGTTGAAATATATATATATATTTAGAATATATATATATATATGTGTGTGTGTGTGTGCGTGTGTATATATATTTGGAGACAGAGTCTCACTGTGTTTCCCAGGCTGAAGTACAGTGGCTATTTACAGGTGTGATCATAGGCACTACAGCCTTGAACTCCTAGTCTCAAGAAATCCTCCTGCCTTAGCCTTCCCAATAACTGGGACTGCAGGCATACACCACCATGCCTGGCTGGAGAAATATTTTTTTAACATCAAAAATGAAGTTTGAACTGAAAAAGAGAGCTAAAAATTAGTCTGTCAGGCAAATGTGTGAAAGAAGTTCTATTATAATTTTTATTGAGCTATAATGTAATTCCTAAACTTATGTCATATAGCTAAGTAAGTAGCTGTAATTCGCATCTTGAAATTTTAAATTCACTTCTTGCCTTTCAATATAGTCTGTAACAGAATTAAAAATGGTGGCGATTTGTATTTATTGTGTACTTAACTATGTGCCAGCACTATGCTGTTCACTTGACCAAATTATCTCATTAGATGCTCATGATGAATCCTAGACAGTACTCATTAGTCTTATTCTTCATTTTACAAATGAGGAAACTGAGGCCTAATGTAGTAAAGTAGCTTGCCTAAATTTGGGTAGCAAATAAGATAATTTCATGATTCACATATTTTCTTAATTATAAAATGTTGCCTTTAGCAATGATGTATATGTTAATATGTTCAATGAGTTGATCTACCTAAAGTGCTTAGCACATGGCTGGCTCCTTGTGAGTGATCAGGAAATGTTAGCTTATATTGTGCATTTTTGAAGTTTGCATATTGGTATGACTTTCTAAATAATCAAGAACTCTAAATGTGAAAGCTGATTCATTTTGCAAGGGCTTCTTTTCCATAAGGCAGTCTTTTTTAACACAGTCAGAATTAAGCATTTATATAGAGCTACATATTCCAGATAAATCACATTAACAGTGTGATTCAAAGAAGACACACTGCTATCTAGGTGGGTCAAAGAAGTAAACTACTTAGTGGAGGTGGCAAAATAAGAAGTGGTCAATTGGACCACCTCTGATTTAGTTATTTAAAACTCAGTGAGAACCCTCTAGGGAAGCACCACTACGCAGGGGTCTCATCTGAAAGGAATGGCCAGGTGCCTGAGCATTATCTCTGGGAGCACCTTTGTAAAGACTTTCTCCATGTAACTTTCCTACTGGGTGCCACCCTGTGGCTCGGTCCTATGGTAATCACACTGCCAGGCATTCCCTACCTCTCCAAATCCCTTACTCCTCTAGTCCTAAGGTGCATTCTTGGTTGTGTAATTCACAGATTGTTATCTCCCTGGAGCTGAGCCTCATCCTCTCTACTAGACCAGACTGAGAAGGACTCCTTTTTCTTTTTTCCTGCCATCCCAGCTCAGCACAGAAGGCTTAACATGGTTTCTCTATGATTTCTAAAGGACAACAGACAAAAACAGAGATCTGGTTAGGTCTGTTCTTGCAGCGTGAAGTGTTAGGATGAGCTGAACAGCCATAGGCGCTAGAAAGGCCAAGAATGCAATACGTTAGAGCAGGCATTTAGCTTTCCTGTCTCTGATATCTACTATTTTATTATGAGTAGTTACCAAAACAAAACAAAATAAACTGTAAATGCATTATTTTGTTATAATTAACAACCGCACATTGGTCTAAGTGTGATTGAGGGTGGAGTTCACCAGCCTGGGAAAAAAAAATTAACCATTAAAGATTCCCTGAGTCTTTTGCTTTGAAGAGAAATAGCCCAATTACTTTTCTGTGTTTTGTTAAGAGTCTACTAGTATATGAATCAATAAGAGATTCTAGGGTAATATAAAACATACACACAAAAGCAAACTTGATGTTAGCAGACAACTTTTTAAAGGTGTTCTTGTAATTGAAAAAATTATTTTACGTACATAGGAATGAAATTTTACGCTTACCTAGAAATATATGTGAAATTCCTCCATTATTACAAGATCTTTTTCATGTAAATATCAAAATAACTAGACAGTCTGCATTGTTTAAAACCAAGATAGCTAATCTTTTTAATCTATGGGCAACTTGTAATTACTAATAGCGGTAGCCGCTTGGAATAATGTACTGAGAGCTGCGCTGGTCTCAGAGAGAAAATGTGCTGTGATCAATTGGTGATCTCTGCCAGACAGAAGAGGGATATAATGTGGCTGCTTGCTATTTAAATGGCCTTGGTGATCTCATTGTAACTCTATATATCTATTCCCACCGTTAAATTTACATGCAAATGAAGTTGTAGCAGATACAGGTTTTATGCATACATACAAATATGTGTGTATTTTTTGACATGTTTTGGCTATTTGTCACCTATGAAGAACATATAAATATTGTAAACAGAAAAACTCTTTTTTGATGTTGCAAATGCAAAAAATAAAATAAGTAATTCTACTTTTCAAAGGTTACCCCTGTAATCACCACCCAGATTAAAAATAGTAGTACCAGCAGCCAAAAGTCACCTTTGTGCCCCTTTAGCCCCTTCCCCAACCTACTAACCTACTAAAAGTAACAGTGATCCTGATTTTGAAAATCACAAACTTTTTTAATTTTCTGCTTTTGAATTTTATATGAAAGGAATAATATAGCATGTACTCTTTTGTGTTTGACTGTTTCCCTCACCCCCTTGCAAAATTATGTTTGAAAGATGATCCCTTGTTGATGTGGATATGGTTCATTCATTCTCACTTAAGTATAGGTAATTAAGCAAACTTTTGTTTGAGATACAAATACAGGTAAAAATCAGATTTGCCATTTAAATAATAATTTGGTATATATGACTATTTGAGCATTTTAAACTGTTGTCATTTTATAATAATTATTTTAGTATGATTTAATGTCCAAATTCTGTTGCTTAGATTGACCCTCAATGGACATTTCTTCTGAAGGGCCTTCCTAGACTTCCCCAATTAGAATTAAAACTCTCTTCTCTGTGCTCTCATGAAACCTTGTACACTTCTCTAACCCTTGAAAGATTACAGTTATTGTCTTCTGTCTCACGTGCCTCTCCTGTGAGCATGTTTTGAGGTAGACTGGGTTTTCTTATATTTTTAGAGCAACAAACCCCTGTTCCCAGCACCATGGCTGCTCCATCATGGGCATTCACCATCTGTCCTTTGCATGGAGAGTAGAACAGTGAGTTCTTCCATATTACAAAGAATATTGCAATCAATTTTTATTTTTAATTTTATTTTAGTAGATGGTACTTTTCAGGAGATTGTAATGGGTGAGTTGTAGACACAGTAGTTACTCTTTATGGCAAGAGTTGTGTAGTATCTGGGAGGATATTTGCCTCTTCCCTGTAGCTTTCTTTCACCCTTAGTTTACCACCAGCGCTGGCAATTCTGATCTAGGCACACCTTCCATTGCCTCCTGTGTTTTCCATTGTAAAATATATACTTCCAAGTTTTCCTCCATATTTTCTGACTGTTACTCTTACTCTTCTCGTGTCATAAACTAGTAATGAATAGTGCATATAGAAATGCTGATAAGTGTGTTGTACATGGTTATCACCCGACTGACATGGTGACCTTCTGACTCTATCAATGGGTGATTTTTATGTGAAGCCAAGAAATCTGTTGGTGGTAAGTACTAAGACCACCACTTCAGACTCACTCTAACCTCACTGTGTGCATCTTGAAACCCCACACAGTTGTCACATATAAGCAGATTCCACAGCAGGGATGCTGAACCAAAGTGACAAGCTTGTCCTAGAGCCCTAACACAGGGATTGACCCCCGACCTTCAAAGTCAGGGAACAACTTAGGGTTAGCTTACCTGCTTGTATTGTGAACTTTTCCCATTGTGAAGCCAGCTTTTAGCTTTACCACACTCCCAGTCTTAAATATTTGGAATGGCAAGAAATTAAGGCTTTAAAAAAAAAAAGAAATTAAAGCTTAATCCTTAATAATAGAGGAAGCAATTTGTTTTAGTATTACACAGAAACATTTTGTAGCTACCTGATCATTTAGTTTAGTTCTATAGCTTAAAATATATAGTCCTTCAAGACAAGTTTTATTTCTGTGGGTCTACTAGTTGCAAAAGTAAAGGTGCATTTTTTATTGCTTTATTTGTTTATTAAGCTTGTTCTACCCCAGGCACCCTGCTAACTGTTAGAGAGACAATGATGAAATATACAGCCCTCACCTTCATAAAATTTATGATCTAGTGACTTTCTAAAGTATTCCTATAGGGCAGGGGACTTCTAGTTTCACCTACTACTATATCCTTGGAATATTTTTTACTTTCATGGTAGGAGTGTGCATTTATAGTTAAGTGTTTCAGTTGCTTCCAGAAATCCAGTGGTAAACAACATAATTTTAAAACCTCCCTACTTGAATTTGGGGTGGAGTAATGTAAAATAAATCTGGAATATTTGATTTTTTAGACCAAAATACTTTCCCTGGGTTACAGAGATATTTTCTTTTCTTACTGGCCTGGAAATCCATGCCATTTTAATAAGAGATATTTTTATTCTAGGTAAATTGTTTACTTAATCACCTCCTACCAAGGCTGTGTCAGCCAAGTTAAATATTTAAATTTATTTTTATTTAAATAAATTTTAAAACCAACAGATTTCTTTCTTATTTTGATGAATTTAACCTTTGATTTTTCAAAGACAAAATATATGGAGTAGAACATTTTAATGTATCTATAGAGAGGGAACACAAAAAGGGCACATCAGGAAAAAATAGTTGGGAAAAAGCGATTTTTATACAAAATTAACTCATAAAATGAATATAAGGCATTATTTCACTTGTTGCCAAAATCTGTTTTTACAGATAATCTTCAGGAGACCTTCATTTTTATAGGCCCTAGTTAAAATATTTTTTAAATGCTTGAGGCTCTATTTCACTAATAGGAGAAATAAACATTTTCTTTCTACAAATAACTGCTACTAGCTTGTTTGTTAGCTCTCTAAATAAACTCATTTTACTGTCACTATGGTCGAGTGCTATTGTATTCCTTTGTTACTGTGCATAATCCCTAGCTATAACTGCATTAATCTAAGTGAGGCCATTACACCAAATAGGGATCTAACAGAAACTTTTGAATGGACTGTCAAAGACCAGATTCAATGCAGGAAATCAGAAGGAAATGGCATTTATGTCAAACTGTAGTTCAGTTAAAGGGCTTGCCCTTAAGGATTACAACTGCCATACAAGGGCACCATGCAACAATGGAAAACCTGTTTACAACAAAATATCAAATTATTATCAGACTTTCACAATGAACCACATTATTCTATGACTGCCAGTCGTACATCTGGACTACTATAGCATTTGTGTGCAGTTACAACAGCTCCAGTTCTATACGGCTAATTTTGAACTTAGTCTGACTTTAAAACCCATCCCATTTTACTATCCTCTACTGTTTTTTTGTTTTTTTTTTTTTTGGTGCATATTGTGGGAAATTCCATAAATGATTTTTATTAACTTTAGCCAGTAATCAGGAAAACCTATAAGATTTTGTTTATAAGCTTTATAAACCTGACTTATAAGATTTTAATTGAATTCTAAATTAATTTCTAACTTGAACCTCTTCCTTCTCTTAGCTTTATATGCTTGGTCATCCCTTCTTAAGTAATTCGCTTTTTGGAAGCTTTGTTTGGTTTGGTTTTTCACTGTTTCTGTTATGTTGACTATTTGACTTTCTTTTAAATTATTAGTAATTTCCTGAATAAAGCGGAGAAGTTTATCTTTCAAATTTCCCATGGGTCATTTCTTAATAGCCAAAAAATTGTCTAAATTTCCAATACACAAAGAAGAGTTTTAGCTAATTTACTTCAATAAGATGGATAGTTTGTTCAAAGTACCAAACACATTTGCTTTCGTAATTCATGCCATTTGTGTGTTATGTGTGTAAAAGAGATAGAGAAAGAATATAGAAAATGTAACTACACATGCAACCTTGGGCTTTCCAAAACGTTTAAAGTACCAAATTTCCTTGGTACCGATTGCTTTAGGTGTTTCATCTTCACTCAGTTGCTTCCTAAATATAGCATAGGTGTGACATACCCTGTAAATTTCAAATTCACATAAAGAAGTCCCAGCCTTCGAGGGAAGTCTTAACTGAATACCGAATAAAAACCTTAGTAGTCTTCTGAAATGTTTCTGAATAAATAGTTGCTTTAAAGACTTCTTCTATTTCTATGTTCATGAGTGTCCAAATTCAGAATGGGAACCAACTTGGGGAGAAAAAGAAAAAAAAATACTCTCAGGACAGTCTTTTTAAAGGAGAAACAGATAATCTATTTGGCTAAGACAGGATAGATTCAGGTAGTCAGATAACAGAAAAGGGAGACCCTTGTGTATCAACTCATGCTGAAATTTGTGAAATCCTATAAAGTTTGGTAGAAAAAAATGTTAAATTCTTGGAAACTTGTTTGGTCATAATCCTCACAATTTCTGATTTAAGTATAACATCCTGGATAAATTCATTCAGACCAATGGAGAGAAGAAGTTATTATTTGCAATATGTGAATTTCTGACTAATGGGAGTCATAGAAGATAATTGGTCCCTTAGGATATTTCTGATTATTTATGAGAGGCTTGGGGAGGGACTCTGTGTAACCATTGCTTTTAACCCTTGTTTTTGGTGGGTAAATAGAACATTAATGCTACATGAAAGATACTTGCTCTGGAATCCTCAAGAGAAAGTAGGTTCTTTTTTTTTCTCAGTTTTCCAAGAAACTTTTAACAATTCTAAAGAAAGAAATAAAAAGCACTTAGTTTTCAGAAGCATGTTTCAGCTTCTTGCATCAGGAGTAGGCCAGATGGCCATGTTCTGTGTGGCTTTATAAATATTCCTTTTTGTTCCATGTAAAAGTTAATGGCTAGTTTTAAACTATGGTATCATTTTGAAGTCAGACCTTATGTGCTTAACTTCATTCAAAGTATTTCTATTTTGTTAGGCTGTAGGAAAACATAGAACTGAGCTATTAAAATTCCAGGGCAGTTTGGAATTACCAACAATATGTACTGAAGAGAAGGGGGTGGACTCTGAAGTCAAACGAATTTGAAACTAATCTTTTACGTGCTGGATGATTTTGGACAAGGGGGAAAAGCTACCCATGGGGTTTCTGTGAATGTTAAGTGAAATAATACATAGAAAGTGCTTCTAGTAATGCTAGGGACACAGCAAACGAAAAAAATGCTAGCCAGTTTATTCTTAGAAGGGAAAAACTCCTGTTAATATTTTCTTGTTTATGTTTGTGTTTTCATGTTAGTTTTAAAACAAGTTACTGTTTGAGAATGTAAGAATTTTACCCATTTACAAAATGGTATATGGTATGACATGTATATGATCTTTCACAAGTGAAATGATAATGGAAGGTTTACTGAAAATGTCTTAACAGTTCTAGGTAAAACTTAATTTTTGCTTAATTTGAAAATAAAAGTATGAATCTAGGTTTAATCTAAATGTATTATTCTGTTAAAGTCACATGAATATGGAAAAAAATCAGTATCCCTTCTAACTAAATCTGGCTTTGAAACTTCTTTGACATAGTCTTCTTAAAATATATATACCTTATATTCTAAATTGTATATTATTTAGAAAAATACTATTTGTAAACTGAAATACCTAACTGATATTTCTAATATATATATCTATGTATGATATATATGATTATACATGATATGTTATCTATATGATATATGACATATATTTCTAACTGATATAACTAGAAGTATATCAGTTCTTAAATATATATAAATTATATTTTAATAGTAGCCTACAGTGATGATACAAGAAGATAAGAGATAAATATACTTTTATGTAAAATGTTCAACAACAAGATTTTTATTTAGAATAATTTTCTACAGTTTTATTTAGGGTAGTTTCTATACAGAAAAAATATATATTTTATCTCTTTTCTGTGCTCAGCTCTGGAGATGGAATGGGGCCTTCCTCCCTTCCTGGAACTTACCAAGCAAAACAAATTCACTCCGTAAAATTATTCCTAATTGTCTTTTAAGTGCATGAAGAGAACACAGGAGGGACCGAGTTAAACAGTGTGTTTGTATGTATCGGTGTATGGGTGTGTGTCTGTGTCTGTGTGTCTCTTTGTGGCTGTGTATCCTAGAGATACACTGTATTTGGAGTGGTCAGGGAAGTTGAGAACTGAACGAACCAAACAAACATTGGGAAGAAGAGGATTATAGGGGTACAAAGGCCTTGAATATCCAGCAGATATGAGGAGTAGAAAGGCTATCTTTTTCAATCACTTAAAAAGGAAAAGAAGTGAAATATTGCTGTCTTAAGAACTTACATTTACATGGCACTCATGTATAGATTTCTAGTGAAAAGTTGGACAACCTGAAATGATGGGTCTCCTACCTACAAGTCCCCAGTGTTTGTCTTTGACTGGGGTGTTTTCTGTAGATACCTGACCTGATTTCTATTGCTAGCCTGTCTTCCCAGGGGCCTTGGCGAGCCGAAGTCAGAGAGAGTGGACTTCACCTAGGAAAGAAGGAAAGCCTTCTGAAATAAAAGTGCCCTTGAAAATGTTCTGCTGCTGTAAATCCCTCCTCTTTACACAAAGTTTAAGACCCTCTCAAGAGTTTGACTTGCTAAAACAAGAGGATTTTTATTGGGTGTAAGATCTCACTTTGACTTTAAGTAGCAAGTCACACACCAGGCAACCCACACTGAATTCTCTCTTGCCATAAGTGCACAGATTTCAGTGTTCCAATGCCTCTATGGGCTAAATTTACTTATGATTTGAGTTCTAAATGTAATTGAATAGTAGATATATATGTGTAAAAAACAAAAACAAAACGAAACAAAATTCTACCAAATGGTTGGAAAAGTTTTCCCAAAGAACGTAATGTTGGCCTTCAGCTGATAATAGGATGTGCCTGCTGGATGAATGACATGGTTTGTGCAAAAGGCAGATGTAAGCCATGGCTCCCCAAACTGCAGTAGGGATGAGCATGACAGCCATGCATAGCACAGGCCAGGTACTGATATTCTTGCTGGAAAGACTGCCCAGGATGTATGTGGTGTTCTTTTTCCTGGCCACCCTTAAGGAGTTTATGAATGGGTTCCATCAGCTTCAAAAAGCAAACACAGTTTGGCCTGTATAAACTGAAACCCATCACACATCATTGCCACAATCATTTTCCTCATGTATTCAAGTTCTCAAGTATATTTGGGGTCACAAAACAGCAAAATAATGACAAAAGCAACAATAACAACCAAAAGTAACTAAAATAAGATTTTTATTTAGTATGAAATGTGTTGCACTGTAATTATTTCAACATCATAACATTTATTAAAGATGTATCTATCACTCTATTATTCTATGCCCATCCCCGCTCTTTACACAAAACGAAGCACATTCATTGTTCTGCAGTTTGTATTTTGCACTTGACAGTATGTTGATACATAGAGAAGCCTCTTGTGTTGTTCTGGAAGAACTTTATTGAGATATAACTCACATGCCACACTTTTCATCTATAGAGGGTATATAATGTATTGATTTTTACTATATTCACACAGTTGTTAGTCAATTATCTACCATTATTTGACCATAATGAATAACACAATTTTCTCTGCACAGATATGTCCATTTAAGTAAAGATGCCAATGCAGCTAAATAGAATCACTCAAAAACAACTCCAAAATGAGCCAGGGAGAGTGGAGGGAAGGAAAGGGAGGAATGCATCCAAACATAGCCCTGTGTTCCATGAACACTCAGTAACATCATCAAAACGGGATGCAATTAAAGTTTGCCAAGTTTACTGCTGTCCTGATGCTTTCCAATTTTTTTTGACAACAGTTTTGCCTTCTTCAAATTCAAATGGTGTAATTGGGTCTTGGTAGTTGATGTTTATCTTAATTGAAACAGATTCTCTTCATCCTTTTGCTCTGAGACTCCCACTTTGAGGCTGAAAGGTCATTTTAAATCTGCACAGCATTTGAGAAGCCACATAATGAATTCAAATAAATTCATGCCTATTAAAAGGAGGCTTCTCTTTCTCAACTTCCAGAGCTTACATAGAATAAACCATTTGGTTTTTGTCTGACTTTCTTTTAAAAGGAACTTATTGTGCTTCCTTTTTAATGCTCTAACTACAGAGAATGGGGAAATCCTAAGTTTTCATTTATTCTTATGAGAAAAAAAGTATATTTTGCTCAGTAATTGCATTAAAATCCTACTGGGGTTACAGCTACTATACTTGTCAACAAATTTAAGGGATATTCTTTAGTTGTGTTACTTTAAGGATTTCTCATCTATCTTTTATCTAGCAACTTCACTTTTTCATATTTACTCTATGTACTTTGTAAAGGTGCAAAAGTATATATACAGGAATGTTCTGCTGGAGATTTTGTAACAGAACACTGAAGAAAGCCTAAATGTCAATCAGTATACAGCTAATTGAACAACTGATGCACAACTATAAGACAGTGCTGTGAATCTATGAGGAAGATCTCTCTGGTATGACAGTATCTCCAGATGACATTTACTATTGTTATTATTTTATACTTTGAAAAGAAGATATGCACACTTCCATGTATCCATTTTCATTGGTTTTCTCTGTATATACCCTTAGAATTTATGTAAGTGCAATGAAAACATAAATTCTATTCTCTTCCTCCCCTTTTAAACAAAAAGAAGTATAATCTGCACATTCATTGTTCTTCTGTTTGTATTTTCCACTTGACCACGTGTCAATACATAGAGAAGCTTCTTGTGTTGTTTTGGAAGAATTTTATTGAGATATAACTCACATACCCTACTCTTCATCAATACAAGGTATATAATTTAGTGATTTTTAGTATATTCACACAGTTTTGCAACCATCACCAAAATCAATTTAGAATATTTTACTACCACTATAAGAAACCCCTTACCTTATAGTTATCACCCTCTAACTCCCCCATTATCTGCTCCATACTACCTGCCTCTCCTCTACCCCACAGCCCTAGGCAATGGCTAATCTACCTTTTTTTTCTCTGTAATTTGCCTGTTCTGGATGTTTCATATAAATTGAATTATATAATATGTGGTCTTTTGTGACTTGCTTCTTTCACTTAGCATAATATTTTCAAGACACATTCATGTTGTAGCATAGATCAGATTTCGTTTTTTAGGACCAAGTAATATTCCATTGTATGAATATACCACATTTTGCTTATTTATTCATCAGTTAATAAGACACTTGCATTGTTTCACTTTGTGGCTATTTCGAAATGTGCTGCAATGAACATTGAGGCAAAAGATTTTGTGTGTGCATATATTTTCCTTTCTTCTGAGTATATTCCTAGTAATGGAATCGTTGGAACAAACGGTAGCTCTAAGTTTAACCTTTTGGTTATTTTCCAAAGTATCTGCATTCTCATCTTTCTTACAGCAGAAAGTTATTCTCTTGAATGTCTGCATCATTATTGTTGTAGTCAAGGTGTATTTTTAAGTGGAAAAGTTAAGGCACAATGTTCCCAGTTATGGAAAAATATGCAAAGACTGTACATACATAAATATGTTTCACCCAAAAGCATCTTTCTGCATGTGCACTCAAGGTGATGGTAAAAGTTGCTAGCTTTGAGGAAGAGGTGGCTACAAGTTTGGAATGTGAGGTAGAAGGGGACTGAGTACTCACCATTTTAAATTTGGGGGAATTTTACTATGAGTGCTAATTAATTGTTTCAATTGAAAATATGATTCATTAATGTAAAGAAGAAGAAATGTTAAAAAAAAAAAAAAAAGAAGAAGAAGAAGAAGAAGAAATGTATTTTCTTGGAACTCCTCTGACCAATGTTGGTCAAGCCAGGGACTTCTTGACCTGTGCTTTGTTTGAGTCATCCTGCACCGTGAGGTGCTTAGTGCTGTACAAGCACTCTTCTTGCCATCTGCTCTGCTTGACATCATTTCTAGTTATTAGGGCAAAAAAATTAATGACTGCTTTTCTATCTTTAAGCCAAGATATCATTTTAAAAATGGACATTTAGCTCTTACTCTAAATGAGTGTTTCTTAAATGTTTTATTCAAATCAATCCACATCAAAAGCAAAATAGGCATCTGGGTGAACCTTCAGATTGAGAAATAGGAGGGCGGTATGTGAACTAATCATGAATGGTATTAGCAAATAGAGCTGGGCAGTCTGTCTGAAGTGCTTCACAGTTTCTTGTACATTCTTCCCCAAGTATCATATGTTGGTGACTGGAAGAGGGAGTCGTTACTTTCTGCATAATTTCCATCATGTAGCTCTGAAAGGGCTTTGTGTTTGCTCTCATCTTTGCTTGAAAATCAGCTGTCTTATTTTAGGCTTTTCTATTTTTTAAGACAAAACCTACCTATAGTGGTTATACTTGAAATACACTGGTAGATTTGATTTCTGCCTTTGGTTAAATTAGCTTGCCTTATTAAATGATAGGAAAGAATCAAAATTCATTTGCCTTATGGGTTTATTCATTCTTGTATTCACTCATGTATTCATTAAGCACTTATTAATTCAACACTCCTGTGACATCACTCCTCATTGAGTGATGAGTCCTTCTGGGGTGCCATGGAGGGCTTGATTTTCAGCTGGAGGAAGAATAATTTAGTATCCTTTTTTATGATCAAATTTTGAAACAAACCCAATTTTGAAAAATAACATGACTTTGCCTAAAAATACATTAAGAAAGATATGGAAAAGAGATTCCATGAAAATGAAATTTTAATAATAATGTAAAATGAGTTGGGTTTTATCAGAAATTCATAAACAGACTTTACTTAGAGCTAAAAAGTCCCTTTGAGAGAAGTAAAATCATGAATGAAAAAATGCATACATTTTCTTCAATCATCGTCTATATCCCATCGTGATAATGAGGAGTATGCTGTGTGTAGTGACTGTGTTTGCAGGTGGAGGGAGTTTGAGTAATGGAAGTAACAGAGATGCTCCCAGAACAAGTACCACATCCAGTTAGCTTGCCAATTAACAATCTATTCCTGAAGTATTTGTTTATGAAGATGATTGTAACTAGAGAGAAGTCATATAATATTTTATTTTGTTTATATATAAAGATATGTTAAACATAAAATGTATTCCTTTCAAACAGTTATACATTTTTCCTTTGGCAGCACTATTGTTTATTTTAAAGGAAAAGATTAAAAACAGCATTTTTAAAGAAACAAATAGAGATTTTGCTGCTATAAAGCCAACATAAAGCCATTTTGCCAAATGTCAAGAGAGTTAACAAATAATTTTATGGTGTAAAAACCTCACAGTTGCCTAGTTTACTCCCTCATCCAAAAAAAGGGGTGGGGCAAGATTCTTTGACACTTTTTGTATAATGTGACTAGAGAATGTGACTTCAGTGATGATGATCTAACTGCAATGCTAAGAACCATGGCTGGGCTAGGACTGTGTGTACATGTTGTTATGCTGGGAAGCAACGGCACCTAGTAAAGAAAGCAGTAATGAGAGTATCACTTGGGTATTTGTTTATTTCTCGATCTTATTCTATCTGCTCCATCTTATCACTTTGGCATTTAAAATCTAGATGATGGCCGGGTGGGTGCAGTAACTCACACCTATAATCTTAACACTCTGGGAAGCCAAGGTGGGAGGATCACTTGAGTCCAGGAGTGTAAGACCAGCCTGGGCAACATAGGAAGACCCTGTCTCTACAAAAAAAATTTTTTTAATTCGCCAGGCGTGGTAGCACATACCTGTAGTCCCAGCTACTCGAGAGGCTGAGGTGGGAGGATTGCTTGATCCTGGGAGGTCAAGGCTGCAGTGATCTGTGATTGTGCCACTGCACACCAGCCTGGGTGACAGCAAGACCCCATCTCGGGGGGGAAAATATCTAGAAGATATGATTATCCATATTCAGTCATTATTCTGATATTAGAAAATGAGATTTACAAGGTGTCCATGGAGGGGAAAACAATGACACACCTGGTCAGTTGGGCTGAGGCTTGCACAGATAGAGCCAGTGCTCCAACCTAGGTTTCCGGACACCAAAGCCTATGGCCATTGAGCAATCTGCTGGACTGTCTCTTGGACAGCTTCCTTTATGGGGAACTTAATACAACTTTACAAATAAAGTAGAGCAGAGTCGTGGTTTGTCCACAGTCAAATATGATATATATAAGCATTTCACAGTTCTTTATTTAGTTTTTATTTTAGGTTGGGGAGTACATGTGAAGGTTTGTTATATGGGTAGACTCATGTCACAGGTTGATTGTACATCTTATTTCATCATCCAGGTATTAAGCCCAAAGCCCAGTAGTTATCTTTTCTGCTCCTCTCCTTCCTCCCACCCTCCCTGCTCAAGTAGACCCCAGTGTCTGTTGTTTCCTTCTTTGTGTGCATGAGTTCTCATCATTTAGCTCCCACTTACAAGTGGGAACATGCAGTATTTGGTTTTCTGTTTTTGTGTTAATTTGCTAAGGATAATAGCCTCCAGGTCTATCCATGTTAAAAGACATGATCTCATTCTTTTTTATGGCTGCACAGTATTCCTTGGTGTAAATGTACCTCATTCTCTTTATCCAGTCTGTCATTGATGGGCATCTAGGTTGATTCCATGTCTTTGCTATTGTTAATAGTGCTGGAATGAACATTTGTGTGCCGGTATCTTTATGATAGAATGATTTATATTCCTCTGGGAATATGCCCAGTAGCAGGATTGCGTGGTCAAACGGTAGTTCTGCTTTTAGCTATTTGAGGAATTGCCACACTGCTTTCCACAATGGTTGAACTAATTTACACTCTCACCAAAAGTGTATAAGTGTTCCCTTTTCTCTAAAACCTTGCCAGCATCTGTCATTTTTTGACTTTTTAATAATAGCCATTATGATTGGTATGAGATGGTGTCTTGTGGTTTTGATTTGTATTTCTCTAATAATCAGTGATATTGAGGGTTTTTTCATATGCTTGTTGGCCACATGTATGTCTTCTTTTGAAAAGTGTCTGTTCATGTCTTTTGCCCACCTTTTAATGGGGTTGTTTGTTTTCCTCTTCTAAATTTGTTTGAGTTCCTTATAGATGCTGGATGTTTGACCTTTGCCAGATATATAGTTTGCAAATATTTTCTCCCATTCTGTAGGTTGTCTATTTAACTCTGTTGATAGTTTCTTTTGCTGTGCAGAAGCTTTTAAGTTTATTTAGATTCCACTTGTCAATTTTTGCTTTTATTGTGATTGCTTTTGGTGTCTTTGTCATGAATCCTTGCCTGTTCGTATGTTCAGGATGGTATTGCCTAGGTTGTCTTCCAGGGTTTCTATAGCTTTGGGTTTTATATTTAAGTCTTTAATCCATCTTGAATTGATTTTTGTGTATGGTGAAAGGAAGGGGTCCAGCTTCGATCTTCTGATTATGGGTAGCCAGTTATCCCAGCACCATTTATTGAATAGGGAGCATTTTCTCCATTGCTTGTTTTTCTTTAGTTTTGTTGAAGATCAGATGGTCCTAGGTGTGTGGTTTTATTTCTGAGCTCTCTACTCTGTTCCATTGGTCTATCTGGCTGTTCTTGTAGCAGTACTATTCTGTTATGGTTACTGTATCCTTGTATTATAGTTTGAAGTTGGGTAAGGTGATGCCTCCAGCTTTGTTATTTTTGATTAGGATTGCCTTTGCTATTTGGGCTCTTTTTGGTTCCATATGAATTTTAAAATAGTTTTTTCTGGTTCTGTATTTCACAGCTTCTAACTACATTCTATTGTTGGATACTTTATATTTTATCCAAATAGGAAAACATTAATTTAAAATTCTTGTCATATAATCTACAAAATATTTATATTCAAGGCACAATGGCCCCTATGTATTCTTTTTTTCTTTTCTTTTCTTTTTTTTTTTTTTTTGAGACAGGATCTTGCTCTGTCACCTAAGCTGGAGTGCAGTAACTCAGTCACAGCTCATTGCAGCTTTGACCTCCCATCCTTAAGTGATCCTCCCACCTCAACCTCATGAGTATCATGAGTAGCTGCAACAACAGGTGTGCCCCACCACTCCTGGCTGCTTGTTTTAATTTTTTTTTTTTTTTTTAGAGACAAGGTCTCCCTATGTTGCCCAAGCTGGATTCAAACAATCTGCCTGTCTCAGCCTCCCAAAGTGCTAGGATTACAGGCATGAACCACCATGCCCAGCCCTTAAAATAGTTTTTATTATAAAGGCAATTTATGTGCACTCTAGGTTTCTTTAAAAACCTGGCCAGAGGCCAGGCATGGTGGAATGCCTGAAATCCCAGCACTTTGGGAGGCCAAAGTGAGAGGACTGCTTGAAGCCTAGAGTTAGAGACCAGCCTGGCAACAAAGCAAGGTCCTGTCTCTACAAAAAATAAAAATAAAAATAAAAAATAAAAATTAGCCAGACAGAGTGGTGTGTCCCTGTAGTACCAGCTCTCAAGAGGCTGAGGTGGGAGGATTGTGTGAGCCTAAGAGTTCAGGGTGCAGTGAGCCATGATTGCACCACTGCACTCCAGCCTGGGTGAGGGAGCAAGACTCTTAAACACTACACACACACACACACACACACACACACACACACCCCACACACGTATAGAAAAAAAATACAAATATAAATTTTTCATAATCTCAACACACTCTCAAATAATCACTGCTAATTCTTAGTTATTTTCTTCGATTCTTTTTCCAAACAAGTATGATACTAATAGCAATTACATGGATGGCACAGTTTTAATTTCTTTTTTTAAATTTAGCATTTTATCATGAGCATTTTTCCATATCACTTAACATTATTTCAAACATTACTTCTAGGTATACAAAATGTTTCACCCTAAAAAGATTTCATCAGTTATATATTTGCCAATTGTTGGAGATTCAGGCTATTGCTAGCTTTTCCCAGTTATTAAAATTATCAGCAAGGAACATCTTTGGACTAAAACCTTGGCTTATCTCTGACTATTTCCTTAGTAAAATAACTATGTCAAAGAATATGACTGTTTTAAGAATATTAATATATGTTGCAAAAAATACTTCCGTAAAGGTTATACCAGGTTACACTCCAAGCCACACTGCTTGAGAGTTCTCATCTTACTGTGCTGCCACAGGAATTTTTATCATTTAAAACAAAAAATCCTCATCCACATATTAGGTTAAAATGGTATTTCAATGTTGTTTTACTTAACATTTTTGGACTACTAGTGTGAATAAATATGGTTTTAATATGTTTATTAGCCATTTGCCTTCTGTTAATTTTCTGTTTGTCTCTTCACTTATTTTCTATTGGGGTTGTATAGGTTTTTTTACTTTTTGCAAAATTTCTTTATGTGTTAGATAGATGAGCCTTCTCCAGCTCACATTTATTGTAATTATATATTCCAATTTTTAGTTCCCTTTTTACTTTTGTTCGTGGTGTTTTATACGGTCAAATTCATTGACTTTTTTTTTCTTTTGTAACTTCTTTCTTTGCTTTAACAATTTGAGGGCTTTTATCTTAAGAGTAGATACATATTTAGCTATATTTTCTGTATTTGTGATTTTTTTTTACCCAGTTCTTAAGCTGTTTGGAATTTATTTTAATATAAGGTAGGGATACAAGTTTATTTTTTCCCGATAAATGCCTCAGGACCATTTGTTACATGTGCCCTACTTTGCTTATTGCTTTGTGTGACATATAAACTTTTATATATCATCTATCATGTGTAGACACCTCAGGTATAAATTACATTTTACAAATAACATCTCAATAGAAACAAGTAGGAAAAAAAGGACTCTGGTGCAGCCCATTGAGAGAAACATACTATATTACAACTATAACAATTATGTAACTAAATTTCTATTTGCCTTCTGAACCTGTTTATTGCTTGTAGCCATTTGCTAACTCCTGAAGAAACTTTTACCTTTTCTTGTCCCAGGGAGCTGATTAGTTAATTACGTTAGTATAAGACAAAATGATCAAGATTGGAACCTGGAATGAGACCTTTCACTGGGATGAAGCAGAGGCTGATGGGACTGGGTGGTAGGTGGGTAAGGTGGTAGATAGATGCAAGAGCAGGAACCACTCACCAGGCACTAGGAAAAGTTCCATCTGGCCAGGCATACTGGCAATAGCGTGCCCTGACTGGTATTTGGAGGCAAAACATAATAGTATCCTAAAAAGTGGCTCAGAACAGGTAATTCCTAGACATATTCCCAGGCATGAACAAGACAACTTATTGAGATATGGAAATAAAATCTTATATTTTTTTCTTATCTGCTCACAAATGTTCTTTTTCATGTATTTTGTAAAACAGATAATATTTTGACATAATGGTGCAAGAATGTAACTTATTAAAAATAAATATACGTAATGGAGGTGCTTGCACTTTTTTTTTTACTAATAGATATAGTATCCAATAAAACTGGTAATCACTGGTCTAGATCATGTGGCTTCAGGAAGATCTATACACCAGCTTGCAGTTCATGAGTGGGACAGGAAGAGAGTAACTTAAGCCTATGTTGGAAGGCCAGGTGGACTGGAATCTCAGGGAAGGAAGATAAGCACAGGGAATCAAAGCAGAAACCAGTAATAATCAGAGATAAGACATATGTTCAAGTTAACTGCAGCAGGGTGGTGTGGTGCTGGTTTCCTGAATTTGTTTCTGCTTAAAGTCCTATTTCTAGAGATCAGGGAGGAGGAGCCAGAGCAGCAGGTGAGGCTGAAGTGATTGATAACAGTGGAAAGGAGAACAGGTTGCAGAAACTATGGCTCAGGCTACCTGTTGAGCCATTTTCATTTTTCATTATGCACATGCCTATTACATAATCGAGGATATCCTTAATCAATAACATATGAAGCCTACATTCTATTTCCATTTTTTAAAAGTTTATCAATAAACAATTGTACAGCAAATTTTATCAATGTAAAAAGTTATTGTATTCTATCCAGTCAAACCATCCTCACCTTTCCTGAAGTGCCCATTGCGGAGGCTCTGGGAAATTGAAGTTGCCTTTAGTCTTGAGTTAAAATGGGCAGGGCCTCTTTTATTCTCTAAATTTTACTCAATAAATGCAGTCTTCCTATGCATTAAATGGTGCCCACAAACATTGAAACTACTAGCTCACCTCCTGAAATTCAGCACTTTCCTATGTGTCTTTCAATGTAAGAGCATTCACTAATTTCACAAGCATTACATAACATGTGTCATTAATTAGTTCAGTCAGCAAGGCCATGGAATAGATATTCCTATAAATCAACTACCTTTACAGTTACTAACTGACTTAGTTTCATGGCAGAGGCATTTATTTCAATTAGACTGTGGTTCCTGTTGTGATCAAATGAGATCAACTATGTGACATGATTTTGAAAACCATATTATGTTGGTGTGTGAATGTATATGTGTGTGGGTGTAGGTAGTTTACAGACAGAATGTGTAACACAGGCATGTGGCTTGGAATTGAAACTTTTGCAAAAGGTAATTCATTCTCATTCTATAAAGGTGTGTATGCACATGTGCATATACACACACACTGTGATAATGTATCTGTGTATTTGAGAGTTATAAATATTTAGTTGTAGAGTCCTGACAAAGAAGTAAATTAGTCTCACTTCATCTGGATAAAGATCAGCATCTGAAACTATAAAAATGGCCATGATCCCAAATTGTTGAATAACTGGATTGCATATTTACTTTTTAGTAGTATGTTGGCATGCATGTAGATCCAGCCTTCCTTTCAACAAAGAACAGCGATGTAGAAGATTTCCTTAAATGGTTACTCTTTCCTCAATAAGAGCAACCATATAAAAATTATAGAACTATTAGTCATCATAGTTGAAAGTATCACATAAGATTAACAGAGTCCCCATCTGGTGATATGTTTTTACATCAGATTTATTAAGATCAGAGCAGGTTTTAACTAGAGCAATGACACTGCTATTATTAAATAAGAGATGGAAGGCCTAATAGATAATTCTCTATTTCTTTCTAGACATTTATGTGTTTCTTTTAGGATAATGAATACAGAATTATCAACATCATGCTCATAGGTCTTTTTTTGTTTTGTTTTTAAGTAATATCTGTAATGGCAAGCTCATTTTTATTTTATAACCTACCCACACACAGACCTACAGTGAAGCAAACCAGATGCTGAAATATATCTGTTGCCATTGGCTTCAAAGAAACCTCAGAGAGGTTTGCCTCAGTATTTTAAAAGCAAAAAGATTGGTACCTTTCTGAACAGATGTCATTGTGTCCTTCAAACAAAGCTGACACTGTAGAAAAGAAATGGATTGCCTTGTCTCTTACCAGTGAACATCTTCACCTGAACAAAAGTCATCAGGAAAAATAAAGGATTTTCGGAAGTGTAGTTGTTGTTGTTTATGCAAATACTAGTTATTCCATCCTTACAAAGATTTTATATATAATATATATGTTTATATATAATATTTATGTATATTTCATCACACACCAACATCCACAGACACACACAAACTTGTTTGACTACTTCCTTTATTCCTTGAAACACTTTTGAGAGACCTGAAATCATCCTACTTATATGGCAAGAGGGGAATGGAATCAAGCTGACTTTTCCATTTTTACAGTGTGCCTGGTGGGATTGTGCTCTGCATTTTAGTGGCATTTTCTGATTCAACCTCCCAGGGCCCTGCATGGCATAATACTGTCTGCATTTATAGATAAGAAAAGCAAGATGTAGAGAGTCTAGGAAATCTGCCCAAAGGCACGAAGCTCCTGGCAGAACCAGGATTGCAGGCCAAGTATCAAGGTTACAGTACAGATAGATATACATACACTCAACTATAAGTAAAGTTTTTATGAGGCTAGGTTTGACAACTACATGAGAAGTAGAAGTTTTTGATTTGGTAAGATTTTTCAAAAAGAATTTATTGCCAAATTAATTTTTCTCCTAGAAACATTTTTGTTGTTGTTGCTGGCATGGACTGTTATAAAAATAAATTAGAAGTAAATAGATAACAGTTTCTTGGCTGCCTTCATGTCTGTGAGCCTAACACGGCTCCCAGAAGGAAAAATATGCCACAAGGAGGCTTACATGATATTGCTTATTTAGAGATCCTTTGACCACTTATTTACAATGTCCAGTTACAGCCATGCTACTTTCCTTTTTGGGCAAAAGCACATATTCGCTTGACCATTATTTTGGAGGAAGCTGACATTGCCTGTCACTTCCAACATGTCCTTGTGTACCCTAGCTCATAATTGCAGCATTTGAGCTTGGAGCTCCCCTAACAACACAATTATCGCCAAATTTACCATCATTGGAACACTGGTGAGGCCTGCTTCAGAGGCCTCTTTGTCAACAAGAAGCATATTGCAGATATGCTTCACCTTGCGTCATAAATGCGTTTCTAAAAGTAGTTTCCTATTGAATTATTTTGTAATAACATATTTTTCTAACTACAAAATAAACACATGTTCATTGTGGACAAATTGGGAACTTCAGAAAATTCCCAATAAATATTCCAATATTTATTTATATTTTATAAAATACATGTAACCTGTCATTGCAGCATCCAGGGCTAGACGTTATTAAAAGGTGTTGGTTTATTTCCTGCATAAACTTTTAAAGCATATACACACATACCCCACAAACTTGCCTATACACACACACATATATACATTTTTATGGTCATATATATCCTATTATGTGCCATAATATATCCTATTATGATCCTATTATATTAGGATCCATATATATCCTATTATGGTTATATATATCCTATTATGTGCTCTCTCTCTCCTCTCTCTCTCTCTCTCTCTCTCTATATATATATATTCTCTTTTTGAAAAATCTTACTGAATCAAAAACTTCTACTTATGATGTAGTCAAACCTAGCCTCATAAAAACTTATAATTGAGTGTATATATATATAAACAATTATATATAATTAATATATATAAAATATAAATTATATAATTTAAAAATGTTTTATTATTATTTTTTGAGACAAAGTCGCTTTGTCACCCAGGCTGGAGTGCAGTGGCACAATCTTGGCTCACTGCAACCTACGTCTCCTGAGTTCGAGCGATTCTTGTACCTCAGCCTCCTGCGTAGCTGGGATTACAGTTTTGCCCCACCACACCCAACTAATTTTTGTATTTTTAGTGGAGACAGGGTTTCACCATGTTGCCCAGGGTGGTCTTGAACTCCTGAAGTGCTGGGATTACAGGCATGAGCCAACACGCCCAGCCTGTATATATATAATTTTTTATTCTGCATTGTTCACTTGACATTTTTAAGAAGCATTTTCTCATATCATTTAGGATTCTAGAAAAATCTGATATTCTAATGGTGGCATAGGAATACATTTTACATGTAATAAAATGATTTATTTAATATTTAGCCATTCTTTCGTTATTGGGCATTTTAACTTTTCCTCTTTTTTCTTTATTATAGTGGTTCACTAAGCATCTTTGTAGAAGAAACATTAATCTGTATCTCTGGTTAATTACTTTGGCAAAATTTTTGGAAATGCTGTTACTGGGTCAAAGAGTTTAAATGGTGTCTAAACTTGTCAAGGCATACTGAATATACTTCCATATAGTTTTTAAAACAAATTTTAACACTGTATATAAAAAAAAAAACAGTTTCAGCGGCTCACACCTGTAATCCCAGCACTTTGGGAGGCTGGGGCAGGCAGATCACCTGAGGTCAGGAGTTTGAGACCAGCCCGGCCAACATGGAGAAACCCCGTCTCTACTAAAAATACAAAAATTAGCTGGGCATGGTGGCAGGCACCTGTAATCCCAGCTACTCAGGAGACTGAGGCAGGAGAATCACTTGAACCTGGGAGGCAGAGGTTGCAGTGAACCAAGACATTGTACTCCAGCCTGGGCAACAAGAGCGAAACTCTGTCTCAAAAAAAAAAAAAAAAAAGTTATTTTAAGAAATTGTGTAGTGAATTCTCTTTTTTAAAAAGAGCAAACATTTGTATATTTATTCATATTTAAATCTGCAGTTTTATAAAATTTTGTCTAGTCAGATACTCTTGTTTTACAAATGGGAAATTGAGGCCCCAGTTCCATATGAGACAAACACAAAAATCTGTCTTCTAAAGCAGCCCAAAAGCAGTTACATCTCTATGATCAATTCAGAAGAGAAACAGTTGAGTCCTCTGTTGAAATGATTTTGATAGTTGATTTTCGATGGGAGAATAGTTTACTATTTCTCTTTAATGTTGTGTTATATTTTCACAACTGTTGTTATATATATCGTGATATATGTTGTGATATATTATATGGCTGTTGCAGGAAGTCAGGGACCCCGAACAGAGGGACCTGCTGAAGCTGTGACAGAAGAACATAAATTGTGAACATTTCATGGACATTTATTAGTTCCCCAAATGAATACTTTTATAATTTCTTACACTTGTCTTTACTACAATCTCTGAACATAAATTGTGAAAATTTCATGGACATTTATCACTTCCCCGGTCAATATTCTCATGATTTCCTATGCTTGTCTTTAATCTCTTAATCCCATCATCTTTGTAAGCTGAGGATGTATGTCGCCTCAGGACCCTGTGATGATTGCGTTAACTGCACAAATTGTTCATAAAGCATGTGTGTTTAAACAATATGAAATCTGGGCACCTTGAAAAAAGAACAGGATAACAGCGATATTCAGGGAACAAGGGAGATAACCATTAGGTCTGACTGCCTGGGAGCCAGGCGGAACAGAGTCATATTTTTCTTCTTACAAAAGTGAATAGGAGAAATGAGAATGCATTCCTAGGTGGAGGTCTCTAAAATGGCTGCTCTGAGAATGTCTGTCTTATACGGTTGTAGATAAGGGATGAAATAAGCCCCAGTCTCCTCTAGCGTCCCCAGGCCTATTAGGATGAGGAAATTCCTGCCTAGTAAATTTTAGACCAGTCGTCTGCTCTCAAACCCTGTCTCCTGATAAGGTGTTATCAATGACAATGCATGCACAGTGGAACATGAGACTTTATTAGCAATTTTAATTTCATCCTGGTCCTGTGATCTCGCTCTGCCGCCATTTGCCTTGTGATGCTTTGTTGCCTTGTGAAGCATGTGATCTCTGTGACCCACACCCTATTCGTACACTCCCTCCCTTTTGAAATCCATAATAAAAACTTGCTAGTTTTGAGGCTTGTGGGGCATCACGGAACCTGCCGACATGTGATGTCTCCCCCAAACACCCAGCTTTAAAATGTCTCTCTTTTGTACTGTTTCCCTTTACTTCTCAGTCCAGTTGACACTGACGGAAAATAGAAAAGAACCTATGTTGAAATATTGGGGGCTGGTTCCCCTAATATACGAGTCTACAGTAAAAACAAGAATCATTTTACTCAATCTGGTTCATGTAGCAGTATCAGGCTGTGAAATTCATACTGCTCAGACACTGGTTCTCCAACTATGATGTACATAAGAAATACTGTGCCTGCTCTCTCTTAAATGTAGAGTCCTGATCTTCATCCCTAAGACCCTGATTCATTTGCTTTAGATAACACCAAGAGCTATTCATTTTTTGCAAGCATCCCAGTTAATTCTAAGGCCATATTGTGAGAAAAGCCAATATTAACAAGGGAGAATTCTGACTTTGATGCTTTGACTCTGGTTCTACATCTGTCCATAATTTATTTAACTTCTCTCTGCCTCAGTTTCCTTATCTATAAAGGAGGAAAGGAAATGCCAGTCTCCTCCACCTGGGATTCTTGTGAGGATTAAATGAAATAAGCTATGCAAATGGATTTAACATAGTCTACAGCACACAGTAAATACTCAATAAATGCTAACTAATTATTATTACTGTTGTCATTGGTATTCATATTGATATCATTATTCCTGCATGGAAAATGTAAATGTACAATTTTAAATGATTAGCATTGTTGGTGGATTATTGATTACAATTTGTCCTGCTGTCTCTTCTGACATTGCCAAATTTCATTTACTTAAATATTTCCCTTATTTTTCTCTTGTTCCCACCCATGCACCCCAGTGGAGTTGAACTTGAGTTGAGATCAAATGTAGCAGGTGTTACTCAGAGAATTTGTTAAGACTAGTTGAAAAAGAATCAGTGAAATTTTATCAAAAATAAAATAGTGATTCTCCTGGTCACCTGCTTAGAGAACCCATTAAGAAGTGTGAGGTTCTCCAGGCCACCGTAAAGCTATAATCTGCACCTTGTATCAGCCATAGCAGGTATTTGCACAGTAAATTTCCCCTCACCTAGTTTATTTATAGCTCTGATCATAGCACACTGCAGACTCAAACTCCTGGGCTTAAGTGATCCTCTGATGTCAGCTTTTTGAGTAGCTGGGACTACATGTGTGGGCCACCATGCGTGACCATGGGGTTCTTAAAAATGGATATTGACATACATATGTAGAAAATTCATTCAATAAATACTTATCACATTCCTATACCTGGTGTGAGAATTATGCTAGATATTTGAAATACAAAAATGAATATATTAATATTAAAGTCACTTAACTAAGCTGTTCCCTGTGATAATCTTTCTGAAACAAAGCAAAACAATACAGAATTCTTTAAGTACTATTCAATTTGTGGCTACTTCCTCCTAAAGATCAATGTGTCTGAACTTTCTGGCTGCTAGATATTTTAGCCATTTCAAAATGTACTGATTTGGCTAAAGAATCTACTTTGACCAAAATAGGATACCTTAAAATACAACATCAGCAAAATATGTGTAAAATCCCCAGAGAAAAGCCCTCTCAAAGGCCTACTTATTTCAAGTCAAATTTAGTTAAACTACATAACTTAATCCCCTGAGTGTCAGTGGAATTTCTCCCAGAGCTGTGACTTTGTCAAATTAAGTTACCCTCTCTCTTGACCTTTGGAAAGAGACAGCATTTGTTGATAGTTTTGTATGTGTCCTTAAGCTGGGCGCTTAACAAATATTCTCTCTAACAAATATTCTCTCATGAAAACCTAAAACAGCCTTTTCTTACACCTAGAACCTTGTAAAGAATATGTCAGGAATAGGACAATCACCTTATAAGGCTCAGGCAGCCAAGAAGCTGTTTTCTTTTTCAGTCAAGTGTAGAGAGCATCTGTGACTGCCAAGTTCTCAGCCATGGCTGGTACAGGCGGGTGCAGCAGGAGGCACAGTTGCCACTCCTCAGAAAGAACAGGGACATGGCTGGACCCATTGTCCTACTGCTCAGGGCCAGGCAGGGTAGCAGACCTAGTTGTTGAGTGCCCCTTTATTGATAGTTATTTAACTTCAATAGGATCTTGTTTTTATGATAGGCAGATTGTCCTTAATTGGTTTGAACTTTGTCCTCTTTTCATAGCAGAAATTCTTAACCCGCTGTCCGCAAATAAGCTTTGGAGATCTGTAACTCCCTTAAAATAACAAAAATGTACAGAGTATTCAGTAAGTGTCGCACAGTGTGCTGAACACTTCACATGCTTTATCTCCTTTAAACCTCCTAACGACTCATCACATAGGTACTGTTTTTATTCCCATTTTTAAAATGAAATTTAAAGAGATTAAATGGCCTGAAGAAGGTCACAAAACTAAATAGCAGTAGGGTCATTATTTTAGGCCATGCTGTCTAACTCCAAATCCCTTAGCTTAACCACTAGGCTATACTGAACTTTATGGAATTACATCCAAAAGCAGAATGTGTGTGTGTGTGTGCGCACGTGCGCGTGCATGTGTGTGTGTGTTTATGAATTTTTCTGAAGACTCACATTTCCAAAGATTTATAAGTCATGCCATTCTCAAAGGAGTCTCTGATCGCCAAAATTTGAAACCCTTTGCAACAGGGTGGCTATGTTTATGGACTTCTATTAGAATGACCTGAACAGATACAATGTACTCCAGAGTCCAGTGCAGGGTCTAAACCTATTGGGGTACTATACTTGTGTTATCAACTGAACCACTTGGTTAGTTCACTCGGAAGATCTGCAGGTCTTGAACTGAGCTTAGTGTTTTACAGAAATGTGGCATTCATTCATCACCTACACTACTCATCAAATATCTGAAGAACTATGAAGGCTGAAGGAAAATAAGTGGGTGAGCACAGGTGCAAAGAAGTAATAAATTTGGAGCATTCTGTTTAGTGTTATTTCTTGCTAAAACTGGCATGTTACCCCAAACATCAATTGCAATATGCTATTCAATAAGAGTTTTCAACTAGTTTATAATAGGTAAATTGCTCTTTTTTAAAAAACCAGGATTAAAGTCACATCTTTCTCTCCTCTGACAAAGTCACTGTCACATAAAATAATGGTCCTAGAGTCAAAATCATAACAGAATTTTGTTCTGATGGAGACTGTAAATATACTAATACCCCCATTAAAAATGTAGGTGGGCTGCCTGAACTGAGAAGGTTGTGTCATGGCTAGTTTTAATAACTGGAGGGCTTGACAGAGATAATTGCGTTAGTGCTTCACTGGCCTCAAGATGCATGCAATGAGTAAAATTAAGACTATCTTATTAAAATACCAAAGTAGTGTATAGGAAACTCCCATGTATTTAAAGGGGAAAGAAGAAAAAAGGAATTTCACATTTACTGAGCATATACTATTTTCAAAATTCTGTTCTAGGTGCTTTCATATTCATTAACTCATTTTAATATGTGAGTGCTTTATAATCCTTTTTGAACAAATATGGAGTGTTTCAGGCTCAGAGAGGGTAAGAAGCTTTGCTTAAGGTCCCCTAGCTAGCAAGTAACAGAACCTTTTCAAATTCAGATCTGATTTCAAAGTGCACGTAGTTTTTGCCACGATGCGATGCTTGGGGAGCTAAATGGCATTTGGGAACCTAGAGTTAAAGCGTGAGTATTTTACTAAGGGGTCATTGCATCCTAGAGAGGCAATGAATTATAATGAATAAAAATACAAATTTCAGACAAGTTACTTCTCTTAGCACCATTGCTTTATCCGGCGTAGTAATAAAAATCAAATGAGACAATGGATATGAAATGCTAAAAATAGTACATTCTCTGTTGTTATTATCTATTGTGATTATTGTGTTACCCTTGGAAAAAGGCCCGTAGAATAGTGGCATCTGGGTCCCCTGGACACTGAACCACCAACCTAAAGACTGTCTGGGCAGGCTTGCCTTTGGGAGTTCTTATATATCAGCTCCAATTCTGTCCAGGAATTCAGAGGCAGAGAGTAGAGTTGAGGAGAATTTCACAGGTGGTAAGGTCTCTGGTGAGAAGGCATTTCAGCAACCTGATCAATGTTGCCAAAGCTATGAAAGATGTTGAAGAACACCCTTTCTACATGAGATATCAACTAAAATTTTAAGCTTCAGAAGAAGGCATAGTTCTATCAACAGACAGCAGTGCACCACCAATACTTAAACCCTATATGGTAAATTTAAATGCTGAGCCCTCAAAATCGTTTGCCTGTTTTACGTTAGCTCCAGCTGTCATCCCTCTCCCATGTTTGCTGTTGCTTAAGCAGTATTTATTTTGGTAACAGGAATACCTGGCCTTGCCACTTAATCTCCACCATTCCAAAGAAAACCTTTCTGGGATCATCTTAACATTGTCTCCAGGCAATAAATATCTCAGGTTTCTAGTTGTTCCCAAGGACATTGACGTCACATTTCTTATTGTCTTAAAGTCAAAAGTATGTTTGTCCTTAACTCGCACCATATATGTATGAGACTAGGATATGAGAGAGATTGTTGCATCTTGCTTGACATTTTTTGGCATTACAGGTAGTGTAGGTTTTGTTATTACAGTTTAACTTTTGAAATGTGTATGCGATTTCGCAGGTGAAATAGAGCCTTTGATGTGGTACTCAAAAGGAATAACTATGATTCAGTGGAACCATTTCTAAAAGATGGCACTGTTTCTCCTTCCAGTTCTTTCTGTTCAATAGTAGGGCTGAGGAAAGGTAGAGGCAGTTTTTGTTATTTCAAATGAGAGCATCAAAGATAGTAATCCATGGCGCTCAACAAAAGTCAAATGACCATTTTTCCTTCTCCATTCATAAATACGTAAGAGCTGATGCTTCATTATTTTTAAATACAGAATGCACACTCCTACTTTGTTTTCCTATATGTGAGTTCTCATGTATTCTTCAAATGCTCATCTAATTACTGTTACCTACTATTCCAGATGCAAATGATAAGGTCCCAGTTTACTGTTGATCCTACATGACAAAAGTTATCAATTTTGGTTGAGAAATACAAAGGACAAATATTTCATTATTGTGCTAACCATGCCTATTATTAGTTTTGTGCCCCCATAACATAATAGCCCCAAATACATGGCACTTATCTCACACCAGGCATGATTCTAAATGGCATGTTCTCCATGTTATGGAAGAAGAGACTGAGGCATGGAGAGAGTGAGTAACTTGGCCAAACTCACAAAGCTAAAAAGGCAGAGAATCAGGTTTTGAACTCAGAGCTGCCTAGACCCTGTGTTCCTACTATCATCATACAGTGTCTCTCTTACTGTTTCTCACTGAAGATGAGAGAGGATTAAAATCTCAGAAATAAATGTAACCTCCACAGGTAGGCATATGCATACAATTCAGATGCAACGAATAACAAAATGACTGCCTCCCACACAAAGTTAAGAAGCAAACATATAATGAGTACTTACTCTGTGCACACACTGGTGAGGATACAGTACACATTTCCTATCATTGAGTTCACACACACACACACACAGACACACACCCCTATATGAGGGCAGTATGATTTCTCCATGTGATAAAGAAGGAAAGGGAAGCTCACACAGATTAGGTATATTGTCTGACATTGTTCAGATAGCAAGAAGCAGATTCAAGATGCAAACATAGACCAGAGACCATTATTTTAGACCATGAGGCCTTTTCTCACCAGTTATTCATTCACTTAATCACTTAATATATGTTTACTGAGCACCTGCTATCTGTCAATGTCTCATAAATCAGTGTAGGAAAATCATAAGATTTGAAATCATAGCATCTAGGTTCATATCTCAGCTCCATCATTAACCAGCAAACCAGTAAATCTCTCTGTTTGCAGTTTCATTATCAATAAAATGGGTTGACAAAAAATTTATTTAACAGAAATGTTGTGAAGTGCAAATAAAATAATGGATATAAAGAAATTGGCAAATGGTCAAGCAACACATGAATGTTAATTTTATTATGATGAGTAAAGTAAATGGTATGGAGACCCCCAACCTCAAATAGCTGGGGAAGGGTAGTTGATATGGGGAGAAATGTGTCTAAAGACAGTTGCTTTATTATTTTAACCCTGAGATAATGGTTTATTGAGAGTGTGAATAAGATGTTTGGAATTGTGGAAGGAAGAACTGGAGGTCATATTACACATTTCTTACTACATGTTGAGTTTTTGAAAAGTAAGAATGATTTTATGAGGCAGAAATTGATTGGGTCTAAAACTTCATTATCTATAACATATACTCCAGAGAGTGAGAAGAGTATGACCAGAAGTATCTTTGGAGGGGCCAGAGACAAGATTTGAAGGGAATTAAGACAAGATTTTAAGGTAACCTAAGTGCCATGATAAAGAATCCACTATTATAGGCAAAAGTGGATATTCAAGGAAGTAAAATAATCACAGTTTCCAGCCACCTCAGGCTATCTGTTTTTCCTTCCTTCTTTTCTTCCTTCATTCCTTCTTCCTTTCTTCCTGCCTTTCTTTCCTTCCTTCTTTCCTTCTCTCCCTCTCTCCTTTTTTCCCTTCTTTCTCCTTCCCATTTAACCACATACAAAATCCCAATAGCAGCATAGAAAGTGGTGTCGAAGAGCTGGGCATGTGGACAGGGACACCACCGACGAAGGTAGTGAAATATAGCCTGGTGATGACAGCTTTGGCTCTTCTCACCACTCCCCCTCCCAAATAAGCACACCATAGAGGAATGTGACCTGAGTTCAGTGCCGTCCAGTTGGAATTGGGAATGTTGAAGTTAGAAGGGAGGTCAGCAAGTCTGGTGTTCTCAACCTGAGAACACATGAAATAGCTATGACAACCTTTTCAAAATAGAGATTTCTGGATCCAGCTTCAGCTTTACTGACTCAGAGTATCCAAAAGGAGGCCTAAGAATCTGTGCTTTTAAAAGCCTCTCCAAAGTGATGTGTAGACCAGTAATTGAAAAGGACAATCTCTTTATTTTATTGATGAAACAGCTAAGTCCCAGAGAAATCAAGAGGCTTGCCAAAATCACAGCAAGGTAGTAGCGGGGTCAGAACTCAAACTCAAGGCTCCCAATTCCCAACCCAGAAAGATAGCCCAGCATCAGTTCTTATCTTTGCATTATAAATACATTCCTGCCCATCAACAGTGGAATGCAAAAGCAGGGAGGAAGAGAGGGTGGCAAGGGTCAAAAAATACCTATCAGGTCCTATATTCACTACTTGAGTGGATAATTAGAAGCCCAAACCTCAGCTTCATGCAATATAGCCGTGTAACAAAACTGCACACCCCTGGATCTAAAATTTAAAAATCAATAATACAAAAGAAATACATTCCTATTTTTCTGAAATATTCTTCAGAATATGAAGTGGGCATCCATTTGTTTTGCAAAGCTGGTCTGATATGTTTAAGTAAATTTAACCAGATAGTTGTTTTCTATATCTCCCTCTAAGTGTTAACAAACATTTACCATATACTATAAAGCATTACAATATTGTTAGGATGATTAACAAGATTACCAAAGTGAAGGACTCTTGCTATAATCCTTTTCCAGCTTTTTCATTCTACTATTTAGAGACATGTAAACACATCCATTCATTTCAGCAAGATGTAATGTTCCACACAAAGGTTTTGAACATTGTGCTCAGCTAGAGAATATTTCTAGTGAGTGCTCATAGAGAACATGAAAATAAGGATTTGTCTTGTTTCAAGCTTTATGAAATTAAAAGTAATCCAGTTGTTCAATCCTTCATTTAAATCTTTAGTCCAAAGAACAGAAGATTTGGAATTGAGTCATAATTTCCAGTCGTTTAAATATAGGTGCATCACTGCCCTCCTTCCTGAGCCTCAGATTTTTCTTCAGCAAATGAGGGTAAAAATCTACACTCGCAGACGCATCCCTATTGCCCAGGGTCACTGTGTGAATTCCATTGAACAATGGCTGTAAAGGTGCTCAGAAACAACCTGCTTGTGAGGACATAAGAAACATGGGAGGAAAAGGCCTTTGGGAATAATTCTTTTGTCTCACCCAGGAGGTTATCTGACCATCAGGGGCACAGATGGAACTCTTTTTTGGACATGGCAAGTGGGTAAAGCACCCAAGGTGCCCTGAGAGACTTTTTCATGTGGTCTGAAGGGCCACATACTTTCGTGGGATTAGTGGCATATGTGGTATGGAAACTCATAATTACATTGCACATTTAAAGGGTAGCTCTGTAGGAAGAAGCCAAGAGCAGAATAAGCTTAGATGTGGTTTGGATTTTATTTTCCCTCTTGTCAAATTTAACTGAAGTTCTGCATTTTATAAAAAAGGAAAAAGAGTGGTGAACCAGTCATATTTTAAGATTTTTAAAAGTCTTAAAGACATGAAAAAAGCAAAGACAATACCTACACTGAATGCTTATTTTAAAAAACTCGATTTGGGTTTCATGAAGTACAGGCATCTGCTCACTCTGTAATTCTCAAAGACTATTTTCAAAATTTGGTCAAATTAAATTTCAAAGGTCAGCAAAGTATATAATCATGTTTGGGTTATTTCTTCCCCTAAGTTTAAAAAGCTGACATCTATCTTTTTTTAAGGCTGTCTGAATGTATGAAAAAAGAGTAAAAATTATTTTACAGCATATATTTTTCTGTAAAAGTAACTACATTTAAAATTACATTATTTACCAGTGGTATCCATTTTATATAAGCAGGCTGAAGATGGAGGTTCTGTTTACATATTTACACTGTCATGGTACAATATAGTACTAAATAGTTTACAGGCCAGCAATCGAAAGAATTAAAATTGCTACTAGGAAACACTAAATCTGAGGATTCTGTCATGACTATATATAGCTGGTTAGAAAAATCTTTGCTGAATTGAATGGCTTTCTCATTACAGATGGCCTTGTTTACACTGTACTTAGAGCTCTGTGTGCCATTTTGGACTCCTCATTAAAAAAGCATAAGTCATTTTTTAAAGGAGGATAAGTGGGAAATAAAATGGGAGCCAAGATTATATCGAATAAATTCTACAAAGAAAGAAAAAAGAAAGACAAAATACGCATAATTGAATATCATAATCTCTTCAGAAAATAGATGAAGTGGCACAAAAATGGATGAATATATTCAAATATTTGAGAAACATTATTTCATAAAAAAGAGAAATTTTAATGGCTGAAGAAGTAAAACTTGATTTTTTGAGAACATAGTTAATGTCAAAACAAAGAGAGTCGGCAATGAACATTGCTTCTCAACTTGAGATGATTAGAGAAGAGGTCAAATGTCTTTAGAAAACAGCTGGGCATTTATCTTGGCTGTGGACCTGGCAAGTCAATAGGATGTATGAACAACCTCACGATCAATTTGATCATCCTGAGGGGAAAGAAAACCCAAACTTAATTCTGGAGCGGAAGATCAGTGTGACTACTACCGTCCTTACGTCTTCTCAATGAGCTTCATTATTCCTCCCAGGCTGGCGAGAGTAGGTAGTTGGTGAACATTTGTGGAATGGATAGGTATCTTTTCTATTACCTACTCTATCACTCTCAGGATCTATTAATCCTTTGAGTTTGATCTCTAAAGTGACAATGAAATATTTCTTATACCAGAAAGACACTGAAGCTCAGAGAGAGGGCTCAAATTTGAGGTGAGAGTGCTACATTGGCAAGAGGATGCCCCAGGTAATATCCTTTCCTTCTTCTAGAGAGGAACATTTGGCTCTAGAAAGTCATTTAGGCTATGAGTTCAGAACACGAATGGTCTTAGGCATCTGATTCAACCTACAACATTCCCAGTCTGAACCACCTCATCCTGATTCCACTGCAAATGAGCTAGGCAACAGTGAAGAGTGGTTCTAGTCTGGGTTTGGATAAACTGTGACACATTTCTAGAATTTTTCTATAGACTCTCAACCATTTACCTAGAAGTGTGCACATTCAAAATGTCATTTTGTTTCGAAATAACATTTTGAATAAGGCAAGCCTAGTTTTTGTTTTTTAACAGAATTTTAAAATAATTGATTCACAATATTTGTACATAGGATAATGTGATATTTTGTTACATGAATAGGATGTATAATGACCAAGGCAAATTATTTAGGGTATCCAGCACCTTAGGCATTTATCATTTCTATGTAGTGGAATAATTTCAACTTCTTTCTTCTGGCTATCTTGAAATATATGATACATTATTCTTAACTATAATCTCCCTACTCTGCTGTCACACATTGTAACTTATTTCTTCCATCTAACTCTATGTTTGTATACATTAGCCAACCTTCTCTTCATTCCCCTCCTCCTGTGAGACTCTGGTAACTATCATTTCTATTACCTTCATGAGATCAACCTTTTTTAGCACCCACTTATGAGTGAGAACATGCCATATTTGTATTTCTATGCCTGGCTTATTTCAGTTAACGTTCAGTTCAATCCATGTTGCTGCAAATGGCAGGATTTTGTTCTTTTTATGGCTGAATAGTATTCCATTGTGTGTGTGTGTGTGTGTGTGTGTGTGTGTGTGTGTGTGTGTGTGTATTTAGGATTATTAACAAGATTACGAAAGTGAAGGACTCTTGCTATAATCCTTTTCCAGCTTTTTCATTCTACTATTTAGAGACATGTAAACACATCCATTCATTAGTCCAAAGAACAGAAGATTTGGGATTGAGTCATAATCCAGCCATTTAAATCTATGAGACTCTAGGCATATCATTGCCCACCTTCCTGAGCCTCAGATTTTTATATATATATTTTATATATAATATTTATATACACACACACATATACACATACATACACACACATATATATACATATATATGTATATATATATTTTTTTCTTTATCAGTTTGTTAGTTGATGGATACTTTGGTTGTAGGGGGATTGCTGGATTGTATAATAATTCTACTTTTAGTTTTTTGAGAAATTTCCATACTGTTTTCCATAATGGCCATATTAATTTATATTCCCACCAACTAAGAATTCCCTTCTCTCCACTTTCTCACCAGCATCTAATTTTTTTTTGTCTTTTAATAATAGCCATTCTAAGGTAGGATACCTCACTGTGGTTTCGATTTTTAGTTCCCTGATGATTAGTAATGCTGAGTACTTTTTATATACCTGTTGGTCATTTTATGTCTTCTTTTGAGAAATGTCTATTCATGTCCTTTGTCCACTTTTTGATGGGATTATTTAGGTTTGGTTTTGTTTTGTTTTTGCTGTTAACGTGAGTTCCTAGCATATTCTGGATATTAGTCCGTTGTCAGATGAATAGCTTGCAAATATTTTCTCCCATTTAACATGTTGTCTTTTCACTCTGTTGATTGTTTCCTTTGCTGTGTAGAGATTTTTAGTTTTAATATAGTCCCATTTGCCTGTTTTTGTTTTTGTTGCGATGCTTTGAGGTCTTAAGACAAGCCTGCTTTGATCTGGTACTTCTGAAATCTCATTGGCTCAAGTGAAGCATGGGTGTAAATCCTGAGTGTTTGCTACTCTCGGTCCTGGGTGTCTTCTGTAATCCAGAGACAAATTCATGTGTCAGGTTCACGCTTGAGCTGATCCTCTGTAACTTTATTGATTGTCTTTAAGGCAGAACAGAACCAGACTGGCTTTCACTTTACACAACAATCACAACTGTGTGTAATGATTATAGACTTATTCTCTAACATCTCTTAAGCACTTGGGTAATGAGAAATGTCATAATGAAAATATCTGTAACCAAAGAAGATCAAGGGAATAAAACAAAAAAACCTAAATGAAGTGTGAAGGCGGTAGAAGTAAAGACACAGATGGTTTCACTTGGGCCAGAGATTGATTGAATGTGAGACATTTGAGAGTTTAACGTACTTTCAGTACGTATTTTCCTGTTTACTTTGGAAACTGGAAAGTAATGTACTTTCCAGTTTACTTTGATGGAACACAGTGTGTTGAATGTTATTGTGCTAACAAATAAACCCCCAAAATTAAATGACCTAAGAAATAAGCTCATTGTTCATCAAATAGTTTTCTAGGATGGTGTTTAGGAGGATGTGGCAGCTCTCCTTGCTCTCAGTCATGGACCAGGGTTCTCCTACCTTCTGTTTCTACCATCCTTCACGCATCAGCATCTTTAGCATCCAGCTGGCAGAAAAAGAACATCAAGATGGGCATATGGGAGGAGCTATGAGCCAGTCCTGAAAGTGGTGTGCAGTATTTCTCCTCACATCTAGTCACTTGGCCAAATCTAATTGCAAGGGAATGAGAACTTCTTGTATGCCCAGGAACAGGCAGAGAATGGAATATGGCAGACAACAAGCAAAATTTCCTGTATTCACAGTCCTGCTTATTGAATTCTATGCTTTCCCAGGGTCATTTTGTCTTCAACCAGGATTCCATTTCAAGGAAACATGAAAATATTTCTTCACTCTATAAAATCATTGTTGAAGTAGATCCTGCTGCCTCTGCGGTAGCCCATCCAATGTCTTAATATCTTTAAAAGATAATTTGTAACCATATATAATTCATCCAATATAATAAATCATGAGAGAAAGCTAATCTCAGTGTACTTATTATGCAATGAGACACATAATGAGACATATCTTTTTTTTATTCTCCACTATATATTTTAAAAGAATTGCAGAGGATAGTGATTATTTATGGCCATCATAAGATAATATCTTATCATTGCCCAGCAAGATTGAAAAAATTGTCTGTAATTCAGGCCACACAATCCTCTGAAGCCCTTCTGCATTCATTCAAGCTCCATTAAGACAGAAAACCCATCTGTTTGGATTGTTGAGGTTGGAAACTGAATAGTATCACTTCTTCAAAATAGATTTAATAGTAGGACTGGTGAATGGTTTCCTGACCTGTTTGATGGAGAGTGCAAACCCGAAGGAAAAACATGGTATATGAGTTTTCATATCCATTAGTCTGAAAGAATCAGAATTCGGTTATATTTTAAAGGCAATTATAGAACTATTACTTTTTTATTTTCTGTTATAATCTTACTTACACTTATTTAACATACTTAACATATAATATTTTAAGGCTAAGTATTTCTAGAAAGGATTTATCATTCAATCATTCTTATTTATTCAATAAAATCTTTTGGAGATTAAGTTTTAGTAAGTCTAAATACCCAAATGGCCAGGAATATGACTGAGGATCACATTTTTAAAACCCACCCCTCAAAAAGAAAATTTTACTATCTTGGGAGACAGGTATGGTTTGAAGATCACCCCTCTTCAAAGTGGGTTCAGTATCTGACCTAGTGGAGTCACTCCCCATTCCCCAGGACTAGGTGATACTCACTGATCTGGGGAAAAGAAACATGTGCAAATAACAAGAGAAATTTTGAGAATTCTGAGTAAGCTTTGAAAATTTGGGTACTGAAAATAGAAGGAGAGGGAGGGAGAAAGGGAGATGATAGGGAGGGAAGGAAAGAGTAAAAAGGAATGAAGAAAAAACTATTAACAATTTACCTCTTAAGGTAATATAAGGTACACCTGGGGGCAGTGGCTCAGGCCTGTAATCCCAGCACTTTGGGAGGCGTGTGGATCACCTGAGGTCAGGAGTTCGAGACCAGCCTGACCAACATGGAGAAACCCCAAATACAAAATTAACTAGGCGTGGTGGCCCATGCCCATAATCCCAGCTACTTGGGAGACCGAGGCAGGAGAATCGCTTGAATCCAGAAGGCAGAGGTTGCAGTGAGCCAAGATTGTGCCATTGTACTCCAGCCTGGGCAATGAGAGCAAAACTCCATCTCAAAAAATGCATTAATTAAGTAAGTAATAATATAAGGTGCTACATTTTTATTTTCACCCATCCAATTGCTTTTCTTATCCTTTCCTGATATATAATTGCCTCAGATGCAGATCTATGTGAAACTAATGAAGATCAAGCTAAGAGCTTCTCACTGGCCTGGTTCCCTTTCAAGTTGTAAGAAAGAAGGGGTGCTAGCAGCTGCACGTAGTTTTAGGTTTTGTAAAATTAAAAAAACTAAGATTCTTTTTGTATTATTTTTCTGAAAGCAGACTCATAATTGTATAACCTTCATGAACCACAAAACCTAGATCTCACCCCTGATTGCATGGCTGACTGCTGTTCAAACAGGAGGATTTCAAAATAATCCCCATTAAAATGCCTTCTTAATGATGTTCCAGATTATTTCTTCAAATGTACTAATCAATCTCATTAATCGATAGGCCTATTTCTTTAAGTAAGTGACCAATTCCTAGCAAATTAAAAAATAGTTATGAAGTTTATTTAAAGTAGAGCTACACAGACAACCATGGTAAATGATAACCAATATAGAAAAAGTAGTGCTGCATCTAAAAATATCCGTGTATTCACAATACAAATATTTATTGAGCACCTCGTATGTGTGAGGCACTGTTGTACCTACTGGGGACACATTAATGAACAAAGTAGATTTTTAAAAAAATCTCTTCACTGGTGGAGCTTATATTCTAATGGGGTAAGATGATAAAATAGTAAAAAACAAAGTTCATCAGAAGCTGTTGAATGCTATGGAGAAAAATTAAGAGTGAGGAAGGTTTTTTGTTTGTTTATTTATTTTATTTTTTTTTAAAGGTTAGGGGTTAGGGGTGGCAGTTTTAAATAGGCCAGTATGGGAATATCTCATGAAGGTAACATTGAGCTGATATCTGAAGAAAGAACATGCCAGGCAAAGAGAACTGCAAACCCAAAGGCCCTGGGAGGGAGTATGCATGGTGCTTCAAGGACAGCTAGGAACCAAGAGGCTGAGCAGAGTGAACAAGAGGGAGAGATGTAGGTAAAGATGAGATTAGAGAGGCACCAAGGGCCAGGTCACTGAGGGCCTTAAATGATTGAGAGGATGTAATATTTACTCTGAATAAAACAGGATACCATTATGGGATAGTGAGCAGGAACTTGCAGGGAATGGGCTTACATTTTAGGAGGATCCCTCTGTCTGCAATATAAAGAATAAATGTGGGTGGGTGGCTGGAGAAGTAGTGGGACACACCATTAAAATATCAATGTTTCAAACTGGGCTTGTTAAAGCAATTTTACTTGCTCTATATCATAGAAACAATAAATAAATACAGAAACACCCCCCAACACTACCTTGGGTGTTTTTCTTTGCTTGCTTGTCTTTTTTTTTCTTCTTAATATTTTAACTTTTATTTTAGGTTTAGTGGTACATGTGCAGATTTGTTATATAGGTAAACTTGTGACTCTGGGGTTTGGTGTACATATTATTTTGTCACCCAGGTACTAAGCATAGTACCTGACAGTTGTTATTTTTTTCTGATCCTCTCCCTCCTCCCACCCTCCACCCTCAAGTTGGCCCCAGTGTCTATTGTTCCTCTCTTTCTATGTGTTCTCATTATTTGGTTACCACTTATAAGTGAAAACATGCAGTATTTGGTTTTCTTTTCCTGTGTTAGTTTGCTAAAAATAATGGCCTGCAGCTCCATGCATGTTCCTACAAAGAACATGATCTCATTCCTTTTTATGGCTGCATAGTACTCCATGGTATTTATGTACCACATTTTCTTTATCCAGTCTATCACTGATGGACATTTAGTTTGATTCCATGTCTTTGTGATTGTGAGTAGTGCTGTAATTAACACATGCATGCACATATCTTTATGATAGAATGATTTATATTCCTTTTGGTATATACCCTGTAGTGTGATTGCTGAGTTGAATGGGAGTTCTGTTTTTAGTTCTTTGAGGAATCACCACACTACTTTCCACAATGGTTGAACTATTAATAATTTACATTCTAACCAGCAGTATGTAAGTGTTTCCTATTCTCTGCAACCTTGCCAGCATCTGTTATTTTTTGACTTTTTAGTAATAACCATTCTGACTAGTATGAAATGGTATCTCACTGTGGTTTTGATTTGTATTTCTCTAATGATTAGTGATATTGAGTATTTTTTCATACACTTATTGGCCATATGTATGCTTGCTTTTTTTATTATTATTATACTTTAAGTTCTAGGGTACATGTGCATAACGTGCAGGTTTGTTACATACGTATACTTGTGCCATGTTGGCGTGCTGCACCCATCAACTCGTCAGCATCCATCAACTCGTCATTTACATCAGGTATAACTCCCAATGCAATCCCTCCCCTCTCCCCATGATAGGCCCCGGTGTATGATGTTCCCCTTCCCGAGTCCAAGTGATCTCATTGTTCAGTTCCCACCTATGAGTGAGAACATGCGGTGTTTGGTTTTCTGTTCTTGCGATAATTTGCTAAGAATGATGGTTTCCAGCTGCATCCATGTCCCTACAAAGGACACAAACTCATCCTTTTTTATGGCTGCATAGTATTCCATGGTGTATATGTGCCACATTTTCTTAATCCAGTCTGTCACTGATGGACATTTGGGTTGATTCCAAGTCTTTGCTATTGTGAATAGTGCCGCAAAAAACATACGTGTGCATGTGTCTTTATAGCAGCATGATTTATAATCCTTTGGGTATATCCCCAGTAATGGGATGGCTGGGTCATATGGTACATCTAGTTCTAGATCCTTGAGGAATCACCATACTGTTTTCCATAATGGTTGAACTAGTTTACAATCCCACCAACAGTGTAAAAGTGTTCCTATTTCTCCACATCCTCTCCAGCACCTGTTGTTTCCTGACTATTTAATGATTGCCATTCTAACTGGTGTGAGATGGTATCCCATTGTGGTTTTGATTTGCATTTCTCTGATGGCCAGTGATGCTGAGCATTTTTTCATGTGTCTGTTGGCTGTTTATGAATGTCTTCTTTTGAGAAGTGTCTGTTCATATCCTTTGCCCACTTTTTGATGGGACTGTTCGTTTTTTTCTTGTAAATTTGTTTGAGTTCTTTGTAGGTTCTGGTTATTAGCCCTTTGTCAGATGAGTAGATTCCAAAAATTTTCTCCCATTCTGTAGGTTGCCTGTTCACTCTGATGGTAGTTTCTTTTGCTGTGCAGAAGCTCCTTAGTTTAATTAGATCCCATTTGTCTTTGTTCTCATTGGTTTCAAAGAACATCTTTATTTCTGCCTTCATTTCGTTATGTACCCAGTAGTCATTCAGGAGCAGGTTATTCAGTTTCCATGTAGTTGAGCAGTTTTGATTGAGTTTCTTAGTCTTGAGTTCTAGTTTGATTGCACTGTGGTCTGAGAGACAGTTTGTTATAATTTCTGTTCTTGTACATTTGCTGAGGAGTGCTTTACTTCCAATTATGTGGTCAATTTTGGAATAAGTGTGATGTGGTGCTGAGTAGAATGTATATTCTGTTGATTTGGGGTGGAGAGTTCTGTAGATGTCTATTAGGTCTGCTTGCTGCAGAGATGAGTTCAATTCCTGTATATCCTTGTTAACTTTCTGTCTCGTTGATCTAATGTTGACAGTGGGGTGTTGAAGTCTCCCATTATTATTGTATGGGAGTCTAAGTCTCTTTGTAAGTCTCTAAGGACTTGCTTTATGAATCTGGGTGCTCCTGTATTGGGTGCATATATATTTAGGATAGTTAGCTCTTCCTGTTGAATTGATCCCTTTACCATTATGTAATGGCCTTCTTTGTCTCTTTTGATCTTTGATGGTTTAAAGTCTGTTTTATCACAGACTAGTATTGCAACCCCCGCTTTTTTTTGTTCTCCATTTGCTTGGTAAATCTTCCTCCATCCCTTTATTTTGAGTCTATGTATGTCTCTGCGTGTGAGATGGGTCTCCTGAATACAGCAGACTGATGGGTCTTGACTCTTTATCTAGTTTGCCAGTCTGTGTCTTTTAATTGGAGCATTTAGTCCATTTACATTTAAGGTTAATATTGTTATGTGTGAACTTGATCCTGCCATTATGATATTAACTGGTTATTTTGCTCGTTAGTTGATGCAGTTTCTTCCTAGCCTCAATGGTCTTTACTTTTTGGCATGTTTCTGCAATGGCTGGTACCAGTTGTTCCTTTCCATGTTTAGTGCTTCCTTCAGGGTCTCTTGTAAGGCAGGCCTGGTGGTGACAAAATCTCTAAGCATTTGCTTATCTGTAAAGGATTTTATTTCTCCTTCATTTATGAAACTTAGTTTGACTGGATATGAAATTCTGGGTTTAAAATTCTTTTCTTTAAGAATGTTGAATATTGGCCCCCACTCTCTTCTGGCTTGTAGAGTTTCCGCCGAGAGATCTGCTGTTAGTCTGATGTGCTTCCCTTTGTGGGTAACCTGACCTTTCTCTCTGGCTGCCCTTAAGATTTTTTCCTTCATTTCAACTTTGATGAATCTGGCAATTATGTGTCTTGGAGTTGCTCTTCTCGAGGAGTATGTTTGTGGCGTTCTCTGTATTTCCTGGATTTGAATGTTGGCCTGCCCTACTAGGTTGGGGAAGTTCTCCTGGGTGATATCCTGAAGAGTGTTTTCCAATTTGGTTCCATTTTCCCCCTCACTTTCAGGCACCCCAATCAGACGTAGATTTGGTCTTTTTACATAATCCCATGCTTCTTGGAGGCTTTGTTCATTTCTTTTTCTTCTTTTTTCTTTAGGTTTCTCTTCTCACTTCATTTCATTCATTTGATCCTCAATCGCTGATACTCTGTCTTCCAGTTGATCGAGGCAATTACTGAAGCTTGTGCATTTGTCACGTATTTCTCGTGTCATGGTTTTCATCTCTGTCAATTCGTTTATGGCCTTCTCTACATTAATTATTCTAGTTATCAATTCTTCCACTCTTTTTTCAGATTTTTAGTTTCTTTGCGCTGGTTACATAATTCGTTCTTTAGCTCTGAGAAGTTTGATGGACTGGAGCCTTCTTCTCTCATCTCGTCAAAGTCATTCTCAGTCCAGCTTTGATCCGTTGCTGGCGATGAGCTGTGTTCCTTTGCAGGGGGCGATGCGCTCTTATTTTTTGAATTTCCAGCTTTTCTGCCCTGCTTTTTCCCCATCTTTGTGGTTTTATCTGCCTCTGGTCTTGATGATGGTGATGTACTGATGGGGTTTTGGTGTGGGTGTCCTTCCTGTTTGTTAGTTTTCCTTCTAACAGTCAGGACCCTCAGCTGTAGGTCTGTTGGAGATTGCTTGAGGTCCACTCCAGACCCTGTTTGCCTGGGTATCAGCAGTAGAGGCTGCAGAAGATAGAATATTGCTGAACAGCGAGTGTACCTGTCTGATTCTTGCTTTGGAAGCTTCCTCTCAGGTGTGTACTTCACCGTGTGAGGTGTGGGGTGTCGGTCTGCCCCTAGTGGGGGATGTCTCCCAGTTAGGCTACTCAGGGGTCAGGGACCCACTTGAGCAGGCAGTCTGTCCGTTCTCAGATCTCAACCTCCGTGTTGGGAGATCCACTGCTCTCTTCAAAGCTGTCAGACAGAGTCATTTGCGTCTGCAGAGATTTCAGCTGCTTTTTGTTGTTGTTGTTGTTGTTTAGCTGTGCCCTGTCCCCAGAGGTGGAGTCTGCAGAGACAGGCAGGACTCCTTGAGCTGCTGTGAGCTCCACCCAGTTCGAGCTTCCCAGCTGCTTTGTTTGTCTACTTAAGCCTCAGCAATGGCGGGCGCCCCTCCCCCAGCCTCACTGCTGCCTTGCCGGGAGATCACAGACTGCTGTACTAGCAATGAGGGAGGCTCCGTGGGCGTGGACCTTCCCGGCCAGGTGTGGGATATCATCTCCTGGTGTGCCCGTTTGCTAAGATCCTTGGTAGAGCACAGTATTGGGGTGGGAGTTACCCGATTTTCCAGGTGTTGTGTGTCTCAGTTCCCCTGGCTAGGAAAAAGGATTCCCTTCCCCCTCGGCTTCCCAGGTGAGGCGATGCCTTGCCCTGCTTCAGCTCTCGCTGGTTGGGCTGCAGCAGCTGACCAGCACCGACTATCCCGCACTCCCTAGTGAGATGAACCCAGTACCTCAGCTGAAAATGCAGAAATCACCTGTCTTCTGTGTCGCTCGTGCTGGGAGTTGGAGACTGGAGCTGTTCCTATTCAGCCATCTTGCTCCCAAGCTCCTAGCATATGCTTTCTTTTGAAAAGTGTTCATGTCCTTTGCCCACTTTTTAATGGGGCTGTTTGGTTTTTGCTTGAATATTTATTTAATTTCCTTGTAGATTCTGGATATTAGACCTTTGTCAGGTAATATAATTTACAAGCATTTTCTCCCATTCTGTAGGTTATCTGTTTACTCTCTGTTAATAGTTGTTGTTGTTGTTGTTTTTCCTGTGCAGAAGCTCTTTAGTTTAATTAAGTTCCATTTGTCAATATTTGCTTTTGTTGCAATTGGTTTTGGCACTTTTATCATGAAATCTTGGCCAGTTCCTGTGTTCAAAATGGTATTTATCTGGTTATCTTCCAGGGTTTTTAATAGCTTTAGGTTTTACATTTAGGTCTTTAATCCATCTTGAGCCCCACCTCGTTAACAAGACACTACTCCTCTTTGGACTTTAGCTTGATGAAGCCACATTTGGAGAAAGAGTGCATTTTGGAAATACGGCATCTTAGAAGTGGTCTTAGTAAGTGAAAGATTGGTAGTAACCTGCTGTGAGCAGTGCAAGAAAAATAAAACTGAGTTAGTCCTATGGGGCTACAACTGACTTTCAGGTCCAGCCTGGCCTGGAGAGCATGTGCTTTTCTGCTCTTCCCTCCATACTCTTAGTTAGTGGTCAGTATATGATAACAGGATGTAAGGGAAGAAATAAATCCCTACTTGTTTTATTCTCAATCACATTGACACCTGCATGAAATTACCAGACAAATTAAGGCCTACCAATGACTACAAAAAAAATGACTACCACTTCCCGTTGTCAGCACATATTCTGGTTGAATGTATATGTTTACTACTTGAAGTGCTCATTATTTCTAGGTAATTACTGCAAATATGGACCTCATACTACTACTGCAGGCTTTGCCTCAGGAGTCCAAATGCCACAACCTCATGTTAGGGCCATTTGAGATCCTTTATGTAAAAGTTGCTTTATTGTGGTAAAAGCAAAGACACATAATATGAGATCTATCCTCTTACATTTTTAAATGTATAGTACATTATTATTAGCTGTTAGCACAATGTTGTACAGCAGATCTCTAGAATTTATTCATCTTGCGTGATTGAAATGATACACATTGAACAACAGCTCTCCATTTCTCCCTCCCCCCAGGCCAAGCAACTACCATGCTACTTCCTGCTTCTATGAGTTCAACTACTTTAAATCCCTCATATAAGAGGGATCATGCAATATTTGTCTTTCTGTGACTGACTTATTTCACTTGGCATAATGTCCTCAAAATTCATCCATGTTGTAGCATATGACAGGATATCCTTCTTTTAAGGCTAAATAATATTCCATTGTATGTATATACCACATGTTTTAATCCGTTCATTCATTGATGGACATTTAGATTGTTTCCACATCTTAGTATTGTGAATCTACATCAATGAACATGGGAATGCAAATATCTCTTTGACATGCTGATCTCAATTTTTTGGATAAATACCCAGAAGTTGGATTAGTAGATCATATGGTAGTTCTATTTTTAATTTTTGGAGAACCTCCATACTCTTTTTTATAGTAATGGCATCACTTTACATTCCCACTATCAGTGCACAAGGATTCCAATTTCTGCATGTCCTTGCCAACAGTTTTTTTTTTAGATAATGGCCAGCCCAACAGGAGTGAAGCAATATCTTGTGATTTTCCTTTGCATTTCCTTAATGATTAGTGATGTTAAGCATCTTTTCATATAGCTGTTTACCATTTGTATGTCTTCTTTGGAGAAATGTCCATTTCTTTCATTGGGTTTTTTAATTTTGAGGGGTTTCAACTGGGTTTTGGGAGGTTTTGCTATTGAGTTGTAGGAGCTCCTATATATTGCGGATATTAACACCATATCAGGCATATGGTTTGCAGATATTTTCTCCTAATCTATAGGTTGTCTTTTCACTGTGTTTTCTCCCTTGCTGTGCAGAAACATTTTATTTTGATATAGTCCCCCTTGCCTGTTTTTACTTTTTTTTCCTTATGCTTTGATGCTTCCATGGATTAGAAAACTTAATATTGTTAAAATGTCCACACTGGCCAATGCAATCTCTATCAAAATCCCAATGGTATTTTTTATAGAAATAGAAAAGCAATCTTCAAATTCATAAGAAACCACAAAAGACTGTGAATAGTCAAAACAATCTTGAAAAAGAACAAAAAATCTGGAGATCTCAGACTTCCTGATTGCAAAACATATTACTAAGTGACAGTAATCAAAACAGTGTGGTACTGGCATGAAGACAGACATAAAACCAATAGAACAGAATAGAACCGAGAAATAAATCCAAACATACACAGTTAACTGATTTTGACAAGGATGCCCAGAATATACAATGAAGAAAAAAAAGTCTTGAACAAACGGTATTGGGAAAACTGGATATTCACATGCAAAAGAATGAAACTAAACCTTATCTTAAACGATACACAAAAATTTGACTCAAAAGACTTAATTGTAAGACCTGAAGCTGTAAACCTAGAAGAAAAATTAGGGGGAAAATTTCATAGCATTGGTCTTGGCAGTAATTTGAGATGATTTCTTAGGGAGAGTTTCAGTTAAGAAAATTTTTCTTAAAAATAATCATTAAAAAGTAATGTATAAACTTCAAATAAAACAATTTTTGGTTGGGGCTTTCTGGTGGTCTTAGTCAACTCAGGCTGCATAATGAAGTACCCTAGACTGTTGGCCTAAACAGAAATGTTCTCACAATTCTGGAGGCTGGGAAGTCCAAGACCAAGATTGACTGATTTGGTTCCTGTTGAGGGCTCTCTTCCTACATGCAGATGGCTGCTTTCTCACTTTGTCCTCATGTGGTAAAGAGAGAATGCTCTTGTGTCTCTCTCCTTTCTTATATGAACACCCGCCCTGTTGGATTAGGGCCTCATCCATATGACCTCATTTAACATATGAATTCTGGAGGAAACAAGATTGATTTAACCTCAACCTCAACCTCATTGGGGGGTTAGGGCTTCAACATATGAATTCTGGGGGAAACAAGACTCAGTCCATAACACTGGCCTAATAAATACTTTTCAGAAAAATTGACCTTTTACCACATCATTGTGTCAAAAGTGTGCTAAGCAAGTCCAGCTTATCCTCTTTCATTTACAGTCCAGACATCAAACTCATGCTATCATTTCCATCTTGAATCTCTTTATTGCCCTGTGTTACTTGGGAGTGTCACTGACAAGCCAGAAACGTATGTTATATATTTCTAGATATCACCTAAAGTTTTACTTATAAATAAGCATATACCCTTCATCTTTGTGCCTGTGTGTGTATGTGTTTGTGTATGTGTATATGACAGGGTCTCACTGTGTTACCCAGGCTGGAGTGCAGTGGCATGATCTAGACTCACTGAAGCCTCAGCCTCCTGGGCTCAAGTGATTCTCCTGACTCAGCACCACAGGCTTGTGCCATCATGCCTGGCTTTTTTTTTTTTTTTTTATAGAAACAGGGTTTCATCATGTTGCCCAGGCTGGTCTTGAACTCCTAAGCTCAAGCAAACCACCCCCCTCAGCCTCCCAAAGTGCTGGGATCACAGGTGTGAGCCACCATGCCTAGCCCCAGGCTTTTGTTTATAAAAATCATCTGTGAAAACAAAAGGTAAAATGTGTCTGTTCTTAAATATCTTAACTCTGTGCAAATGTATATATTATGCAAGCTAAAACATGCATAGTATGATTTAGCTGTGTAATCTTGTAAAATGGCTAAATATCATGCCTTCTCAGAGTATCCTACTTAAATTTAATATGCAGTTTTATGATTGATTGGGAAAGATTGCCATCTGTGCATATCACTGTAAAATGCTAGTTTCTACAGTCTCATCTCCATAGTCAGAAAAAAGTAAATATTAAAATGGTGAATTTTGCAAATCATTATTTTGTTTACTCCAGAGAAGCTATTTGACCTGCAGGGAAATTTTCAGTAGAGAAGTATCACTGGCATTGATTATAAATGAGTTTCATAAACTTGTGATATTGGTAACAGTGGGTAAAATATTTACTATTATAAAGAGGGAAAAAATGTATGTAATTATCCAGTTCCAGTTACTCTCCCCTTAAGCTCAAGGGTAAGCCTCCCCTCCCCGTGAGTGGCAAAGCATCCAAATGGGTTCCAATGTGTAGCCAACAGCATGAACTACAATACACAGGGGAGAGTGGAGTGCAGGAATATAAACAGCAGTAAAATTGTGACCTGAGGTCCACAAGCTACACCCTGTGTCTGGAGACCTGAGATCTGACGGACTGTTTCTGCTCATTATATTCAGCTGGAGCCCCACCTAGGTTGTTGGGACCTCCAAACCTTCCACACTTCCTGGTAGGAAATTATTCTTTCTCCTCAGTGAGGAATATCTAGAAAAAAATCAGCAGTCTCCACCCTCCCCGGATGTTAGCACACTGGAATTATGGAGTTGGGTGGAGACATAAAAGCAGCTGAAACTTTTAGAGCAATCTGGCTCCAGCATCTGCCACCTCATTGATTGCAAGGGCTGATTCAGGTGATTTGGCCTTCAGTTCTCTTCCCCTTTCATCTCTCCCTTTAGGTTCTTCCCAAAGTCATGTGTTCAAGTAAAGTTAAAGAGAATAACCTAGATGAAGATCCCCCTGGAAGATAAAGAGTAATAAAAGTGAAAAACAATAGCTGCTAAATAATGGGAGCGTACTAGCTGCCAGGCAATGTGGTAAATGCTTTCCAAACATTTTCTCTTCTAATCCTTGTAATGGCCCTAGAGCTAGGTACTGTAATTATCTTTATCAGCAGTGAAAGCCTAGAAAGGTACAGTAACGTGCCTTAGAGCATGCAAATAGGAAGTGGCTGAACCAAGATTTCAAATTTAACCCATGTTTTCTAACTCCTAAATAAACATATTAACAGGAACATTTTTGGTAGGTCTATCTGCCATTGTTCTTAACACGTAGCTAAAAAGGCAGCTCTCAGATGGTCCTGGCTTTAGTGATGGCCCAGGGTTCCCAGCGGCATTCAGCAAGATCTTCGCTGTGAGTTGCCTTCATAGATGCTTCGGTAATGGAGGCTGCTATTGATAGGGGTTCCTTAGTAGTTGCTCCACTGAGGCCCTCATTGCCCCACCCCCTTTGGGCTTCATACTGGGGGATCAGTGCTGAGTATAAGGTCCCAATGTCTAGGCTAGATGAGGAGAGCTATTTTCTCAGCACAGTAGCAGGACTCTGGCTCAGGAGAGGGCCCATATCATGGTCAAAAATAAATTGAAAAAGATTTAAACTAGGGAAGCAATATCTAGCAAAAGGCCAAAAAGATGAGAAATGACCTTCAGTAGACAAACAATTACAAGGTCAGTAGACACAAAGTATGGGAGCAGTTGAGAACGTGGAGGAAAGGTAGATTGAAACTGTATTACCATCCAATAATTCCACTGAAATGGAACAGTGTGGAGAACTTGGAGTATTTGTTCATTGGTCAGTTTGTCCAATTTCTCTTTGTTTCTTGTAGGGGGCTGGTTCCATAGAAAAGGATGGGTCTGTGGAGTAAATGATCATGAGTAGTGCTAGCCACACACATTCTTTAACACTTCTGAATACAGCAGGCCAGCTGGTCATTACTCTTACTGCCCCCTCGTATATGACAATATACATAATGACAAATACAGCTATGTCATTCCTCCTCCAAAACTGCCTTCTGGCAAAAGTTATCTGTTTTAAGAATTGTGTGCATTCTTAAATTGCATTAAGGGAAGCAAACATGTGGAACAAGAAAGCACCTCACTTAGTTCCATTTGCGAAGCCCTTTTGCAGACCCACTGACCCTTCCCTAATTCCAAATGAAATCTCAAATGCTGTAAAGAAACCCACCAAATGGGTTACAGCAAAGACTTTTTACACCCTACTGTTACGTTTAGAATTGGAAAAATCTGGGGATTTGGCAAATTCCAAAATGTTGGGTCATATGAAAACTTTTTTTTTGAGACAGAGTCTCGCTCTGTCACCCAGGCTGGAGTGCAGTGACATAATCATGGCTCACTGCAGCCTTGACCTCCTAAGTTCAGGTGATCCTCCTGCCTCTGCCTCTGGGGTAACTGGGACTACAGGTAAGCACCACCATACCCAGGTAATTTTAAAATTTTTTGTAAAGATGGTGTTTCACCATGTTGCCCAGGCTGGCCCTGAACTCCTGGGCTCAAGCAATTCACCAGTCTTGGCTTCCTAAAGTGCTGGGATTACAGGGGTGAGCCACCACACCCAGCCCCATATGAAACTTTAGTCTCAGAATTAGCCTTTGCATGCGTCACCTATAAGTTAATCAGAATGTTATTTTCAGAAGTTCCATGTAGGTAAGGAAGCTAAAAGGTGTTCCTGTATTTTTTTTTTAATGATTAATAGGAAACTTCATAATAGAGGTGTAAACAGAGTCTATTCTCCCCAGCGTTAGAATCAGACAGCTTGAGTTTAAAACCCACTTATGAACTTGAGCATACTACTTTACATAGAGTCGTTTGTCTATGCCTCAGGGTCCCCATGGTCAAATGGAAAATACAGTGCCTACTTCAAAGGGTTATTTTGAGGATTAAATAAGATAATATGTGCAAAGCACAGTGCCTGGAACGTGGAAGGTGCTCCAGAAGTTTTATTATTATGAACATTATTATTATTGCCACCATCATCATTAAATTTGGTTATTTTTACTCTCCCCAATCCTTTAGTTACTTTTTCGAACTTTCGCTAGGTTTTTGCTTGGGCTCCATCTAATTGGCTATGAGTCAAAAGAGAATTCACCACATCTAAGTGTTTTCTAAAGAATGTCTTTGGAAAAATCACAACTGATCATTTTGATACCAGCATCTAAGGTTAGGGCTACCTTATCCTTCATCACCTTCTTGTTTTATTCATAATACCACGATGTGGACTGTTGATAAAATTGTGTTTCAAAAATAAGTAGCTTATTTGAAGCTATCTATAATTTCAGCCCAAACTGACTAATCAGGCTAACTTTCAGAAAGTTAAGTAAGTAGTCTAATTCTCAGTTAACTTACTACCTACCGAGTAAAAATGTACTGCCTTTTAAAATCCACAACTAACCTCCCTCTCTCAAGGCAAACCCCCTAGTTCTAATATTTGAAGTATTTAATGAACAAGCCTTTTTGGGGGTCCTCATGTAGTTAAAAATTTATTTTTCTCCTTTTTCTTTACTCTGTTTTTTTGTCTTTCTTGCTTTCTTTTTTTTTTTTTTTTTTTTTTTTTTTTTTTTTTTTTTTTTTTTTTTGAGACAGAGTCATGCTCTGTCACCTAGATTGGAGTGCAGTTACACGATCATAGTCACTGTAACTTTGAACTCCTGAACTCAAGTGATCCTCCCATGTGTGCCTCCAAAGTGTTGGGATTACAGGCATGAGCTACTGTGCTCAGCCTCTACTCTGTTTTCTACCTTTTATTTGTTGCAAAAGCAATATGTTTATTTCAACAAATACTAGTCTTCCCCATCTTACTCCCCTAAGATTTCAGTGTTAAAAGTTGATTTGTGCGTCTCCACATAAGTCTTTATAACAAACTTCTGCTGACACTCCTTGACCCAGCTTGCCATAAACACATTCAGTCCTACCTGTTAGGTTGAACTGTACAGAACTGCCATTTTTATAGGTCCCCACTATTCTTTAATACCAAGCCTCAAATTGAGCCAGACACTAAATGTCCTGTTTTATATACATGCCTTACTCATTCCTTCTTGGGTTTGTTCTTGTGGCTTCACTTTTGATGGGTGGCCTCCACACCCAACCCCAGCTCTACTCTGGCTGGACATTTTTTAACTCTCCTTCAAAGGTGTACATCCTGCAACTTCTTAAATTCCCTTTACATTCATTGTCTACATCACATAGTCTGATTGCCTATATAATACAATTTCATGTTTTAGTATACTATTTAATACAGATGCCACCTGTTTTGTTGCTTTTATTTTCTCTGGTTGCTTGATGTTCTATTACCTTAACTAGACTTTAGTGCTTTGTAGAAAAGGACAATGTTTAGTATATCTGTACTTATTAAAGTGCTGATCTAAGGACATAGGATGTAATGTAAAAGTTTATTCAATGAATATTTCAAAATACAAAGTCTCTTTTTCTATAAAGTCATTCACTAATACTGACATTTGCTGGTACTTCAGACTAGAGATTCTCAGTAATATTACCTTTTCTTGATAACTAATTTTGATCATAAGAGCATTTAATATAATGGGAATCAATTATGCAAATGAACTCAGACCCTAGGTTCACTTCCCAAAACAAACCGTATTCTGAGAATACTTGCGGTGCCAAAATTTAGAGTGAAACCTCAGACTGTTAATCATGCTCATGTTACTTTATTCCAACACAATAAGTAGTCAGTGATTTGTTATGGAAATTCAATTAAATCCTCTCAAGTATTTTTTCTTTAAATAAAAGTCCAATAAAATATCAGTCATTATTTTTAGATCTTCATTCTCAATGTTTGTAAAGCTAATACTGATATTAGATTAATGTAATTGTATCAATATTGACAATTACTTAGTATACATTGTGAACTTTGTTTTTTGGATGCCATTTAAAGGGTTATTTTCGTGAGTCCCTAAGAAATAATTTAGGCCTTTAGGTTATTTAACCCTTCAGTGGAAAATAGAGTTTCTTTGTTTAAGAAAATGATCTCCATCTAGTGGACAAATTTTTATATTATGGTATACAAAGAAAAATATTAAAGCCCCCAGAATATCTCATATCAAGCACTTTCTGACCTATTAATAAATGTTTTGGTTTTAGTGGTAATATTGTGGCTTAAAAGTTTTAAGATTTAAAAATATCTTAAATATCTAAATGACTTAAGATATTTAGCAATATTTGTTTCAAAACTTATAGTGAAGTGTCTCTGTAAGTTGACTTGCTTAATTTAGTTGGAAAAATTGTAATTAAAGAAAAAGTATTACTGATTTCTACAAATTTGGTATTTATTCAATTGAATTGAAAAAGACTAAACCAAAACTCACACTTTTGTATGAGGGTATTTTCTTTTTCAAAATGTAGCAAAAAGAATATCTTGATATTAAAGGGAAATAAACATAAACATTTCTATAGGTATTCACATTACTAGGTCCTCCTCATGTTGAAAATCTGCCATGACTGTCTTCTTAGAAGAGAAATCTACTTTGCCAAACCCCCACTATTCAGAAGTTTTTAATGTCTTCCAGTTGTATACTAAATACAATACCTTCAAAAACCTTCTTAAGTACTACTCTTCATGAAAACTTCTCAGATATCCCAGCCTGAGTTAATCATTCATCCTTTATTTTTGTATCTTAATGCACTCATAGTAGGTGCTTAATAAATGCCTTTTTAAGTATATCCAAGGAGAGTTTGCTGAAGATCCCTAATGTATGTCTGTTGAATGATTAGAGACCATCCTCCTCTTCCAGTCTTCCTGGGAATTGACAAGGTCCCACATACATATGTGCCTATCCTATTCTGGTGAAACAGAGGTCCCTTGTTTGGGTGTCACATATATTTGTGGCTTATATAATCATGCAGTATAGCTGGAAAGCCTTTAGGAACAATCAGTGATAATACAGTTAGCTCAGCGACTGGTCAATTAACTTTTCTAGGACCTGGTATCCTCCTCTGTAAAGTGAGTCTGTTCAACTAGATAATCTCTCATTGTCCCTCCCGAACCAAATCAATACATCTATAAAGTGACACAATTCTAAGAAAATTTTAAGTTGGAAAAACATATTTACAACTGCTCGAGATAGTGAGTTTTTCGTCTTCTGTTTACTTGATGGATTATTTTGGAGCTACTGTTATTTGATCATAGATTCAAAGTGATCCATGAAACATCTTCCAATCTTAGAGTCACAACTCTATTTATTAATGACTCCAATAAAGAAAATAAAGGAATGTTTTAAATTTAGCTAGTTAATAGTTTGGATAAAGCTTCTAATGGGGAAAATGTTAATGACAGCAAAACTTGAATTCACGTGTTTATTTATTCATTCAACAATTTTTTCTTTAAAACCACACACCTGCTGGGCTATCATAAGCTCTCACCCTCCTCTCCTAAGAACACATGAAAGTTGACTTTATTTTAATACTGGTTGATGTTTCACTAGAAAGGTTCTTTGTGGAAAGTTTATCTAGATTATAAGGACTATGACGTTAAGAACTGTGTGTGTAGTTATTTTTTTCCCAGCTCTGAAATACGTATTGCTGAGCACAGTGCCTTTTATTCATTTAATCATTTACTCAAGACACTTGAGCACAGTTTTCAAAGAGCCAAGAATACGCTGAGTCTCCATTCGTAGAGAGCTCCTGGGTGAAAAACATTTTCAATTCATTGTAAATTCTGTCATTAGGGAGTGGGAAAGTGTCTTGGGAGCATAGAGAAAGGGCCTTTCACAAAGTTCTGATATACCAGGGCAGCCTTTCAGGTGCAGGCTAAGTCTCAAGGTTGAGTGACAATTAGGCAGGGGAAAGGAGATTTGATTATTTAGGGGAGCAGGAGGTGATAGCCTGTGACAAGGAGATGGTGCCTCAATATGAGTTGGGCATGAAGTCCCCAGTGGATGAGGGCTGCAAGTTGAGGCTGGGAGGGCGACTAATTGTAATTGAGAGCAGATGGTTAGACTGGCAGTCTAGCAAAGAAATTTTGACTTCATCCTGAGAGCAATAGTAAGTTACTGAAGAGTTTTAAACTGAAGAATGACACTGGAAAATGGATTCAGGACACTAATATAAAGGTTGTTATAATAATATAGATGAAATTTGATGGAGACCTGAATCTAAAATATTGGTAGTAGGGATGGAAGGAAGTGGGTACAATGGAAATTAATGCTTGGATGGATGTAGTAGGGTAGGAGTGTGGGGGAGGATCCCATGTTTGGGAGAACAGCATTAGGCACAAAATGGGCATTTGTTGAATCAAATTCAAATATTTAACGAATTACTGTGTATTTGTTATTTTCCGAAAGGAATTTTGTACTTAGAAGATTAAGTTTTGCAGAACGTTTCCCGTTTAACTGAAGTTGAGTTTGGAAAAACCTGTATCTTGTATCCGGTCAGTTAACAACAGTATCCAGGAAAACAAGAATGTGAAGTCAATGTGTTTTTCTTTTATGTATTTCAATATTATCATATTCTTATGGCAGAAATTAGCTGTAATTTTGATTCCTGCTAATTCCACTGTCAATTCCTCAGTTGAAGCTAAATACTTTGTGAAAATATGAACATGTGAATGTTCACAGCAACATAATTCCTTCTCCTTCCTTTACAGTTTTGATGTGGACAATGGCACATCTGCGGGACGGAGTCCCTTGGATCCCATGACCAGCCCAGGATCTGGGCTAATTCTTCAAGCAAATTTTGTCCACAGTCAACGCCGGGAGTCCTTCCTGTATCGATCTGACAGCGATTATGACCTCTCTCCAAAGTCTATGTCCCGGAACTCCTCCATTGCCAGTGATATGTAAGTACAAGGGTAGGCAAAGAGAGAGAAAACCAAGTAAATTTATATCTAGAGCTGATGATGTAATAAAACTAATTGACTTTTGTTCAACTATATCACTCTTCTCCAATATAGAAAGAATATGAATAAAATTATACAAGCTAGAAATGAATGGTAGATTTAACTTGAGTGCACTGTCACTCTTGATTAACACACACACACACACATACACACACACACTCATGTATTTATTTTCCCAGAAAATACACTTTCTAGGAAAACTGAGAATTAAATTTTTAATGGAAACTAACACTTAACTCACTACCTTATATTTATGTAGAACCTGAGTTTTAGCTACCTACCTACATGGATATTTTCTAATATTTGAAAAGCTTTCAACTACATTGGAAAAGTCCAGTGAACCAGACTGTATAGCATTTTGAATATATTTCAATTAATGTATGTACAGATGTTAGCACTGGTTTGCCGGATCATTTAAGAAATCTTTGTGGAACTTTGCGGAAATTAAGCCAATTTGTAAGGATCATTAGAGGCAAGCACAGAAAACGTTAGAGAGACTTGAATATCATTTAAGACATAGTAAAGCTTGAAAAACAGTGAAAACTGACAAGCAGGTTTGCAGATCATATACCATCACTAGCTCATTTTCTCAGTGCATTTCATTCTTGTGGTATTGTGCATGTTTTTCTACATAGGTCTTTATTCTCACTCAATACCTATACTATCATTTGTGGCACAACTGCCTCTGTATAGAATTGATCTTCATCTTTCTCTCTTGGTCTATACATTTGTCCAGTAACATTCACCATCTTTTCATGACACCCGTCTCAAAAACTCACAACAGGCTGCAGTTTATCTTATAAGAATTAGTCTGTATGGGACCCCTGAGTGTCTAGTGTTATTCCTGCCATCTAGCAGAGCATCAGGGTATTGCAATAGGTCTACATGGGGTTCTAGAAATGAAATTATATTTCACTCATTTTTACAAACTGTGGTTGCTATTTTAGCAGTTGTATTATTGACGTTTACCCTTCTTCATCTCTAAACAACTTTCTATTCCTAGTGACCCTATTTCTACATTATTTTTATCTCACTTTCTTAGATTTGAAATTCATGACACTTATTTATTCATACACACATAATGAGAATGCTTCTTGAGCAAATATGGTGTATTTAAAGCTCTCAATCTGTGGAGCAGTAAGGTCTGGCATTTTAGACCATTGTTATAAAATATGGTGAGCACAATCCTTGAGGCATTTACAATGTACTGCAGGAACATAGAGAGGAGATGGACAGTTTTCTACCCAAGGGAAAAGTACAGAAAATACCGGGCTAAGGGAACAACATTTACTAAATGTGAGGCATGGAAAATTATGGCTGAACTAAGGAATGACAATCTGCTTGATGTGAATAGTGAAACCCGGCAAAAGAGAAGAAAATTTCAAATATAGTCTATGGGACCTGAGAGTCACAGAGGTTTTTAGCTGAGTTTTGGCATGATCATATTCTTGTTTTTATTGCATCTTGATTACTCTATTGTTGAATGATTGCATAGCAAAGTGACTACAGGGAAGTATTTCGTGTTGAAATTCACAGAAGTAAGGCAGGCTAAATATGATGAAGACCTAGATCAAGGGAGTGATGGCAGTGGAGCAGAGTTGGCTTAGATGCAAGAGGCTTATAGAATGGTTCTCTGTGTGTGTGTGTGTGTGTGTGTGTGATGTATGTCTGTATGTTGGGGAACAGCCAGTGGAGAAGGAGAATCAAAGAGAATGCTGATTTTTGACCATGAATAACTATGTACCTGGTGACGTGGACATGATGGACAAAGGGAAGCGAGTAGAAAACACAGCAGATAACAGGTGATGAATTGGCTTGTACGTGATAAGCCTAGGGTAAACAAGACAACAGTTAAATACTAGAACAGCAAACAGAAATAACAGTCCAGAGAACCAGGAGAAATGAGAACAGTTACCTTCTATAATTACTAGGTTTTTGAATGACAGTTGAGTGGAGCGTCATATTCAGGTAATAGCATTAGGAGCCCCTGGGCTAAGGAATGAATTGAAGTGAAAATGTGAGCAAACCCAGGCATCTCTTTAAAAGGCTGATGAGTGGAGGAGGAAGAGAGAACTAAGGTTTCCTGACAGAGAATTAGGTTCAAGCAGAATTTTTATGAATTCAGGATACTTGAGCTGAGGGAAGACTCCACGAGATAGAAAGAGACTAAAAATTCAAGGGGAAAAAAGGGTTAAAGATGGAGCTGTAGTTGCTGACAAAAATGTGATCATAAGCCAGAGTAAGGAGGCTATCCTTGGAAAAGTAGTAAATACCAGAACTGTATTCTTTAGGAAGGACAAAGAAGACCTGCCTGGGCAACATAGTGAGACCTTGTCCTTACTAAAAATCCAAAAAATTAGCTGGCTGTGGTGGCATGTGCCTTTAGTCCGAGACTGAGGTAGGAGGATTGGTTGAGCCCAGGAGTTCAAGGTTGCAGTGAGCTATGATGATGCCACTGCACTCCAGCCTGGGTGACAGAGCAAGACAAGACTGTGTCTGGGGGAAAAAAAGAGAGAGAGAGAAGGAGAAGAAGAGAGAAGAAAAAAAGGAAGAAGAGAGAAGACAAGAAGAAAAAGAAGAGAGAAGGAGGAGGAGGAGAAGAGTAAAAAAGGGAAATGTAAATTTAGAGATGGAGGAGTAAAATGTTAAGAGATATTAGCCATAAATCCTCTATAAACATTTTACTCCTCCCTCTCCAAATGAATGAATGTAAAAGTAGAAGGTGTAGCCATCAATAGCCAGAGGAGAGAGGGATGGGGCAGCCTGAGAAGAAAGGGAAAGGCTTAAAAAATCGACTATGCAGATCATAAAAGGGAACAGGGTAGAGGTGAGTAGAATACTGACCAGCCCCATGGATAACAATAAACAATGTTAAATAGGCAAATGACTGAACTGAAAGTCATCTAATGCAACTTCATCAAGGGTGAGTCAACCTCGGTACTGATAAAAGAAAGAGGAAAACTCACAGTGAGTTAGTGGAGTCCATTTATGTAGTTATGTGTTCTACCTTTTTAAATTGTAGTAAACTGAGTTTTGGATAGATCATTTCTTTCATACATTCTACTCCAGTTAGTAAATATTAAATATATACATATATTTTATGAAAACCTTACAGCATTTCATATTTAAATATGAAATTTCAAAATCAAACTTGCAAGGATGACCTCATTTTGCTGTGTGTCTCAAGAGTTCTTTATCTGATCAGACTCAGATAGAAAGATGAGTTTAATCAGACCATGAGTCAACTCTATATGTTGCTGAAAAATAATGTGTTCACATGTTTAGCTTTTCCATTCTCCTTGGATATTTACATTGGAGCAGTAAGATGTTCCTTTGACACCAACTCCTAGAAAGCATTCTTTCTACCAAGGAGATTAAGTTTCTGTGGAAAGAAAAGTAAATAGAATAAATATTTCAACATTTAATCTGACACTACACATATCTTCCACCATAAAGGACTATGCCTTCTCTTAATATGAATTCTCATATGATCATGTGTAAACTTTAATTTTCTTACCTTACCTATTTCACAATAATGCTATGAAGACTGTCTGATGTCTGTAATTTAACTGTGCTTTATAGAGAATGATGTTATGATATATTTAATTACTTGATGATTTCATATTAATTGTTCTAGTTAAGCTTTCCTATTGAGAAATTTTCTTAGAAATTTCAAACACAAACTGTACCTAATGAGGATAGGTACCTAATGAAAAGGTATTTAAAATGAAGATTTGTGGTTATCTATTTAATTGAACTGTTTTGAAAAACCTTTAAATACTCTTTAAGTTTAAATATAACTATTTACTATATTGCGAAAGTGAGAAGAAGGAAAATAATCCCCTCTAGTAGATACGATATCGTCATCTTGTCCTCTATAAATAGAAACCAATGAAATGGCAAAACAGATAAAGATGATGGTAATAATAATCATAACAGACATGGTGTGTGTATATCATCAACTTTCCCAAGTATTTTCACACCAGCTATCTTATTTGATATACTCACAGTCCTTTTGATAGCGACATTGTTATGCCATTTTACAGATTAGAAAGCCAAAGTCCAGTGAGCTTAATCTTTTGGAAAAAAAAAAAAAAAACCATTTTGATTATTTCTAGGAGCACATAATTTTGATAATGCCATTGTAAACAAAGTACTGTATGCTACTACAGCAAAAACTGCTGAGAAACAGAAGTAACTGTTGACCAAATTCATTAAACCAGTGAAATACATAGCAGTATGAAAATTTGATTAAGAATAAAATAAAAGCTCAAAGAGGTACAAAGTAAATATATAGCCAACTCTTAGAGAATGTATACAAGTATAGAGCACTAGGCTAAACTCAGAATCTTAAAAAATTAGCTCATACAAGGCAGAAGAGAAGTTCCTGATCACTTCTGCTCAGAGACCATCACAGTTTGTTAAATATAGATGATGCAGTAGCAACTTAATTCTTAAGAAAAGTAAGAAAAAGAAAAATGTTAAGTATTAGCATAAGTCTAATAAATAAATACATGAAAGTAAATTTGAATTACCATTAATAGTAAAAATTTTTTGTAACAGTAGAAACAACTAGATAACAAAAGGTTGCCCAAGTGACATCATGAAGAAACATGATGAAAATTACAGTGTAAATAGACAATATTTTTGTCATCTTAATATTTCAGCATCTGAGTAACAATCACTTCTGTTGTTTCACATCATCCAGTAATATAGTATCTGTATTTGGAAGCACACAAAGATATGATACGTTTCAAAGATTAAGAGGAGAATTAGCAGTGACAAGATAAGTAGAATTGTCACAAAACTATGAATTTATTGAATATAAGTTACCTGTCAAACTACTTAAGTTTTAAGAAATACTCAGTTCACCTGGATAACTGACCTTGTATTCCCCATCCTTTGTTGAATTAACACCAACACATAGGATGCAAAGATGATCCAATCGTCTCTTCACTCACATTTATATACATTGCTTCTACACACAGAATATGGGGTGGGGTGAATGCATTCAGAGGGCCAGTGAGGAGGAAGTGAGTAGACTTGATATACCATAAAAACCTGGGCATACTTGGGAATCTAGCTAAGTTATCCCCAAGCACTATACAGATATATCAGACTTCACTGATCAGGCCTTTGGGGTGCCCCATTGGGGCATTTTCTCAGCTAGTGGATAATACTCTCCCTACCCCCCATCTCAAACTACTGTCATTTCTTTAGCAATTAACAAGTCCCTCACCATTTCTTGGGCCTCTAATGTGTGTTTTCAGTCATAGCCACTCCTCTCTACTTCTTTTGCCTACTAAGTATAAGGGTAGTATTGCTTCCAGTCCTGGGTTTGAAAAAGGAAGAAGAATTCACTTTATGTCTATTTGTATCTTTTATTCCAGATTATTAATCTTCCCTGGTCTTACTAGGAAGAATATAAATAAAAAGACGTTGCATTACAAAGGTTCTAATTCTCACTGGATGTACATGAAAAGTTTGTAGTCATCTCTTAGCTAGATTGTAAGATAATATTACACTAATGAACATTTCATCGCTTCTTGGCCTTTTGGCTAAGATCAAGTGTAAACATTTCAAAAGCATATTAATTTGCTATCTTGAAAGCCTTCTTCCATTAACCACACAAAGAAAGCTACCATGGTCAAATCATCTCTTCCCCAGTTCCTGGGTTGTTCCCAACTGGGGAGGTATCCTCACCCCTCACCCTGTGGTGTAGGAGTGATGGGACTAGGGCCAGGATTCTCAAAACATGTCCTGAGGCAGCAGAGGGAATGCACGTGGGTGCAAGCGTTATTTTAAATTTTCAAGAAAAACACAAAAACATGTGTCAACCACCTGGAAAACTAATAGCTTGAAATAGTTCCCAGTTTCCAATAAAGACCACGATATTCCTTTCTGTGACACCATATCTTTGCAAAATTGGGTTTTGAGCAATTGTTGGATAAAAATCAAGTGCTGAGCAGAAATCAATGTGCAACAAAAATAAGCGAGCCAATGTCCAATCTCATTCCAAAATGAGAAATTGACATAGTGCTCAGTGGCTGCTAAATTGTTAGAACAAAACCTTATTAAATTATTTGGACTTAACTATTTAATAATTGGAACTATTAGTTATTTCTTTTGGCCAACGGGTTGCTGTTATTTAAAAAATTGAGATATTAAGGGCACCGCGTACTGAGAAAGTTTGAAAATCCTTGGATTGGGTGTTTATTCATATCTGAAGAATTAGAGCTAAATCAGGCTAGGTGTGGTGGCTCACATCTGTAATCCTAGCACTTTGGGAGGCCCAGGCAGGCAGATGGCTTGAGCTGAGGAGTTCGAGACCAACTTGAGCAACATGTTGAAACCCTGTCTCTACAAAAAATACAAAAATTAGCTGGGCATGGTGGTGGGCGCCTGTAGTCTCAGCTACTTGGGAGGCTGAAGTGGGAGGATCACTTGAGCCCAGGATGTTGAGGTTGTAGTGAAGCATGATCCCACCACTGTACTCCAGCCTGGATGACAGAGTGAGACCCTGCCTCAAGAAAAAAAAAAAAAAATGATTAGAGATAAATCAGATCTCTATGTGAGACTCTGTGAGAGAATTTTGTTAGGAGGAAAAAAATAACAGTTTCAAAGCTGTGAGCGTTCTGATGTGCTCTAGAGTAGAGAATTTATCTTCTTCTTAATTCTGTTAGGATCCCAGGTAGCCAAAATCTTTTATTATAAAATGTGATATTATTTTGGTAATGATCTAGATAGACCAGGCTTTTTCTTCCATTGCTGTGTGCTGGCCACTGTTACTAGTATTATTCGGAGTGTTGATGCAGACATTAATACTAGCTGTTAAATCTCAAGAAGTTTATCAGCAAAATATGCTAAAGTCATCTGCTACTAGAATACCTTTTTACTATCTTTTTGTTTAAAAATTCTGCTTTATTTGGTGCCATTTTTTCAATCACTTAGGTAGTTTTATTTCTGATTTTAAAAAATAGGAGTTTCATGAATTGTAAAATAAGTCTGGTAAATTAGCTAAACATTTTTCTTCAATCCTTGAACAGGGGGATTTAAAATATTAGCTGAATAGGCATTTTATATTCCTAATCTCATACTTTCAAAAAATCATAAAAATGAAATCCTGATGTTTAGACATTTTAAATGGTAATGTTGTTCATGCCACAGGGTAAAAATAAAGTATTGATTTTAATGCTTTACTATAGTGAGATGGTGTCAGCACCTCTGAGTATCATTGCCAGTGCTCTAACCTTTAAAATAACGAATTAATTGAGTTATATGTAGTAATATATCTTGGTTATTGCTACCAAAGTAATAGATATATACTAAAGTCTTAGGAGATGTGGAGGGATAAATGTTAGTCATAAAAAGTTGTTAAAGCAGAGGGAAAAAGAAGTGAAAATTGACCAAACATATATGTAATTCATTGTTTCTATGATAAGGCTGCTGCAATTCTAACTCTAGGACTTTGTGCTAATATATAGCATACCATTTTATTTTCTAGATTCCCTTTATACCCACTATGTTCCTCAGTATATGCCCTCACTTTTTTTGTTTGTTTTGAGATAGAGTCTCACTCTGTTGCTCAGGTTGGAGTGCAGTGGCACAGTCTCAGCTCAGTGCATCCTCCACCTCCCGGGTTCAAGCAATTCTCCTGCCTCAGCTTCCTGAGTAGCTGGGATTACAGGTGCCCGCCACCGTGCCTGGCTAATGTTTTTTGTATCTTTAGTAGAGATGGGGTTTCACCATGTTGGCCAGGCTGGTCTCGACCTGACCTCAAGTGATCCTCCCACCTTGGCCTCCCAAAGTGCTGGGATTAAAGACTGAACTCACTTGTAAATCATTTAAATGTGAAAAAAGAAAAAATTCTAAAGAAAAATGAGTTTTTCTCACTCCTGTATATAAGAGAAAGAGTGTGACTTTGAATTGTTTAAACTTATAAATAATGATTATATAATTATGCTTGTACCTCAGATTTAATACATTTCAAAGGATAATATCTCCTTTCTTTAAAAAAAAAAGCAGGGAGAAGGGGTAGTTTAATAACAAGAGCAATTATTCCACAATCCTATGAGACATTGAATTCCTGCCAGAAGAAAGTAAACTTGAATTGGCCTCAGTCAAGGAAGATTAGCCTGTTTTTCAGTGCATACCAAAAGAATGCAATCTCTAAGAGCAAATTATGTGTGAAATAAACTAAAATAAGGAAAGTTTGAAGACCATTTTGAAATAAAAAAAACTAGTCCAGTAACCTAGATAGTGCTCTCAATGCAACATGGTCCCTAGATGAAGGACCCGTAGTTGAAAATTACTGATTCTTCCTGCCTCTTGAAATTTTAAGAGGCAAATGGCCACTGCGGGAGAGATACTGGTTCATCCAATTGTGGATATTGTACCTAGAGGTATACTAGTATACTCTCACTTTATCTCAACCCTCTTCCCTCTGTATATTAAAGAAGACTAAAATCAAAACCATGCTCCAGTGTATGGTAAAATAGAAATATTTTGAACTTTAAATCTGTTTTTTTTTTTTTTTTTGAGACAGTCTCACTCTGTTGCCCAGGCTGGAGTGCAGCAATGTAATCACAGCTCACTGCAGCCTTGAGCTCCTGGGCTCAAGTGATTCTCCCACCTCAGTCTCCCTAGTAGCCCAAACACGGGGGTATGCCACCACTCCCGGCTAATTTTTTTAAATTTTTAGCAGAAATGAGGTTTTGCTATGTTGCCCAGGTTGTTCTCGAATTCCTGAGCTCAAGCAGTACTCTTGCTTTGGCCTCCCAAAGTGCTGAAATTACAGGCAAGAATCCCTATGCACAGCCTGAACTTTAAATCTTAACAGTGGGGCCTATGGTGGCAGGCTGAGAAGAAGAAAGTTGACTTCTATTGGAGATAACCAATACATGTTTTCCACATTCTAAATAAAGGTGTGTATCAATTGATGTGCATTTTTGAATACTGTCATTGTTTTACTAATTTAGAAAATATCAGTAGCACCTACTCCATGCCAGAGTATCATTTGAAGACACCGTAGATCCATGAAAATAAGACAAAACAAAATTGTTTGGAGCATGCATTCTTGTCTTTATTTAATTTTTAAAAATTCTTGATAGAAAAGGAGATGTTTCCAGCCAACACTGAGATTCCTATATAAATACTTGTTTTCACTTACACATCAATCACTTTAAATATTTACTTTTGCTTATCAGTCTTAGCTTCTTAATGAATTGTTCTCAATGTCTCCTTTACTGTTTTCTGAGCCATATAAGGAAAAACAGTCACACTGCTGGAACATTTATGTGATGGGTTTCTTGAGATAAGATATTTCAGTGAGTATTACTAAATCATTCTGTCTAAGCCCTTGCAATATGAATCATCTAAAGATGTGCTTTATAAATAAACAGAAAGAAAGCATCAAGCAGACCCATGGTTTTTCTTTAGAAAACCAAGTAAGGAATATCAACCACTGGGCTTTGCTCTCAGATTCCTGGTAATTTGTGGTATGATTTCCCAGGTTCACTGAGGAAACATCCCCAATTATTCCATCTGCCCACTGCAGCATCTCCCAGGCTTTGTGTCCACCTACTGCTAATTGCCTTGAGACTTTATGGTTTTTCCTAACTTGGGTCAAGAAAAATTTGCTGACATTGAATACTTGAAAGTTGTATCTAAACATATATAATGTGTCAATTCCTGTAACCCTCTCTTTAGACACAGGCAGCTTAAGAGCAGAAAGAAAAAGAATAACTGCTCACCCCTCTATAAATATGGAAGGTTGTGATATGACAAGAAATCATTTCACCAATTCAGTAAATGACTTTGTCTCCCAATAAATGTCATGAATTATCCCACGTACAAAATTTTTAACTCATTGTTTTGCTCCCAAGGGAGAACAAAACTACATGCAGATCTCATATTTTCATGTTTCAAAATTCATTTTTTCTTTGGTACTTACAGAACTTCAAATCGAATTTGTTATAACCACCAAGATAGTTTTGTTTTTGTGGATTGTTGTGTGTGTGTGTGTGTGTATGTGTGTGTGTGTGTTTAGCTAGTGGATAGCACATTAGACAGCACCAAGAAAGAGTCTTGCAGAATATTCTGTTGCAGAAATAGAATGTTGAAGAAATATTCTATTGGACAGTGCTGTTCTAGAGTCTAAAACATTTACTTCTATGTGCCTTCAGAATAGTCTAAATCCATTTGAGCATACGGAAAGCAGCATGATAAAAACAAAACAGTATTTGAATGCCTGGGTTCAAGTCCAGCTACGCTGAACATTTCCATGCCTTGGGATTTTATGACTCAGTAAAATTTCAAAAAATACCTGGGACACCGACCTAGGGTTACTAACTCCTTATTTTGCCAGGTAAAGAACATTATCAAGGAATTTCCCATCAATATATATTTTTATTTTTTAAGACATTTTCACTTCAGTGAAAAAGAGCATAATCTCAGAATAAAAGAATTTTCTAAAGGAATACGTATAGTCTTTTAAAAAAAAATCTCACTGCATGGTCCATGTACACTTTGACTTTGACAAGGACCAATGAGCATTCTGTTGGGCAAGTACCAGATCTTAGAGTGGCGTTTGGAAACCACTGAGCTCTGTCACTTGCCAAGGGCATGACTGCCGATGAGTAACTTAAGTTGTCAGGGCCTAGTTCCTTATCTTAGAATGGGAATATGAGCATCCATTTAATGCAGAGTTGTCAGAATTAAATTCAGCATGTTGGTAGAACACCGTGTCTGGCACCTAGTAGGCATTCATAAAACACATTGCTCTCCTCTCTGTTTGATCAAGGACTTCCTTTTAATCTATTGAATCTTTTCACCACATGCAGACCTTTAAAATTGTTGTACTAGTTGACCATAAATCTTTTTCCCAGGAGCCCATTCTGGAGAAAAACCAAAAGGGCAGGGCCACTGGCATTAAGAACAAGCCTGCCAGTAAGATAAACTGTGAGAGAAGATCCTGTTCCTAGAACACAAAGTGAGAGCACTTGTGAATCCGTGCCCGTGTACCCAACTCTTTCACCATCCTTCTTCCCTCCGTGGAAGTCAGACTCTCAGCTTTGCACTCAAACCTTCTGATGATAATTTGGGACATCAGCAGTCCTAGAAAAGTCTCTCTATCGTATTGGTTTTTATTAAACAAAATAACCTACTATGCTTAGTGAATATGTCTACACACAAGTGCTAAACATTTTTTAATTATTTTGGTTTGAACACAGTCAGTCTTTGTGCCATCATATAACTAACAAATTTGAAGGCATTCATTCACATCATGTATTTTCTCTAATGAAGCCTAAATCGTTTTCTCATGACAAATAAAGAGTTTCCATTTTAGACTAGATTATTTTTTGCTTATGTTGCATAAACTTCAGTCCCATCTGCTTTATCATCAGTGCCTGTCCTCCCCAAGTGATATGAGCACACATGAGCCAAAAATTAAGGATTTGGGGTTGAAAGTTTTTTTTGGGGGGGGGTCAAAGATGGGGCCAGGCTCTAATTCTAGTTTTAAATTTATTATTTATCAACAAATGACAAATTGTATTCATTTATTATATACAAGGTAATATTTTGATATATGTATACATTGTGGAATGATTAAATCAAGCAATTAACATGTCCATCACCTAGCAATTTATCATTTTTTGTGATGAGTACATTTAAAATCTACTCTCAGTAATTGTCAGGTGTACTATGCATGATTATTCATTATAGCCACCAGCCTGTACAATAGGTATCTTGAAATTGTTTCTCCTTCTAACTGAAACTTCGTACCCTTTCACCAACATCTCCCATTCCACATCCTCCCATTCTTCCCCAGGCCCTGCCCCAGAACCACTGTTCTACTCTCTGCTTCTATAAGTTTGATTTTGTTTTTAGATTCTACATATGTGTGAGATCACATAGTATTTATCTTTCTTGCCTGACTTATTTCACTAAGCATAATGTATTCCAGGAACTTCCATATTATCATAAATGGCAAGATATCCCCTTTTTAAGCCTGAGTAGGAATCGTGTGTGTGTGTGTGTGTGTGTGTGTGTGTGTGTGTGTATGTGTATAACATTTTCTTTATTCATCTGTTGTTAGACACTTAGGTTGATTCCATATTTGGGCTATTATGATTAATGCTGTACCAAACATGGGAGTGCAGGTATCTCTTTGACATACCGATTTCATTTTCTTTGGATATGTACCCAGAAATAGAATTGCTGGATCATATGGTAGTTTTATCCTTAATTTTTTGAAGAACCTTCATACTCTTTTCCATAGTGACTGTATTAGTTTACATTCCCACCAACAGTGTTAAAAGGCTTCCTTTTCTCCACGTCTTCACCAATATTTGTTACCTTTTTTTTGATAAAAACCCATTATTATAGGTGTCAGGTGATATCTCCTCGTGGTTTTAATTTGCATTTCACTTAAGATTAGTGATGTTGAGCACTTTTTCATATACCTGTTGACCTTTTTTTGTAGGTCTTGTTTTGATTTTAATTTTTTTGTAGAGAGGGTGTCTCACGATGTTGCCCAAGCTGGTTTCAAAGTGCTGGACTTAAGCTGTCCTGCTACCTCAGCCTCCTGAGGTGCTGGGACTACAGGTGTGAGCCACTGTGTTGGGCCATTGTTTTGAGAAAGACCTATTTAGGTTTTTTGCCCATTTTAAAATCAGGTTATTTGTTTTCTTGCTATTTAGTTGTTTCTTAATTCTTAAAATATTAATAAGATGTGAGCACATGGTTTAAATTTCAGAAAACTAAATATCTTTGAATGTCACTGTATTAGTCTGTTCTCACGCTGCTGATGAAGACATACCCGAGACTGGGCAATTTACAAAAGAAAGAGGTTTAATTGGACTCAAGAGTTCCACGTGGCTGGGGAGGCCTCACAATCATGAAAAGAGGTTTAATTGGACTCAGAGTTCCATGTGGCTGGCTGGGAAGGCCTCACAATCATGGTGGAAGGCAAGGGGGAGCAATTCACATCTTATGTGGATGTGATAACAGGCAAAGGGAGAGAGCTTGAGCAGGGGAACTCCTCTTTTTAAAAAATTAGATCTCATGACACTCATTCACTATAATGAGAACAACACCAGAAAGACCAATCCCCATAATTCAGTCGTCTCCCACCAGGCTCCTCTCACGATATCTGGAAATTGTGGGAGTTAAAATTCAAGATGAGACCCCCATCTCAAAAAAAAAAAAAAATTCTGGCCTGCCTTAAGAAATAAAAATAGTGGTTTGCACTTGTAATTCCAACTGCTTGGGAGGCTGAAGTGAGAGGATCACCTGAGTCCAGGAGCTTGAGGCTGTAGTGAGCTGTGAATTGTGCCACTGCACTCTAGCCTAGGCAACAGAGTGAGACCCCACATCTCTTTAAAATTTTTCAAAATATTTAGAATGATCAAAACACCAGAAAAGCGGCATAACTAGATATACAAACATGTGGCCTGGGTTTGGCATTGAAAATTTTCCTTTTGGAAGATATTACACAATACCAAACAGTTTTAATGTTACTCATATATTAATTTACATTTTATTTGATTCTCAGTAAAAGGTTGCTGGACATTCTTGCTAAATTGAAAGTTTTGGTAGTTGTGATTTTTAATACAAGTTTTTGTGTTAAATAGATTACTTTAATTCTAAGTGGCAATAGCTTCAAAGAGGAAAAGCACATTCATTTGTAACTGAGGTTGGCTTTATTATATTAGGAACTTTATTCCCTAGGGTTTCATAAACAGATGTACTGCTTAATTTATTTTGACTTAAATGGAGCTAGTTTCAAATTAAAAGGCCAAGTAATACAGAGGATCCATATCCTCAAGTATGTCTAATACCAAGGAAACACAGTTTTTATGTATTTTTGGTATTGTTTTGTTTACTATATAGATTACTTAGTTTATCAAAAAATCTAATGCCTCCTTTATAAGTAATTTTAAATCATTCATTATATTCTTAAATTTATAATTTGTCAGAGTGAACATTATTTTTGGAAAAACAAATCATCTCTTTTAAACACTATATGGAAAAACTAATTTGGTTTGCAAGATTTTCTTGGTAGTCACATTTTTCAGAATATTTTTATTGTCTTAAATTAGTTTCATGATTTTAATTTAAGCAGGTAGCAATATAAAATATTTAACATTCCTGTGAATTCCCTGTGCAGCCCAATTTCTCAGGTAGCATTTTAATATTTAACTTTGTCTTATGTATATTTAATTAAAATAAGCATATTTCCTTTAATAAGTAGCTTTTTAAAAATGAATGAATGATACATGAACTGAAATTAGTCTGAAAAACCCACATGATTTTTTTTTTATTTATTTGAAAATAGAATCAATGCTCACATTTTAATACATTTGGATTCACATAACTTGAAAAATTTTAGAGATTACCAAATATAGATTTGAGTCAATAAAAATATTTTAAAAGAATAAAGGCATGTAGAATTTTTATGGTTCATTAATGTTTAATGCTAAAAGCAGAATATTACAGTCGAATATATACTATGATTCTAACTCTATAAGAAAGTATGTATTCCATAATAGTCACATACTGTATTACATCCATGTGCTCACATACATGCAGCGGGAAAATGTTATCAATAGTTATCTTTGAATTGTTCTTTAAGTTGTTCTATGTCTTCCAAAGTGTGTATATGTAGGCATATACTTCGTGTGTGTATGTGTACATAAAGATATATACATATATGTATACACACACACGTAAAGATCAAGTAGGTTATATTATGTTTGTTTGTTTTATATGTCCATACTTTTATGAAGATGGGACTAGATAGTTGTGAGTAGATGTGGCTCCTCCTATAGCTAATCCTAGGGTGTTGTCAAATAGTCTAGGCTCCCAGAAATATTTTTATATTCATTTAAAAATTAGAACATACTTGTTTCTCTGTAATTCTAAAAAAAGTGGTTAAGGGTGAATTGATAGATGGATGATAGTTTTTAGTCTGAGGGAAGAAAGACACTAGGATTTCAAAATGATCAAAATCTTGGACTTTAAAATATATTTCAAAAATATTATTTTAATTTTCTATATGTTTATCAATTTCCTAATCCTATTGACAAACTTCAGAGGAGAATATCTTTCTAGTAAGAGAGAGTGAATCACAGAAGATGAAAAAAGTTTGCACACAATTCCATTCGACCGGCACGGTGGCACACACCTGTAGTCCTAGGCACTCCATGGCCTGAGACAGGAACGATCACTTCAGCCCGGGAGTTCAAGGCCAGTCTGGGCAACATAGCAAACTTCAATGCCATTGAAAAAAAAAAAAAGATTAGATTCAAACATAAGCCCCAGCCTGTGACTCCTTCAAAATGCTAGTTCATGCAATCATTTGTCATGCTAAAATTTGCAATGTGTGATATTCAAAAGCAGTAGGTCTTACATGACCACTAATGCTTTAAATATCATAGGATTAGGGGACTTTGTTCCATAAAGTAAAAACTTCCTTCTGGTTAACTATATCTCCTTTTCCTTATGATTTAGTCATAGTAAAACAGAGAAAGGTTGCCACCTAGTGTGTTTAAGATTTCAACCAATCATGAAATGAACTTGTTTAGGAAATTATATTTTCAGGTGCTGATGTTGATTGAACTTATTTTTTTAAGATGAAAACAGGCTTTTTCATGTTTAAGTACTTGAACCGTTTATGGATCCCAACAAAGTCTCCATAAGAGTGTGGGCATTTAGATTTCTTGCTTTCAGTTTCTTGCTTGTTTCTGTCTTCTTATTACAGAAAAAGTAAGGGTAGAAAATAATGTGATAAATAATACAGAAGTAGAAGAAGGATAGGGCAGGGGATAGAGAATAGAAGTTCCTGACTCTACTGTCTGAGGAAAAAGAAGACAATAGTGTACTGTTGAGCCCTGTATTCTCCTGCCTCCAGCAGCACTGGCTCAGGATTCAGCAAGTCTTTCTCTTTGGGAGAGGCAAGGCTCCCTGGGACTAGTGAAGATGACTCTGGTTCAGTTCCTGGTAAGCAGGGAAGGTGACAGAGCATGTGGCACCTCCTTGGACATCTTGAAACTTAAGACCAATGTGACACTGACTCCCACAGTGACCTGCAGTAGTTCATCCTGACTGTTTTAGAAGTTTCTGCACTTGCATTCTGCTGTGACTGTTACCTGGGTACCAGTCTCATCACTCACATACATACATACATACGTGCATACATACATGTATACATGCATGCATACATACATACATATAGGCACGCAGTGTCAACATGACTTTTTTTCTGAGCCTTTCTATCCCTCATTCTTTCTCCGCCTGTCCTCCATGAACACTCCAGTTCTTTTCTTAAAAGAGCTGTATTTTCCTTAAAACAGATCCCAGCTGTTTTTTGTTAAGGGTTATTGTTGTTATATATGAAAGACAATATTGCAACATCCTCACCCAAATTTCACATTACCAGGAGGTACGATTTCAAGTGTTCAGGCGATATTCACTGTGTGACTTTGAATCTAGCTTCTCCATCACTTTATAGAGACCCTAATAGTCTCTTCCCATCTCAGAAGAGACTCAGAAAAATATTTAGCCAAGTAGGCCCAGGAAGCTGCAATTTATTACATTGTATTATAATCCCTCCCAGCTCCACTTTACGTGGCAAGGCACTTTGAAAAGTTTCTGTGGGTAAAGTTGTTCAGGTGCAAAATTTCAGAATCATTTTTTCATAGGATTTTTTAGCATATGTGATTATTCAGTTCATTAAAACTCACACATACTTGAAGCCAAATCATATTCACAAAGTGAATCTTCTGTTGATCTTAGCTACCAGATCTGTTTTTAAATTATTATAAGCAAAGTATAAGACACAATTCAAAGATATGTTTGTATTATATTTATTTTCTTCTAACCACAAATAAAAATATGTTTTACTTACCTCATTCTACTAGTGACAGTATGTCTGAAAAGATCTGTTTTAATATTGAATTGAGGACTTAGACAAAGATTTTAAAATTATATGTTAGGTATATATTCAAAGATAATTTAAGCATGACATACTTTTGAAAATAAATGGATAGCCTATAACCTGCCCTTTATTGAGGAATCTGCCACTGAAATGCTAGGAATCATTTTCCTGTTACTAAAGTGAGACCATCTTGAGATATTTGGCAGAAACAATTTCTGGGCAATTTATTAAAAAGTAATATATTTCCCTCACTAAAATGATAACTGTCTTCATGCTTTCATAGGGAAGAAAGCAAGACTGGTAGATTATCATAAATATTATAAAGTATATTACTTATAATACTTGTAAAGGAAATACAACCAAAGAAAAAATTAAATGTTTTAATAAATATGCAACCCTTTTGAGTTTTGAAATGTTGAAATCCAGTGTAATCTATGTAAAAAATTAGGGGATGTATTTCCATGGATTCATTTCAGATTCATGATGTGCCTTGGTTCAGATGACTTAGTTCTGAGAAAAATAAACTTTGTAGTAGGCAATTATAAAGAATAAAATGAAAGAAGAGACTATAGCTTGGGACAATAACAAGATTTCATATTATTTTAATTTTGGTTATCTGAACTGCCTCTCGTCCATTTTGTAATACAAAGTCTTCAGCTTGGCCGTGTACTGGAGCAGATGAATAGTTTTTCGGACTGGCAAATCAAGTAGACATAGGTGGCATGTCTTTTCTCCTTGTGTAATATACCTCCCATCATGGAATTTTTAATAACATTTTTAAATCCCAGAAACCATTGAACTATCTTGAATGCAATATATGTAGTATATACATCTATTGAAAATGTCTTTTGTGTTTGGACTTCTAACACACTACACAGTTTACTGATTTGTCCACCACTCACAAGAATGTTTGGCTTCAAATGAATTCTAAAGGTGCCTTTATGTGTGTAGAAAGTTGTCAAATGCTGAAGTGCTTAGCTCTGGATTTTGTATTCAGACTTTTTAAACATTAGTGTATCTGTAAGTATTTCTCAGTTGTTTTGTGAGAGTTAGGTTACTGTTTCAAAATAAGTACATAAGAGAAATTGTAGCCCTATATTTACCTATATGACACAGCCAGAAGGCAAAGTCAGAATGATGGGCCAAGGAAGAAATGTAGCTGGCCAACCCTGGCATCACTTTGAAATTTGCATTTATTGGGCCATTTTCCTAGAGCTTTGTTTTTAGTCTTTTTAAACTGTTCCATAGAAGTCAGCCAATGAATATCACAAAAGGGGACCATTCCAGGTATGGCTGTGCAGCTTACTACCTGCATGTCTTTGTGTTAAGTCTCAACCAATTTGAGTTACAATTTTTTTATCTGAAAAATGCCAGTAATATCACCTACCTTGCAACATTGTTGTAACAGTTGATGATATTGTATATAAAATACACTTGCTATGATAGCATTCTTTTTACTTTTGTAAATGTTTGAAATTTTCATATCTTTTTTTCCCCAGAACTTTTTCTTTCCCCCAGAGCTTTTAATGCTGTCATCTTCCCTCTCTCTCTACTACCACTATTTAGCTTAGGTCCTCATCTCTTCTGTTCTCTAAACTGGTCTCCCTGTTTCCACTTTTACCCCTTTAAAGTCCTCAATCTTGTATAGACCTGTTACAGGGTCTCAAGAGTACTTCTTAGTGAAGTATCAGTTTTCTGAGTCTTTGCAATTTCCTGACTGCATAGGAAAGCAAAAATCATTATGATTTAAAAGTTGTTACTACTACTGCTAATTATTATTATAGAAATGTTTATTGAACATTTACTGTGTGGTAAGCACATTTTTTAGCACTTAACATTATCAATTTATTGAATCCCAAAACATAACTATATGTATGTGCTATTATCTCCATTTTACAGATGAAGAGGCCAAGGGAAAGTGAAGTTTGATAACTTGCACAATTTCATACACCTAGTATGTGGCAGAGCTGAAATTCCAACCCAAACTTCCATCAGAGAGTAAAATCCAAGTTCTTGTATATGTCATACAAGGGCTCCATGATCTGCTGCCTGGCTCATTACCACCCATGATTCTGAATTTCCTGCCTTACATGGCGTTCTCTAGAATCACTGAGCTTCTCATTGCAGCTCTATCTGTTTCTTTCTCATCTAGGCAGCTGCTCTTCCTCCTTGGCTTCATCCCTCTCTGCTGGCTCCCTTGGGCTCAATGGCCTCCTTACCACTTCAGTGCACCAGGCCTGTTCCCACCCTGGGCCATTGTTCTAGGAAAGAGCCTTTCTGGGCTTGACCTCAGAAGACCTTTTTTTTTTTGAGAGTCAGTGTAAGTTATGTAAATTATTTATTGATGACAGAAGAACACTATCTTAGTCCAGTTTTTGTTACTATGACAGAATAGCACAGACAGGGCAATTTATATAGAAAAGAAGTTGATATCTTACAGTTCTAGAGGCTGGGCAGTCCAAGGGCATGGCATCACCATCTGATTAGGGTATTTGGGATGCATCATCCCAAACGATGGAAAAATGGAAGGTCAAGTGAGCACATGCAAAAGAGAAAGCATGAGGGGCTGGGCTCACTTTATAACAACCCACTCTTACGGTAACTAACCCACTCCCACCATAACAGCACTAATTCATTCATGAGTGTGGAGCCTTCATGACCTAATTACTTCTCACAGGCCCCCCCTCTTAATACTGTTACAATGGTAATTAGACATCAACATGGGAAAATACATTCTTCGATTGACATCCTACCTCTACCACTTATTAGCTTTTAGACCTTATGCCCTCTCTGAACCTCAGTTGCCTCCTCTATAAAATGATCATAAAACCCAATGTCCTGCCTTCTTAGAGTTCTAGAGTTCTATGAATAATCTCTACAAAGAGCAGGTGCCTCTTGAAAAGCATGATTCTGGAACTAAGGGGGTGTAAAATAACATATGCTTCCTTTACATTGTTTTTTCCTTCTTCTGCTTTTATTTCCCACATTTTTATTTTCAAGATCTCCACATGGTTTGATCACCACCACAGCACCTATTCTAGCTATTGGTAACAATTTATTCAGTAACATCATCCATATGCTCCCTGTGCCCCAGCATGTTTCATGGGTGTTGTTTTGGGCCACTCAGGTCATTTTCAGATTGTTCATGAGTGAGCAAAATGTTTACTTGCATTATTCTCAGTTAGGGCCATGTCCAGGGAGCTGTCTGTGTTGAATAACAGCATTCACTTTTGATTTAAGAATTTTATCTAGCTAGATCAAGAAATAGCTGATGGTGACTCTGGAAATCCTTGTCTCAAGTTATTCATGCTAAGAAATACCACAAAAGAACCCTGGGCCCCAGTTTCTCACTTTCCTCTAACTGGAATATTGCACAAATTTCCTTGCCCTTCCCTGTCCCTCCAAGACACGTCATGCTGACACCTTGCTCCCATAACCCAGGCACGGTGTAGCTGGGGTTGCTGCAGCAACAGCACACACAGAGTAACATTCCCCAGTAACTACAGTGGCTGGGATGTGAGTCAGTTGAAAATTGCGCTGGGTTTTTATTAGTGTATGATGCAGTCCCATGTCATCTACAGTTCCTAGCCTGTCCAAGACTTACACGGGATGATGCGGAACACTCCATGCCAATCACTTTCAAATGTTAGATGGTCAAGGGTTCTCTCACTGAAGTCACTGCAGTTGCTGGTTCCTTCCACAGCACCCCTTACTAATATCTACAGTAAGAAGCCAAAAGTAAAACTCAGGCCCCACTGCTGGAACACCATTTCTACTATTGCATATCCTGTGTACCTAAAAAGCAACAGTGAACCCTGGTTGATGATCAAGAAGCCCCTCTTTTTGCCCAGGGAGTTGGACGATGGTTAACATCCCAGAAGACATATTTTTAACCCAGTTGCTGGGAAGAACATGTGCTGAAGATTAAGGATGGAATCACTGTAATTCTCTATGGGAACTCATGAAAGTGGAACTTGCCGTTTAATACTGATTGACACTGAGCACAGAGTTATTGGTGGTTTCTAATGTGGGATTTGGTTTATTTTTCAGACACGGAGATGACTTGATTGTGACTCCATTTGCTCAGGTAAGCACAGCTTTGTGAATGGGCAGGTTTCTCACAGATGTAAAAATTTAATTTGGGGGATTAGTTCAGGTTATTAATTTAATTTAATTTTAAATCAAGCACAACTATAAATACAAATTCTTGGTTCATTCAAGCAATTCAAAAGCACTGCTAGAGAAAGTGGCTTTGGCTATATTAATCTGTTTCTTATAAACCCATAGAACCAGACTGTCTTTGCTTCAAATAACAAATTAGCTAAAGGGAATACTTAATTGGGCCCATAGTTCCTTAACTGACATAAGCACTAGAAGCAGAAAGCTATATCATGGCTTAAGTTAGGTTTAGTATAATTAGGTATATGATCAGTGCTTGAAATTCAATATTCCAATTCAACCTAATACCTTATTTATCTCTTTTTTACATATATCATTTGTACAGAGATTTAGCTGAGTGATGTGTCGATGTTTACTTCTTCCTTCTAGGCATACAAATCATGAAAATACTTTAACCACATGACATATATGCAAGCAGGTGATAACATGATCTAAAATGTTTTGGAATATATATATGAAAGAGTTGATGACCAGATCTTCTATGTATAGACCAGTACTTCTCAGCCCTACCTGCATGTTAGATTAACCTAGAGACCTCTTATCCCAATGCTCAGGCTGCAGCCCTGGTCAATTAAATCCAAAAATTTGGAGATCTGATCCAAACATCTGTATTTGGTAAAGGCCTCAGTATTTTTCCAGTGTGCAGGAGAAGTTGAGAGTCCCTGGTATAGACAACTAAGGGCAGAATAAGATAAAACTGATTTAACTGGGGCATGAAGCAGGTTTAAAACCAACACTGACGAGTAAGAAATGTTAAATACTGAAATGCAAGTAATACTGAGAGGTTGTAAAAATTATAATCAGTCCTATATCATACATCAGGGTGCTCTTGCACCTTGGACAACTCACTTAAATTTTCTGAGTCCTCTTTGTTTTCAACTGGTAAAGTTAGGGGACTGAGCTGGATGAAAGGCAGTCAGATCTAGTTAAAACCCTTTCACCTCTTCTTGCCAACTAAATGGACTTGAGCAAGTCACTGAACCTTTCCAAGCCTGATCTCTTCCTCTGTTAAATAACAGTTCCAAGAGTACCCACCTCATAAGGTTGCTAAGACACTGAAATAATACCATGCTTGTAAAATGCTAGGCACAATTGCTCAAAAATATAATATAAAAACTTTGTCATTGGTTTAAATGTATAGAGCCAAAAATGTTCTTTCTTTTCTAAAATGTCACAAGTATTATTTTTTAAATGGATTACAGGGTTTAGATAGTAGGATTATGTATAGTTCTACTTTTTAAAACTTTCCAAACTTTCATTACTGTAAGTTAGACCTACAATATAATCAATTCATAAGTAACATAATGTATAATAGTTACTTTTTAAATTAATGCAGGCAATTAAAAATAAAATACAACCACCATCTTTTTCAGATGGTTAACATCTTGTTTGCTGAAGGTTTTGCTGGAGATCATGAATTCTTTCTAGTATCTGTATTTCTGTGTTCAAAAATTTTACACTTGTATGATTTAATAATATTATGTGATACCAAAGTGTTATAAAGTTAGGGGTTTTTAATTGATTACTATTGAAAACATGGCTGGGTGTGGTGGCTCACACCTGTAATCCCAGCACTTTGGGAGGCTGAGGTGGGTGGATCACCTGAGGTCGGGAGTTCAAGATCAGCCTGGCCAACATAATGAAACCCTGTCTCTACTAAAAATACAAAAAATTAGCTGGGCGTAGTGATGGGTGCCTGTAATCCCAGCTACTTGGGAGGCTGAGGCGGGAGGATTGCTTGAACCTGGGAGGTAGAGGTTGCAGTAAGCCAAAATCATTCCATTGCACTCTAGCCTGAGTAACAGAGCAAGACTCTGTCAAGAAAGAAAAAAAAAGAAAGAAAACTTACAATTCTGTTTCTAAGACCTGAGAGAGAGGTGAACAGACAAAATATGACATAGCAATGTAAGTAACATCACCAAACAGAACCAATCATTCCAGTTTGAGTTCATTCAAGTAGCTATTCTTGTTTCTAACCAAATTATCTAGGTATTATTATAAGAAAAAATATATAAATAGTTAATAAAAAATGAAAAAAGATCTGTGTATGGCATATGTTCTTTTATATCAAGTAGTATTTATTAATCTGCAACAAATAGATTAATAAATTGGACTTGAACCCTATCATCAGTGCTCTTAAATTCCAAGGAAATCTAGTCTTTTACTAATTAGACATTTTCTGTAGTGTACCTATAATCTCCAAGAAAAAAAAAACAGATTTAATTTTAAGATATTGGGAAATACACACACACACACACACACACACACACACACACACACACAAAATTTAGTTTTTATATATATATATTATTTATATAATTACATATATAATATATAATAATTATATATAATACATGAATATATATAATTATATATATATAATTTAGTCCATATTAGTAAGCTATTTAAATAAAAAAGATGTGTACTTAGTATACTTGAAAATAGAACTTGGAATATAAATCAACTCTGTATAATTTATAGGCATATCTGATGCCCAAAAATAATCCCATAATATATTAAGACTTTGCTTATGATTAGCTAAGTGACTCACAATACCTTGTAGAGAGTGGTCATTACTCAAGAGGCTGCTGATTTTTTTTTTTTTAAGTGACTTCATCACGATTTTCACAAATGGCCTTTTACTGGAGTATAAGACCTGGAAAGCCCCACTAGAATTAAAAACAAAACAAAACAAAAAACTGTTAAACCCTGAAGAGTTTCACCACTGGTAGAGCATCTATGGGGAGGTGGGTAAGAGAGAAGTCCCAGTGAGTACGTTTAAGTGGCCTTCTCTTAAACCCTGTTGGACGTGATTGGCATATTTTGCTGACCCAATAACTAACTCCTCAAATTTTCTTTAATACAAAGTAGAACACTTACCACTTAACGGTAAGCGCTATTTTAGCATTAACTATTTAAAACTAAAAACATGAGATATTTATGTCACTTGAAGTGATACCAATCTAATTTGTCCTGATATATCATAATTGCTTTCACCAAAGGACAGAAAACAACTGATTTTAGAAAAGTCACTCAGAAAAATATTTAGCCAAGTAGGCCAAAGAATTATCCACTTTTCCTAGCATGCTTTGAAGATTGGAATTTTACACTAAACTCTAATGAAAAAGCTATGCTTCTCAAAAAAAAAAAAAAAAAAAATGAAATAAAACCTTTTTGCATAAAAAGTTTAGAAAAATAATAAGAAAAAGAAAAGGAAAATTTTCTAAAATTCCAAACCCCAAAATAACTACTACTGACATTTTCCTTCATACCCTTTAGATTTATTTTTCTGTGCATATTTTCTTTCCTATGGCTCCTAAAAATGGCCCTCCCCTGTCGAAAGTGTTCGAAGATCCTCTCTCAAATCCATCTCATCTTCTGCCTCTTCTTGAGAACTCATTTCTTTATGCCTGAGTCCATCTCCAAAACACAAAAGGATCTCTCCCTGGTCTTTCCAAATCATGGTTTCCTTTGACCGTGAGAAGAATAAAATCCTAAAATAGAGGAGAATTCAGGAAGCCATGCAAAGATATACTGAACATTTTTGACCAGGCTAAAGCCTGAAACATCTTGGATAGATGTAATTTTCAGAAAGGATCCTATAGTATCTCTCCACAGTCTATCCCATTGTCTAAAACACTGTCAGGGCTAGAAATTCTTGCTGGTGTTTAACCTAAACTCTTTTCCATCTCTGATTTCTTATGCTTTCCCTTATAAGCTCAGAATCCCTTTGGTCCTCAGAGAAAGTGACAGCTTTAAATTTTTTTTATTTCAATTGTTCAAGTATTCTCTTGTGTTTGTTTTGAAATCTTTTGGTGTGGGTGTTTCCTTAGGCACGAAGGCTAGAGAGGAATCCCACTGGAGTGCACTCAGCAACTGACCGTTTTTTCTTGGCCAGAGTTATTGGGGGCCAAGGAGCACTAAGGAGGCACAATGCTGATAAACTGTAGGAAACCCTTCTCTGCAGTCAGCTGCCTCCGGACTCAGTGATCCCAGGATTTGTGACACAACTACCCTGTAGTAAAACTCTAAGTTGACTAGAATTCTCATGTGGAAGTGTGTAATGTTAAATGAAGTAGACTCTGATGAAAGAGAAAACAGGGAAACCCAAGCATTATGCTGGATCCCTGGAGAAACCCTCACATCTTTCAGACTAAGGAGATATTCCTGATTTGAAAATACAGAGGCAGGAGAATAACTTGAACCCGGGAGGCAGAGGTTGCGGTGAGCCGAGATCGCGCCATTGCACTCCATCCTGGGGCACAAGAGCAAAACTCCGTCTCAAAAAAAAAATAAAAATAAAAAAATACAGGGTAGGAACAACAACTACATCTTTTTACCTTTACTCTAACCAAAGTACAGCACCTGGGAGACTTCTAGGATAAAAAATGCAGTAGTTATTAATACTATAGAATATTACCATTTAATTGGTAATAAAATATAACCAATATTCTCATATCCCTGCCTGTCCCTCAGCCACTTCACCCAGCAGCAACAATCTTGTGGCCTCATCACCATCCCCAAGCTTGCAGACTGTGCTAGGCCCTCCCTGCCAGGCTGTGAAAGAAGATAGTCACCTCGTTTCATTTGGTGCTAATTTTTTAACTTTTCTTTAGCCTTAATTAGTTTAAATTACAGCTACTATCTTCTGGACATCTAAGTTCTTTTTACGATCGAACCGTATAAAATTGTCTATCAACCATTTCTGGTGTACAAACCAGCAATTTCATACGGTTTAAACAAAACATAACTTGGAAAGAGATTTTCTTTTCATAAAAATGACCTTTCTATTTTGTAAATAAGCATAATTTGACTCCAGCTTTTTCCGGAGGTAAGACCGAAGTGATGAATCTCTTCCAGCGCGGGTTGCCGCTGTCTCCACCGCGGGTTGCCGCTGTCTCCACCGCCAGTGGCACCTCCACCTCATGGTCTGTGTTTTACCGCCATCTAGTGTTAGCAAATGTGTATGGTTACGAAAAACAATCCTCAAAACCATTTATTTTCCTCTTTTTCTTAGGCTATAATGTTCAGCTGTTTAAGTGTTAAATGATAACTGCATTTTCCTGCTATTTTCAGTGATTCCTACTGTTTAATAAATGTTTAGAAGCACCTAAGGAGATCCGAGAGTAGTGTATGTAAATAACATTGAATTCTTCCCCATGGGCCAATACATGGGCTAATAATCTTTGTCTAAAATTTTTCTGTAAAACTACCAGTATTTCTTTCCTAAGGAATATATATTTCTCATGATTCCCAATGTATTTTTGAAATTTACTGGCTATACTTTTGCTTGGTGGGGCAGAAGAGAAAGAAATGACCTTAATTTTCTAACCAATGAGCTCTGTGGAAGAAACCTCAGAGACCTTTTTGGTTAGCAAGCATTAAGAAGTAAGGACAATTGTAAAAGGAGCATTAAAGCTTTTACTACAGTTCTTAAAGAGTCGAATTCAGGGGAAGTGAGGGCTGCCCTGAACAAAGCAAAGATCAATGAAATTTTAATTTAGGGGCTTCAGTAAAACGGTTTATAGTTCTCCCCACAGCCTACAGTAACAGATGCTCCCTCTTTGTGCCCTGCAATGAAAGTGAAAGCTTAAAAGACTAACACAGTGATAACAGTGATGACGACACCAAGAGTCAATCAGCGAGGCCCAAGACAACACCCCCTTATAAGATTTGTCTAGAAATGTTATTTACACTTCTGCCAATAAATAGCATACATGTCATACTGTAGAAGATAATAGTTAACACCAAACGTAAAATTTATAAAATACTGTTTGTCCTACTGCAAAAAATAAATAAATAAATAAATAAATAAATCCACACACACAATAAATAATCTAATACTGGCATGCATAGGAAATAACTTGTCTACCAGGTTATTTATTGCAACGGTGTTTGTCAAAAATCAACTTTAAGACAGAAAACCTAAAAGCTGATTGCTAGTGGCCAGGCAACTGAATGTCTGAAGGAGAGACTGGTAGACAGATTTCTTTTTTCACTTTTTATTTTGAAGTATTTCATATATATAAGAGAATATAGCTGGTAATTATGTAAAATATAAAGAATAATACTAAAATGAACAGTTTAGGAAATAGAACAGTATCAGTATTTTAATGTCCCCTGAATGTCCCTCCCCAGGTTAATCTGTTTCTATTGCCTCTTTTCAGAAATAACAATAATTTTGATTTTTATCTCAATCATTGAAGGGGAGACTTTTTGCTTTGTACTCTTTTGTTTAAATTCTGAAGCATGTCAAGATATAAATTATACAAAAATAAATTTTAAACTAAAAACCAAGACAAAATAATATTAAATTAGATTATTTATTAAATTAGTATTATAACAGAGGCAAAAACTCCTCTACAGAAATTTTTCTTTTCGTGACTGATGTTTCCTTTCAAATGGCCATAGAAAATAAGTTGCCTGCAGCTCTATGCCTATTTACCCAGCTGTCAACTGCAGTGAACTTAACTATTATGTATGGGAATAAAACTCTCAGAATTCTGGAGTTAAACATTTTGCCTAGGAAAGGGATCAATTAGCTGGTGCAATGATTTTATCTTAAAGTATTCATTAGTGTGTTTGATATTCACTTCTTAAAACATAAATTAAGCCTGCATGATTTAATGACAGTGGATCATTTATCCGATTTACTTCTGCATCATTCAATATTTCATGCCTAATGAAAGACATCGTGGTCTGATGTCAGCAGTTGGCTATTTGAATACTCCATCATAGGCAGCGTGACCTTTCAGAGCTGTGGGTTGTTTATATGAGATAATGAGCCAGGTTTTTCCAGTGACTGAGTTAATCACGGTTGGCTTCTTAGGAAGCAGCATTAACTCCTTTAGGGGAAAATGCTGTACGTCACTGTCCCAAAGTGTACACAGCTCTCCATTGACTTATACAAACGAACATCAATTTCATAATCAAAAACAACAACAACAAAACAGAGTCTGGGACATTTTTGTCTTTAAAAAAAAAAATTAGACTGATTTTAGTCTAGGTCCGTGCCAGATGAAAAATTTCTGAAAACAACTCTGGAACCCTTGGAGCAATTAAAAAATTGGACTCTTGAATTACCAATGCTAAGCATTAAGTAAATTTCCCATGTGCATGCCAAGTCATTAAGTCAAAAGTAACGCTGCCATCATGGGCTAATATTGGCTGAATGCTTTCTATTTGCCAGGCACTGTTCTTGGCACCAAACCTGTCATTCCATATACTCCTCACAATTCTACGAGGTAGGTATCACCATCCCAGTTTTCCCGGTTAGGAAGCTGAGGTACAAAGAGGTTGCATATCTAGTCCAAGTTCACACATTTACTACATAACAGAGCCAGACAGTCTGGGTTGTTACATAATACCTACTCAGACATTTGGAATCTGTGTTTTACATAAACTTAGCACTCTAGCTGTCACCCAAATCACCTATAATCCCATCTAATATGGGTTTGACCCTGGGGAAACTTGCCTATTTCAGGAAAAAGAGAGGAGGGAAGAAGGAGAAAAGGCTCTTGGAACCTTCTCCTAGGCTCACTTCCAGTCCGTTGGCTACTTTTTAGTTCCACATGGAATTAGAAAAAGTGACTGTTAGAGATAGTGATGCCTATTGGTCCTGCCTTGTCATGTGTGTGGGCATGTTGTGTCTATGTATTCATTTAGTCAACCAATTTTTATTGAGTATCTTCTGTGTGCCAAGCATTGTGCATGTACAGGGCAGTAGCATTTTACATAGGAAATGCATCCCTGAGAGTTTCTTACAATGCACAATTCAGATAACCTTAACAAAAGAAAGCAATGTCTGCTTACTAGCTAGAGTAGCCATGTAGCAAAGGTAGAAAAACAGTTTAAAATTCACTTCACTTGACAACTTAAAATTATGGGATTCTTAATCAATTTTTGAAGAGATCTGGGAGTAGGGAACTTTTTTATCCCTAAAGTGAGATTTATTAGCATTTTATATTATACTATTTGAAATGTGCATAAAATGCAATCATGTTATCTGTATATCGCCTGGAATATTGTCTTGGTGACTAAGGAACCCAGAAATACTGTGGAAACTGCTGCTACTGTCACCATATTCACAGACAATAGGGAGAGATTTCTGGAAAATCCCTGCAGTCTGGCCTCTCTGGATTTCCTGTGGATACCTACAAACTTCACTAAGTGTTGGGAGATTCTTTAGTGGTATATGAAACTAAGTTTCAAGCAATATCAAGTTTTCTCTTAACAAACCATTTTCAAGTGTATTTAAAATGGCCTTAGTTCAAGAAGTTTCAAGAATCCTTTCTTGTTGTAGGTCTTGGCCAGTCTGCGAACTGTACGAAACAACTTTGCTGCATTAACTAATTTGCAAGATCGAGCACCTAGCAAGTAAGATATCCTTTTTTCCCCTCTTTTTGCTGAACTTTTATATAAGTTTTCTCAACTTGATTGAACCCAAGGCAATATGTTAGACTTCTCTGTGTTGTTGCCACGTTGTCTAACCGTGTATACTAAGTCATATGATGTCCTGTTAATTTTCTATAAATACTTTGTGGTGATGGTTCTAATATCAGAAATGAAGCAGTATGACAAATAAATATGGTGATTCCATCTGTCAGAAATCATCTGGCATGATCAGTCCTCTGCCCAGTTATTTACACTCAGGGTAACTTTATAGTTTTGGCTTACTTCATAAATTAACCGTGGGTGAATAATCTCATCACACCTTAAGATCAGCTGAAAGTCATCCTCTCAGGACAACGATGATTTGGAGAAGTGACATCTCATAGCAAAGACCTTTGATTCTCCTGCTGTTACTGACTTTCAGATCAGCAGCATTCATGGAGCAATTAATAGAATAGTGGTTTATATGACAACAGGGAAAGCATTTGAAAGATGGGAAATGATTATCATTTCAGGTTCTTGATAAAGGCAAAAAAATCTAAAAAGATAAAAGTAATTTTTCAATATTAAATGGAAAACTGGTTTGCTGTTATTTCAATGTCCTTTTTTTTAAAAAAAAAAGTCTGTTATTAATAAGAAATAAGATATTAAAATACAAACTTCAAATAATTTTCCAGAAGGAATAAAAACATTTAAATCAATATTAAGAGGATAGTGAATATAAGTATATTATAACTTTTTTTTTTTTTTTAATGGAGTCTTGCCCTGTCGCCCAGGCTGGAGTGCACTGGCGCGATCTTGGCTCACTGCAAGCTCCACCTCCTGAGTTCACGCCATTCTTCTGCCTCAGCCTCCCGAGTGCCTGGGACTACAGGTACCCACCACCACACCAGGCTCATTTTTTTGTATTTTTAGTAGAGACGAGGTTTCACCCTGTTAGCCAGGATGGTCTCGATCTCCTGACCTTGTGATCCGCCCACCTCGGCCTCCTAAAGTGCTGGGATTACAGGCGTGAGCCACCGCACCCGGATGGAACTACAACGTATCTAAGTGTATAACATTTCATAGTAGTTAGTACTTCTTAAAAACAATGAAAAATCTGAACTTTCCATTTCATAATAATAAAATTGACGTCCCAAATTCACAGTTTTTATTATCAAAAATAGCTCTGGTCATTATTCAAGTACTTCTTGTGATAGAAAAAAAAGTTTTAAAAAATCAATATAAATGTAACAATGCAAGTTATTGGAATGGAACCCATTAGATTCTGTTTTTCCAGATAATGAATTTTCACAGTCCTATTCTCTCAGCCCGAACACTTCTCATCTTCTTCTTCCTCTCTTCATCTACTGAGCTAATTGTCATTCATTCTTTGGATTGCAGCTTAAATAAAATTCCTTTTGGAGCACTGCCCCTGGCAATACCCAACATAGACACACTCACAAGCCCTAATCAAAGTGACGTGCCTTTCCATCTCTGTCTGGTTGTACCTTGTACCTGATTCCTGTGTTAGCACGTATCTCTCTGTGCTCCTGTTGCCTGTTTGTCTACTGGGATGCTCCTGAACACTGTCAGTTCCCAGTGAGTAGGAATGTAGTTGGTTCACATTTGTATTCCATGTGCCTAGTATAATACAGAGTCTTATCAGTCTGCAAAGGCCTGTTCACTGAAAGGGTAAAGTAGTAACTCAGCATGTAAAATCTGAGGGCATGCTTTGAGGTACCCCTTCATTACCAATCACATTTTCCATGTAACATGGCCGCACAATATCACACTGACCTCAGCGGCCCCCTTGGGCTTTGGGGATTTGGTAGCTTATAAGATCAGTCACCTCCCCCTTAGAAAGTCTCAGCTCTGCGGAAGAAATGAAGTTACTGGTTGTCACTCGCAAACTTTTTAGTCTTGAATTTTACCCGGGAAACTGGGATTTTTGTCTTTAAAAGGTGAACAAGAAACTCCGTTTATGCTTCCTTTATATATAGTCACCTGGATACCAGCATTTAAATCTGTGGCAGGCAGGCAAATAGTTGATCAGTCAGGCTCCAGAGATGATCTGAGGCCTGTTTCTTTGCAAGACAGAAGTTTTCAGCTGACATACAGGGACAGAACAGATTGAAATGGCAAGGAGGAGCTAGAAGAAAACAGAAAATCATAGCTTAAGCCTGAACTTCCTCTCTGCCTTGACAATGCCCAGGGTGACATCTAACCAAACAGTGTTATCTGGCAGACTCTAAGTAAAGGCCACTGTGGTCTTCCTTTTGGTCAATGCAAATTTGTGCCTCCATTACTGATTCAAACCAAATCGGCTTCTTTGGGTATCAGAATAGTAGGATTCAATCTATACACGGCTAAACTCAACTCTGTTCAGCGAGAACAAAGTGCTGTAACTCTGCCTCATCACATGATGACCCTGGAGGAACCAGAACTTTCTCGCTAGGCACTCACAGAGCCGCTAGAACATTTCCAAGCTCATCCTTGGATTTTGTGGAAGGCATGTGCTGCTTTGCATAAGCCACTTTTTTTTTTTTTTTTTTTTTTTTTTTTTTTGAGACGGAGTCTCTTCACTCTGTCGCCCAGGCTGGAGTGCAGTGGCATGATCTTGGCTCATTGCAAGCTCTGCCTCCCGGGTTCACACCATTCTCCTGCCTCAGCCTCCAGAGTAACTGGGACCACAGGCGCCCACAACCACGCCTGGCTAATTTTTTGTATTTTTAGTAGCGACGGGGTTTCACCGTGTTAGCCAGGATGGTCTCGATCTCCTGACCTTGTGATTCGCCCACCTCGGCCTCCCAAAGTGCTACGATTACAGGCATGAGCCACTGCACCTGGCCCACACATTGCTGACTTGTTAACACACTACTGGTTCCTGTCACCTTGGGTTTTTTGCTTTTGTTTTGCCTTTGTGATTTTTTATTCCACAAGTGAGTTCTGGCTCATTTGTCATTAAAGGAGGTATCGATGCAACCCTGGATCAAAGGATTAATATTTTCTGCTTGCCATTACCTGTTCAGATATCAAGTTCCTGAGTGCCAGTTAATTGTAGGATTGATAGTAAAAGGAGATAATCAGTAACAAGTCAAACATTTGGTTTTCCAAAACTGTAGAGTAGTGTAAAAATATTAATTTCATACCATTCCCAGACAAAATCAATGGTTTCTAAATTTTCACAGAGCAAGAACTAAAAAGGAATAATCAGGATATCGATTATTTGAATGATAAACTCTTAGCAAGAAGGTAACATGTAACACTCTGTTCTGCACAGCAACACCCCATCTCTTAAAAAAATAAAGTTTTATTAGCCAAGCATGGTGACATGCACCTGTAGTCCCAGCTACTTGAGAGGCTGAGGTGGTAGGGGGAATCACTAGAGCTCAGGAGTTCAAGGCTGCGATGAGCTATGATCACACCACTGCACTCCAGCCTGGGCAACAGCCTGGGCAACCCTGTCTCAAAAAAAATTTTTTTTAATTTTAAAAAGAAGAAGATAATTACTGGTATATAGACCAGAGCTATTTCAGAGCAGTTGCTTAAAATATTAACCTTTTAGTTTATCGAGTTTAAATTCTCCCCATTTTTCCCCTAACCATTTTATTTTATAATTAAAAAAACTAAAAGAATTCAGAAGTAAAATTTGGTGCATTTTCAATCAAACACAAAATTTTAATCACAAACTGATACCAATAAACTTAAGAGCAATGAAAGGGAGCCAGAGGCTGAGTGGAACTAGTGAGAATTTACAAAATCCCAGGCTGCTTTCCCCAAGTTTCCCGCACCCTGCTAAGAGATTCATCATCTCAGCAAGGCATATTTGAAGAGCCTGATGCTATCGGCACATATGTGAGGCTGTGCATACAGGTTCCACAAAAACATCTAAAACTAAGGCAACAAAGCAGAGCATAGGCCCTAGGATCACATTCATTTAGTTCAAATCTCAGCTTTGTTACTTAAAACTAGTTCTTCAAATTCTCAAAGTTTTGGTTTTGTCATTGGTAAAATGAGAACAATGAAACTTACTTCCTTAAGGCTTATCATGAGGATTAAATGAGATAATTCATTTAAAGTGCTTATTTTGCAATGTCTGATCCACAGGAAGTGTTTATTAAGTGTTAGCCATTGGTAGAGGCAATATATATATATAATTATTATATACCTTATATATGTATCAGACATCTTTGAATGTATCTAAAAGTTTTTTAAATCATTATATTTTAAAAGCTGTCAATTACAAGTAATAACTTTATAAAGTTATATTTCAAAAATGTTGATGGATACTTTATAAATGATATTCTTTTCAACATAATTTATTAAGCACTGACTGAATACTGGATGCATTGTACTAGGCTGTGTAGGGAATATAAGTTAATCAGACAACATGCTTTTTTTTTAACTTCAAGGGGTTTATGGTAATTTTGTGGAACTTGGCAAACATCTGAAAACTTAGAGAATACAAGATAGAATTTATTTAAGTACCTTTGGCTTAGAGTATTTCTAAAGCCTCTACTATATCTATTTGGACAAGCCATTAATATACCTCTCTAACAAAGATATCAGAAATATAAGAATATAAGAAAGGAAATATAAGGAAACAGGAAAAAGTTCAAATAGCTTCTCTAATTATAAGATAGTTTACAATAAATCATTCACTTCTAATAATGTACAGGCAATCATGAGAATATATGCCAACAATAAAAATTTCTTAACCCTGCATTAGGGAAAGCAATTATACATTGACTGCTTTTTCAGATTCAGAGTCTGTACGCCCTGGCTTCAGTCAATAATATCAGTAAGAATTTCCTCTTCTCTCATGTCCCAGTGACACTTACATCAGCTTTATTTACCCCAAGTCAATCACTGTGAGATTTTACTGTTTTCTTTTTGGACATGTGTGATCTGAGCCATAATACAAAGAACGCCTAGGGACTTGTCTGGCTAGTCTGAAAGAAATCATTTGCATGTCCAAACTTAAAAATAATTCTTTAAAGTAAAAGGCTGTATCTGAAATGACTGAGAGAGCGATCAAATCAACAAGCCCCACATATTTACTGCTTTGTATTTTTCTGTCTTTGTCAGAAGATCACCCATGTGCAACCAACCATCCATCAACAAAGCCACCATAACAGGTAAGAAAGATCTGGAGCTTATTCTTCATGTGTCTAGGAAGAAACCATTTCTGCCAAAAGTCAATATAACACCAACACCAATTTCATGCTGCAATTTGAAAATGTTAAAGAAATAAATTCTTTCTTCTCTACATTATCATTTCTATCATTGATCTCACAAATTGTCTAAGCTGTTATGTGGAAAATTTTTACTGGTTTACATTTTTTTTTACCAATGTACATTATTTTTAACCATTTAACTATGTGCTTATACTCATTTGAGCATTGCTCTGGGCATTTGTATTTTGAGAGATGGTGTTACTTTCAAGTCGCTTCCCATTCTGGTTCCACACATGTGTTATTAGCATGATATAATATGTCATCATTTAGTTTAATAAGAGTGAAGGCATAAATAAAAGGAGTAACATGTTGGTTCGTCAATATCTCACTTGTGTGTAGGAAGGAACATTGTTTCAGTAGTCCAATAAAGAACTGAGAGAGCTGAGAAGAAACTCAGTTTGGGAGGGGAGAGAAGTTAATATACAATACAGAAAAAAGTTCAATGAGATCAAAACACAGGGATCTATAAATGTTTGGGAAAGAAAAATAAGAGGAAAGATGAGAGAAGTCAAGTGCATAAAAATAAAATTATCTCAATTCCTATTAGTCTGTTTTAGGCACAGAACTTGACCCCAACTGAACCAAAAACAGAATGCATGATCTCATTTTGCTGAACCTGAAACCAAATTGAACTCTTTTGACTATTTCTTGAAACCCCAGTTGATTCATTAAAATAATGGCCTGGAAAAGAAAACCTATGTTTTCTAAAATTGTTACCAGAAGAAAATTAGCATATTCTCAAAACTAAAACATTCTTCATTGGATTCAAGTGTCTTCCTTTAGCTCCAACCTATAATGTGCTAAGGAGCTCTTATTAAGTTATTAGTGAGTACACTTTGGTTGGAATTTAACTTTATCTTGTCCAGATGTCTGTTTCTGTTTGTGGACACCACATTAGAGTTGATTCTGGTATCATTGTTAATGTCATCTTTTCTGAAAGTCATCAAGTGGAACTTATATTTCAATGAATGTTAAATTATTGATTCTCTTCTTCATGTTTCTCTTTCAAAATATTATTGGTGATGACTTCCAGTTATCATTTTATAGTACATATATGGTTAACCAGTTTTGTTCTTGATATTGATCAAGAAATGAACAATAGGGCCAGGAGTGGTGGCTCACGCTTGTAATCCCAGCACTTTGGGAGGCCGAGGTGGGTGGATCACTTGAGGCCAGCAGTCCAAGACCAGCCTGGCCAACATGGCGAAACCCCATCTCTACTAAAAATGCTTAGCGTGGTGGTGAGCACCTGTAATCCAAGCTACTTGGGAGTCTGAGGCAGGAGAATCGCTTGAACCCAGGAGGCAGAGGTTGCAGTGAGCCAAGATTGTGCCACTGCACTCCAGCCTGGGCAACAGAGTAAGACTGTCTCAAAAAAAAAAAAAAAAAAAAAAGAGAAAGAGAGATGAACAATAAAAATTCCTGTATGCTAAAATAAATACTTTGAGTAACTGATTTCTTCTGCCAAAATTCAAATTCAATATAAATGAGGCTAAACTGAGTTGGAGGTGTGCTCTGTTTCTAGGCACTTTCCTATGTTGAGGTATGGACAAGCCTACATTTATGACCTTGTACCTGGGGCCTCTAGTGAGAGAAGCCACATGGAAGCTGATCTTCATGCTGCTTCAGGCACTAGATCTGACCCCTATCAAGAGGGACTACCCTCAACCCCCAATTTTGTAATAAGCAAGAACTGACATTGCTGTTTGGGCAGAATGCAGTGCCATTTTGGTTCCTGGAAGCTTTTTTAGCTTGAGGTCACGTATGAGCTGGCCTCACAGGTGGAGCAGCATTCTGTCTCCCAGAAGAGCAGCATCAGGTACCAGTGGAAATTGTTGTGTCTGACAACAGATGGTTGGGTGCTCAGTGGTCAGGGCAGCTGCCCAGCCACCCCAGCAGATGCCAGACACAGATTAACAGGAGAGAGTAGCTACACTCAAGGGGCACAGACTTGATCTTAAGTATATGTGACAGACCTCACAGAAGCTCCTAGAAATGTATACATAGTAAGGGGGCCCTGGAACCATACCAGAGGGAATTATGAGTCACAGAAATTAAGAAATTAAGGTGAATATGGCCTCATTCATACCCTCAAGCTCCTGACCTGAGGCCTAGGGACAAGGGGGATACAGAAATACCTTATCTAGAAAGGGAAACGAATTAACTGTTGTTACCACTCAGTGCCGCTGGGCTCCTCACAAAGCACAACCAGAAATGAACTGACTAAAACTGGGAATTCATTTTTCTTGCCCAAACGTAGCAAACCAAGGTGGGAACATGGCATAAGGATGGAGGGATGAGGGCAGTAGCAGGGGAAGGTTCCCCATTCTGAGCCCATTTTGGAAAAAGTGGGCCTTTAAAACCTCAGTACTAGTAATAATAATAGTGGTTGAGACTTTGACTTTAGTAAGATTTGAGACACTCAGAAAAGGCAGTGCTTGTGCCTTTCCTCCCTCCGCAACTGACCGCTCAGGCCCCACCCTCTAGGCTCACTCCCCCTGAAGTTGGAACCTGGCTGTACCTTGGCAGTAGTCCTGGGAAGGGCAAAGAAGTGTTAAAAAGAGTCAGTGAGGCACCCTTAAGATGAATGAGTTCCTATTGCTAGGGGTCAGACCTAGTGCCTGGAGCAGCATGAAGACCAGTTTCCATGTGGCTTCTGTCACTAGAGGCCCCAGGTACAGGTTCACAAATGTAGGCCTGTCCATCCCTCAACATAGGAATAAGGTCTAGAGTAACAGTATAGCCTAACAGTTAAGTTCCTGGCTCATCCAAAAGGCTGCTAAAGCACACAGCTCCAAGTGCCTCTGGAGGGCAACTCCACAGAACATCACGATATGGTCCCCCTAGAATTGTACCACGTGTTTGCTTTGCCTGCCCAGAACTCAAATCATGCTCTATCATGAGAGCTTTGTGGCCCTGGGCAGGTTGCATACCCTTTCTCTGCTCAGTTTCCTTGGCTGTAATATAGTGACACTGCTTCCTACAGTTGTTGTTGGGTTGAATGAGTGAACACACGTGTTGCTCTTAGCATAGTGCCTCACAGAGCCAGCACTTAATACATCTTTTTAAATTCCATTTTGTTGTTATTACTTGGTTTTGTTTTTAGGACCCACCATATAGATAGAACTAGGGGTTTCTTCATCAGTTCAGGCTGCCTTAACAGAGTACCATAGACTGGGTGGCTTATAAACAACATACGTTTATTTCTCACAGTTCTGGAGGCTGGAAGTCTGAGATCAGGATGCCAGCATGGTTGGGTTCTGGTGAGAGCCTTCTTCTCAGTTGCATCAGTGCTCTTTATAAGGGCACTAGTCTCATTTGTGAATGTTGAGTGCTCCACCCTCACAACCTAATCACCTCCCACAGGCCCAGCCTCCAAATATCAACACATAGGGGGTTAGGATATTGAATGAATTTTGGGGGCACACAAACACTCAGTCCATAACAAGGGGTAATGGAAAGAATAAGACAAAGACACAAAGGAAGGAAAGGGAACAGTGAGAGAAAGGCAAGCTTGCAGGATCATAAGAGGAAAACTTATGGGTCCTTAAATTGGCCAAAATGGATGCACTTGCTTTGTGCCCATCAAAATGGGGTCTCCCACTGCTCCCAGCACTGTCTCCTTTATTCTCATCACAATTCACAGATGCTGGTGGCTTTGCGATAGAGATGATACACTGTTGTTCAGGATGAATTTCAAAGTCTAAGAACTCACTTTTGAGTCATAGTTGTTTGACGGAGAAACATTAATTCTCTATCACTTTTCTGTAAACCAACTCTAATTTTAAAAAAGAAGAGTTAAGAACTTCAGCTGTCTACATATGACATACCATGCTTTCTAAGGAGTTGTCCCATAGAATTTAAAATACCCTCTTCCTCTTTTCAAGGTTATTACATTTGACATGTGTTAAAGCCAGGAGACTTTGATTTTTTTTTTTTTTTTTTTTTCTTGAGACAGAGTTTTGCTCTTATCGCCCAGGCTGGAGTGCAATGGCGTGATCTGAGTCTCACTGCAACCTCCACCTCCTGGGTTCAAGCAATTCTCCTGCATCAGTCTCCCAACTAGCTGGGATTACAGATGTCCACCACCATGCCCTGCTAACTTTTTGTGTTTTTAGTAGAGATAGAGTTTCACTATATTAGCCAGGATGGTCTTGAACTCCTGACCTCAGGTGATCCACCCACCTCGGCCTCCCAAAATGTTGGGATTACAGGCATAAGCCACTGCACCCAGCCGAGAGTTCGATTTTATAGCATTAGGGTTTTAAAGCAGATAGGTCACTGACCAGTTTTTATTTCCATATATAGTAGGCAAACATACAGGTCTAAAATGATCTAACAGTTCCTTAAAAGTAAGGCTTTGAAGTGTGCATTTTAAAAAGAGACTTACTACTAAGTAGCTTTTTTGCTCTTTAGTGTGGTATGACAAAGATGATGTGTGTCATTTGGAGCCTGAATGTGAATCCAGTCTCTCCCTTTTGCTTCATTTCCTCATTTTGGAGACTTGAGTACCTAACACTTAGGACTGTTGCAAGAATTCAAGGAGATAAGTTATGTAAAAGGATAGAGTTCAAGTTGGGCATGGTGGCACACGCCTATAATCCGAGCTACTCAGGAGACCAGGGTGGGAGGACTGCTTGAGCTCAGGAATTCAAGACCAGCCTGGGCAATGTAATGAGACCTTGTCTCCTAAAGAAAAAAAAAAAATGGAGGCCAGGCATGGTAGCTCATGCCTGTAATCTCAGCACTTTGGGAGGCCGAGGCAGGTGGATCACCAGGTCAGGAATTCAAGACCAGCCTGGCCGAGATGGTTAAACCCCGTCCCTACTAAAAATACAAGAATTACCCCAGCACGGTGTCAGGTGCCTGTAATCCCAGCTACTCGGGAGGCTGAGACAGGAAATCACTTGAACTCTGAGGGCGGAGGTTGCAGTGAGCTGAGATCAGGCCACTGCACTCCAGCCTGAGCGACAGAGTGAGACTCCGTCTCAAAAAAAAAAAAAAAAGGAAAGAAAGAAAAGAAAGGACAGAGTTCCGAATGTGATGAGGAACTCACCAAGTGTTTCTTCCTACAGCCCTGTCCCATGCCTGACTTTTTTTGTTGTTGTTGTTCCTAAATCTGATTTAAAAACTGGTAGAATAGAGGTAGCAGAGAATATTGGTGTGTCAGCTTCTTTGGCACACTTCATTTATGATTTTGTTTTCACATAGTCATGGCATGACATTTTTAGTAATCTTTTTATCACTTAGAGTAAGGCTCACCTACATACATCCTTAATGTATGGTACACACCAGAAGTAAAGAGTGCGTTGGAACATGAGAGGGTGGCAAAGAGTCAGAGATGCCCACGCCATACCTGTATTGGGACAGTGATCCCATTTTTGAAGTACAGCCGTGTAGCTTGGAGCATAGTCAGTCCCTGCAAGCATTTCGTTTTCAAACAATGTTAGCTCAAGGCCAAGTGTTCTGCAGCCATCTCATTAAATGTTGCTACATCTTCACAGTACCATCTTCAATGTTTCTGAAATTCCATATTTCCAATATGTTTATTTAATCATCTTCAGTTAGAGGATTTTCACGCAAGGACCCAACTCTAAAGAAACTTATTTAAATATCTTTATTTTAAAGATGAAAAAACTGAGACTTAGTGAGAGAAGGTGCTGCTTAGTGACAAAGCCAGGAATAAACACGTGGTTCCTTTTTCGAGTCCATGGTCCTTCTTACACCTTTATAAAGTAAAATAACCCATTAGATTTGGGTAGCCTTTACACCCACCATGGAAGTATAGGTTTTAGAGAAAGTAAATGAAGTATTAATATTAACTAATGAGTAGTAGATGTGGCATTGTATTATTTGTATGTGAGCTTGAAAATTTCTCATCCCAACCTCTCACTGGACATGTCTTTATAGTTATAGCTATTTTGATTATATCTACTTCTTATACCCCAGAGGCATACAGACCAGCAGCTTAAGGCAAAGGACTTCTGGCTTTTGACTTTGGAAAATACAAATTCTTCTACAGGAGCAGTGAAACTAGTACAGCTGCCTGCTCTTTACCTGTAGGGGGAGACACATGATGCAGTGACAAACATAGAACAACACAGAAGTGGTTTTAGTCTAGAAGAAAAAAAAAAAAAAACGGTCTGAGTCTTCATTCCATTTTGTATTTTTTTACCCTGAAGATTCATGGCTTCATTAAAAACAGTAAGTGCATTCTAAATAGAATTTAGTCAATTGGCAAGTAGAGAATTAAAAAGTAAACTACCCAAATAATGCTAGTCTGTTAAAACACAATGAGAAGAAATTTAATCTTATATGTTTATTGTTCTAAAGCACAAGCAGTTTCTAAGAATTAATAAGGGGGAAAAACAATAACGATATTTAACTGGGACAATTTTTTTTTTGTTATCTGGGCTAATCGCTTAATGCTTTGAGCTTATTGAATGAAAGAATCTGAGCAACTATTTCATGGTGACAATAACGATGCTGGCTACTTACTTAGATCTGCCTTGTAAGTCTGTGTGTGTGTGATAAAAGCAAGTAGTATATATAATTTTTTAAAACGAAATATAGAGACAGCTAATAGATGGGAGCAAGAACCATATAAAGAAGGCAAAAAGGATCTACGTGAGAGAAATATGTAAGTCCTCAGGAGATACTGAAGTAAAACATGTATTGTGTCAGTGTATAGGGAAGACAGGAGACCCAGCCATTGCCAGAGAAGCCCCACTTCCTCCTCAACCACCAGCAGGCAGCAGCTTCATGCTGTAGTTCTTTTTTTTTCCTTTAATAGAGTAAAGGTTGTGGCCACACTTTAATAATTGCAGAAAATATGTGTTCATTAAGCTTTTTAAAAAATGTGATTAAAAAATGCTGATGATACATTATGTTTAATAGCTTTAATAAAAAACTGATAAAGCATCGAATACATCCAATGACTGTTGGATGTCCTAAATCTTTTAAGCTAAAGGAGTTTACTTTTACAAAAATCCTCATTGAAAAAGAATCTTCTGGCAAAATCATTGAACTGAAAGATTTGCATAAATGCATGGAGTATGACTATTTATTAGTTAAACTTATGATCTTTTAGTGCAGTAAAAGTCAGTTTTCTTTCTTACAAATTAATTTGTTTTGGCCTTTTATGCTTTTATTTAGATAAGTAGAGCCATACCTATTAATATATAAAAAGATCAGATCTGACACAGTGGCTTTTTGACCAGAGATTGATTGAAGTTAGACTTGGTTTTATGAATAGTGAAAACAAGTGCTATGGCCTAATTGTGAGGGGAAATAATTTAATTGTACCTCTCTTGTCTGAATATCTGATTTGGATGCTTTGTTATAACTTTAATTGAAATAATTAAATGGGGCTGCATATTCATTTCGTCCAGCAAAAAGATTATGAGTCAAGCCACATATGTTAAAAACCCAGCTTTCCTCTTACTAGTTGTCTAATTTTGGTCAATGTACTTAAATTCTCCAAGTTTTGGAGGTATTCTTTATCAGTGAATTCTAACTCAGTGCTTAATATAGTACTTGGTACCCAGAATGTATTCAACAAATGTTACTTATCATTATTGCTATAATATTATTATTATAATTATCTACGTGGTCAGCAGTATTTTCCATGCACCTTATATATAGCATACATAGGATCTGGAGGTAAAATGTGACTACTGGTTCAAGAAATTTACAAAGTAAGGGAGAAGGAATTATAAATAGTTAAGTACTAGCTAAATGCCATGACTGAAGCCTTTATATTTTTTATTTTAATTAATTAATTAATTAATTTTTAGAAATAGGGCCTCACTCTGTTGCCCAGGCTGGAGTGCAGTGGCACGATCTCGGCTCATTACAACGTCCGCCTCCCAACCTCAAGCAGTCCTCCCACCTCAGCCTCCTGAGTAGCTGGAACTACAGGCATGCACCAACATGTGTGCATAATTTTGTATTTTATTTTTTGTATTTTTTGCAGAGACGGCATTTTGCCATGTTGCCCAGGCTGATCTGGAACTCCTAGGCTCAAGCAATCTGCCAACCTTGGCCTCCCAAAGTGCTGGAATTATAGGTGTGAGCCACAGAGCCCGCACTGAAGCCTCTTTAAATATATATACACACACACACACACACACACATATGTATAAAATAAATATAAAATATATATTTACATATAATAAATACATATATAATAAATATGTATAATATATTTATGTAACATATTTATATATAAATAAATATATAATATTTATATATAAATATGTAAATTATATAAAATATAATTATATATTAAATAAATACATATTTATTATATATAGATATATATATTAATAGAGAGAGAGAGAGCCAGTGGCTCTACCTACGAAATGCTCCCTGGTAAATTTGAAGAACATAATGCTTTCCATGTGGTTAGGGGAGGATTGAGGATTACCTCACAACAAAAGACCAGCAAGAATAAGTATGGAAGCATGGAATGCTTGTCCATATCAGGGGACTGGGAGCAGTAAAGGACAAAATAAAATTAAAAGTGTATAGGAGCAACTGAACAGGAGGCTCCAGAGGTAGATTAAGGAAATAGTATTTGAGGCCTACGTAAATGACAGTGGACCTTAGTTTATGGGTAGTGGAAAATCATTGAGCATTTCCAATCGTAGGAAAAAATATGCATTTCAGAATGACAGTAATTGGAAGCAGTGTAGAAAGAGACTGAAAAGAAGAAAGACTAGGGGCAGCCCTATACTCTTCAGGGGGCTGTCACAGACCTTGTACAAGATCATGATAATGCAGCTCTGAACTGGGGTGGTAGTGGGGCTTTGGAGATGAGGGAATGGATTCACAACTCTTCAGAGATAGAGTTGAAGGGACTTGGGGGTTGATTAGAGCAGAGACCAAGGAAGAATAATTTTAAAGTGAAAGTGTGAGCCAGGTGTGGTGGCTCACGCCTGTAATCCCAACAGTTTGGGAGGCTGAGGCGGGTGGATTACCTGAGATCAGGAGTTCAAGACCAGCCTGGCCAACATGGTGAAACCCCATCTCTACTAAAAATACAAAAATTAGCTGGGCGTGGTGGCGGGCGCCTGTAGTCTCAGCTACTCGGGAGGTTGAGGCAGGAGAGTTGCTTGAACCCGGGAGGCAGAGGTTGCAGTGAGCCAAGATGGCACCATTGTACTTCAGCCTGAGCAACAAGAGAGAAACTACGTCTCAAAAAAAAAAAAAGTGAAAGTATACACATGTTCCTTACAGTGAATGTGCATAAAGGGTTAAAAACAATCCAAATGCTAAATAATGTATGAATTCTATTTAGGGATTTAAAAATTCCCGTAATAAAATAATTTTAATTTATTTTTGAGAATATTTTAATAACATGGGAAAATGTTTATAATTTAAAGAATACATAATAAAGTGCTGTGTGGGCAATAGGCATGCATTTAATGCACTTTAACAATGTATATTGAATTGAACTTAAATTAATTTTAGTTGTTGACCAGTAGTTAGCAAAGGTAGATAGGTTTACCATTTTACATTGAATCTAGTGATAAACATGTTATTTCTCAGGTCCCAGTTGTTAGTTTGCCTCTCCTTGCCTAGAAAGGGCACTGGTGAGACCCAGCCTAAAAATATTTCAATATTATGGTGCCACAGTCGAGCATTCACTGTATTTTAAAATAATAATATCTCTCACATCGGGCAGCATTTTATGGACTATTGAGCCTATGACAAAAATGTTGTATTATCCTTCAGATGATCAGAAAAACTACCCTTAGGGCTGGATGCAGTGGCTCACACCTGTCATTCCAGCACTTTGGGAGGCAAGGGAGGAAGATGGCTTGAGGCCAGGAGTTTGAGGCAAGCCTGGGAAGCACAGTGAGACCTCCATCTCTACAAAATATTTTAAAAATTAGCTAGACATGGTAGTGCACACCTGTAATCCTAGCTACTCAGGAGGATCATTTATGCCCAGGAAGTCGATGCTGCAGTGAACCGTGATCGTGCCACTGCACTCTAGCCTGGGCTACAGAGCAAAACCCTGTCTCAAAGAAAGAAAAGCTACCACGTGAATAAAGGATCTCAATGTCCCCAAAGTCCGCTCCTGCCAGCATCCCTTCCCCGCTGCCCTGAGTTTAAAAAGAGCAATACTTCACAAACCTGTCTCTGATCAAAGGAATCCCCAAGGGCTTCCTGAAAACAAACACAAAATGACTGATTCCCAGACTTTCCAGAACTGAATATCTAGGATAAGGCTCAGGATCTAAATTATTAACAAATACTCCCAGCTGAATGGCTTGATTGACCAAATTTGGGAGAATAATGGAATACTGAAGGAAGCAGGTGAGAGGGCTGCCTGTGTACAGTGTTGTCACTGAGTTGTTGGTAACTTGTTGGAAAATCCCTGTCTTTCTGGAAAGTGTATATAGTGACACTCACACCCTCATCTAACAAACAGTGCAGCCCAGGATAAGCAAGACCATATGTGCAAAGTGCTCCACGATTAGCGAAAGAAAATACAAGGTGATATTATTATCTGTGCTGACTTCGTCAAACTGGACATCAGCGTCAGAGTCATCATCTGTTATCTCTCAAAATACATACAAGATTTTAAGTAGACCAGGTTGCTCCTCTCTGAGAAGAAAATCAAGTATCACGTCTACCTTTGTGGATGTGGGAGGGAGGGAGTTTGGGAAATGTTTAGTAACTGCTTTCTTTTTGTCTTCTCAGACACAGTACCAAGTCTCCTTAAACTAATAAAAGAAAAAAATATAAAAGAACCACACAAACTGCATTCTTCAGTCACTCCCTTTCTCCACAAAGTGCTCCCCACCCATTTCAGCCTTAAAAAATATTCTAGGCATACTCAGAAATACAATGACTGTGGTGGGGCAAAATGTTGAAAATTCCTTTGAGGCTTATTTCCCAAATTTTACTGGTAAGATGTTACACTGAACTATTTAACTCTAAATAAATAGGGAGTATACTCACAGCATCCTTTCTTTTGTTGTATCAAAAAGCCTCTCTCAAAAAATGCCTTAAAAATCAGTTGGATATGTTATTAATACTAATATTAATAAAAGTTAACATTTGCTGACATTTGAAATGTACTAAACCCTCTAGATGAGTAATCTTTTTAAACCTTATGATATCCAAAGACGTAGACATTGTTGCTATTCCTGCTTCATAGATGGGAAACTGGACTAGACAAGTTGAATAATTTGATTAAGATACATAGGTATCTTATGGATTAAATGACAAAGTATGGATTGACTCAGAGGGAGAATGTCAAGTTCTCTTCTAAAATGTTCTGGCCTGTACACGCATACACAAGTTGCTGGATCTGCTGGTCCTCAAAAGTTATTCCCTAGGGACTTCTCTCTTTCTTCTTTTTTTTTTCTCTCTCCTTCCCTCCCTCTCTCTCTCTCTCTGTTTCTCTTTTTCTGTTTTCTTTTGAGAACAGAAAACAAATGTATGCCATCTATTCCTGAATGTATATGAGTGGAGGGTAGGACAAGAGGAAGGATAAGACCTATGGATGCACAGAAACTCTTGGGGAAACCCTAAGAACTCTATATATAAGATAAGGTAAGGATTCCTGCCAGGGATGTAGGATTCTTCAAGCACTCTCCAATTCCCACAGTTCTCTTCCTGACTCCTCTGAAGTGCCTTTTGTCACCAGAGTGCCCAGGGACAGAGCATCAACAAGGAAAGGCCCAGGTGTATGTGAGAAGTCAGGCAGATGGGGTGTTTCAGAAGAACTGGGGTAACGCAGTACTTCAGCGTTAGCACTCACCTTGCTTCTGGGACACTTACAACAAAGGCCTGAAAGTGCAGGCCCCACCTACTAGGAATATTCATCTTCTCTTTGGGTGAAGTCTTTTCATGCCATTATCATCTCTTAGCTACCATTGCTACGCAAAAAATTTCCTAGCTCACTATCTCCGAATGCACTTCCTTGAGATATTTCTGATGCTTAAATATCCAGTGCTTTCTAGTGTGCCATCTTCCTTCTCTTTTTTTTTGTGGTTCCTTTTCAGCACTGTTGATCCTGTGGAAGTATTTCTGATTGACTGTATTCTATAGGCCACACAAAACAGATGGGTGTTTATGACATTCTCTTCTGGATATGTTTCTGATGTTTGCATATTAAACACAGAACTGTCCATGTAAAGAACTTGATTTCTGCCTCTTCTTCGGTTTGCTTTTACTCCTTTAGTCCCTAGTATGTGAAAGGCTGTGCTTAGGCTCCAAGGACCCAAGGAGGAATAAAATACCTCCAATAAGCTTCAGGACCATTACTCTAGAGGTTTGTGGAACTTAAAAAGTTAAAATGTGTTCTGTTGAATGACAAAAAGCATTAAATTAATAGGAAACAGAGGGCTTATAAGTGAATGGATAAATGAATAAGTAAAAGAAGAGAGAAAGGAAGGGAGAGAGGAAGAATGGAGTAGAAGCAGGTGAGATTGTTTGCCTGAAGAGCTAAGAAGCTGCCTACAGTGTTAGCTTAGAGACTGAAAAGGGTTTGGGAAAATAATTCAAGAATTTAGGGAACACTTCACAGCATGAGAACGTGGAATGCTGAGATTGGTAAAAGAAGAGATGTTTCAAAATAGCCAAAAGGAAAATAGAAAAGAACTGGTCACAAAACTGCGATCTCAAAGTTGAACGACAAATAAGATACCTCTGAAGTCATTGATTGTGGACTGACTGTTATTTGACTAATATTGCTTCTACAGAGAGAGACCTAGGTTTTATCCTCCCATAGAAAAAAAATCTCAAACATTGGTAGATTTTGTTTCTGTGTTTTGATGTACAAGTCAAAATCCATGTGAAGGAGGAGGAACAAGACTCAGGGGTCAGAAAATTGGGGTTTCGTGGCTGGCTGTCCTGCTCACCCACTTTACATGTAACCTTAGAAAAGTCACACCGATGTCTTGGATCTTTTCTGTTAAAATGTCGTGGGTAATAATAATACCTTCCTAATTTTGAGGAATTACATGAGATAATCTATGTAAAAAAATTAGCACAGTGTCTGGGACATAGTAAATGTCAGGTCTTATTTAAAGGCTTGTGGAAAGTGCTTAATATGTTGAAAAGTGTTATAAACTACCAGTAAATATTATTATATTATTCAATTACTGTTGATCCTCAAAGCAGCCATCTCTGGAAACTGTACAATTATTTGAGCCCTGATGCTATTGCTGAAAGCATTTTGGAAGTGGCTTTAGAGACCATTTACAGACCATATAAGATACACACATACAAAAAAGCAATAAGCAATCTCACTGGTTTATAGTAACACTTCACTTATGACCAAAAATATTATTTCCAATGTAATTACCAACCCTATTCACCAGACAGAATATCAAATTAGCTTAGATGGCGCTAACTCCAGAAATGAAACCATTCTTAAGGGATTATAAAGAGTTTTTTAAGAAGTATCACATGGACTTTCAAGGCAATTCCAAAACAGGGAGCCCTAAAATCATTACAGTGATGGCAACATATGGAATAAGCATATAAACAGATTTTCCCAGGTGCAATTTTGAAGGAGACAAAATCTGAATTCTAGTCAGTTTGTGAAGGAAAAGGAGCAATCTCTGGGAGATTTCTTTTACCCCTCAGCCAACCTCAAACAGTCTGTCTTTCTACAGACCCTCCCTTACTGTTTCTCTTTACTGGAAACTGTGGAGGGTACTGGAAATAAAGGAGAAGGCCAATGTATCTAAGACCACTGGATCAGAGGGGACCCCAAGAACCTTCATCATTTCCACAGAAAGGGCAGCAGAGGAAATTAGCCTGGCCTTTTGTCATGCTATGATTTCTCAGTGACTCTATTAAATTATTGGGACGCACTAAACAGTGTGTCTGCATCTTGTTCTTTGGGGATTCCATACAATTCTCCCTTTGGCTGGCTTATCACCGCCCCTTAGAAAATGGTGTCTCAGCAATGCTCCTTTGCTTGCAGTTCAAAAAAACCAACTCTGCTCATTTATGCAAAATGAAACTTAGTGGAAAAATATAAGAAGAATTCACAATTCCCTGAGAATTAGTGGGGCAACAGGTGGTGGGGGAGTGGGTTGCTGGAGGTTGAGGTTTGAAGGAATCAGTGCATCTTTGCAGTGCTAGAAGGCTACAAATCAAGGGGAAGGTCTCATGTCGTGAGTAGTCGAGTGAGATCCCTGCAACCGTTCTTAGTTTCTTTGTCATTATTTCAAGAGTCAAACAGCAGTGAAGAGATCTAAGTTGTCTAGTTTGGGTCTTGGGCCTTGGCTAAAAGAGAACAGGCAGGTGGCTTCAGTTCCACCAAACTATGTAATAAAATGTGGTAGGAAGAGCTGAATGATGGGACCAGATTTTGTAGATTCATATTCTAGCTCTGCCACTTAAAATGCTTCTGCTCAAACCATTCATTTAACCTTCCAGAGCCTGAAATTCCTCATTTTTGTAGTAAGCACAATAATAGTATTTATCTCATAGGGAGTTCATGAAAATTATCTGAGGAGATATTTATGAAAGGCTAGGCGTGGTGGCTCACGCCTGTAATCCCAGCATTCTGGGACATTGAGGTGGGCGGATCACCTGAGGTCAGGAGTTCAAGACCAGCCTGGCCAACATGGTGAAACCCCATCTCTACTAAAAATACAAAAAAATTAGCCAGACATGGTGGTGCACACCTGTAATCCCAGCTACTTGGGAGGCTGAGGCAGGAGAATCACTTGAACCCGGGAGGCAGAGGTTGCAGTGAGCCGAGATCGTGCCACTGCACTCCAGCCTGGGTGACAGAGGGAGACTTCGTCTTAGGAAACAAACAAACAAAAAAATATATTTATGAAAAATGAAGCAAAATGCATGACTCACAGTAAGCACTTGATCATTGCTGGTTATACTATTCTTAAGATTATCTAATAGGGATACCAAGTTTATTCCTGAAAGAAATTAGGGTGCTTTTAGATAGGGGAAATAAATGCTAGTAGGATTGGTTTCAATGCACTATTTACTTTATTAATTTATTTCTCACTGAATTTCTTTTTATGATACTCATTTTTTAAGAGATCCAGATGGTACCGTCATTAATGTATCCCTGAGAACTCAGTTCCTCTGAGGGCACAAAAATTATTTGACCATCTCATCATTTGATCCACACACATTTATTGATACCTCTTTTATGCTTGGTTCTATACAAGATGCCATGATATGTGGCCCCTATAGGAAGTCCTGGCCTCTGTCTCTAAATCTGTCATCTCAGCCCAACCCCTGCTTAGATTATCTGTGCCCTCTGCATAGCCATTCACTTTGCCTGGGTGCAATCATGCCTTCCTTACCCAACGTTTAACAAGTCCAGTCCAGCAACCGACATCTTGCCACCCAACAGAAGGAGGGCATTATTGACTCAGAACAAAGTATAGCCACTCTTAGAATAAGCTTATTAAATTTTTTTTTTTAAAGATATGTGCCTTTTCCCAGGGGAGCAACTAGGCATTGTCAGGGGGTGGATTCTTTAAATCAATACAGAGAATCCTGGCTGCACTATTTGTTAGCTATTTGACTTTGGGAAAGTTATTCTCCGAGCCTTAATTTCTCATTAGAAAATGGGAATAATAGCAAACGTATCTCAGAGCATTAAGTAATAATTAAATAAAGTGAATTAAGCACCAAATCTAGCATCTGACACATAGTAGGAACTAAAAAAGAAATACTAGTTCTTGAATAAACATTTTTTGTCCTGACTGTACTATGATACTTCCATCAGTGAGTTTCCAAGGCAAATGAATCATCTTTAGAATTGGAAGCTCTACGTAAGCAACAATGAAGCAAAGAAAACAACTGAATTTCTCTTAAAATTATTTTCCTTTACTAACTTGTCCTTTATTGTCTGTGTTCACGAGAAACTAGCTCTGACTGCAAAAATGTCTGCCTGTTTCTACGGCCAGTTCTTTTCTAGATGTTTAAATTCCTAATTGTGCACACAATCTTAGTCACTATATTTTCATGTGCAAGCAATTAAGACTCATTTAACAGCCCTCCCTCTGGAAGGTTTTGTTCTCCATCTGCCACAAATCAGATTCCTTAGGAACATATTTGATTTTGAAACAATGTTAAAGTACTGTTCATTTTGTTCAAATTTCATTTATGTACCATTTTTTAAAGTGATATAAATGGACAGCCACAAAAAGTTCAGCAGCTGGTCAAAACAAAACATCAAAGACACCATTGAAATGGGGTGAAAAAATTAAAAATTAATATGCTGGGACAACGCCAAATAAAAACGATAGTCTGATAAACATTCCTCAGACACATTTTGCTCATAACAACTATTTCCTTTACAGCAGATTTAAAATATGGGAAAATGGGAATATACCCGAGTTGCCACTCTGAATCTTACCTGTCCTGAGTTCACAGCAATGTATATAATAAGGAAGTCAAAAGGTGGAAAAGAGGAAAAGAGTAAATTTGTAAGTTTTTTGAAAAATATATGGTAAAAAGCTAGAGGTATCCAACAGATTTGTAAAATAGATTCTTCATTTAAGGGCTGGGAGCGGTGGCTCACGCCTGTAATTCCCAGCACTTTGGGAGGCCGAGGGGGGTGGATCACCTGAGATCAGGAGTTCGAGACCAGCCTGGCCAACATGGAGAAACCCCATCTTTATTAAAAATACAAAATTAGCCGGGCGTGGTGGTGCATGCCTGTAATCCCAGCTACTCGGGAGACTGAAGCAGGAGAATCACTTGAACCTGGAAGACAGAAGTTGGGGTAAGCCAAGATCGCGCCATTACACTTTAGCCTAGGCAAAAAAACTCTGTCTCAGAAAAAAAAAAAAAAAAAGATTGTTCATTTAAAAATCAGTTAGATTGGTCAGGCACAGTGGCTCACACCTGTAATCCCAGCACTTTGGGTGGCCAAGGCGGGCAGATTGATGCCAGGAGTTCAAGACCAGCCTGGGCAACATGGTGATACCCCCTTCTCTACTGAAAAAAAAAAAAAAAAGTAGCCAGGCATGGAGGCATGGTGGCACACGCCTGTAACCCCAGCTACCTGGGAAGCTGAAGCATGAGAATGGCTTGAACCCGGGAGGCAGAGGTTGCAGTGAGCTGAGATCATGCCACTGTACTCCAGCCTGGGCAACAGAGCAAGACTCTGTCTCAAAGAAAAAAAAAATCAATTAGATAAGTGAGAATGTATATTCAGGGCAAATTAAATCTGTGCTCTTAGATTAAAAATAAGATTTAATTACAATTTTTTTTTTTTTTTTTTGATACACGGTCTCACTTTTTGCTCAGGCTAGATTGCAGTGGCACAATCACAGCTCACTGCAGCCTCGACCTCATGGGCTCAAGCAATCCTCCCACCTCATCCTCCTGTCTACCTGGGACTACGGGCACACACCGCTGTACCACCACACCTGGCTAATTTTTAATTTTTTTTTTTTTTTAGAGATAGGATCTCACTATGTTGCCCAGGTTAGTCTTGCACTCCTGGGCTCAAGTGATTCTCCTGCCTTGGCCTCCCAAAGTGCTGGGATTACATGTGTGGGCCATCACACCCAGCCAATTTTGAAGTATTTAATTTTTAAAATGCAAAAATGATTGGATAATAGTTCTCCCTCACTACAGGTGAAGTCCGTTTTTATTTATTTGTTCAATGGGCTTCTTTAGAACATGAAATAAAAGGCAATGCTTGGTCAAATTAAGGCAGAAAAAAGAATTTATTAGGTTCTGAACATAAATAACTGTGAACTGGTAATTCTTTCAGCATAAATGTGAAAAGAGGAGGGTTGGCTCTTCTTGAGGAGCTGAAAATTGAAAACATTACAATTTGGAGAGCTAACTTGCAGAAACCGTACAGTTTTCTCTGCTTATATGTCCCGGTGTTGGGAGACTCGAAACGAATCACCAACCAAGTTAATGCAATAAATGTCCATATATAGATCAATTGGATGTTTTGTCCCCAGCTTCCTCAGGCTTTAATAAACTGAATTGTTTTGGTATCACTGGATGAAAGGTTCTGTAAAAGTTCAAAGTATTGTTATTTGGGGCATTCACACCTGCATGTTTAAAATGCCTTTGTGCAAAATGTAGTCCAATCTGCTTTCAAATCAGACCTTCAAAGAAGAGTAGATTCATCCATGTGACAGATCCCCTTAGGTGCTTCTCTACAAAGAGAAAGTTAAGCTAGCAGGTCTACCCCCACTCACTATCTTCGTCTCTTTGTGAGTAATCATCAAACGGCACCTCTGAAAAGAAGACCAAGAGAAAACTTTAGCATCTCTTTGCTGGAGATACAAAGCAAGATATAGAAGGAGCTGGAAAATAGTTGTTAAGTAAATACAGGGGGAAAATGGAAATTGAGAGGACGTACTTTTCACTAACAGTTGTAAACTAAAAATAAAATTTGAAGCACGCCTGCCCCCTCACCTGAATGGACTTCCTCCTTGGCCAGAGCACTCTAAAATTTAACCTAAAAGACTGATTTAGGCTGTGAAGGGAAGTCAGACATGCCTTATTTTACCCCTCCAGCATTAACATCAACACAGACCTTAAGTCTGATAAGAAACATTTAGGATCTCTTTTCTTGGAAGCCTGCTACCTGGATGCTTCATCTGCCTGAAAAACCTTTGGTCTCCACAACTCCTTATCTTAACCCAGACATTCCTTTCTACTGATAATAACTCTTTCAACCAATTGCTAATCAGAATATGTTGAAATCTACCTATGACCTCGAAGCTCTCCCACAACTTCGAGTTTTCCCGCTTTCCAGATAGAACCAGTATAAATTTTGGTTCTATCTGGAACCATGTATTGATTGATGTATTATTTCTTCCTAAAATGTGTAACAACAAGCTGTAGCCTGACCACCTTGGGCACATGTCGTCAGGACCACCCGAGACTGTGTCACAGGTGCATCCTTAACTTTGGCAAAATACACTTTCTAAACTGATGGAGACCTGTCTCAGATATTTTGGGCTAGCACAATGAATACAAGAAAACTTTTTTGGTTGGGCGGTGGGAGATGGGATGGAGTCTCTCTCTGTTGCCCAGGCTGGAGTGCAATGGCGCGAACTCGGCTCACTGCAACCTCCACCTCCCGGGTTCAAGTGATTCTCCTGCCTCAGCCTCCTGAGTAGCTGGGATTACAGGCACATGTCACCATGCCTGGCTAATTTTTGTGTTTTTAGTAGAGACGGGGTTTCACCATGTTGGTCGGGCTGGTCTCGAACTCCTGATCTTGTGATCCACCCACCTAGGCCTCCCAAGTGCTGGGATTACAGGCGGGAGCCACCACATCCGGACAAACACAACTATTTTTAAACAGCATCTAAGCTCAGAAATCACAGGCATATTATGCCTGCCACTAAGGGAGTTAGTTCCATTGAAGGATATAATTAAGAGTGAAATGAATGGTGTGCGAAGCACTTAGGGATAGTGGTTCACAAATTTGTCTGTTCCTTAGAATCACCTGGGGGACAGGTGCCTCACACCTGTAATCCCAGCACTTTAGAAGGTCAAGGCCAGAGGATCACTTGAGGCCAAGAGTTCCAGACCAGCCTGGGCAGCACAGTGAGATCCTGTTTCTACAGAAGATAATAATAATCACCTGGAAACTTCTTTTTTAATGCAGCTGGTGAAGTAAAAAAAAAAAAAAAAAAAAAAAAAAAAAAACCCAAGTTTTGAAACCAACTCAAAGACAACAGCAATATTCAAGCATAAGGTGTAATAAAGATTGTACACTATATAGCTAGATAGCCAGAATAAAAAGCAAGAGATAGTTACAAAAAATATAAGGAGGACAAATGTATAGGATTTTGTAACCGCTAATCATATGATTTTACTGAGTAGGTGTAAAATGCTTCTGACAATGTGTGAAAATTTATAATCCTTAGTATTATATGTAGGATCAACATAGGTTAAGACCTAGATTCTAAAGTTGAATTTAAGGCTAGTTTATCTCCATGCTTAGATTTCCTACATTTCATTTAAGAGAAAATGTCCCGTATATTGAATATTCATGAAAATCTCTGAAAGGTGTTATGCTATTCTTAACCTCTTAAAGGAGTGCACTGGATGTAATTAAATCATTTTTGCTGGTTCCGGTCATCATGAACATCTGCTTTTGTACTTCCCTCTCATTCACAAATGCGCTTAGGAGCTAATGATCTAAATGAGGGCTTTTTTTGCCCCTACAGTAACATGCAGCAAATCTGGCTGCACTTTAATTTCTCATCTGCTGTCCCATATTGTCTAGTGGTCAGTTCATGATGTTACTAAGGTTGGCTTTATTGGCGTCTTTTGTGAGCTGCTGCTGCTTTTTCCTTGGCAAACCTGATTACCAAGCCATTGCATTGAGCATAAAATAAAGGCAAATTAATTCAAAATAAAGGTGAGGGTTGAGGGAAATTCATCTCTGAGGTAGACCTTTAGGATATGAGATGCATAAAGTGAGCAAGATCCTACAAGCGTTTACTTGACTTTTCTGGGTTCTTTTCACCTATACTTACTGATTTTGAATAGTATAAATTCCTGGATAATTAATCTGGATAAGTAAGTTGTCACCATACCTCTAGAGAAAATAAAATCAACCAAAATATGTTTAATTCTTGTTTAATTCTGTGCTCTGGGTTTCAAGAAAACAAAAATGAATAAGATGTAGTCCTACCCCCAGGGACTTGACACAATATAATTGTACATATGCAAAAGAAACTGGCTAGGTGTGGTGGCTCACACCTCTAATCACAGCACTTTAGGAGACCGAGGCAGGAGGATCACTGGAGCCTGGGAGTTTCAGACCAGCCTGGGCAACATGGTGAAACCTTTTCTCTACAAAAAATATACAAACGTTAGCTGGGTGTGGTGGCACATGCTTGTAGTCCTAGCTACTGGGGGAGCTGAGTTAGACAGGGTTGCTTGAGTCTAAGAGGTCTAGGCTCCAGTGAGCTATGATCACAGCACTCCAGCCAGGGCAAAAAATCTTAAGTAGTCTCAGGACTGTACCACAGAGTATCATAAGAATTCCAAAGAGGCAAAGACCAAATGAGAATAATAAGTAATGAAGGCTTCCAGCAAACATGATGTTTTTGTTGGGCCTTGAACACTCTTTAGATGCTTTAGTTTAACGTGCCATAGTCACACTTTCTATACTGGGAGTGTTAATAGGTGATTACTACTCCAGAGCTTTAGGATACATTCCAGTATACCAGCAAAGCAGCCCTATTCAACTAGAACGGTTTGCTATTACAAAAGAGAGGTGATCACTTGTGATTTCTTAACATTTCTTCACTTAGCCTCTGGCACCGGGCTTCTGAAAGTACAGGAAAGGGCAATGACCTCAGGGTTTTGAGACCAGGGGTATAATCCCAGCTCTGCCTAGCTCTCTGTGTAATTTTTGGTCAGTAATTTAACCTGGGTTGTGTTCTGTAAAATGATGATATTGGATTAAATAGTATCTAAGAATCTAACTAGCTTTTTCCTAATATTTTATTATTATTTAAAAAAAAAAAGGCATGCCTCTGATGTGAATTGCCTTTATTTTCTTTAGTCATATTTCCCTAAGAAGTGAATAAAAGATACCAAGGCAATGTGTGAATTCCACTTTTTCTAATCTGAATGTTTAGGGGATATCCTTGACACCATTTGCTATTTTGAGTTTTCAACAAAGAGTTAAAAGAAAATTCTGGCACTCCTATCTAGTCATCCTCTCCAGTTGGCAGAAGTCTTCATGTGGACTTGATGGTTGCCCAGAGCAACAAAATATTAGGGACAGAAACATGTTCAGGGACTCGATTGTATAAGTGACTCAGAGCTGAGAGACCTTTTCCGGCTTGACTGCAGCCCATACTTAGCTAGAGTGGGTATTTGTCTATTCCTGTCTGCACACTGTGACTTGGAGATGCTTGCTAAAATATGGAAGCCAACCTTGAAACCGGCAGAGAGGAGTTAAATGATCAGAAGGCAACTGTCTTCATTCAGCATGTCTGACCCATGAAGGATCATTAGCACTAGCAAATATAAACAAGATCAGGGAGTGGTCATGGGCTTTGAAGAGCACATACCAAGAACATTAAGAGAACTCAATATAAATTCAATATAAGAGCTACTATTCAAGGCCAATTACCTCTTTTGAGTTAGAAGAGCCCAATGGGGAGCCACTCACGCAAATCAATACCCCTTTCCTTCTCTCAGTTGGAGCCAGACATCTCTAACTATGCTCTGAATTAAACCGAATTTTTAAAATGTTTTTCTGTCCCTAAACTCTTTAAATCCTGAGATCATCCTTTCTTTGTTCCATCAGTCTGGCTCCATGATACCAATTACTCCAGCTTGTTAAGGAAGTTATTGGCATATGGCAGTCATGTCTTTTGTTTCTATGCAATGTTGCCTGGAGCAAGAATTGGAGGGAGAAGTATTAGCCAAGTCTTGTTTAAGTCCCCTCTCTTCAACTGTTTAACTAGGTTCCATCTTGATTATGTGTTTGGTTTTATTTTGATTATTTTGATTTGGTTTTATTTTATTTTGATACCCCATATACATTCTTCTCACTTGCACATGAACAATGCCATTATGGTAATAATAACAATTATACAATATTAATTTCTGTCCCTATTGAATACTTGTTGAATGTCATTATGATCAGGAGCTGGTCCTCTTGGTTTGGACATTATGATTTGAAATGAATATTCTTTTTGAATGATTGGAAACTTAGTCATAAACTCAAGTGGTTTACAATAGTAACTCTTATCCCAGTAACCATAGCACCTGTTTGGAAAAATGTCTTCGGATCACTTGTTTGCAAATGTCTTTTTCCTTAGGCTCCTGGATGGAATTGAACCCATATACGTTACTTGACATGTGAAACATGTGTGACCCTGGCAGATGATTTGGCTGACCTTGAAAACTACAGCTGTTTAGTCACTTTGAAAACAATGCAATACAAGTGATTTACTAGGCTTCAGTTTTAACCATTTTATGCTGACTGGTGGAAATTCTAACCCTTCAGAAAGAAAAAAAAAATTGTGAAACAATGGAAATGTACCATCCTGGGTATTAATGTCATTAATTTCAATACATTTTCTCACAAAAAGTGTAAAGAAGTCTTTGCTTGACCTTACAGGAAAAAACAGCGTCCATGTGGCTTTATTTTGCTTTTTTTGTTGTTCTTTTTAAATTAATGAAGAAATCCAAGCTTTGACTTTTGTTTCTTCTCCACCCAAATCAAAAGCAGTCTATAATCTCCTGCAAAGATCAAAGCTTTTTGCTTACTATAAAGTATGTGCCCTGCGTAGGCATTACATGGTAGAAGGATAGCTTTCTGTTCCAAGAAATCTCTATTAGTTCTCTAGTTGCTATGTATATATTCTCTTTTAGCTAAAATATGGTTCAGTGAATGAGTCCTGAAAATTTCACTGTATATGCCAAAACATGTTGTATACCATAAATATATAATATTTTATTCCAATCTTTTAAAATTGTGCTTCAATCAAAACAGAAGTTGATTTCTTTTTCCAGAAATTCAGAGTGAGCAGTCCAGGGCTGCTGTGGCTGCTGTAAAATCACCAAGGACCCAAAGCTTCTCAGATAATTTTTTTACCATTTCTAGATTATAGGCTTTGTCTTCATGGTTTGAAATGACTACAAGAGCCCTAGCCATGACAACTAAGTGGCCAGCAGCAAGATGGAGGAAAAAGGAAGGAATAGTACAGCCACTCCTGTTAGAAGGGACTTCTAAGAAATCCCACATAATGCTTCTACTTACATCTCTTTGACTCAAATTTAGTGGTGCCACAAAAGAGAATAAGAAATATATATTTTTTTCTGGCAAGTCTCTAGTTCAGGGATTTCAATCTCCTGTAAGCAAATGAGTCTTCTAACCTCTCCCTCTGGCTTGCCCAGTCTCTCTCAAATCTCTTGCCATCCTGTCCTCCTTACTCACCTTTGGGAAAACCCAGCTGTGTCAGTTTTACAGTCTGCCTTCTCCAATTCCTTACCTGAACTCCTGGGAAAAATAATCCCACATCACTTCAAGCTGGAATTCCAACAAAGTCACCTTATTGGACCCTCAGAGCACTTGACACTTAGTTCCTGCTGTGCCCCTCTCTCAGTCCTCTTCATGCTAATTTCAAACCTCTCCTCCCTCTTCTTAAGCCTCCTGAACCAGCAGTTCCTCATCTCCTTTCAGCAAATAACTTGTTGCTTTTTGAAGAAAGTCTGGGTCAAGGAATGAACTCCCTCAACTCCTACATCCTCTTGCCATAGATGTCATCCATAGATCTCTTACTGACATCTATAATCCCTTCCTCCCTTCTGGTCTCAGTGGATGACGTTTCCCTTCTCCCTCCTGCTCTAAGTCAACCCCTGTATCTGAGCCCTTGATCCTCTCTCCTCCCAGCTTCCTGAGGTCCTTACTTCGTCTGTTTTCCTTTCTATCTCTCACATCTTTAATCTTTAATCTTTACTTTTATTCTGGCTCTTTCCCCATTCATGTCTCTCACAATCTTAAAAACAATACACAGCAAACCACAGCAAAGTTCAGCTGACTCTTTATTGATCCTTTAGTTATTGATCTTCTCTTTTCAGTCAAGTTGCTCTGCCTCCTCATCCCTATTCCACTGTAGTAGGACTTTCTCACAACACCTCTGTTCCAGCTGCCCTCCCATGGTTAACAATGAACTCCTAATTGTCTTCTTAGTTCTTAGAGGCTTCTTCTTCTTAAACTCTTTCTTTGTTCATTTACTCAGTAAATACGTATTCAACATGTTTTTGTTAGGAGCCGTTTTGTTCCAGATAGTTCCACACTCTTCTTGCTGCTCTGAATACTTCTTTTCATTATTCTTCATGATCTATCTTCCTGCCCCACTTTACCTCTTAAATGTCAGTATTCTAGAAGGTTCTTTTTGATTAATTTTCTCACTCTGTGTACTCTGTAGATGTTTTCATGTACCTCATAGTTGTATTTCCCATCTTATGAAGGTGAGTTCCAAAACTCTGTCTCTACTCAGAATGGGCACTTTCCCAGTTTCCAAATTTATTCACACAGAAGCCCAATGTCCAGTGATATCCAGCCGTTCAAATCCAGTATGTCCAGAGCTGGACTCATATTTCTTTGCAAATCTGTTCTTCCTGTCTCAGTTAGTGAAGCACTTTTAGCCAACTTATAAGTCATGAACCCTTCTACCAAATCTGTCTGTCTGTCTATATTTATTTTTGAAACAGAGTTTTCTCATTCTGTCACCCAGGCTGGAGTGCAGTGTCAAGATTTCAGCTCACTGTAACCTCCACCTCCTGGGTTCAAGTGATTCTCGTGCCTCAGCCTTCCAAGTAGCTGGTATTACAGGTGTGCACCACCACACCCAGCTAATTTTTGTATTTTTAGTAGAGACAGGGTTTCACTATGTTGGCCAGGCTGGTCTCGAATTCTTGGCCTCAAGTGATCCGCCTGCCTCGTCCTCCCAAAGTGCTGGGATTACAGGTGTGAGCCACCGTGCTTGGCCCCAAATGAATACATTTTTATTTTATTTTATAACTATTGATCAAATCCATGCTCTCTTCTCTAACCCGCTAATACTTCCCTAGTTCAGGCACTCACCAACTCTCCCCTGAATTATAGTACTAGTGCCTGAAATAGTGTTTTTGAAACTGTCGGTTGCATTTAGCATTTTATTTTAAAAATATGATACAGAAATGAGTAAAAAATAAGAGTATAAAACCACATCTATAATATCAAAGATATAGTTTTATAAAATTATTGATACACCCATAGACATGCAAACACACACCGACATTTTGCCATGAAAATGTATTTCTTACTATAATTTTTAAAATTAGAGAACCACTTTCTTAAATGATCTATCTCTGTTGCACCTCTTCTTAGCTCTGGCCTTCCACGATGCCAGCAAATATATCTAGTTGAAAAATTAATCTGCAAATGTCACTCTTCTTAAAACCTTTTCATGCCTTCCCCATCATCCATGATAAAATCAGATCTCTTTGGTATGGTACCCAAAGGCCCTACCCAGATATGTATTGTACCTCCTCTTCAGCCCAGCCCCTGCCTGACTCTTTCAGCAGCAAACTTCTTCCACCTATGTGCACCATGTTTCACAACTGTCTTCATTTACTCGTACTCATCTCACCATCTAGAACTCACTCCTCTCTCATAATTGCCTGGTTCACTTTATCTCATTTTAGAGGACACCTACAATTCAAGCCCAGTCCCCTTCCTCAGGCCGAGTCAGGCTCTTCTCCCAAACCTACCTCTAGCATAACCTAATGAAATTGCTGTAAAAATTATAGTCTATGCATCTTTATTAAAAAAAAACCCTGCCCACCAGTATAGCAATTATTTTGTTATAACCACACGCAGCACTAGTGTGTGGCTCTGGGGCGCTATCATGCCAACTTACCTGTGTTCAATAGACCTGAAGTAGGGAAGATCAGCTGACTCTTTTACAGAACATCTTGAAATGATTCTTGGGTGCAATATAAGAGCAAAACATGGAACAGTAGAAACCAGCATGGAAAACTTTTTCTCCTGTTTGAGAAAGTGGGATGAAAATGTGTCTCTTAATCCCTTTGGCAGAAGGGAGTAACTCAAAAGAAGTGGATGATGAATGATCTTCTCCACTTTGTCAGCCCTCTGAGCAGAATGAGGAAAATGTGAGAAGCGATGCCATTGCTATATTTGTTTCATTGACCATTATTCTAAATAACTCACATGGTCCTGAACAAGGACATGTTTTTGTGAAAGGACAACATTTCTTTTGGTGTGTCTGAGTAGCATTTAACAAAAGCCTTATAGTGGTCAATGAAGGTTGGCCTTTCACCCGCTGCAACTGGAGAGTCTGTAAGAACACTATTTATTCAGCCACATGGAAACACTAGGGAGTCACGCCTGGGATCTGACAACTGTGCAGCCCCATGCCAGGTGCACAGAGAGTTGTTGTGATGAATGTCAAGAGGTGGTGGGGTTTTTCTGTTGTTTTTGTTCCTTCCATTTTCTTTCCCTTTGACTTGGACTGTGGTTTCATTCATTCCACCTCCCCACCCCCATGCAAGAATAGATCTCTGATCTCTTTCTCATACTTTATCTGCTGTAACATCCACTTTCCTTTTCCAGAGAGGAGAAGAACAACTCCACGGTGCTTTCCTTTTATGTTTTGGGCCAATTTTGTTGTGTTGTTTTATGGTCTTGAACTGAGAGCTGCGTCAGCACTCAACACCAGCCCCTGGCCTGTGAGACTAATGAGAAAAGCAAAATGACTTCAAGTAAAAGGAAGTGGTTTGTGTTGTGGAGAGAAACTTGGAAAGAAACACCACCGAGAACACTAGGGGCCTTATTTTCCCTAATGTGTACAGTTGGGTTAACACATTTCAGAATAACCAGTCAATTTAGTTAATCCCATCAAACGACCTACTCAATACAGTAAAGAGGAAGGGAAAATAAACAAACGGTTTTTTGGATGACCGGTTTAGCTTCATGTATCCTTGATCTCACTCATTTCTAGGGAATAATTTCAACTCTTAAGGAAATGTGAACATCTATTTTGCAAACTATTACAGGCTAGTTTATACAAAAATACCTTTAAAAAAGTTGTGTTCATATTCAACATGTTTTCCCAGCTGTCATTAAAACAGGTAGAAACAATATAGTAGGCATAGAAATCTTGATTATAATGTGGGAAAACTAAGGTTAAAATTATTAGCAGAAATGCATTTCTTTCTTTTTCATCCTTCCACTGTCTGAACATCTCTCTTTCCTACTTCCTCCATTTTGCTATTTTCTTTGCTTTGTTTCTCTTTTAACTTCAATAATAACAATTCTATAGGCCAAACACTGTGCTAAGACTGGGCATGCATGATCACATAAGGGAGGTAAAATTATTATTCCCATTTTGCGGAAGAAGAAACTGAGACTCAGAGAATTTAGGGATATGTCCCATTGTCATTATTCCAGAAAGTTGTGGAGCCAGGATTCAAAACTTGGCAGTTATATTTCAGATTCCATACCCTGTAAACAACACTCTACTGCCTCCCTCAAGTTTTATCTCAGTTCATTTGTTTTCTCTGATCTTCTCCTTTTCTCATGTTCTCTACTCTATTCCCTTGCCTTTTTCCTTTCCTTATATCTACCTCTTCTTTTTCCAGTCTTTTCCCTCACATCTTCCCATATTTGTCTTGTTTCCCATTCCTTGTCTAAATCTTCTCTTTTCTCCCCCTCTTCACCTTATTCATTCCCAGTTCCCTAAAATTATATCATTCTCCCTTCATGATGCCCCCTCATTCCTCACTGCAGCATCACCCAGTCCAACTCTGTCCCATCTGTGATTCCTCACCTCTGCTTTCCTACCATCTCTCTCCCAAACACAAGGCAAAGTGAGGGTAAGTTCCACTAGGAGAGCATGTGTCACTCTGCTGTCATACACAGAGAGTACCATCAGTGATTATAAAGAGGAATCTCATTCCTGCCAGAGAGCTCACAGATTAGGTTATTGTTGAACTTCATATAGTCTTTAGTGACTGGAAAAAGATAAGGCCTCTTTCTATGGTCACTACCAGGAAGTGAGCTCCATGCAGCAGATAGAAACCAACTGGAGAAATGTGAAATCCAAGCCAAGCACAGTTTCTGCATGTCAGTCAATTGCAGGAAACACTGAGATGTAATGTAGTACTTTGAACAAACTCATATTACTCAGGTGACCATATTTTCAACCAGCCAATATAGGACGGAAGAGTTTCATTTCCTTGAATCAAAGCTATTTGGTGACTTTTCCTGGAAACACTCTGAGGCTTCCAGGAAAGGATTCCAGATTCCTGAGCTACTGGCACAGAGTAAGCATCTTTTCTTCACATAGTAATTCACAAACATCCCTAATCACCATATGGCAATATCCTCACTGGATCAGCTCAGTTACCAAAAATAACTAGATCAAAATAAATGTCATTCTTACATGGACACAGGTGGACTAGGGTTTAGAAGTTTTGGGAATCATCACAGTTCTAGGCACCTGAAACTTCATCTTTTGCTTGTAGTAAATATGGTGTCTTTCTCAGGACTCTGCCCTTTGTTTATTTATATATCTGGTCTGGTTTTTGTTTTTTGTTTTCTAGAGATAGTTCTCTGCTCTCCATAGTGTCTGCTTTCTCATCGCCTGGGTTTGTACATGGCTTGCTGTAGCTTCTCTAGCCCCAATTTTAGGCCATCTGTAGATTTAAAAATTTTTTTTTTTCCTCCTGACACCAATTACCTTAGTTGTAATTTCCCGTTTATAATTGCAATTTGAGCCTACAAACTTACCAATACAATGAGGTAACTTTCCACTGTGGTCAGGTATTATAGATTATTGGCTACTGGTAAACCCCTGAACAATTCAGACTTTTTTTTTAACAGATACTTTTTTGAGTAGGTCAGGTATTATAGATTATTGGCTACTGGTAAACCCCTGAACAATTCAGACTTTTTTTTTAACAGATACTTTTTTGAGTATTCTCCCATGTGCCAGGCCCTAACCAAAGCTCTTGGGTTACATTGATGACCAAAAAGAAGCGTTATCCCTGTTTTTAGTCCCTATAATCTAGGGTCCAGGACAGGGGAAATATGCACTGTATTAATGAAATAATCAGTACTGAATGTAACATTCCAAACTGAAGCATTTTATACGAAGGAAGGATTCTATGAGAATGGAAGCCCAGAAGTCCAGTCTACACATGCCCCTGGAATTTTATGGGAAAATAAAAAGTCTGTCAGAATGGGTCTTTTGAGAAGATTCCAGAAGTATGTTGGCCAATCAGAGAAAATGAGCAAGTGGATGCTAGAGGCCATTTCTTCCACTGTTGTGCTCAGTTTGCAGTGATTCTACTGCAGAGCTTGAAAGGCAAGTACTGGCTTCTCTTGCTCCTGTTCTTCCACCCAGAAAAACCATCCTTCTCCTCATCTTTCTTTTCCTCCTCCACCACCACTACTACCTATTTTGAGGCTGCCACCACCACACTATAACATATTCCTCCCAGCTCTAAGGCTCTGAATTTGGACCTCCCACATGACAGGACTCTAAATAATGACTAATCCATTAAGTCTACTCCCTTTCCAAAATATTCAGTCAAATTTGAAATGCCTGGGGCCTCTTGTGTAGCCTTGGCTGGGCTAACTTCTGCACTTGCATTTCAAACACCCAGAATCAAGATTATATCTTAAGACTTCCAAATAAGTGCTTAGATGGCACAATAAAGATATTCAGGTTAAAAAAAAATCGAATGCGTCTGTTGTTCCTTTGCAAGGCCTAGTGATGGGAACCTCCTCTTGGAAATATTTGTTAAGCCATTCTCACTTGTAGTCACTCTTCGTACCAAATCTGTTGACAAAAAAGAAAAATCGAGGAGAGAGGGAGAAAGATAAAAGTTACACTAATCTTTTAACTAACCCATACAACCACAGAGAACCAGCCTCAGGAACCAACACTAAAATCTTAAGGGCTGTTTTTTCAGACTCTGAAAATTCTCCTAAATCCCCATCCCAGTATCATTCAAGCTCTTTACAACCGCTGTTTGTCCTTAGGCTGTAACTTGTGCCTGAAATTCCCACCCTAAGGTTCCCTTGTGGTATTTTTAATAGTGTTGTTTGATGCTGCAGCCAGCTTCTCTGCGGTTTGGGAGTTAAATGGGATACTGCGATGTGGTGTGCTGTAATGGCTCTTGGAGAAATGTTAGTGCAAATTAAATTCCAAATAGGATAGCACCTGAAAGAACCTAGTCCTTTAGTGAAAGAGCTTAATACAGTGGGAAGGAAGGTTTAGAGAGTCTTACTGGCTCCTAAATGATAAAGAAGAAACATCTAACCTGAGTTTGGAATTCATTTTGGACTCAGATACAGAGTATTTACTTTGAGACACTGGTCCTTAACCACCTGGTTCTTCCCTGTTTGCTTTTCTGCTTAGTTAAGCCCAAGGATGAGTATTAGTTTAAGAGAAAATGGTACTAAAAGGGAGGAGGGGAATAATTAACACCTTTGCTTAAAGCACCAAATCCCATGAGCTGATGACTGCCTAGGTTAGGCAATGACTACTACCACTACTAACAAATAGGTCTGGCATCTCCTGTTCCTATCCTGACACCCAGGCCCAAGCTGAGCACAGGCATTACAGGATTCCACAGCCTAATGTCTGTCAGCTTTTCCTTTGAACAGTGGTTACATATCATTAGTGTATTTGAATCAAATGTGGGTTTAAGGTAGTGGAAAGATTTTTTTCTGCTATTGAGAACAGAATCAATTTTTTAAAATGTATACGTACACACACAGGTACACACACGCACACATCTATGTATTTTATTTTGGAAAATGGTTTTATTGCCAGTAGATCTTTATTGAATAACCTATCATCTATGGAGTTCCTATTTAAAAGTTTTCATTGGTAATGGGTTTATTCCAGACAGAACAGGTTATTTGTAAAATATAATTAGTAACTAATTAAAACAATAACAAATAACTTGTGTTGGGTGGTTACCATGCAGGTGCTGGGATACGCTTTCTCTCTGCATCATCATTTCACCCTTTCCACACTTTGTGAGGTGTGAATCTATTGTCAATGTCTCCATGCTATAGATGAGATAAGACACAGATGTTTTTTTATCATCTCCATGAAACAAATGAGAGTGCTGAAGCTTAGAGAAGGAGAGAAGCAACAACTTGAAGGTTTAGCGTTTGAGGAATTGTAGTAAAAAGAAAAATGAAAAGTCCTCTCAAGTTCTACTGAAAAATCTTTTAAGTATGTTTCTTTCCCACTTTTGCAATATAATTTTTCTCTTCTACCCTCAACTGAAATAAGATCACACAGCCTATACAGTATAGAACCAGGACTCTAAGGTCACTGACAACAAAGTAAAAGTCAGCAGTTTTGGAAAATGCATATTTTTTTCCTAGCTGAGGATGGGTTACCTTCATTAGTGACATAACTATGTCACCAAGTAAAATTATTGACTTGAATATCAATTCATTTCTCTATTAAGAAAAAGAGGAAATAACTCAGATATAAATGATGGAAATTAGGAAGACATTTGAAAATGACTTTACACCAAGAAATCACATTCTGGGGGGCCTAATATAGTATAGGAGATATTCGTAACTGGTCATCTTCATTGAAAGATTATAGAGACTAGAGAATAGGAAGGTTAAGTAAAAACTATTCAAATGATAAAATTTTATGTAAACAAGTAACCTAACCAAATACTGTATTTCACTGGACTTTGTTGTAGACAAACAGAAATTTTGGCAAAAAAAAAAAAAAAAAGGAAATACAGTTACTAAGTTAAAGCTCCTGCATTTATATTATAAATATTTCTAAATCCAGTTTAAGATTGTGGAAACAACAACAGAACTATAAGAAATTCTAAATGCCATTTAATGAACGTGTTGAAAGAGTAGAGATTTCAACAGTGTCAAAACCTGTGATCTTCAAGGGTCAAAGTAGAGGTGAGTTTACAGAATGCTCGCTCTGGGTTCTGATTTCGCCAATTCAGTCACACCGCTGCCCAATTCAATGAAAAATGTAGGCAGCTTTGTCAAGCAATGAATTTTATCAATTTATTCAACACTGAATTCATCTTAGGAATAATTTAAGGGTTTAGACAATGTTTGAGGTTTTACTTTTAAAGAATCTTCCAATTTAACTGAAAACTCTTGTATTTCCTTTCTACTTTTCAAATATTGTCTTTGTCCTTTACCCTCCATTGTAGCTTAAGATGTGGTTATCTTGTATTACAAGGTATATTTAAACCATTCAATATTTAAAACCAAAAACATTCCATTTTAAAAATTTAAATGGAACTGCCACATATTCTTGACTTTTGGAGCTATATGGCAGTGGTCCCCAACCTTTTTGGCACAGGGACTGGCTTCATGGAAGACAATTTTTCAATGGATGGTGGGGAGAGGGGTTGGTTTTGGGATGAAACTGTTCTACCTCAGATCATCAGGCATTAGATTCTCATAAGGAGTGTACAATTTAGGTGCCTCACATGCACAGTTCACAATAGGATTCACAATCCCACTGATCTGACAGGAGGTGGAGCTCAGGTGGTCATGCTCACTTGCCTGCTGCTCACCTCCTGCTGTGCCACCAGGTTCCTGACAGGCCATGAACCGGAAGCAGTCTGTGGTTTGGGGATTGGGGATCCCTGGCTATAGGGGCCACAAATGTGAAAGAGGTGTTCTGGGGGAGTATATTTCTAACTTGAATATACTATTTTCAGCATTTCTACTTATTTTATCAAAAGGTAAATTTTTTACTCAGGGAATAAAACAGTAGGCAATTGTTTTTTATAGTTTTTCTGTACAGAGCCTTATCCAATTATATTAATGTAATCCTATTGCACTGCTCAACAGAATCAGAATAAGAAGAAATTCCAAGTACAATTTGAAAATAAAAGTATCTTTCAAGAATTTGCACTACGGTGCATTGTTTGATTTGGAAGCAAACAAATCGGACTACTTCCATTTCTTGATGAAACAACTAACTCATTTGCTGACTTTCAACTGGCTCTCTTCAGTGGCTTTGAGAATGTTGCATTTCCATCATACCTTGTCTGTAGTACCACTTTGCCTAGAACTCTTTTCAGTTGAAAATATTTTAAAAGATAATCGATTCTTATACTTCAAAATCCAAAATGTATCCTAGGGCTGGATACAGTGGCTCATGCCTGTAATTCCAGCACTTTGGGAAGCTGAGGTGGTTGGATCACGAGGTCAGGAGATCGAGACCAGCCTGACCAACATGGTGAAACCCCATCTCTACTAAAAATACAAAAATTAGCCGGGCGTGGTGGTGAGCACCTGTAATGCCAGCTACTTGGGAGGCTGAGGCAGGAGAATTGCTTGAACCTGGGAGGCGGAGGTTGCAGTGAGCCGAGATGGCGCTATTGCACTCCAGCCTGGGTGACACAGAGACTCCATCTCTTTCTCCCTCTCTCTGTCTCTCTCTGTCTCTCTCTGTCTCTCTCTGTCTCTCTCTCTCTGTACACACACACACACACACACACACACACACACACACACACATACATACACATCGTAGGAAGGATCAATTATTAACAGCTTCTTGGGTATTATGTAAACAATCTTATGCATATACAAGCAAAATACGTATTGGCTAGCACTCTTAAAGACATAGGAAAGGGCTGAATCTCACCAAGTTAATATTTCAAAAGGTGTCTATCGAAAAGGAAAAGGAAAGCTTCCTACAGTTAAGTGTATTTTTTTTTAGTTTAAAAAGAATAAGAAGAAGATTTTGGGTATGTGTGTGTGTGTGTGTGTGTGTGTGTGTGTGTGTGTGTGTATATATATATATATGAGACGGAGTCTTGCTCTGTCACCCAGGCCGGAGTGCAGTGGCACAATCTTGGCTAACTTCGACCTCCACCTCCCAGATTCAAGTGATTCTCCTGCCTTAACCTCCCAAGTAGCTGGGACTATAGGAATATGCCACCATGCCCAGCTAATTTTTGTATTTTTAGTATAGACGGGGTTTCACTATGTTGGCCAGGCTGGTTTTGAACTCCTGAACTCAGGTGATCCACCCACCTCAGCCTCCCAAAGTGCTGGGATTCCAGGCATGAGCCACGGCACCCAGCCAGATTTTGGGTTTTTAAACCTATTAAATTTATCTTTGGATACATATTTCAAATTTTCCTTAACTGTAAATGTGTTTATGTTCGCTAGAAACACCACATAATTTGGGAGACATGGAATTATGTAGGTGAAATCAGTGGTTTTCAATTAGGGCTTGATAATATTAGATATAGTATATCTTTTATGGCATTCACACATACTCTTTAGGGATACCCTTTACAATTTTGGAATAGTGTTTTTCTTGCTTACTTCAGTGGATTTCTTATATCTTTAGGAAAGATCTGCACATTCATTGTAGGTGAATGTAAAATTGCATTTTAAATCCATTCGTTGGGAATCTCACTTCTTAAAAATCATACAGGAAAATTGATGTACCTTTTTAGTAACTGAGCTGTTTAGTAAATTTCTTAAGATTATTTTCTCATAACGTCTGTACATCAAAAGTGAAAAGAAGCTGTCCCCTTCTCTCTGTATGCAAAATTCCAGAGAAGCACTGAGAACGAGAAGAAGATGAAAGATAAGGAGGAGCACACGTTTCCCAGCCTGCCAGCCTGGGTTTAATTTCACTTTCCCAAAGTATTTCCTTGGTAAATTCAGAAAAATCACTGGACCTCCAGGAGCCTCATTTCCATTACTGTCACGTGGGATAGTGATAACACTATGGATCATTACAAAGATTAAATTAATTAGACTGTATGGAGAGTGCTCCAAAAGTTGAGTTGTTGAGTACTCACAAAAAGCATTCAACAAATATACCTTTCCCCTTGAAAATGATCATTCCATTAAATTCATCCTTTATTTTCTTTAAGAAAAAAATCTGTGTTCTGCATTTTCATACTTACTTTTCATGGATATATAGTCTGTAATAAAAACAGCATATTATATTAAAACGTACCTTTAAAACAACAAAGACATTTATAAAACAACAACAATCAGCTTCTGGATGGTTTCCCCCCGCCCACCCCCACCCCCATTAAACCCTATTAAAGGATCTCTGAAAGGGAAATCCAGAGATCTGTGTATTCGAGTTATAACCCTAGGTCAAGCAACTTAACTAGGCTGATATTTTGGCTTGATGTGATTTATATGTAACCTTTTAAGCAATGTATATTAAATATGTACTTTTTACTCATCTACTTGATTGCAAGCTCCTGCAGGATAAACTTTGTTGAACCCAAATGTAAACTTCATGGTGCTTAGATATAAACTCTACAGACTTCATCAGTGTTTAACAAATACTTGCTTAAGAAACACAAAGTCCTATTGTATCAGCCAATTAACTATGAAGCTAAATTTAATAACTGAAATATCATAGAGGTTAATATTCAAAACACCACTCATGAAAATCATTGAGTATTATTTATTTATTTTTGCTTTCTGGAGACATACGTGTACCCTTTATTTACTCTGTCTCATTTTGTCATCTCTGGACATACCATTTACGGTGTTTTAGTTATTCTGGATAAATCACTTTGCATGAAATAATAGGCTATTATGGCTGGAAAGGATTTCACTGATCATCAATGCAAGCATTGATTTTAGAAACAAGGAAAGTGAAACCAGAGACAGCCAGTGACTACTCTCAGTACTCAGAGAGGTCATGGTTGGTCAGAGGTCAGAACTCACATCTCCTGACCCACAGCATGTTTGGCTTTCTATACAACCGACTGCCTTAGTTAAGGACAGATAATTCTTTTCTCTTTAACAATAGAAAATTAGACTGATTAAAGTCATAAAAGATGTTGCTCCTTTATAAGCCATAGAGAAACCCCTGATGGTTTCTTTATTTGGACCTGTGTGATCTTTAAAGCATGTGACTAGTGGCTATAATTGGATTAAAGTGAAAACATGTGATTGTGAAGGAGTTAAAGTACCTTTGCCTTATTCTGCTTTGATAGCCAGCTTCAGTTGCACATCATGACAAGCAGTGAACCAACATCAACCCTGTGGAATTAAAACTTTAGACTCTATCACAAGGTTTTCCAAGTTCAAAGCCCACTAATTTATTATTGGTTCCAAGTTCTAGGTCTAGAATCAAGTCAGCTGGGACATCAAATACTTGTTACAAAATGACATTTGAATGAGATAATTATAAATAACACTAGAAGCACATGAATTAAAGTATTGCCTGAACACCAATTTTCTTAGGTAGGATATTGGGATGTCCTTTGCTTTACCACTTTGCAGTGATATGAGCAGTATGAGATACTATGTTTTGCAAAACTGTATTAATTATAATATTTATTGAGTACTTACTATGTCCTATACACAGTCCAAGTTTTTCATGTACATATTATTATTTAACCTGCACTATTACGCTTGCAGATGGATACTTTAATTAACTCGCTCAAGGACATGTACAATAAGGGGTACAGCTGAAGTCCAGACTGGGTCGGGCTGACTCCACAACCTCTTAATCCCTATATGAAATTGACATCTCTGCCCATGCTATACATCCACTTGATCTTTAGGTTGATTTATTGATAGTGACATTTAATTTTTGTTTTCTTCAGAATTAAATTCTTACTGTAAAAGCTAGTCAAAGGAACTGAAGTTTGCATTTGAATAAAAGTGTAGAGTTAACTGAGGATTTGCATATTCTCATTCCAAGATGAGAAGGGAGGGAGGGAAGGAAGAAAGAAGGAATGGAGGGAGGGAAGGAGAAAGGGAAGGAGGGAAGGAGGAAGAGAGAGAGGGTAGGAGGAAGGGAGAGAGGGAAGGGAAGGAAGAAGGAAGGGAGAGAGGGAAGGGAAGGAAGAAGGAAGGGAGGGAGAAAGGAAGGAAGGGAGGGAGGGAAGGAAACGGTAAAGGAAAAGAAAGGAAATTAAAAGTGACTTTGTTCCTCTATAGAATCTCTATTAATAAATGTTATTTTAAAAAAATAAAGTTATTTTTCATGAATACAAATTTTAGAACATATTTTTCAGTGTTCCTTTAAATCCTACTTAACTCCCAAATAATCCATTACTTACATTTCTTTTTTTTTTTTTTTTTTTTTGAGACGGAATCTCGCTCTGTCACCCAGGCCGGAGTGCAGTGGCATGATCTCAGCTCACTGCAACCTCTGCCTCCTGCTTTCAAGCAATTCTTCTGCCTCAGCCTCCTGAGTAGCTGGGACTACAGGCTTGTGCCACCATGCCCGGCTAATTTGTTGTATTTTTAATAGAGACAGGGTTTCACTCGATCTCCTAACCTCATGATCCGTCCGCCTCGGCCTCCCAAAGTGCTGGGATTACAGGTGTGAGCCACCATGCCCAGCCCATTTCATTCTTTATAACCATCATAAATTCCCACCTAGTTTGAGAACCACTACTTTTGTATGGTTTCCACCTTTTATGTAATTCCAGAAAAGCATGCCTTTAAGCAAAATTTAGCAAGAAGTCAAGCCAATCAATAATTGCTTGAAGTCAACTTTTCCAGAATAAAACTGTGTAAGGGACTTTGAATTTGAAGGTTACAATCTAAAGTTTGCTTTGAGATGGGAATAATACATAGTGTTGGGGATTATTGTAAACCTACGTGATCTAATTGGAAATTAGAATTGAAAGCAGGAAAGTGAAGGAGGAGAGAGTGAAGGTTGGGGAGAAAAGAAAGCGATTTAGGAGACTCTATAGGGAGGAAAGGATGGGATGCATTTCAGAAACAAAATACTAACAGTAAACAGAAAAAAGAGAAAGCAATCATGAAAATTCCTAAGAGGGCTAGTGGAATGCTAGCATGAACTCATTTACTATCCTTTGATATTTAGGGGCTCTATTGCCTTGTAATTTCATCACTGTTAATTTTCTTTCCTCTTATCTTTTTCCCTGAAGTTATTATCAGTCTAATATTCATTCATTCATTCATTTACCTGAGTTTTCAGGCTTGTGCCGAGACAACAGGGTGGGGCCAGGTTGCAAGATTGTGTTCCCAACTTGGAGGTAACGTGGGTAAGGAAAAAGTCACGGCTGGCCTTAGGAGACACAAGTTAACCACATCCCATGGGTCAGTGGAAGAAAACAAGGGAATAATTAGAAAATTGTGCAACATCAGAAGGGAGCCCCTGGAGCTATAACAGCAAGAACCTCCAGACCCTATTCCCTTTAAATCCCCTTTTAAAAGGCACCAAGTTAGATGCTGAGGAAAATTCCAAGATGAGTGGGATATAGGTCTGACCTTCAGGAACGTGTAGGCTGCCTGCCGATGTCCACAACATCTTCCCTTTCACATGCCTAATACATTAACGTGGGCCACTCATTTAAAGTTTTAAAAATTTCATTTAGCATTTAAAAATTCATTTGACAGAAGAGATGTTTCCAATAAATAGTCTTCAACAAAAGCCCGGTCTGTAAGTCTCCGTAACATAGCCATCTGCTTTAGGTGAAGTGAGACAGTAGGCCTGGAGCCTCACCTGGTTGCCTCTTAACCACATTTACTTTCCAGGAGAAGCCTCTCCCCAACTTCTTCCTCAGAACCTCCAAGACACCAAGGAACAAGATCCTAAAATTGTCCGTAGTCTTAACTTTGTTAATAACAGACTGCATGCCCCTGGAAAAACTATTTCACTTCTCTAGGCCTCATCAACAAAACAAATGTGGTCTATAATACTTTGTAAGATGGTTTCAGTTGTAAACAGCCTGAAAACTGTTAGTACAACGAATTTGGGCAAGCAGGTTGGCTACAGATAAAGAACGGAAAGACAGAAAGACTTAGACAGTGGTATACATTACTCTAGAATATTTGTATTATGTAAGTACAAATAAATGGGTATCTAATTATTACTTTTCAGATAGCAACATTTGTAGGAAATGTATTTTGTTAGGAATTTTAAAATCACTAAACAGATTGCCGTTTAGTTTACATTTTCTTCTCACCCGTGGATCCTGAAGCCGCTGAACTTTTCTTCTGCCACATAAGTCAAATATCCATTTATAGTTTTTAACTCTTTGGCCCCCGAAAATAGAAGATTATTCCTGATTTTAAAAGTGGAACTTGTATGCATGTATATAATTTTTATCTTTAAAGGAATACTCTAATGATTCCTGACTCTAGCCAAACCTTTGCAACCTTCAAAGAAGGATTATCTCCTTGGCCCTAAGATGTAACATTGTTAACCTTTTATGACAGAATCACATCAAGGAATATTACATCTCTTCTAGTTCCTGTACCATATCTTTATGATAAGAATGGTTGCTTGCCATCTCAAAATATTGACCCTCTGGTACAATCACTTGTATCTACTTGAATATAGATGTCTTATTACTCTTTCTGGAAAATATACAGTAACAAAATTTTCTCTGAAACATTGTTATTAAATTTTCTCAAAAATAGTTTTTAACCTTCTGTACTAGAGCTCACTATAAGGTAGTCTTTAGTTTAAGAACTTCAACACTCTCTGATTTTGGTTTACCATTTTCATTTGTGCAAAATGAATGTGTACATAAGAATCTGTATTTCCAACCCAAAGAGGCATTCTAATGACCATTAAAATTTTGATCCAAGAAATAAACTGATAAACTACCATCCCTGAGTTATGTCCTGCCCTTCTCACTCCTATGTTCTTTAATTAGACCCAATGTGCAGGACATGACTTGACTGAAATTTATAGCCACATTGAGACATGCAGCTAAAGAAAGCTCTTAGCCCAGGCATCATCTCAAACTTTTAAAGCAATAGGATCATTTGACAGAAGTGTGACTCTCTGTAGTAATTACACAGGTGCAAGTTATAACTACTTTATCTGCTGCCAGCATCTCTGTTGCCCTTAAGAAGTATGATGTCTTCTAGCCAACATGGCTATTCATATGGGACTGAATCTGCACATGTTTGAATTGAGTTTTTCAGGTTTAGAAATGTGATATTATTTTACCCTTATGCACTTTCCACAATCCTACTCCTCTGTTAGGTGGATCAGAGTTTCTGGAATCCATCATCTTTAGTTCTGCAATTTACATCTCAGACTTACATGTTTCTAGGCATATCTGCAAGTATGGCACCATGAAGGCCTATGAAACCTAGACTTGTATGTATGTGACAGTAGACATTGAAGTTTGTTGTAGGAAAATGTTTCTCTGTCATGCTAGGAAAAGCCCTCCAGTTCCTCAGTTCCTCCTCCTCCACACGAGAGAGTAGTTTTTTTCTAAAATGCAGTTAAGGCCAGGCACAATAGCTCACACCTGTTATCCTAGTATTTTTGGGAGGCTGAGATGGGCAAATTGCTTGAGCCCAGGAGTTTGAGACCAGCCTGGACAACACGGCAAAACCCCATCTCTACAAAAAAAATAAAAAATAAAAAATAACCGGGCATGGCATTAGGTTCCAGTAGTGCCAGCTACTCAGGTGGCAGAGCCTCAGAGGCAGTCTCCTATTGAGACTGCAGTGAGCTGTGATTGCTTCACTGCACTCCAGCCTAGGCGACAGTAAGACCCTGTCTGAAAATAAAATCCAATTATGATCATGCCTCTCTCCTGTTGCTATCCACCAGAGTCTGCAATGCCTACAGGGTAAAGTTTAAACTTCCTTCACCTAGAAACAGTGTTCTGTGGTAAAATGACCAGGGTCTTTGGTATTAGACACACCTGGCCTCAAAAATGGGTCAGCCCAGGTGTAGCCTTCCCCATCTTCTGTTTCCTCATCTGCATAATGGAGTAACAAACATTGTCAGGAGGTTACTGGAGTAATTGTATGAGATACCAAATGTAAAAAGCCTGGCACAAAATGCTCAGTAAATGTAAATGTCCTGTCTTTTGCCTTTCCCTCATTGTCTGCTACCTACCTTTCTAGGTTCCTTTCTCCCACGTGTACCCACTTCCTTCCAAAGCACTCGTTGATTCCAGGTTGCAGTGTATAGTTTCCTGATCAAGTCAAGCTCTCCCACACCTCTGTCACTTTTGCATATATTGTTCGGTCTCCCTGTAAGTCTTCCCTACCCTCACCTTTTATAGAAACTGCAAGGTATCTACTTGCCCCTTGAGATAGCTATTCCTGAATTTCTCCCAAATTTAACCATTCCTTCTCTATGCTTTCGTAAATCTTTCACACACCTCTTTCATCCTACAGTGTCATAATATTAGTTGGTTTTATCTGTCTTCCTTAATGTATCCTTAACTCCTGAGGGTGGATGCTACATCTTAGTTATCTATGAAACCCCAGAAAAGAAAATGTAACCAAGCTAAAATGGCTCACTCATTTCCTAGCAAATATTGGTTAAATGATTAAATGGATGATACAGGGGGCAGAATAAATATGGTTTTGGAAAAGTGGCATGGCTGCTGATCTATCAGTGCAAAAAGGAACACACCCACCCCCTACATGGTCAAAAACATTGAAGGTAAGAAACTAGATGGCTTGTGAATAATAACAAATGAAGTTGTCTTTCTGTAGGAAGTCTTAGAAAATGTAATCTTGGGAGGCCGAGGTGGGTGGATCACAAGGTCAGGAGTTCAAGACTAGCCTGGCCAATATGGTGAAACCCCATCTCTACTCAAAATACAAAAATTAGCCAGGTGTGGTGGTGCGTGCCTGAAGTCCCAGCTACTCAGGAGGCTGAGGCAGGAAAATTGCTTGAACCCAGGAGTCGGAGATTGCAGTCAGTCAAGATGGCGCCATTGCACTCCAACCTGGGCAACAGAGCGAAATTCTGTCAAAAAAAAAAAAAAAAAAAAAAACGAAAGAAAAGAAAATGTCATCAAGCTAAAATGGCTTTGGCTTTCCTTCAGTAAATGGTTACTGTGGGAATATATGTTAAATGAATACCAATACTATGATGAGAAACACATGCACTAAACAGCTATAGTTCTGATGCCATTCTCAAATCTGAAACTTTGCCCAATTTCAGGGACAAAAGTGAAGTAATATGTATCCCCAGTGTTTAGCTTTTCTCTTGCCATGTATACTAACAGTGAGATTCCTCAGGGACTGTTGTTTCTTTAACCTTGTTAGGGCTGCTAGGGGCTATTGTGCCTTTCACAACACAGCACCTGCAACTGGGAATAATTGAAATGTTCTGCCATTAGCTACTCCCAGCAGAGTATTCTGGGTCACATGGAAAGTGTCAGAAGCATATAAATTACTGATACATTTTTCAATCCCATAGTCCCTCAGGGTTGGTGTTTTTCTCTTTTGAAAGTTTCTCCTTTAAGGCCGGGCACAGTGGCTCACGCCTGTAATCCCAGCACTTTGGGAGGCCGAGGTGGGCGGATCAAGAGGTCAGGAGATCGAGACCATCCTGGTTAACACGGTGAAACTCTGTCTCTATTAAAAATACAAAAAATTACCCTGGTGTGGTAGCAGGTGCCTGTAGACCCAGCTACTGGTGAGGCTAAGGCAGGAGAATGGCGTGAACCCAAGAGGCAGAACTTGCAGTGAGCCGAGATCGCGCCACTGCACTCCAGCCTGGGCGACAAAACGAGATTCTGTCTCAAAAAAAAACAGAAAAAAAAAAAAAAAAGTTTCCCCCTTAAAATATTCTTTTTAAAATCTAAGTTAATTTCATAGATACTATTTCCATTTTTCTAATGAATAATACTGTATCCTTTCCTATCTATACTACAAAGTTTTTCTTTGCCTTGTAAACCTCTTTAGATTTATGATTTCTAGCCCCCAAAATAACTTTTGTTCTTATATCCAATTCCTTCCCTCACAGTTCTTTCACAATAGCTTCTTTTCTCCTGTAAAACCTTACATAAACTCCAAAATCATTTCTAGTTTTGGAAATCCTAATGCAAGAGGTCGCATCACTAACGCAAACGTAGAAATCCTTGTACCAAAGGACAGAGGTGCAAGGAAAGTTGGGAGTTGTGGCTGTGGGAAAGTGAGAAGGACTCTTTGGCACCTGAGCAGAGGTACAGGGAAGCCAGGATGGAGACAGGAAGGAAAGTTTCTCAGCTTCTCTTGTGCCTACGGTTCGTGCTTAGGCGTCTGCAGCAGCCCCAAGGCAGGTGAGGATGATCAGCTGTTCCAGTTTGCCTGGCACTGAGGGATTTCCTGGGATGTGGGGCATTCAGTGCTAAAACTGGGAAAGTCTTGGACAAATTAGGACAAGTTGGTCACCCTACCTTTCCCTTGCTGCTGCTGTCCTTTTAAAGTCCTCATTCCTTTGAAAATTGCAGTGATCTTCGGTTCTTCCTGATTTTATCTGTATACAAATATTCAAAGAGCTTGGACCAGAACATTTCTCAGAGAGAGCTCTACTTATAGGAAATGTCAAGTGACAGAGCAGGATAGCAAGTAGATGTTACCTGTGGCAACTCTAATTGCTTGTTCATGACTGTCTGGAGTAAAGGGTTAATAGTTTCTTGCATATCCTCCGAGAGAGTATTACAAATGCTATTCTGCACCAAGCTCTTTTTAATTTAAAAGTATATCTTGGGGTCCTTTTGTATGGGCTTATACAGATCATGATCTAGAGATAATAATCATTCTTATCTGACACATAGTATTACATTATGTTATGTGCAAAAACCCATTTAACTCTATTGATAGTCTGTGGATCATTTCCAGTTCTTACTACAATTAATACAAATAACACTGCAGGCATCCTTGTACCTGAACATCTTTGTGAGTTTACCCATTGAATACATTCTTAGCTGTGAAACTGAATTTAAAATTTTCATAAATATTGCCAAGCTGTCTTCTAAAAAGACTATATTAAGTTACAATCCCACCATCAGCATTAAAAATCCTTGTATTTCCATACACACGACCCTGAGATTCAAAAAAAAAATATTTTCCCTATCTAATTTAATTGCAAAGAAAATTAATCACCTTTCATACATTTATGGGCCATTTCCCTCCTACCTCCAAAGACTCATTAAATCAATTATCTTGAGGAGTTTATTTTTTATTGATATGTTAATGTTTTGAGTATATTAAGAAAATGAACTCTCCTCATTTGTGTAAAACTTTTTAAAAATTTTTAATTTGTTTAAATTAAAACAAATTTAATTTGCTTTTTTAAAAAATCATTTAGTCTCTTAAAATATTTGAGTAGTCAAATTCATCCTTTTCAGATGGTTTCCGGACACCCTGTAGATTTTATCCTTGCTTTTCCTGGCATTCGGTGCAGTACCTATCACAAAGTAGATCTCAATAAGTGTCTTTTAAATAAATGGACAATGAATGAAAGAATAAGTGAAGGATATAATTTATTCTTTTTATTTCTCCTCATGCTATGTAGATTTGCAAAATGAATAGCAAAACATATATTTGAACAGAATTTTATGGCCCAGTATCTTTAGGCAGGGGTTTTGCTGTTTTGTTCAACATGGTGTCCCTATCATCTGCACAGTGCTGGCATATGGGAGATGTATATATTGAATGAATAAATAAATATAGAGAATGATGAGATAAATAGAACGTGGATGGTTTGGAGTTCATCCTCCTGGGCTAATGACAGACATTTCTGGAAGTGCTGGGTTGCAAATAAGCCCAGACCAGAGAAGATTGTGTTTAAAGGCCCAGAATCTCAACTGATAATCATCAGGATCTCAGATTTACATTTTTCTTTCCAAGTAAATTAAACTGGAGTGATAAGAAAAAGAAAAATGGTTGTGACCATCAACCCTAGGACTAGGGACCACATTTAATAGAATTCATAATGTCCCGAACATCTCTGCTGTGTTCGAAAGGTTAAAAATTTCCTAGAGAAAACAGCTTTTGCTACTACTTGCCAAAGTACTCATAAAACGGACTGATTGCTAAGAACAGAAAACAAACCAAATCAAAATAAAATGAGCCAAAAAGCAACAGAAATAAATGTGCCTTAATGTAGTTGGATGATTACCACATCTGCTCTCCTCAGACCACCAGCCTTCAGAGTAAGGGCACATCCTTCCAAGTAAGTACATCCTTGTCAGAGACATTTGGTGAGGTGCAACCCCTTCAATGTGTCAGTTTCCTGGGTCATTTGGGGTCTTAGGAAAATCCTCTTGTTGGTGCACTGAATTGCACATGCATTATGTAACTCATTGCAACCCAATAGCTGAACTCATGGTTTCATAGCTATTAAAATATGCCACAAACCAAACCACCTGTGAGGCGCCAACTCAGCAAATGTGCCTTTTCAGAAAGCAGTCATAAAAGGTACAAAAAATGAGGATGAAAGAACCCTGAATAACAACCTAGAGCTCATATATTTGGAGCCATGAGGAAAAGTGTTCCATGTAAGTTGAAGGAAGATGGCAGTTAGGAGCATTGGTGTTGAAGACCACCCTCACTATGAGAAAGGGTCATATATATAATGTGGAATGAATCAGAGCTACCACTGTGGGTCCCCTGTTGGAAAAACTGCAATTTTGGATAATTATGTGCAAGCACCAGGAGAAATGCCAGATGTTAGAATCCATGTTTAATGTGAAAATTGCATTTTGTTGTTTGCAGAACCTCAATATATAGCTTTCTCTATAAAATGTGAGCATATTTCTGAAGGAAAGAAAAATGCCAGGGTTGCATTTTAACATCCTGTTACGTTTTAGTTAAATTCAAAGGAACATGACTTTTCAAAGAGAAAACTCTGTCTCTCTCTCATAAAATAGCATTAAGTGGTTCCAAACATATCTTAGGTTATAATTGAAATTGGACTCTGTGGAACAAAATTAATGATGGTTTGTTCTCAAAGGCCCATTGTCCTGTTGATTTTATCAGTTATTCTTTGTTAATAAGGTGGTAATGTGGGCTTAAGAGCTTCCACTACTGGGAGAATCCAAAGAATTATAGATAAGTAAAATTGATGTCAAATATTATGACTTTTTCTCTTTCATTCTTGTACTGTGTCTAGTTGCCTCATCTTTTTTTCTAAATCTTAGTTGTAGCTCAAATTCCCTAGGGACAGCTTACATGCTAGCTTTATGAGGGAGGTGAGTCATGCAATCCCAAGAAAGCAAACATGGATTTGGGGGTGAAAGGAACAGCATTAGGGAAGAAGAGAAACCAAGTACAAGGTAATGCATTGCCAAGCTTGTCAGAGCTTCACAAACACACACACACACACACACACACACACACACAACTAGTTGTTAAGTTACAAGGAACATTGCCTGTGAGACTGTCTTAGAACATTCCACATGGAGGAGAAAGGGTGAGCAATTTTTCTGTGCATGGGTCTTTTATCTCTCATTGGTCAAAGTTTGCTTCATGGGACCCTTGACCCTCCCAGAGTCCCTGGGGAATACAGAGCCTCTGTGCATCTCACATGTAGATGGATGGCTCCTGTCAAGTCAGAGGCCATTGCCCAGGCTATGCCCGCAAGGACAGGGAGGCAGAAAACATGAAGCAATTGCAGTGATAACCACTGCTTTACTGGGGCTGCTGTGGCATGCCTGGGAAACTGGGAAAGTGGCTTATGCCCAAGGGGTAGGGTGGGCGGAGCTGTCCTGAGGAGGCCACAAACAGGACCTAGTGTACTCTTCTACAGTATACTAGCAGAATTAGAATTAATCAGACAAGAGATTTATTAAATTAAGCTTTTGTAGTGTCCTGATGTAGTGCACTGTATTTTAATGCTGTGTCTTCTGTTGCTTGAGTTCCTAATTTGTACCAGGTGTTGTGCCAAATGCTTCAAATAAATCATCTTGGGGAATTCTCGTGACTCTATGGACTCCAATTTACAAATGAGAAAACTAAGACTTAACTTGCTCATCTTCACCAAGCTAGGAAGTGACAGAGTTAACATTTGAATCCAGGTCTAAAGCCATTGGTCTCCTATGCCATAAAATCGGCATTCATTTTGCTACTCTTACTAGAAAATCATGAATCCTAGCTATGAATTGTAGTGAGGAGGAAAGTTATTTTCTGTTTCATGCTTATGAAAAAATCTCTACCTTTTTCATTTTGTGTTTCATGCATGTAACAATATTTTCAGAGGTTTCGTGTGTGTGTGTAAGAGAGTGTGTGTATATGTATTGTATATTTACAGACAGAAAAAAATTTTGAGATTAATTTTTCAATTCTCTAAGTCATAAAAGAATGGAAAAACAGAAATGAACAGGGAGAATTTTTTATCCCAATGTATTCTTTGACATACACTGATCATAATGCTAATTTTAGCAAAAGAAATAAAGAAATCCCTGGCGCAATGGGATGATTGACCTTCCTTTAGCAGAACACTGTTGACTTGTTACCATTGTCAAATCAGACTGAACACATTCAACAACATGATCATTTTTACTTGTGGGTTTCAATTGACAAGGACATTTCTATTATATCATGTTGGCATCAGGTTAATAAGCTCTAAGCAAAGCTGAAAATGAATGCTACTTCCCACAATCAAGCGGAAATGTTAATATTATCAACATGTCTTAAAGGCCATGAAGTCCCATGCGTATATATGTAACAGGAACAGCAAACAAGAACTTTTCTTAAAGGGAAGATTAAACTAGTGTTATTTTTATGTATTTGTTAATCGCATGCTTCCCATTTTTAAAACTGTACCTGAAAATATACTGTAATAAAAATTAAATTTGAAATATTATACCATTGAATAAGGTCCTCTGAATAGTTTTGAGATTTAATATTCTTTATTTCAATTTACATGTATACTGAATCACGTAAAAATTATTTAGGTCAGTACTTCCCCACATTTGTTCCTTCATGACATACGTTGATAACTATATTTCTACGAAAACTGTAGTAAATAAAGGATGTGGCTTGTGTTCAGTCTCCCACCCACCAGTGACAAGAGCCAAGGGAAATCAATATCTCGGCTCACCTGTAATCTCTACTCTTTGGCACACCATTGAGAAGTCTAATATGTGCAAAGAAAAGTTACTTTTACTTTCAAGGGTTATACCTTTGATTATTCCAGTGAATGGTGGGGGAGTGTACCAGGGCCATTATTATAATGTGTATTATTAAACATTTTACATTTTAACTGAATTCTCTTACAGTAAAATTATATATTAGCTTTGGGGTATACAAAATTGTACTTTAATAATATTTAGGAATTGGCAATTTTGTGGGCAAAGTTGTGGGAATTATCAGAAAAGTAAAAAATAAAGATGGGACCCCAAAGAAGGAATGATTGTAGGTTGGAGCCATTTGCAACTAGAAACTAAGACATATATCCTTAAAAACCCTCAAATCTGTGTTCTGATGGGAAAACCCTGCCAAGTCAGTGGTTCCCAGACTCTGGAATTTCAAAACAAAAAACTAGGAGGGCCAACATACGATTACCAACTCTTCATTGTTTTGCAAACAAAGCTATTTTCAACAGAACACACTAACATATACTGGAACCATGATTTCATATTAGGACATTTCTTTTCCACATTCTATATACTTTTAATACTGCAAAACAGTAAAGACAAAGGGCAGTCATCTCCCATGGGGGGCTTAGAAACCTCTCATTAATGTGTGTGTGTGTATTTTAAATTGGCCTTATTGTTATTATTTCTTTAAATTTAGCCAAAGGCCAGTAAAACTCCCTTTTGGAATACCACATGCCCGTGCTGTTCAGGAATGATTATGATAAAGTTATTCATGAGGACGTAGAGTTATTTCATATGCTCTCAAAAATGACTTGCAGTGCGAAACATAGCTACTGTTGGACAAAGCAACAACCCAACTTTATATAATAATTTTTTAATTGACTAGTACTTGTGTTCAGTCAATAAAGTAGCTGGTACTTGGGTACTAGGCACTGGAATAAGAGTTGGGGATACAAAAGTGAAAAAGATAGTCACAATTTCTACCTTATACTCTAGTAGGGGAAAGAAAAATTAAACAAAATGTATGATTGAAATGCCTTAAGCACCATGAAGGCAACATACAAATTGCTGTGAGAGCATATAACCAACTCAGAAATCAGCCTTAAACTGAGACCTGAAAAGGACTGCCCATGTGCCTTTTGTATATTTAAGGCATCTTTTATATATTTTAAAAAGGCAGTATCACTGAGCAGATAGATACCAAAGGGCCATCTTTTAGCTGGATGAATTAGAAAAGGGCACCCCTTCCTCAGGCTGAAACAGCCCTGCCTGCTGAGGGCACAGTTAGGTGAATGGATCATCACTAATGAATGGTTTTAAAGAAGGGAATAACGTGATCAAATCTGCATTTAACTTTACTCAATGGTTTGGAGTATTTAAATATGATCAATCCCTTTCTTTCTATTGGCTTGAATGAGGCAGAAGGGCTATTCAGGAATTTAAAGTTGACTAAGGTATTGATTGGGTACAAAATTTTTACTAGGTAGGTAAGGGCAGGACGATTCCATTAGAAACAAGAAATTTTTCTCCAGTGCTCCGGGAAGAATTGATTGGTGCAGGGCTAAATCACCAAGATGAATACCCTCTTTTGATTCACACACCCTTTTGACATCTGGGTTTCCCTGAATCATATGCAATGTAGGACTTACGCAGACCACTCTAGTTTCACTTACGAAATTTGGGTTAGCCAACTCAAACAGTCATGGCTGTAATTTGCTTCTGAGTGAAAATACTATTATTATTTTATATTATGTTATCAATTCCTGCAAAGGATAAAACATTTTTATTTTGATAAATTTTGTAATTTAATGAAATTAACTCAATTTTGTAGTAACGTAGTACACAGTGAAAATGTGCTTTACGAGATGCTATGGCTTGTCTCTCAAATGGACAATGAGGCTTTCCAAAACCTTTGTGCCTTTAAGGAATTGATTTGGCGTCTTATCTCAGTGTACACAAAGCTTAGTTATCACCTAGGAAATACTGGATGTTTGTCTCAGGGAGAAGAGACAATTTTTAAGACCACAATTAGGTTTTGTAGCTATTTGACATTCAATTGTAATCAGATATTCAGTGAAACATGCATTCATAATGCAGGCCAGTGATCATATATTTGGCTCAGTTTTTCAGTAGAAAAATTCTTTAAAGAAATATTGTCCTTCCAATTTTAGTGGTACTGAGGAACAGCTCTGGTTATAAGGGGGGAAAATACTATATGTCCTTTGTTCAATCTTATTAATCTTTACTAATTTTATGATTCTCTCCATTTATTTTTAAAAAATCATTAATAAAATTATCCTTGATTGAGTTTCTCCTATGTGCTAGGCATTGTGATAGGACTTTAGTAAACATAATCTTTAACCCTTTCAATAACCCTGCAAGGTAGGGGTCATATTTTATAGATAAGGAAAGTGAGGCTCAGAGAAGTTATGTCTTGAAATTATGTAGTAGCAAGTGGTTAAGCCAGGTTTCCAACACAGGTTTGTCTGACTCTAAAACCAGCATCTTTTAACTCCGCCCCATCTCTTTGCCATTCACGACCAGAATGTGATGCACATCTACCAAAAAGAGAGTAGCAAAAGGTGATTTATAAAAGCAGTTATAGTCCTCAGAAGAGAAGGCAAAACTATTGGGGGCAGGGAAAAAGTAACTATGAAGATCATATTTATGTAATCAAGTATTAACTCAATGGCTTGAATTAGGTAGCAAATAAAATATATTAGCAAGCAATGTTACAAACCATGGTGAGAGCTATGTAGTACATGAAGCAGAATGATGGCTGGGCTCAGGGAGCTCATATATTTGGAACCCAGATAAATCTTTGCTTCTTCTTCCCAGAGCCCATCATCACTTTTTAAAAACACATCTTCGCTGGGCTCAGTGGCTTATGTCTGTAATCTCAACACTTTGGGAGGCAAGGCAGGAGGATTACTTGAGCCCAGGTGTTTGAGACCAGCCTGGGCAACATAGGAAGATGCTGTCTCTACAAAAAATAACAAATAACAAAACCATCTGAATTTCATGCATTCCAACATATATTATTTTGTTCCATTCTACTTAATAACCTTTACACTAGTTGTGAAACTCACTGAAAACAAAGGAGAAAATCATTGTAATTCATCTAAACATTCCTGAAATAACACTTTAATCAAGAAATTAAGAAATATTGCTCAGATTTAAAAGAAAATGGAAACTCCCTTGGCAAATGGGTTTGAGGTTCGGTCAGTAGGTTTTGAATCATCAGGAGCAGTGTCGTAGTAGGAAAAGCATACCATTTAGAGAGAGACAGCTTTAGTTTGTCAGTCCTGCCTCTTAATAGGTGGGTGACCTTGAGTAAAGCATGAAGCAGCCTTTGGGCATCAGTTTCTTCACTTAAAGGTAGAAGGGTTGAACCAGGGCCGGGCGCGGTGGCTCACGCCTGTAATCCCAGCACTTTGGGAGGCCGAGGCGGGCGGATCACAAGGTCAGGAGATCGAGACCACGGTGAAACCCCGTCTCTACTAAAAATACCAAAAATTAGCCGGGCGCGGTTGCGGGCGCCTGTAGTCCCAGCTACTCAGGAGGCTGAGGCAGGAGAATGCCGTAAACCCAGGAGGCGGAGCTTGCAGTGAGCCGAGATCGCGCCACTGCACTCCAGCCTGGGCGACAGAGCGAGACTCCGTCTCAAAAAAAAAAAAAAAAAAAGAAGAAGAAAAAAAAAAGAAGGGTTGAACCAGGTGTAAGCTGCTGTCCTTCCATGTTATGACTCTAAATAGCTCTAGATGGAACTATGTTGCACATTTCCTATGTTATTAAACAGCTTCTCTCCGGAACAGTTGCTCCTAATCTCCTAATAAGCTTACTGTGGGTAACTCAGCAATCTTCAAGGGAAACAATCATTATTTGGTTGGTGGGTACTAAGATAATTCTGATGTGTTTGTGTCAAAGATTGGGCAGATGAAATCTAACTAGACATATATCATTCCATCATCATGCTAAATGACCTTGACTCTAAACATCTTAATTTGAACTGTATACATTTCCCAAATGCTTTAGGGTAGATTTGGACCATAATACACTCCACTGTAAATGGAAAAAGCTTTATCATTGCCATAATAATTACCCCCAAACTGCTAGGTAGGAATGCATACTGGGTTTAGTATGTAGTGACTCCTTGAAAATTCAGCTTTTGAGATCAGATCTCTTAACAAGTAATGAGTATTTAGAGTGAAATGTTTAATTCTTAGTCATACTGTTTTCCTATTCTGCTATTATTATTCAGCTATGATTATTTTCCTTCTCCTCCCAACCTCCTATTTTTTTTCTTTATTAAAAAAAGGAGGAGGGGTGCATGCTGCATTCTGGGGTGCATATGGGTTTCACGTGGGGACCTGGGCTCTGGTTCTCATCCAGAGAGTGAGCTAGGAGCAACTTACACAAGAGGCTCTTAGCCACTGTGTCGGGGAAATCGCCTTATATCAAAAACTGAATCCTTTTAGTAAAACCTGAAGAATAATCAGAAGCAGCATCGACTAGTCTCTAACCTTGGTTGAGGGACACACACACACACACACACACACACACACACACACACACACACGGCTCTGAAAGCTCAGACACGGAGGACACGCTGTGATCCACTTAGCCCTCTCTTCTCCTTCAGGGGGTCCTTGCAGGACAGAACACTAAGGAACAAAGTCTTAACTGGCAAGCTGCCGGCAGAAGGAGACTATCTGGTGGATTGCAGCGCCAGTTAGGAACGGGGCAGTCCTTTGCGTTTCAGAAATCCGGTCCACATTTTGCTGAGAGCCCAGGCACTGTGAATAAGAGGAGCCTCTGAGGACTGGTTTCTGATGTCGCACTAGGCATGATAAGAATGCCATTGACGTCAGCAGAGTCATCATCAGGGAGAATGGCACCCCAGCTCTTGAAACCACACCAAGCAATTGCAGTGCTTTTGAAAATTAAAAGCCGGTGCTGGAGTGTGGGGGGTGGGGGGGTGCGGTGGGTGGGGAGGGAAAGAAGCAAAGAGGGAAGTCGTGGCTCCAGCTGAACTCTTCTTTCTTCTATGCGTTTCCTGTATTTTAGAAAGGCAGGCTCACGGCGCTCCTGTGCACACGCCCGCTCACTCACACACAACTGCTGCCGTGGGCTCATTAACCTAAATCGAGGGAGGTGGGGAAAGAAGAAAGAAAGAGAGAAAGAAGGAAAGAATTTAATTCTGTTAACATTTCTGCATGCAGATAAAACAAACTGTGCCACCCAGGTGCTGGACAGAGGCCCTGAGCCACATAAGCCTCTGAGAATGAAATTGCTGAGCTAAAACTGATATGCTTTAAATGTGTGTTGATGAAGAGATTACAAGGGAGGAATTAAACACTTCAAAGGAGCTACTACAAAGCAACAATCACCCTTCCCCCATCCCTCACACATGCACATTACTGTGGACGCTTGCATGTTTGTGTGTCAGCCTGAGAAAATGGCAAAGTTGGTTTAGGAAGGGAACACTGCAGGCATTTTGTGATTTCAGCTTTCACAGGCAGCTCCAAGGACATCACCTCCAGCTATAATTCAAAGTTTACCTGGACTGGAAAATGTCTTGGAGGTTAGGAAGTCTTTGAATTCTTTAGTGTAAATTGTCTCCGCTTTAAAATTCCACAATCGATCAAATCCTTTCATTCTCTTTCCCACTCCCAATTGTTCCACTCTCACTCTCCACCCACCGCCAGGAATATGACAACAACATAGAATAGACTCGATGATATCAGCTGTATAACACGCTTTATTTTACGGCATTGATGGGCAGCTTTCCAAGTCCATAAAAATCTTTTGCTGATCTGATTTTAATATCCATATTCTTCAGTTATAGTAGAAAGAATGATTTCCGAGATGTGGAAATGTTAGCCGGGAAACAAAAGGACATATGCACATAAAGCAAAATCTGGCAGGAAATGTGGATTTAATAAATTGAATTATGTGAAACTCCTATTTCAAATGGACTGATACTAGAGAAGCAGCCCTCGAGAGTTATGCACAGTAATGATTCTTCTGTTTCTTTTTGAAAAGGAAGAAGCGCTGAACAGCATTCCTTTCAAATACACAAAGGTAGCTAAAGTACAAGCTTCTCCTCTTTCCTATTTGTTCTTTAAAAATTTGTAAAAATTATATTAAATGTGCTTCTTGTGATAGAGTCAATAAAGGGAGAAGGAGTTTAGCCAAGCACCTTTATTGTGTACTCTTAAACTGTCTTGCTTAATGTAATAATGGAAAGAAAGATGGCTAATTGTCTTGCAGGAATTTGGATTTATCCTCTGAAAGGATACAGGTAAATTTGTAACTTGGGTCATATTGGCTATTTTTTGTTCTGCTTTGCTTTCATTTTTGGTTTTTCTGAGGTTTATAAATGGAACTCTTCTTTCCTTTCTTCCTTTTTTCCTTCCTTCCTTCTTCCCTTCCTTTTTTCCTTTCTTCCTTGTTTTCTCTCTCTCTCTCTCTCCCTTTTCTGCTTTTTTTTTTTTTTTTTTTTTTTTTTTTTTTTTTTTTTTTTTTTACAATTGTACTCAAAAGAATAAAGGATTCTGAAAATCAGTTCCAGGATCCAATAAAGGCCTAGATGGTATATCGCAGGATCAGAGCCCCTTGCTCTCAAATTTATGAATGTGAGGATGTATTATTGTATTTGGGAGATCAATAAGCAGAGCCAGAGCCTTCACACAAGGCTCCTTGCACCCCCTCATCCACCCCACGAGGTTAAAAAGCACTGACTTTGACTTTAACACTGTCAATGCAATACAGAACAACTGTTTCAATTCCCTTCACTATTTCTGCTATGTGCCTTGATTAGATGTTTTCTGACCTGTCTCCCTAAGTTGTTCATGTCATTTCTGTCTGTTATTCCCTCCCCCATCACTTCCTGTCCAACCCTCCCTATGATTCGAATTGCTCTCTGTCCAGATCATTTCCAACAATGAAAAATGAAGAAAGACTTTCTGCCTTCTTCCCACCTACACATTCCTTTTGTCCCCCAAGATATCCCTTCCTCTCGCCTGGAACCTTCCCAGGCCTTAGTTGATTGATCATCCCCTGATTATATTTAGGTGCTCTTTGCACCAGGCACCCTAGCGGAAGCCCAGAAAGCCCCCAGAGTCTGGATGTGTTTTGGAGAGCAGGCTCAGGTTCACTGCGCTCTAATTTGCAGCAGGAAGTGCTAGGAAGCCCGATGAGGGATGGGAATTAGCAAATAAGGCTGGCAGTCAATTGACAGAGAAAGCTTAAGGAAGAGGATCATTTAGAAAAGGAAAAATAATTTAATCCTTTTCAGGTATGTTAATTTCTTTCATGGACCAAATTACCATGGACCTGGAATATTTGAGACTTTTCCCTGAGGTCTGGCTGCACTTCATAGGGAAGAAGCAAGGATAAGTGCAGTGAATTTGATTATGGACATCAGTCTAACTCTAGCTTAATGAGCCATGGAAACAAAATAGCTCAATCTCCTCCAACTGCTGTAATCCAACACTAGGAGCATTGAGAGCACTGTGGTTTTGGTTACACAAATTTGTAGTACAGGCCTTGCCTCAGCATTTGAACATTTCAGCAAGAGATCTGAACTTGCTTGGTTCTTCACATAGCAGGTATAAGTCTTTTGGAATTAATTTGAAAAAAAAAAAAAGAAAGAAAAAGAAATGTACCCGGAAAGCAAGAGATCTTAAATGTATCCACAACCTAGAACAAACAAACATTAACATTTACCATAATTACTGTGGGTGTTCTTAATAAAAACATATAGATAGATAATTTTGGAGATTGCATTTCCCCACCATCACGGCCAGCCTTATTTTTCTTCCATCCTCTCCAGAACAACCTCTGCCATAAATTTAGGAAATAGTCATCCTGTTCACATTTTCATCTTTTTACTATATATGTTTGTATTCACGAACAAATATGTTATAATTATAAAAAGTCATCAGTATCTTTTAGCTTATTTTTTTTAATCCAACATTATGTTTGTTGAATTATTTTACTCTTGTCTCAGTGCACCCTGTAATTCCCATGAATCGATAGGTAGTGATAGATCAGCACTAGTAAAGTAACTGATATGGGCAGGTTAATAGAATGACCCTTTTAAGAAGGGATCTCAAAGAGGGAGACTAGGTAAGCTACAAAATTATCAGGGCGAAATGCAGGGAGGTAGAAGTGAAAGCAGCTTAGAGTCAGCCTGGGCTAAGATAAATGAGAAGTGGAGTTGCAGCTGGAGGAGCAAGAGAGTATGGTCTACTTGAGTAGAAATCAGCCTTGCTGGCAAGCAGTTTAAGACAAGCTCCTGGTTTTACAGCAAGCCTTTTTATGTGATCTTGACCAAACCACTGCACTTGATTGCTCCTTTCTACTCCTTTGTCCTTATATGTCAAATAAAACCCCAGAATTACAGAGCCAAAATGCAAATAAATAGAACCCCTCACTCAACTTCCCTCAGTTTATAAGTAAGGAAATGAAGACCTAGTAAAACATTATGACTTATAGATACCTGTCAGGGCAGAACCAGAAGCTGGACTTGGGCTAGGAAAAGTTGTTCCCCCTTGATTACATTTTCCAAAGGTTATACCTTTTCCACAGTTTCTGAGGTAACATGTTGATTGACTTGACAGTTGTAGAAATACTAGGAAGTGGTGTAAAGCCAAGACCATGTTTACTAAACAGTGCTGCTCTTTTTTTTTTTTACATCACACAGATGAGAAAGTTGGTGCTCAGGAAATTTAAGCAACTTGCCCAGAGTCACGTAGCTTAGAAGTGTTAGAGCCAAGATTTGGACCCCAGTGTTTCTCACTTTCACAGACTTGCTTTTAACCACTGCATTATGCCATGCTGCCTCAGTTGAAGCTCCTTTCAAAACAAGTCACCTCCAATCTCTGACATGTAAACCCAGAAATTTTCAGATTTACAATGACATACTTATTTTCTATCTGTTAAGTCTTAGAGGTCAGAGTGTCTGCAACAGAGTAGAGCTTTAGAAATGAGGATAAAACATTTGGTTTGATGTTAGTATTAAGAACTCCAATGTCAAAGGCAGGAAACTTGGTAATTAATGTTTTAAATGGACTGGAGAGGTCACAGGTATTGAAATCAATATTTTGATGGCAAGATAACAATGTAGGAGCAAAGAATTGGAGGTGTTTAGCAAAATTATGAATTAAGTGGATGTGTAAACAGCAGATTATGAAAGGGAAACAAAGATTACCTGGAAAGAGTTTTGTGTTTTAGTCAACTGAATTAGCAGAATGGGCAGAAAAAGAAAGTATCAAAGAAAGGTGTGCTGATAGAAAATTAAATAAAGGAGAAGATGCCATGGAAATGTTTTTAATGCAAATACACTATTGCTCATGGCTGAAGACAGAAAGAAGACTATGTGTGACTTCCAGATGAAGTTCAGGCGTAGAGGCAGGGCTAAATAAGCACATAGACCCGAGAATTCTCATTGATAGATCTTTGGAAATGCAGTATAAATATGATCAGTTCAACCATGCCTTAGCTACTGGATCAAAGGAAACATCTACCGACTTTGGGAGATGGGAATCTGGAAAATTGACAGACTGAAAAAAACAAAACCAAAACGGGGGGGAAAAAAACAGAATGAAGAATGCCATTTTAAAAATCCTAAGGGGCTGAGTCTGATGTTACAAGACTCTTTGACTTCATTCTCAATTCTAATATTTAAGTTAAATGATTACGAACATAGAATTTTTTTCAAAACCTGTTTCTAAATGAAGGCGTCCCGTACATTGAAGTTAAAAGTGGTCTTGACAGAAGAACTTCTTAATAGGTAAGGGGTTTTACTTTGGAATGTTGAAAATGTTTGGAACTAGATAGAGGTGGTGGTTGCACAACATTGTAAATGTGCTCAATGCCACTGAATTCTTGACTTTACAATTTTTAAGTTTATGTGATACGAATTTCGCTTCAATAAATTATTTCTGTCAATGCATAATTGTTGTATATATTTATGGGGTACATGTGATGTTGTTACATGCACAATATGTATAATGATGGAATCAGGGTATTTACAGTATCCATCACCTCGAGTATGTATCATGCCTATGTGTAGGGAACATTTCAAGTCCTCTTTTCTAGCTATTTTGAAATATACAATACCTGTTAACTCTAGTCACCTAATCTGCTATGGAACATGAGAGCTTATTCTATCTGTGTGTTTGCACCCATTATTCAACCTCTCTTCATCCCCTCCCCTCCCACCTACACACTCTTCTCAGTCTCTGATATCTATCATTCTACACTTTACCTTCATGAGTTCAAGTTTTTCAGCCCCTGCGTATGTGAGAACATGTGATATTTATCTTTCTGTGCCCAGTTAATTTCATGTAACATAATGACCTCCAGTTCCATCCATGTTGCTGTAAATGACATGATTTTATTCTTTTCTATGGCTGAATCGTATTCCATTGTGTACAGCACATTTTCTTTCTTCCTTTCTTTTTTTTTTCTTTGAGATGGAGTCTTGCTCTGTCACCCAGGCTGGAGTGCAATGGCACCATCTCAGCTCACTGAAACCTCCACCCCCCAGGTTCAAGGAGTTCTTCTGCCTCAGCCTCCCAGGTAGCTGGGACTACAGGCGAGTGCCACCATGTCCAGATAATTTTTGTATTTTCAGTAGAGATGGGGTTTCACCGTATTGACCAGGCTGGTCTCAAACTCCTGACCACGTGACCCACCCGTCTCAGCCTCCAGAAGTGCTGGGATTACAGGCATAAGCCACCGCACCCAACCATATACAACATTTTCTTTATCCATTCATCTGTTGAGGGACACTTAGGTTGATACTCCATCTTTGCTATTGTGAATAGTGGTGCAATAGACTTGGGGATGTAGGTATCTCTTTGATACACCAATTTCTTTTCCTTTGGATAAATACCCAGTAGTGAGATTGCTGGACATTGTGGTTAGTTCTATTTTTAGTTTTTTGAGAAATCTCCCTGCTGTTTTTCACAGTGGCTGTACTAATTTGCATTCCCACTGGTGATATGTAAGAGTTCCCTTTTCTCTGCATCCTGACCAGCATCTGTTATTTTACTTTTTGCATTTTTAATAATAGCCCTCTAACTGGGGTAAGATGATATCTCATTGTGGTATCAATTTGCATTTCCTTGATTATTAGTGATGTTGAGCATTTTTTCACATTGGACATTTGTATGTCTTTTGAGAAATGCCTATTTATGTCCTTTGTCCACTTTTAATGGGATTGTGTGCTTTTTTACTGTTGAGATGTTTGAGTTCTTAATATATTCTGAATATTATTCCCTTGTCAGAGGAATAGTTTGCAAATATTTTCTCCCATTTAATAGATTGTCTCTTCACTCTCTTGATTGTTTGCTTTGCTGTGCTGTACAGAAAATTTTTGGTTCAATATAGCCCCATTTATCTATTTTTGGTTGCATTGCCTGTGTTTTTGAAGTTTTAGCCATAAAACCTTTGCCTAGACCAATGTCCTGAAGTGTTGCTTCTGTGTTTTCTTCTAGCAGTTTTATGTTTAAGCCTTTAATCCATCTTGAGTTGATTTTTGTATGGTAAGAGATAGGGGTCTACTTTCATTCTTCTGCTTATGGGTATCCAGTTTTTCCAGCATCATTTATTGAAGAGATCTCCTTTACCTAATGTATATTCTTGGTGCCTTTATAGAAAATCAAATGTATCCATCATTATGCTCTCTGTCTACTCTAAATCTAACAGTCCACTCTGTAAAAATGTGGCTTTGTTTCCAGGCTTTCTGTATTATTCCATTGGTCTATGTGTCTGTTTTTATACCATGTTGTTTTTGTTACTATAGTGTTGTAATATATCTTGAAGTCAGGTAGTGTGATACATACAGCTTTGTTCTTTTTGCTCAGGATTGCTTTGGTTAGTTGTGCTTTTTTTTGGTTCCATACAAATTTTAACTTTTTTAAAATTTCTGTGAAAAATGACATTGGTTTTGATAGGGATTGCATTTAATCTGTAGATTGCTTTGGGCAGTACAATTATTTTTTTTTTTAAGAGAAAGGGAGAAAGAATTGGGCACTGAGTACATCAGAGTAGATGTTTATCAATTTTTAAAAAAATGGTCTTGGCTACCATACACTGTGATGTTCTTGAGAGCTTACATTGTGTCTTGTTGATAATGAAATTGTTGATACTCGAAGTGCCTGGCACATAGACCTGATTCATATGTATTTAATCAATGAATGAATGGATAATTCTGACCTCCTCTTAGTGAAGTGCACGTCATGGGGCTACCACTTGACTATATGTTGTGGGATAGATCAAAGAAAGGTAGGACACAACCTTGAACAAAATCAAAGTTACCTTCAGCTTGTTTATAAGAAGTGTTCTGGTGGAGAAATGATGAATCTTTTCAGATTTTAGAGTGTTGCTGGTTTGATTTCAATTTGCATTTTTAACCATCAGTCTCTGTGGAACTTTATAGGCAGGACTTTTGATGGAGCTTGGTGGCTCACACTTGTAATCCTGGTGCTTTGGGAGGCTAATGTAGGAGGATCACTTAAGGCCGGGAGTTTGAGACCAGCCTGGGGAACAGGCTCTACTAAGATTAAAACAAATTAGCCAGGCAGAGTAGTGCATGCCTGCAGTCCCAACTACTTGGGAGGCTGAGACTGGAGGATCCCTTGAGCCCAGGAGTTTGAGGTTACAATGAGCCATGATCCCACCACTGCACACTGGCCTATGTGGCAGACCCCATCTCAAAAAGCAATGACACACAGAAAAAGCAGAATTCTAATTTGTTCTGCTCTTGTCTCTAGCACTTCATATCCATTTCTCTGAATATGAACAGTGGGAAAGGTAGTGGAACTGAAATGGATCATAGAATGTTTCCTTTACTGATAATTTTTACTCCATTTGGAGTGTGATTGAAGAGCTAATGTCAAGATGTACAGCAGGACTCAGTGATTGAAAAATAATGTTACTGAAATAAAAGTCACCATATTGTAAGCTTTCTTTAAGGTAGTCTTTTATTATTTTCTTTGTCATATTAGCGCTACTGAAAAAACACAAGTATACGTAGGGTAGAAAATGTAATGACAATTTGGTGTTTTATAAACAATAATAAATCAGCTTTCATGAAATTAGACTATGTCTTCTGCTCTAGTGTTAGAACTTACTTTTGTCTGAGCCCACTAAATAATTATTTCAGTTTCCCAGATAAACGTACTTCTATGCCCAGAGGCCATATGCTGGTAGCCCCTATATAATATATAGAGAGCATAACTTTCCTCTTCTCTCTCAGGATTTAAAATTAGGATTTTTATAAAATGCATTTTATTCTTGTTTCTCCATCATTAGAAAGATTCCTGGATCTATAAACCAAAAATAATAGTATTACTACTAATAAGATTTTGGCAATTTAGAGAGAAACTCACTTTTGTGAATATGGTCACACCAGCTATCTTTTGAACCTTAAAGGAGGCAGGAACAACATTTGAATTAAGAATTTTGTAGTATTACAACCTCATTTGGTTCTCAGAAGTTTTTTTAAATTTCATCTTCTCCACACCAGTTTATACAATTCTCTCATGCCTCACTTTACTTTTATATCTTTTCTCAGAAAAGGTTTAAATTTTATCCTTCCCACCCCAGTGTATACAATTCTCTCGTGCCTTACTTTACTTTTATGTTTTTTCTTCCATTCTTTCTTGTTTCACTCATTCACTCTCCCAAGTCCTCTGGCCTAAGTTTTATTTGCATGGTATTAAGCAGAGACCAACAGAACAACTGTGAAGAACAACTTCTTGGGGATAAACCAGGTTTCACCTGAATTGTGGTACATCTGCCACTGGTGCTGAAGCAGGGCAGGAGGAGGACAGAGGCATACCGGCAAGCACAGACACCTAAACGCAAAGAGAGGAGAACAACGTCAGGGATGCTCTCTCAGTGCCTGGGAAGAAAGCAACACTTGAAGTGCTCATGGAGTTGTAAATAAACTCTCTCCTCTTTGAAATTTATGTTTGATGGTTGCTGTGTAGTTACAACAGTGTCATAAAGTACATAAGGCCTATTTTTTTGAGTAATCAATGTTATGGAATCGTGCCAGAGCAGACCTACATTATATAAATTGTTTGAATTGCTCTGTTCACTATGAATAAATATTTATTGGAGTACCTTCTGTATGCTGGGGACCTCAGCCTTGTGATACACAGGTGGAAAAGATAACACTTAAGCAGCTTACTGTATAGCAGAGAGGTGGATAAATCAATAGACAATTGAAATACAACGTGCTTAAAGGCCTGTTAAAGTCACAGGGTCACTCAGTGGCAGGAGGGATTCAGTCAGCCTGGGCCAGCCATGGCAGGTAAGTGGCCTTTGGAAAGTTACCCAGGTAAGAAATACCAGATATGTTCAAGGAACAATTCCAAGGTTCAATAAGGCCAGAAGTTAAAGGGCAATGTGAGCCCTAGAAAGGCAGAAGGATCTGCTTTTTTTTTTTTTTTTTTTTTTTTTTTTTGAGACGGAGTCTCGCTCTGTCACCCAGGCTGGAGTGCAGTGGCTTGATCTTGGCTCACTGCAAGCTCCGCCCCCTGGGTTCACGCCATTCTCCTGCCTCAGCCTCCCGAGTAGCTGGGACTAGAGGCGCCTGCCACCACGCCCGGCTAGTTTTTTGTATTTTTAGTAGAGACAGGGTTTCACCATGTTAACCAGGGTGGTCTCGATCTCCTGACCTCGTAATCCGCCCATCTCGGCCTCCCAAAGTGTTGGGATTACAGGCGTGAGCCACGGCGCCAGGCCAGGATCTTCTTTTTACCACACACTGTGCTGGGCACCATGAAGAATACAAAATAGCTAGCTATCACGGAGCCTACAGTTTAATGGGTGAACGTGGATCCATGTTCATGTTGGAATTTAACTCCATGAGAGGTCATGGATTACTTAGTCCTGGAAGCATTTGAATTTATACTGGAAAGCTATAGTGGAGAGTTGACAAAATATTTTAAATGTAGTAAGAATAATTTGACAATCTGTTGTGTGGTATGCTAGCAGACCAGTTCTCCTCCTTCCTCTTCTCACCACCCCACAACCCCTCACAAAATTAAAAAAAAAAAAAAAAGTATAAAACCTGATCTGCAGTGTCTGTCTATGGCCATGGTGCAAATACTCCTCACATGGCTGGTTTCAAGCTATCACTGGTTCAAGAGTTCTTTGCAGAATTCTTGAATGTTTAATACTTGACAAGATCCAGTTCCAGCATATTCCTGCAACAGTGATTCTGCAGTTCTCAATGTCAAATAATAGAACCAAAAAGTCATATAAATACTGCAAAGTAGAAGAGATAGTTGAGAGCCAGCTTAGTCAGGAAATGCTCCAGGGGGGAAGTCAGGCTTGAGTTGGAACTTATAGATAAGAAATTTAAATAACAAGGAATGAACACTCCTGCCGTGATGCACAAATATTGAATTGTGTGTGACCAGTGTGGCAGTCTGTAGTGGAGGGTCCAGGTGAAATTTAGGCCATGAAAGCCTTGGTCTGTCAAACTAATACATTTTGTAACAGTAAAGTTAGTAGACAGCCATTAATGGTTTTTAAACACAGATGGTCATAGCAATGTTTTGACAAAAGCAATTTTTAAGGAAGATTTTGTTTTTATAAAAAGTTGAATAATTGATAGCAGTGAGACCCCAGAATAGAATAAGAGAGCTGCTTCATATACGTGAGAGTAATTCAATTCAGCAGCAATCTTGGAAATTCGTAACTTCTGTGGTGAGAAATTGTATCCTGGAGTGTTGGGTAAAGCCACTGTGAAGCCAAAGAAATTAGTGGCTAAACGTAGAGAAATTAAGATGAAGGAATTGGCACATGGAGCCACTGTGTACTATAAAGTATTTTTATTGGTATTTAGTCTTGCCATTATTGTTACTAATGAGTGTATTGAATAATTACCAGCTGTTGTTAGTTATTTGAAATTAGGTGCCTAAAGCAACCTCTCATCTTGCAGAAAGTTGTCTTTCTTGAAACGTTTTAAAAACTTGTTTGAAACATGAAGACTTGGAATGGGACGTCTATCATAGCAGCACATCTGAAATCCTTCTCATTCCTGCTGTCATTTCTGTCCTTTCCCAGTCCACTTTGTCACCACCCCCACCATTCGTTGTTCCGCCTGCAATCCAGCTTTCCAGTCACTCTCCCTACCTCTTGCCTGGCTGCAGCGTCATCATTTAAACAGCTCTGGGTTGGTATCTCCTTTCACCAGAATTCCTGCAGCCGTGGAGTACGTGCAGAGCATCTTCCTTTTGACCCTCTTAAAATGCTGAGGGGTGTTTCCGACACACATTGCTTTGTAATTCAATAATAGGGCAGTTGTGGGTTCTTTTTATTGCAGTTATGAGGATTTTTAAAAGCACTCTGAGTAAAAAAGAAAAGGTAGTAAAATATACATGTACCTCGATGCTCATTGATCACGTTTGCACATGTTCTTGCCAAATGTTATTTTCCAAACCTGTCTCTGCAGGTCTGAGCTGTGAAAGTTTGGGAAATCAGGGTCAGAAGGCAAAAAAAATTTGTTTGTGTCATCATCATACAATATAAATTACATGCAGCATATACATAGAAAACAATCCAAGGGATCAGCTTCCTGGAAATCATTCCTTCTTGTTTACTCTGATTATATAATGGGGAATTGTATGCTTTATGCCATTTTAACTTCTTGACTATATATGCTCAAACAAGTACATTATAATATAGCTCAGTACTATATATGCTGAAAACAGGTTGCTAATGAATTTGGACAAAGATTCCCATTTTATTTCCTGCACTTTTGTACATTTTCCAGCTGTATATTATATTTATTATATGTATTTATTAGTTAGGACTACAGCAAACACTAATTCATCAACTGAGATAAGAAATGTGTTTTCCATTAATAATTATAAATCTGCCAGAAGATTGTGAGATTTACATTGTTGGAGATCTAAACAGAACCAAAATCATTGCAAAGTTATTTTAAAACTATTATTAATTATTTACGTAATCATAGATTATGGCTTGCAGAAGACTGATGAAATTGTTTAACAAACCATGTAGGTTTTGTGGAAGAGCAGTAAACTTTGATAAGTAAGCTCAGAGTGGTCCATTAACCTTTTCTCTATATGCACATTATGTGTTGATAAGCATGATATATATTATACCTCAATTATTAATAGCAGTATACATCCTAATTGTTAAGAATTCAGCCTGCAACCCTCATAGTGTCCCCTTTCTTCTAGAACATAGACCAGCATCAGGAAGGAAGCAAAAGAGGTCTCTGAGCACTCAAAATAGATGTTCACAATGTTCACTCACTAAAGATAATGCAGGTCATTAGCCAGAGAAATGTAGCTCATATTTTAGTGATGATTCATACAGGCTTGGTCATGTGATTCTAAACCTTCTATAATTGGATGAAGCAAATTAGGAAAGACTGGGTAGGAGATTGCAGGGAAAGTCACAACTGATATTAGCCAAGTGTCAGCTGATGGCCTAAAAACAACAACAAAAAAAGAAAATCTACAAAATCATTAGAAAACCACAGATGTAGCTATTTGGGGCCTTTTTGAAAGGGGCAATAAGCTCAACCCATCTTTGGAAACAACTGAGATCATCCTCTCTGGACAACTGAGTATAATTTTTGGTGTTCAAGTTGATGACCCCAAATCATCAAAAGATACAAAATTATATTTTGCTCAATCTGTGTTGCTCTTCTATATTATGCTAAGATTTCTGTTTAATGTGCTTAAAAGTAAGACTACCTCCAAATTTAATCCCCATCCCCTTCAATGCCTCCTCCTGGACATTGTTCCATCTATCACACCTTCTTCCTCTTTCTTTGACCTACTCTTTGGTGGCTGCATCTCCTTCAAAACTGGTTGAAGTTCCTAAGGAAAAAATTCCCTTCCTCTTTGATCCTGTATCTTCCATCAGTTATTACCACATATCTCTACTGATTTTCTCACCCAAACTTCTAGAAAGTTTACACTTATCATTTTCATTTTCTTTTCCCCCTACTTATTCCTCCACCCCCGGAAGTCAGCTTGCAGCCCCACCACTCTGTTGTAACTACTGCTGTAGTTCCTCTGATCTCCCAATTGCCAAACCAAGTAGATATTTTTCAGTTCATTCCTCATCAAGCTTCTCTAAGTCAATTGCCAGTCTATCCTCCTCGAAAACCTTTCCATCTTTGCTTGAGGTTATACACTCTTTCTTTTCTTTCCCCTCAACCTTTCCTTTGACCTGGGGTTCCCAGGATTCCATTTTCAGTCCCTGCTTTCCTCACTCTGTGTGTCTTCCAAGACTGACTTGTGCATTCTTATTTTAATTACCACCTGTTTGCTGAAAGCCCCTAAATTTATATAGAAATCCATCTTAACCTCTTCTACAAAGCTCGGAGCCCCAATATTTATTGGAAATTCCCAACTGAGTATCCCATGGTTTTATCAAATTCTTCACATCCAAATTTAAATTTAGCTTTTCCACTACATTTGTGCCTCCTTATATATCTCAGTTGGTGACACTACCCAGTTATCATGTTCAGAAAATAAAATAAAAATATGTCATAAAAGCATCAAAATGCTATAAATTTATCCATGTAAGTATTGCCACCATTAGTATATACTTTAAATCCTTCCAAATGTTTGTATACTTATATATACATTTATATGTATATGTATAATATACGTATATATGTATATTATATATACTTATGTATATTTAAAGGGATCATAATATTTGGTGACTTACTGCTGTAACACATTTTTCCCATTTAACAAAAAAAAAATTTTCTACATCAAAGTATAGTTCAAAATTCTTTTTGTAGTTCCTCATGTTCTAACAGTTATTTAACCAATAATGTTAAACATTTACATCATCTTTGCAACTTTATTTCTCTTGTTGCTTTTTTCGTAAGAAAGAAATGGCTAGTGAAAATGACCCCGAAAAGGGCATATAATATCAATGATAAAAATGAACTCTTGGAAAGGGAGGAGAGAATTTTCTGGTGTATGGTAGTAGCAGTAACAATGGCCTAGTTACACTCAATATCTCAATATGTAATGCCAATTATAGACAGCTTACCATGTGCCACACTCTTTAAGGACTTTGCATAATCCTCACCATAAATCTGTGAGATTGGATACATTATTGTTTTTATTTCATTAGGAAAGGCTGGGTAGGAGATTGCAGGGAAAGTTTATTTCATAGTTGTGGAAACTGAGGCCTGGAGGAGTGAAATACTAGGCCAGGGTCACACAAGTAATAAGAAACAGAGCCAAGAGTCCAACTTTGGCCGTCTATTTCCAAGATTGGTCACCTAACACAATGCTAATCTGCCTTTTGTTGTACCCTAGGACATCCTTTCTACCAGAGTGTACCACTTAGCTTTATGTTTCTTAGAACAAAACCAATAACTAATATAGTTAGTTAGCTAAGTTGTCAGAACTTTTGATGGATAGTGTGTAGAGAAACAAAAAAGACACAATTTCTAAGAGGTAGTAATGAATGTTTCATTCATGTCAGTGATTATTTTGGGTTGTTGATATGTTTTTGATAATAGAGTAGGCAAAAAACCTACCATCAATGTAGTAATGGAATCCTTAGTTTAGGTTTAACATGATTTTTGAAGAAGAATCAATGTGCAAATGTTGATATATTTTCAGAATTATGGTTCAGAAATGTGAATTATTCAAGTCTGCTCATATCAGAATCTAACTTTTTAAGAAAGGAATAATAGAATATAGGAGGTCCCCTACCATCAATTCCACTTCTGTACCCCTATTTTATTATTCATGTTCAGTTTGCTAGCGAAGATGCCTTGTATCTGTTGTGTCACTGGGTATAATGTCTGGCATTTGCAGGTGTGCATGCAAGGAAGGAAAGGAGGAAGTGAGGGAAGGTGGAAGGAAGAGAACAAGGAGGGAAGACGGGAAGGGTAGACACTTTGGGAGGCCGAGGCGGTTGGATCACCTGAGGTCGGGAGTTCAAGACCAGCCTGACCAACATGGAAAAACCCCGTCGCTACCAAAAATACAAAAATTAGCCATGCGTGGTGGTGCATACCTGTAATCCCAGCTACTTGGGAGGCTGAGGCAGGAGAATCGCTTAAACATGGGAGGCAGAGGCTTCGGTGAGCTGAGATCGCGCCGTTGCACTCCAGCCTGGGCGACAAGAGTGAAACTCTGTCTCAAAAAGAAAAGAAAAGAAAAAGAAAAAGAAAAAAGGAAGGGAAGGGTAAAAAGAAGGGAGGAAGGAAGGGCAGGAGGGTTGAATTATAGATTTCCCCTACTGCCTTCCACACAATTTGCTCTAACCATAGCTTCTTCATCTCAGTTGCTCAGGCCAAAGCTTGAGAATATCCCTGTGTCTACTCTTTTTAGAACATCTCGTATCTAATACATTAGAACTCCTAAAGCCTCTGTTCTCAAAATATACCCAGAGCCCAGCGTCCTTGTCACCATCTCCATCGTTACTATCTTATTGCAAGCCACTATCTTCTCTGGCTTGGATGGTTGCAGTGGCTGTCTAGTGGGAGACCCTGCATCTCCTCTTGCTGCATTACAGTCATTCAAAAGACAGCAGTCAGTGCAGATCATGTCATTCCTCTGCTCCTAATCTTGCAATGGCTCCCATTTCCCTCAGAGTTAAAAGTGAGTATTGCGGCCCACAACATCTAGCCCACTTTGACCCCTGTTTCATCTCTGGTCTTCTTTTTTACTCTTCTTTCTCTCACTCACTCAGCTCCAGCCCATTAGCCTCCTTACTGCTTCAAGCACTTCAGTCACACTTCCATCTTAAGACCTTGGTGTTGCACGAAGTGCTCTTTCCCCCAATATCTTAGGGCTAATTCCATTGCTTTAAGTCTTTGCTTGTGTTTCATCTTCTCGATTAGGCCATCCATGACCATCCCATTTTTTAACTGCATCCCACATTAATACCATTCTCGATGTCTGCTCTATTGTATGTATGTGTGCTTGTTTGTTTCATACCATGTCTGTCCTTCTAACACATAATTTACTATATCTATTATTTATTATCTCTCTCCTGTACTAGACTGTGAGCTACCATGGGGAAGGATCTTCACCTATTTTGTTCACCGATACAGATATATGTACACAGCAGTGCCTCAGCCATCCTAGGTTGCTCAATACATTCTTGAATAAATGAATTCTCAGTTTACTCAGTTTATATTACGCAGATGATTTAGCTTCTTTGATTTCCCATTACGAGCCTTGTTTTCATTGCCAAATAATTGAGAGTTTCACTTAGAAGATCAGGAACGTCAAGGACATCAAGCTCTGTGGTGTTGGAAAGCTGTGGCTTTGGTCTCTGCCTCATTCCCCTTGAGATTTATAATACAAAAATGTAGGTGGAGAACACATTCAAACATCCCACCCGTCGTAAGTTTCTTAAAAGAAAGAAAGGATGGCTTTTTTTTTTCCTCAAAACAATGTCTTAGTTATAAATTGAATTTGTATAAATGGCCAGTTGTACATTAGGGCAGTTGCACAATAGAAAGCATCCAGGAAACAATCATAACCTCAAGAGCCTATTTGAAAGTGGGATCCTAAATAGCTTTCTGTGATCTCCCTAGAAAACTATAGAGTTTCCCCAGAGAATAAGCCAGCATTTTGCTGACCATTCTGCAATTCCAGGATCATGCTTGCATAGTCATAGCTTGGAAGGAGGCAAATTGAAAATCTGCAGGAACTATCCCCAGTGAGACCACAGAAAAGCCAGAAGAAGAAAAGGTGAGATTTGGGGTAGAGAACTGAGCCACTTCTCACTAGTTTGCATGAAGCGTTGAATATCCCATGGGAGAAAACATTAAAGTTCTATGAGACACCAAGAAAGGTGTATAGATTATCAGAGCATACAGATAGAGGTCATTTGTTCCCTCTCTCCCTTTAAAGAAAAGTAACTTTGCAAGCCACAGTTTAGGTACAAATGGACTTTTTGACATAGTTCAAATCCTCTTGGGTGTGGAGGCACTGACAGGAGCAATGTCATAAATTGGTTAAAGGTTCCAGTCTAGAATCAGGCTGCCCTGAATCCCAGCCCTGCCATTTACTAGCTGTGAAACCTTGTGCTTCCTAACCTCAGTTTCCTTTTCTTTTCTTTTCTTTTTATTTTTGAGACTGGGTCTGGCTCTGTCGCCCAGTCTGGGGTGTAGTGGCACCATCTCAATTAACTGCAGCCTCTGCCTCCTGGGCTCAAGCAATCTTCACACCTCTGCCTCTCAAGTAGCTGGGCCTACAGGCACGCACCACGACGCCTGGCTGATTTTCGTATCTTTTGTAAACATAGGGTCTCACCATGATGCTCAGGCTGGTCTCAAAACTCCTAGGCTCAAGTGATCCACCCGCCTCAGCCTCCCAAAATGCTAGGATTACAGGCATGAGCCACCATGCTCAACTAACCTCAGTTTTCATAGTGGTAAAAGAGGAATACCAATAGCACCTCCCTTGGTATAAGGATTAAATGAGATAACCTACATAGCGCTTGAAACAATGCCTAGGCAGTGTTCATCAACAGTTAACTGTCTGCTGTGTACATGCTGGAGCTGCTACCTTGTAGAAATTTAAAATTTAAAATGGTGTGTGGTTGGAGGTTAGGGGTTACCTAGGAGTATCGCCTAGGGAAAGACAGTTGGTTACCCAGACAGGTCCTCACAGAGTAGTGTTTTCCTTGGAGAATTAGCTATACTCCAGAGTCTGTCCTCAACCAAGCAGTCTCAGAAAGGTGATCTTGTCACAGCCTCTGAGTAAGCTGATTCCAACTCTCAAAAGCTCACAAGAACCTTAAAGCCAGAGTATCAGCTGATTCCTTAAAAGCTACAAAGTGTTTTGGCCTTGCCAGCATACACTTTCTCCTTCTGTGGGTAAGTTCAGAACGCTAAATAGTACATAGCATGGATTTAGAATAGACAAATATACATATCATCAGAAGACTGAGTGGTCATGGTTTTTGAGGACCTAGGACATCCATGTGAGCAGTAGGGAGATCACAGGAGGATGGGCACACACTCTTGAGGCTCATACAGGCACTCCTTCCCTCTATGGGCAGCACAAGTCAAGTCTCCTTTGTCTTTGATTTACTTGCCAACCACCCTTATTCTAATGGGAACTTTCTTTTTCCAAATATGTTAACACCTTCAAGTAATTACTGTCAGCGTCCAGCCTGGGAGTCTCTTGGACACAGTTTTTCGTAACTCTAGATGGATCTCATAATTTGCCCCTGAAAGATGGTAAATGATTTTACTTCTCTTACTTCTGGACTGTAAGGGGGACACTTCACTGTTGCTCCTTGACCTCTCCTCTCTAGATCCCACGAGCCAAAAATTGTTGGAAAGGATTCATATGAGCTGGGCCCAACAGGCTACAGCATGCACCAGCCCCTAAAGCCAGCTTTAGGATTGGGCGGAGTGTCAGCCCAGCTTACACCCCACTTGGCTTATTCAGCAGCCACCTGCAGTTGTCCTCTGCTAGCCCTTGGCAGACCAGAAATGTTCTAGACTGACCTCTATTACTTTGGGCTTTCCTTAACTTGGCATCCATGAACAGATCCACTTAAATGCTCCAGATTCAGTGAAGTCTCCTTATCAGAGCTTCTCATAGCACCCATACTTTTCTTTCTCAGCATTTATTATGAATGCAATCAAATCATATTTTGTTCATATTTTGTTGTGATTGCTGTTGAATGACTATTTTGTCCATGAAAGAAGGAACTGTATTTGTTTTATCACTGGTTTATCCAAGGGACTAGAACAATGTATGGCACATACAGGATTTAACGAATGTTTTTAAATGATTAATGCCCCTTAAGACAGTATTTTTCATCTGAGGGTCTCAACCTCTATGTGCATTATGAAATTGATATAATGAGTCACAACTATCAGTAAGAAAAAAGGAACTGGAATAGAGTAGAAATAAATGAGAATGTATCACATATAGGGAAAAACTTTTATAAATTTGTTTCCGTATGGATAGGCAGGCCTACATCACATACACACACACACACACACACACACACACGGTTCCTATGAATTTGTTAATTTTTTTAAATTTTCATTTGCATTTTTTGAAAAGGAGTCTCGCTCTGTTGCCTAGGCTGGAGTGCAGTGGCACGATCTCCACTCACTACTGCAACCTCTGCCTCCCTGGTTCAAGCGATTCTCCTGTCTCAGACTCCCATGTAGCTGAGATTACAGGCACCCGCCACCATGCCTGACTAATTTTTTGTTGTTGTTGTATTTTCAGTAGAGACGGGGTTTTGCCACGTTGGCCAGGCTGGTCTAGAACTCCTGACCTCAAGCGATCGGCCTGCCTTGGCCTCCTAAAATACTGGGACTACAGGTGGGAGCCACTGCACCTGGCCAATATTTTTTAAGTTAAGAATTTTGAGAAACACTGCCCTAGGTTCCCTCTAAAACAGAAGATAAACACAGAAACTCACCCTATGTTCAGCCTTTTAGCCCTAATCCTTTTCTTAATCTTCCCTATGACCAAATATTACCATGAACACATATACATACATGTGTGCACATACACATGTGCACTAATCCATCTAAAGTGCTGCTGTTAAGGGGGAACAATAGAAGAGGTGATGTAGGGAATGGTTTTTAATGGTTATTTACTTTTATAATAGTTTTCATTTGTAAAAAGAAGAAACCTAGAGCTTTGTATCCTAAACAAAATTTAGGATTAGGACACAAAATAATAAAATTCAAAATAAGTCATGACTAGTGAGTGTAGAAGGACAGTGCTACATCTGAAGCTCCAGTTGGGTTTACGCGTTTTGTATTTATCAAAAGGCAGTAGTGATTTAAAATGTTGGTAAACACTCAGTTTCAGTTTTCTATTGCTGCATAACAAACTATTTCAGAAAGTGATGTCTTGAAACACAACCATTCTATTTTGCAGTCTGTGCTGGGATCAGCCGGGGAGTTCTGCTGGTCTTACCCACGGTCCCCAATATGGCTGCAGTCACTTGGCCAGTAGACTGGAGGCTGGGCTCAGCTGAGATAACGTGCCTTCTGTCTTTCTTCATGTAGTCTCAGGGCTTTCCTCTCTCTCTCCATGTGGATTCCTCATGTGAACTCTCCAGCAAGGTAGTCAGAATTTCTTCCCTGGCAACTCAGGGCTGCCAAGAGCACAAAAGCCAGGCCTTCTTAAAGTTTAAGCCTAGAACTGGCACTTGGCCAATTTTGTGTGTTCTATTGGTTAAAGCAAACCGAGTCAAGAAGAGCCTATACAAGTAGTAATATTACAAGTATGATGAAATATCATCCTCTTCTTGGACCAAACAGGATATGCTTCCCTCCACTCTTACACTCTATAATGCTTTGCTTTTGAGAGTCCCTTTACATGAAATGTCCCTCTTCTACTTCTCTGTCTATTGAAATCCTACTCCTCCTGAATCCAGCTCAGAGCTACCTCGGTGATTCCCTTCATACATCCCTATTATCTCATGCTGGAAATAATCACTCCTGCTGGGTGCAGTGGCTCATGCCTGTAATCTCAGCACTTTGGGAGGCTGAGACGGGAAGTTCACTGCAGGTCAGGAGTTTGAGACCAACCTGGCTAACATGATGAAACCCTGTCTCTACTAAAAATGCAAAAATTAGCCAGGCGTGGTGGCAAGTGCTTGTAATCTTAGCTACGTGGGAGGCTGAGGCAGGAGAATCACTTGAACCCAGGAGGCGCCCGTTACAGTGAGCCGAGATCATGCCACTGTACTCCAGCCTGGGTGACAGAGCAAGACTCCAGCTCAAAAAAAAAAAAAAAAAAAAGAAAGAAAAAAGAAAAAAGCCCTCAGCACTCTCATAGCATTATGTCTATATTTCATATTATGTCTTGACATATAACTTTACACACACACACATGCACACACACACAGATGTAGCTCACTTTCTAGATTTTAAGTTGCTTATCTAAGATTGGGTGATCAATACTGTTTTTTGAAAAAACATTAACTTGTTTTCTATGGCTTTTAAAGGACAACTCTAAATAATCATAATTTCTTACTAGTTTAAAAAGGCAGGTGGTGGGATATTCAAAAGTATTGGAGAAAAAAAGCTGATGTATGCTACCAGCATAAAACAACAATTGCCCTTTACATCTTCAGAAACCCCTGTACTGTGCAGTCATTTTCCAAACTGGATTTTTGTCTTGTGTTTTTCCGAAGTAGTATATATTTAACTTTTTAACATGGTGGGTTTTTTCCTACCTAATATGAAGATGCTTAATGTCTTACCTTGGAAAAATGTACATCTCAACCAGTTTATATTTTACAGAAGTGACTGAGAAATCGTAAGCCTTTGTGCAATAATGTCATCAGTCAAACACATAAGCAGATTCTAAATTGCCCCCTCTATCAATTAGTCTTAAAACTACAAGTTGTTCCTCTGTACCAGCTACACATGTGCATTGGTAGTCTTAAATTGTGATATGAGCCTTTAGGTAGTTCATACCTTTCCAAAGGAAACTCAGTGAACTTCCTGAAACTGTATACAGATGTGCGTGTATAGTGTGTGCATGTACATTATCTGTATTTTTCCGGGTAGATGATCCAGTATCCTCACCAGATTCTTAAGTTTGAGAAACCCAATTATGTATTGATTGTAAATCTGTTTACTTTCTTAGAATTCTTCTCACATTAAAACAAAAATAAGATTATATTTCTGTTTCATAGGTAACCCATTTCTTCCGGAGAAACTGGACACTTAAATGAACACTTTCATCCGTCTTTCATCTTTGCATTTTTTCTAGGTAATACTAGTGTTAGGTCACACTCCCTCCTATGGGGAGATTGTGTCATGTCTCTAGAACTTCTCCAATGTGAGCCTTCTTAAATTGACTCACTCGCTACTGAGTCTGACCCCTGGGCCAGTCACATCGGCACTTGTTAGAAATCAGAATCTTGGAACTCAGAAATACAGTACTACTAAATCCGAATCTGCAATTTCACAAGATTTCTAGGAGTTTCCACAGCATATTTAAAGCTTAAGAAGCACAAAGATGGTGCATCTAATACCCCACTTTCTGCTTTTTAATCTTGCAGGATTTACGTTTTAAATTCTTTATACTACTATTAACAGTTATCATTAGATTTCTATTTTCATATCACCTGACAGTTTTGATTAAATCCCGTAACCTCAGGATTTGTAAGGGGTAAGAGGAATGGGTTAACTAATTGATCTGATTATCAAATCATACTACCATTCAGGACATATGCATGGTTTCTGTGATTCTCAATAGAATTTGATGGTATCTACGGCCTCTACTCCTTGTTTTAGTGTCTATGTTTTTCCACTGTGCTTAAAAACATTTAAAGGGAGAGGCTGGAAAATAAATTATTTTAAGATGAATACAATAAATGAAATAACTAAGATTTGAAAACGCAATGATAATACTGAATTACATTGGAAAAATTCAGTTTACAAAACTCTGAAAAGTTCCTAAGGCAGAATTTTGCTGCCCCGGTTTCTCATAATAGATCCAGCAGTTCTAAGTTAAGCACACATCTTTTCGGCTATATGGTGTATGTACCAGACTATCCTTTTTCTCCAACATTTGACTTTCATCTCAAAGAGTTTAAGGAATTTATGACTTGGTGCGTTTGATGTGGCACAGATCCACATGTGAGGGATGGTGATTTGGATAGCACGACAGAAGTACGTGCCAAGAATAATTGGCTTCTGTCTTGCGGAACAGCTCAAATACTATATGTATCACAGTATGTAATTTGGGTGTACAAGATGCCTGTAGTTCAAAGTGCTTTACTCCTCTGCAGTGGCAAGCTGAGCTTCCTGTTGGTTGATCCCTTATGTTTGCAGTAAACAGGCTGGGTGCAGTTAGAAAGAAAGCATCCATCTAGTAAGTGCATTCACATCATCCTTCAAATGCCATAGGCCTTAGCTCCAGGATCTTTTTCTGCCTGTCTCCTTCATTCCCTCCTTTCTTTCTTTTCCTCTCTCCTTCCCTCTTTCCTTTGTTCCTTCTTTCCTCCCTCTCCTTCCCTTCTTTTCTTCCTAGTTTCCCCCTTTCTTTCCTTTCTTCTATTGAGTATAACACAAAGTAATTCTTTTTCTACTTACTCTGATTCTTAACAGCTTTCGTAAGCAGTTTCCTTGCTGCTATTATGAATTACATGGGCCGTGGTAAAATGTGGCACATTTCAAGGCTATGTATCCCTTTAGATTCTGGTTCAGTAAGCTTGGAAATAAATAGGAGAGCTTATATTTTTAACTACTAGCCTATGATTCATATAATCAGGCTAGTTTGAGAAACACTACAGTAATCACACATGTAAGGGCTTTGGAGTAAGATGGACCTTGGTTATCCAATGCTTACTGTGTGACTTTGGTAAATTACCTAAACTTTTCTAGCCCTGGCTTTTAATGTGTAAAAGATAAATAATACTAACTCATAGTAATTATTTATGGGTTCCGTGAGACAATGTATTTAAAGCACCCAGCATACTATCTGGTTCATAGTTTACAGTCAATAAATGTTAATTCCATTGTCTTATCACAATGTAAGACTATTGAGGTTTAATTTTGATTGTTTTTTTTTTCAAAAGTTTATAATCTGTTAGGAACAATTTCTAAAGTAAAATTCAGATTAAAAAACCATCAAAATTTAATTCAATTAACATTTTTGAGGTTCTATACAGTCTTGAACATATCTAAGTCAATTATCACCATAAACCCTGTGCATAGTAGATATTATCATTCCCATTAGTAGATATGTAAACCGTGGCTGAGGGACAGTTTTACATTTAGTAAGTGGCAAATCCAAATCTAGACAGCACAGGCTGGTACTCTTTATACTCTACCTGGCAACCTTTGCCTTCACCACTGTCTGTTTTTAAAAATAACTAACCTCTACATCCCTACTCACACATACAAATAGCTATAAAGGTACAAAATATAGCTAATTTTCTGAGTAATTCATTTTATTCAAATCAGTCTAATGATCAGTTCCATGAAAAATGATTATGTAAATCAATGATCTTCAAACTCGTATGTACCAGGGGTCAGACAGATCATATTCACATAAAGGGAGAAGCTTGCCAGCCAGAAGTCAGTAAGGATTCCTGGGACTGGGGTGGCCTGGAAGCTACAACCTGTTTAAAGGAGATAGCTTCTGACTAGCTCCAGGCAAGTGCTCAAGTGCCAGGATGTGGGCTCCCTATTGTCAAATCTTTTTATTGCTTTTTTAAGACTGAAGAAATCCAATATTTAATGTGAAACTTCACATTTTTGAACAATGTGTGTGGGCCAAACAAGCCACATCTGTGGGCCAGATCTGGCCTGAGGATTGCTAGTTTGCAATCTTGACCTAATTGCCCTTAATTTTTCACTTCTCTTGACCTGGTAAATACTCCATTTAAATGAGTATTAGGTATGTACTGGGCCCTTTTGGACTGGGTCTTTGTAATATACACAAATTTCAAAGACTGACCTTTAGTTTTTCAGGTTCAGAATTGATTTTCTCAGAACCCAATTAGATCAGGTGCTATTACTGACACTCAGAACTCATGAACTTTATGCAAGAGCAAGAACATGAATTAGAAAATTCATAGTGAGAAATATATTGACAAGGAGACAGGATACCATATTGGCCAGATCAGTTCATTCTGTCCTTGTAGTTCAGCCCCTTGGGAAACAAACTTCTAATTAGAAGCTGCTTTGACATATATAGAGTCAGAAACTAGGAACTGTAGACTTTAAAGAGCTTTCCTGCATTGGGTTTTCAGATTCCTCCTTTTAGGGTAGTCTTAACACTTGGCTTTTAAGTGTTATGCTGCCCCTCCCCTAGGTATGCCAAGTGTATACTGACCAAGTATCTTCTTTATTTAGCTACTATATGAGTGGTTCTCAAACTCATGCCCTTTTTAAAACACAGATTACAGAGCCCTATGCCCCACAAATTCTGATTCAGTACTTCTGGGGTGGGTCCTGAGAATTTTACTTCTTACAAGTTCCCAAGTGATGCCAATGCTGATGAACTGCTGGATGGCGAACCCCCTTTGAGAAGCACTGGGTTCCGCTATCATCTTCAGCTAACAGGCTTTTTCCCCTTTGAAGGGTTACCACTATTGTCTGTGTCTCTGCTTTTATATGCTAATATAGCATTATGGTCACATCCAGATCCTGAGGTTGGAACCTGGGTCTTAGAACAATTTTTAAATTGTTTATATTTTTAAAAGTATTTGATTTATTAAAACTATTTGATTACTTTATTTCATCAAGTCCAAGGTGCCATTGATTATAAAAACATATCTGGATTTTAGAAGCATTAAAAATGTAGGGGCTGGGCGCGATGGCTCATGCCTGTAATCTCAGTACTTTGGGAGGCCGAGGCAGGCGGATCACCTGAGGTCCTGAGGTCGGGAGTTTGAGATCAGCCTGACCAACATGGAGAAATCCCATCTCTACTAAAAATACAAAATTAGCCGGGAGTGGTGTCACATGCCTGTAATCCCAGCTACTCGGGAGGCTGAGGCAGGAGAATCGCTTGAACCCCAAGAGGTGGAGGTTGCAGTGAGCCGAGATCACACCATTGCATTGCAGCCTGGGCAACAAGAGCAAAACTCTGTCTTAAAAAAAAAAAAAAGTAGGGAAAAAATTTACAGTTTTAGAGGCAATGCAAAGTAGTAAATAAAGCCTCAGTTTGGGGTGGTCTTCCTGGATTATGTTGTATGTATGTAGCTCAACTCGATGGGCACAGTTGAAGGAAGGATTCCCTGGCATGTTTGTTAAACAAACATAAGGTGAATTTTAAGCCTCCCTTCCCCAATTCTTAGTGGAAAAGACACTACTGGTACTGTGTCCTATGGCTGACTTTGTCATCTAATTGAAATGTATTATTATTGTATGCATCCTCTCCTACTTAAATGTGATCCTGAAATGCCAGATCTTTCCTTTGGAATGAATCTCTTTTGTCTTATTGGATTGGTAGGGCTATGCACTTAAAAAAAAAAAAAAAAAGAAAGTTTATTATTAGACTCACTGTTTCCTTGACCAGTCAGTTAAAGATATTTAGGACAAGAGTTTCTCAACTGTCCTCATCCAATTTTGCCTTTGTAGTGAATTTCAATAAACATTACCATGCCTATGTAAGAGGGTGCCTGGAGAGGCAGAAATTCTGACTCTCCACTTCTGACTCTACTGTTGGAAAACCTACTAGGGGTTTGTGTATTTATTATTTTTGGAAAAACCATTAAGTGGACTCCCTTAGCTATATAAACATAAGGCCTGTAGTCATCTTTTTCTTTGGAGAAAGAGTGTGACAAAATTTCCCCCTTCTAATTAAAAGCTACCCCTCCTCTTGGTACAGTTTGAGGATAGAGTGAACCAAATTACCTAAGAATTCAGGAGTCTACCAGGAAAAAAGACTTTCTCACTTTCTCCCACAATTAGAAGCACAAAGGAAACCCATGAGAATGGATGAAAAAGGGCAGTCCCATGGTGTATTGTCGGGAGAGAATACTGATACAGTGGGCCCTAGAGGAATTAATGTATCTGTGTAGAGGAAGGGGAAACCTAAGCTGCCTGCTCAAGGGCATCTTAGATTGTTGAGTGAGGGTTGATCTATACTAAATGAGTTAAATCGAAGAGCTGAACTCTTGGAATCCAAGGCTGGGCATGGAGACCCAAACCAGCAAGGACACAGGACTGGACAGGACCATAGTTCACTGTGATACCACATGGCAGTAGCAGAAGCCTTCATACCAATTGCCATCCTTTCTACACCTGAAGTTTAGAAGCAAGACTCCGCTTTAGACTGAATAATCCCTGAGGTTCTTGAGCTATTTGAAAGAGGGGTAGTTTTCAAAAAGAGAGATATTAGATTTCCTATTGAAAGGGCAGCCCTGGTCTCCAGTGATTAACTGGAAAAACAAAAGAGATATAACAATTTTTACATCAAAGTACTATGCTAGCCTCTGCGGAACTAGAATCAAATGAGACAAGATTTATTATGACAAGCAGTTAGACTCTCAAGACAGTCATTCAAGTCTATTTAGGAAAGCTGACATTCATTCATTCAGCAACTATTGAGTAGCTCCTGTGCATCAGAACCTGTATCCACAGTGAACTGAAATAAACACAATTTCTATATGAGTGGAGTTTTCCAAATAGACTAAGATGTCATAATGGAAGTGTGTGTAGAGTAATGCTCAAGTTATTTTTTAAGCTTCCCATCCCCTAGAAAATACTGGATATATATAGCAAAACCTTTCATAGATAATAATTGACATATACCTTGGAGGCCATTTGGAAACTCCATAAAGGAAAGAAGAAAGGACATTTCAGACAAAGGGAACTACATGTACAAAGTCACAGGCATGTAGAAAAAGATGAATATTTCAGAGTAACTTACAGTATGTAGGGTGCAAACAGAGGAAATGGCAAGGAATAAGACTACGTGAGAAAGCAAGTCAGGGCAACCTTATTAAAAAGTTTATAGACAGTGGCACACTGCCAAAGATGTAGAAATGTGGCTTGCTTTGCTCCATATTTTTGAGCAATCACTCGAGTAATCCATGTTGTGAGTAAGGGTGAAAGAATAGAGTCAGTGGAACCACTGGAAGCAGTTAGAGAGATAGGTTGGGAAAATACTGGAATGTTCTAAGCATGACACTGTGAAAGAATGCTAGAATATTTTTCATATGAGGGGTGTTATGGAAAATAAAGAAAGTATTGGCCCTGCCCTCAAGAAGCTTGAAACATAAAAGAAGTAAAACATAAGAGCAGGGCCTAATAATGTATCTCAAAGTGCTGAAGGAAGCATATGCATTATAGAAGTTCTGATCCTGGACTGTGGTTTGTTGAGAATGCAGCTGGGTGGAGTCTGAGGAAGTAAGTGATGGCCATAATCGAAGAGATAAGAGGTAAGAGCAATGGCTTATAAGCAAAAAAGCCTCAAAACATTCAAACTTCCTTTGTATAATGGTGGATGTTATTTTGAGAATGTCAGTTTTGGGAGATACCATAATCATGTGTTTGTCTGTATTTAAAAAGCCACCACCATAAAAGATCTAGAGTCACTCATAAAGTTCAAGTTCCAATTTTTACCCGTGAGTGTGGAACATTCTTCTCTTTTACAAACAGTAACTCGTACTGTCACATTTTGCGGCACATCTCTCATTTTGTTGGTTATTTAGTGGCCATGTAAACATGTACATGACTTGTGGTGAATATGGTGATTCTCACTTTATAACCAAAGAGGGTGGATGTTACAGCGTATGAGCAGTTATGACTGTAAAGCCTGAAGTGTGAGTCACAGGGTCTGACCCAGGTAGTAAGACGTGTTATTTATTCATGTTGGTTAGCTGAATTTCCTGGGCTGACCTCACTGAAGTTTGCTTTGTCAGTAAAGAACTGGATCTTTACTGATAGATCAAGGGTATGAATTCTGCACCTAGTTCTTTGGCTAACCAGTTTTGTCCTTTGGGGGAAATTTCTTAATCTTTCTGCTCTCCGTTTCCCTTTCTCTAAGTAAGGGATTAGACCAAATTCCATCCAGTATTGAGAAATCAGTGATTCTATGGTGTGACAAAGACTGCTGGTGCCAACTGAATCTCCTTACAGATTTGTTCATTTAGTAACCAGTATAATAAAGATGACTGAGTGAATCTTAATTATATTTGGTGACACCTGCCTAGTCCAAAGATTGCATTTCTCAGACTTTCTAAGAGATTGATGCAGCCAGCTACGTGATAGCAGAGGGAGCTCCTGCCTAGAAGCACTCACTTTTACTCCTCCTCCTGTTTGTGTAGTAGTGATTCGGTGCTGGTGCTGGCTGGAGCATCAGTAGCCATCTTGCAACCTAAATGGCAAAATTAAGAATGGAAGGCATATGTTAAGGATCATTCCAACCTTGACCTGTTTCTAGATTTTCTTTTTCCTTTTTTTTTTTTTTTTTGAATCTCTCTCTGTCACCCAGGCTGGAGTGTAGTGGTGTGATCAGGGCTTACTGCAGCCTTAAACCTCCTGCATGCAAGCAATTCTCCCACCTCAGCCTCCCTAGTAGCTGGGACCACAGGTGCATGCCACCATACCCAGCATTTTTTTTTTTTTAAATTTTTAGTAGATATGAGGTCTCACTGTGTTACCCAGGCTGGTCTCAAACTAATGGACTCAAGTGATCCTCCTGCCTTGGCTTCCCAACGTGCTGGGATTAAAGGCATGAGCCACCATGCCCAGCCTAGATTTTCTTAATATGAGATAAAAATAAACCTCTTTCTTATTAAAGCCATTACTAGGTGCCTAATTCACTTTTTAACCGGCATATTAGCATCACGTTATCTTTATGTAATTTCCATTGCTAGATTTTCTCTTTGCAGTATTGGAGACAATAGCTTACCATCTAGGTTGGGAACTTCTTAGTGCTATTAGAGTTTCAACACAATTTACCAAATTTCTAAAATTAGTTAGTTATTGCATATATGAAAACATAATCAACATATGTGAAGAAAAAACCATCAATGTTTAGCACAAATTGGGAGGGGGAATATTAGGGAAAGTTTATTAATCCAGAAAACCACAGAATTTAAAAAGTATTGGAAGTTGGGAATTTGGGAGTTGGAGGTACATTTGATCTTTGGTTAATAGCAAGTTCACATTTTATAATAGGATGTAAAACCCTATTTCTCACTGCACCTGTACTTTGATCTTCTTGTCTGTCATTGCAATGTGATTATGAGGATTACCGGGTCACTCTCAGCCTAAGTTGCCTTTGTGACTTAATTTTCTAGGAGAGGAAGGGAATCATTAAAGGATATCATTAAAAGGAGAGACACAAGGCTTGTAATTGACCTTCCTTGAAAGTAGTCCCATCTGGAAGATTTTATCAGTAAACATTTATCAGTGTATTTGGCTTTTAAGCAGACTCTTCTCCTCTTGTCTTTGAAACAAACAGGCAAAGGCTAAAAAGGAACACATTAGTGCTCAAAGGTTGCTTCTGTGCATGCTGAATGGGAAGAAAAATAATATTTAAGAAAAAAGCTTTCTTCTAAGATAATTATATGATTTTTTTCTCAGTTTTGCTTCAATGTTTCTGTTTGCCAAGTTTTAATTGGCAAGTTATGGTGTTCTTCAATGATTATGCTTTGGTGTGATTTGCTTGGATGTGTGTTTAGAGATTGGAGGGCAGAAGGGATGAGATTTTTGTGAAACACAGTGAGCAGGGGCTTAGAAAACCTACTACAGCTCTGTGTGTGACTAAGCCCAGCACTAGTCTGAAACTTCATATTGTACTTTTCTGGAATGCAATAACTATGGTCAGGAAGACAAACGTTGCTGTGGCTTAAATAAAATAAACTGACATAATGTATTACCAGTCAAAATAAATTACCCAAACAGTCTTGTAAAGTTGTGTTTTTTGGTCATCAGAACTGCCTCATTATTCTGGTATCTGTTTGTCTCTTTTTGGTTAGTTTTGCTTGTTGACTTGCATGTATGAATGATCACAATCCTTGTCATTTGCCAATTCCATATAAACTTTCAGAAAGTGAAAATTGCTTTTAAGAAATTTATTTTGAAGTTTCTACTTATATTTACACAAATAGTTCCCCTAACTGATAGCCAGCTCTGTTTCTTCCATTCCTTTGAGAATGCTCCTTAGTGAATTTAAAGAGTAAAATCTGACATTGTGGATTATAATATTATACACCAATAAATGGTTGTTACACACTTGTTTTCACACTTGGTAAGATGTCCTTGTGGATGTATTTCTTCTACATATGGTATATTAATGGCTTTATCCACCATTTAATGGGGTTCCCATGAGGTTTAGGTAGGCCATAGATACTGTTTCAATTAGAACATGAGGATTTAGTTCCTCTGTCTATGGGTCCTGTATCTGAACTCCATTTTTATTCTTTTGTTTTGTTTTCTCCCTGATGCCTGATATCAGAAGAACTCTCCATTTTTGGCTTCATTCACTGCTCTGTCCATATGAGACAGACCAGTGTCAGAAATCTAGTGCCATAACTTTCTAGGTTTTTTATGTCCAACAAAAAAAAGAGAGCATCTCTTTCTAGTAGCTCCCACATAATTAAGGGTATAAACCCTCTCCTGGACCAATCAATCACAGTGTCCCATCTGACCATGGGGATGTTCCCCAAAGGAAATCAGGGTGTTATTTTCCAAAAGGAAGAAGAAATAAATGCTGGACCTTCATAACAACCAATTGCCCACTAACAGTGCAGTCATATTTCTTGATGAAATAGAACCTCTCCTTGTATATTGGGCTCCATGACAGATTGATCACAGTTAGCTAGTAGATTCTAAAGTCTTATTGTCTACTTGAACTTTGCCAGTTAACATTTATTTATAGCTCAAGGGGACTGTTAAGGGAAAGGGGAGCAGTGCTAAAAACAAATCCCATTCCAATCTTATCAAAAGAACCATTGCTCTGACCTTCCTTTATTCACAACTTAATTCCTCATCCTCACCTTCCTCAGCTCCTCCTTTTCAGAAATTTCCTCTGTAGGTGCCCCAACACTAACTTCCAGAGATGCCCCCATCTCCCTTGAAGGAAAAAGCTAGATGTTCCCACTCCCCTTATTTCTTCCACAGTAACTAGCTAACTGTCACAGGGCTTTGCACGTGGTACATAGTTAAGTAATATTTATGAAATAAATATGGAACACTTAAGGGAAATAAAAAGCAATCTATCCTCATCAGGAATGAGCTGAGAATCCCTGAGATAGCCTATTTAGGAGCTTAGCCTGAATTCTGTTTTAGTTTCTGTTTCTGGAAACTCTTATTTTAAGAAAGAATGATTATTATAATTATTTTGTACTTGTTGATACTATCAGTCTTAGCCAGTTACCAAAATGGTCTTGAGAATTAGGCGGGGAAAGCCTAATGTTATAAACAGTTCAGCATATTGTGCAAGTCAAGTCCTGGTAGTGCGGGTAATTCTAGAACTCAAGAGTAGACTTGAAGTGATATCAGAAGAAAGCTATTACCCAAGTTTACTGCTTGCCAATCAGGCAGCCAGAAATAATGAGATGGTACAATAGAAATGTTCAAAGTAAGGTTTCTTGGCATACATAGCTATTTAATTATTTTATTTCTGAAAGAACTATAGCTCCACTGTTACCTAAGTTTAACCTTTAGGCATTTAATATAATAGTATCTCTAGTGTAACAGAGGGAATCAATTACTATGATAAACCACATCCTTTGTAAAAGAATACTATAATACCAAGAAAGGCTTTTGTCTTCATCTTTTTAGTTTAGTTATTTTTTGTTTCATTCCTTTTAGGTAAGAATAAGCATCTAGAATGCCTCATTATGAGATTGTTAATGAACATTTTCCATCGTAATTTAATAAGCATAAAAATAAGATACTCCTCTACTTTGTCATACAAGATCGTTGAATGGTGGGTCATTAGTTAATAGTAAAAAGTCACTCATTCTTAGCTATATTTCTGATGACTTGAAAAATTTGGTGGCAGTATACAAAGTCTAAGCAAAACTGACTTCAGAATGAGTATTTGACTTTGATTTCTTATGGCATCTTGCCCATTGACCCACCTTTTCAGAGGTCTCAGCTATATGAAAAAATAGTACTTTTTTTTTCCAGAAACATGAAGTCTGGCAATCTTTATAACTTTGTGCAGCTTCTTGATTCCCAGATTCAATGGTGTTAGCAAAAAAGAAGCTTTGGTCTCAGGAGCTCCAGAGTCTCAGAAGAATGACAAGAAGACCCCTAATTTTTGCCTGTCTCTACATTTAGTATCAAAGTCAGGGATAAAAGCTAGTTTTTAAGATTTTCTATTCAGAAATCTTTTCTATATACTATTCAGAGGCAGCCCTTTGTTTGAACCTTTTTTTGTCTCAGGCATGGATTAACTGCAATTGGATTCTATGTTAAAAATGTATTTTTTTCAACATTTTGTAGACATCACTCCTGTATTTTCTATTGGTGAAATCCTGCTGTTTTTCTGTGTAGAAATTTTTATGACCTTCTTTTCTTTACTGAAGTTCTCACATTTCATGATCAATTGTCTTGGTCTGCATTTTATCCATTGCCCTGTGCACACAGTAGAACTTTTCACTCCAGACATATGAGTCCTTCAGTTCTGAAATGTTTGCTCTTACTCATTGATAATTTTATACCCTCCATTTTCTCTGTTCTTTCTTCCTTGAATTCTTGTTATGTTAGTTGGACCTCCTAGATCATATCCTTTAATTTCTTAATTGTTTTCTTCCTTTTTTGTCCTTTTGTTTTTGGTCTTCTAGAAGATTTGTTCACATTTTTATTTTCCAACTTTATTTTGGCCATGATTTAAAAATAATTTAGCACTCTCATTCTCTCCTCTTTTTTTTTTTTTGGATGGAGCCTCGCTCTGTTGCCAGGCTGGAGTGCAGTGGCATAATCTTGGCTCACTGCAACCTCCACCTCCCAGGTTCAAGCGATTCTCCTGTCTCAGCCTCCCGAGTAGCTAGGATTACAGGTGCCCACCACCATGCCCAGCTAATTTTTGTATTTTTAGTAGAGATGGGGTTTCACCATGTTGGCCAGGGTGGTCTCGATCTCTTGACCTCGTGATCTGCCCGCCTTGACCTCCCAAAGTGCTGAGATTACAGGCATGAGCCACCATGCCTGGCCTCATCCTCTCGTTTTTTATGGTATATGTTCTTATGTCAGAAGTGCATTTTATGTAAGGTCACAGATTATTATCCTCTTGAGGTTTTCCTCTGTCTCTCTCTCTTCCCTGTAGATTTCTTTCTACAGTTGACGTTTGCTTATTCTAGTAGCTTAGAAGAGCACCTTCGAGCAGAAAAAGACTGGAGAAGGTGAGTTTACAAAAGTTCAGCAAGGTGATGATAATGATGAGAAATAAAACTCAATGCATGCTCACTATGTGCTTGCACCCTACAGAGTTCTTTACATGGATTATTTATTTGTGTTTTTTGTAAGAACACCTCAGGAAGTAGCTATTGAGACACAGAGAAGTAATATGACTTGTTTAGGTGAGTCAATGGTAGAGCTGGTATTCAAATTCAGATCTGACTTCAGTGACCATCCTCTCAACTGCCACACTATCTTGCCTCCTACAAATTGCTTAAGCAAGGATTTAAAATGAAACTGTACTTTTACAAAATCATTTTTCATGTCCATTATTTAGGAGACTCTCTACTATCAAAAGTATTAATTGACCTATTTAATAATGTCTTAGTAATATAAAGTGCTTAGGTCTGCAAATTAGTAAGAGAAGCTTCTTCAGATTAATAGATGCTGTCTTTGTGAGGACTGCATCAGACTTATGTACTCATCATTATATAAATCCACAGATGATCTATTTGAATTCTGTACCTTACCATTTTGTAAAATAAATATACTCTTTCTAACTATGTTTTAAATCATTTGCAAAGAGATGGAGGCTGTGTGTATACAACAGCAAACATCTGGAAGAGAAGAATATTCAGCCAAAGCTTGTTAAAAAGAGATTCATAAGCAAAGTATGCCTTTGAATTATGAAAATGAATTCATGTCCAACATCATAAAGAACTCTGACATGTCTGTTTATGTTTCAAACATGGCTTAGAGATCACTGAGATTAAAATTCAATTAAGTGTGCTCTGTTGTCTTTGCTGTCAATTTCAGTTAAACCAGACTTGCTTGGCAGTTCTGGGAAGAAAAATCTTCAGTGTTTTACTTTGCTAACATTTTATCATTTGGACTTCGTGTTTTTTTTTCTCAATAAATGCATGTCATTTAAGGAGATGCTTCATGTTATACACACCTAGTGATTTTCATCAGCAGTTGTACAGATGAAAGAGAAGTAAAAGCCCCCAAATAATTCATCTTTTAAGCTTTGTAAAATTATCATTTTATAAATTTTTAAATTGTGAAATATAACAAAAATTTAAGAAGGTATGTAAAATTTAAATTTTAAGTTTAGCAAATAGTTCTAAAGTAAATAACTACTAAGATCACCCCTGAGAAAGACCCTATAATTTCCTGTTTAATCCTCTCCAAATAGGTCACCACTATCTTGACTTTCCTTTTTCTTTTCCTAGTTTTCTTTATGATTTACCACCTATGTATGCATGTCAAAACAACAGTTCAATTTAGTTTGTTTTGTATTTTATGCAAATGGACTCATCTTGTAGATAGTCCTGTTTTGCTCCTTTTATGCAATATCATAGTTGTAAAATTCATCAATGTTGTATATAGCTGAGGATTGCACATCATAATATATATCACGATATATAGCATTCTGTTGCATAAAGGAACCGCAATTTACTGTCCAATCTTCTTTCGTTGTGCAGTTGAACATTTCCAGTTTGGAAATATTATGAATAAAGATATTTTGAACGCTTATATGCATGTATCTTGATGCACATAAGCATACATTTTTGTGGGGGAATATACCTAGGAGTGGATTCATGGGTCATGCATATCTTTAACTTCAGTAGATAAGCAGGAAGTGTTTGACAAAGTGGTTGAGAAGCTAATGAGAATTCCTGTTGCTCCATGTTCTAATAAAAAGCACATGGATTTTCTTTCTTTTTTTTTTTTTTTCAAATAAGGGGCTCTACAATGGGATCATTGCCTTTCTGTGATTACTAATGAGAGTGAGTACTCTTTCATATATTTAGTAGATATTTGAATTTTATTGGTTTTGGTGTTGTTGTAGCTCTTTATGAAAAGCACTTTCTAAAAGGCATTTTTGGGCACCCTTTAGGGAACCAAAGGCCAAATAAGTTAGAGTATTTGTCACAACATGGCAATGAGAGAGGCGAATTCATCCATTAATTGCTTGTTGTATGCTTATCACTGGAATATATTTCGTAACATCTCCTGACATCACTATCACTTTTACAAAAACAAAAAACAAAAGGCTACTGATAATACTTGGGAGCACTCAACGAAGGCCCCATCTGAGACTCTGTAGAATATATTATAGAATGCAAATATTCTTTGGATTCTGTCTTGTTGTTGTTGTTGTTGTTGCTGTTTCCTACCCCATAACTTTTGGCATCCCTACCCAACATTTTTATAATACAGGACTGTCTTTGAGGTTTGTTTTCCTTATGGTTGTTTTCATGTATAAAAGAGATGATGATAGTGTTTCTCATGCCAGTATGTCTGTGTATGATTTATGTTGTAAAGAGTGAGAAGAGCTTTACAGCCATTGTCTCACTAATCTTCAGAGCATCTTTTCGAGATAGAGAGGAGGCAAGTCAATCATCATCCTTATATCACAGGAGGAAACATCTCCCCATAGGGAGATATCCACTGCTTTATCAACAGGGTACAAAGCTGGGAGCAGAATTCAGGCTGTATTCTGACTCCTACACTAATGTGTATGGACTAGACATGGTGTAAAATTTTATATGCATGAAACATGAGGGGTATTCATCAACTGATCACTATTAACAACTGGCTAGAACATGAAGTTTTTGTTTGTTTGTTTTTTAAAAAGAAAGATATATGATGAAACTTTATATGCTTTTACAGAGTTCTGATAATTTTTTTAACAATTTGACTATATTTTTACAGTTTTACTCCTTCCAGAAATTCCTTTAACTCTGCTTATCCCATAAGTAATTGCTAATGTTCTTAAACTAATCAAGAAAATAATTTCTATTAGTTCCTAAATACCCAGACTTCATACCTTCTTGCTTCCCACTCTCCTCATATCTAATCTCTGCCTTAGGTTTAGCAACAAAATGTGCAACTTGACGTGGTTAGTGGGTGTCTGAACATTTAGTGCGTCTCCTCTCATCTGTCTGCTTTCATTTAAAAGTAATTTTAACATATTATAAGAAATCCTTGAATTTAACACTTTACAGTTTATGAAAGACTATGTAAAGGTTCCTTCTCACAGACTGTAAGGGGTACAAGGACAATGAAACTCAGATGACATCCTTAAATGCACTCTACTATTATATGGCTAATTTAAGATTAAAGATCTGGTGTAATAACTATTAGTCTAGTGGTCCTTTTATAGATGGCATAATACAGTTGTAAGGAGTACGGACTGTCTGTTTTTGAATCACTGGTCCTTGCTAACTAGCTGGCTTACTTTAGGCAAGTTACTTGAGGTTCTCTGTGCCTCAGTTTCCCCAGCTATCAAATAGGTCCACCAAGAGTTATGAAGATTCAATGAGTTGATACATATAAAAGTACTTAAAACAGTGCCTGTCCAACATAAATGCTTAATAAATGTTAGCCCTATTGTCTTTCCTCGTTATTTAGTGTTAAAGAGCAAGAACATCTATAAAAATAAAAATAAAATAATCCTTCAAAAGTTCCTGAATATTATAAAACTAACATATAATGTCAACTAAAATTGATACCAATTAGTTTCTTTATCTTAATGAAATCAGTATTGCAGTTAGAGCCAAGTTAATGACCTGGAATCATATATAACATTCAGTTTCTCTTCTGAACCTCCAGCTCACTTAGCACATTTATGCACCCCCCTCCAAAAAAAAAACATATAAATTGCTCACTTGTTTGAAGTGTAACACTCAGGTGTTCCATGCAGCAGGAAACTCTGATAGAAGTATGCATTAATAGGCAAGGCATTGCTCCATTCCCTGAAGGCGTAATAAGGCTATTCCACAAATACGTGTTGAACTTCTACACAGGTTTAAGAATTATGAGGAGCAGAGAAGATATTGTAATAAATCCCTACTATTCTTATTTTTTATTTCTTTTTAACTTTTAAGTTCATGGGTACGTGTACAGGTTTGTTACATAGGTAAACTTGTGTCATGGGGTTTGTTGTACAGATTATTTCATCACCGAGGTATTACACCTAATACCCGTTAGTTGCTTTTCCTGATCCTCTCACTCCTCCCACCCTCCACCCTCTGATAGGTCACAGTGTCTGTTGTTTCCATCTATGTGTCCATGAGTTGTCATCATTTAGCTCCCACTTACAAGTGAGAATATGCAGTTCCTGTGTTAGTTTGCTAAGGATATTGGCCTCTAGCTCCATCCATGTTCCTGGAAAGGACACGATCTCATTCTTTTTTATGGCTTCATAGTATTCCATGGTGTATATGTACCACATTTGCTTTATCCTGTCGATTACTGATGGGCATTTAGGCTGATTCCATGTCTTTGCTATTGTTAATGGTGCTGTAATGAACATACATATGCACGTATCTTTATAATAGAATGATTTATATTCCTTTGGGCATATACCCAGTAATGAGATTGCTGGGTTGAATGCTAGTTCTGTTTTTAGGTCTTCGAGGAATTGCCACACTTGTCTTCCACAATGGCTGAACTAATTTACACTCCCATCAGCAGTGTATAAGTGTTCCTCTGAGTACCTACTATTCCTTTGAAGAAAATACCTACACAACTAAATAATTAGAGAGAAGGAGAGAAAGAGAAAGAGAAGGATGGCACAATAATAAAGTGTTCTTTGGAGGCAAGGATGATGTTTTATTAATTTTTGTATTCCCAGAAAATAACAGATAAGTGGTTATTAGTGAATGAACAAATGAATGAGTTAACTAATTATAGCAGAAAAGGGAAAAGATAAATATAAATAAAGGTCGTCCATCTATTTAATGAACATGTATTGCATGCCTAGGAATTGTACTTGGCTTGAAGACTTTAAAGTGGATTAAGACAGTCCCAGATTTCAAGGACCAGCAACTGAGGGTGTTAGACAGAAAGGACAATTACATTACAACAATCTGTGGGTTCACACATACCATTTCAAGACTAGAGAAGAGAAGAAAATCAGAGATTCTTCCAGAAATGAAAATTCTTGAGCTGGAACTTTGAGGATGAGGAAAAGTTAGTTAGTTAGAAAGGAAAGATGAGTATGGTTGGCGGTCAATAGTTTAAGCAAATATTGCAGTATGAAAGGTGTGAGAGAGCCTCAAACAGGTTACAGATTGTGGCACTATGGGTGATGGGGAAGGAGTGAGAGAGATGACTACAGAGAAGTAACCTATTAGGAACTGCTGAGAAATCTTAGATATTATGCTAAAAATCTTGGAATTTTTTTAAAGCATGGGGTCATCACTTGATGATCTTTCTCAAGGACAGGACTATCAATCTTAGGTTTTATTATATTCTTCAATTTTGACACAATTTGTACTTCAATAATTCTCTGTAAGAATTTTTTCCTTCGTGGTAGGTCTTATTGATTGATTGATTGATTGATTGAGATAGGGTCTTGCTCTGTCACCCAGGCTGGAGTGCAGTGGCAATTATGGCTCATTGCAGCCTCGACCTCCCAGGCTCAAATGATCCTTCTGCCTCAGCCTCCTAAGTAGCTAGGACTATAAGCATGCACCACTGTGCCTAGCTAATTGTAAAAAATTTTGTAGAGACAGGGTCTCCCTATGTTTTCCTGGCTGGTCTCAAACTCCTGGTCTCAAGCAATCCTCCCACCTCGGCCTCTCAAAGTGCTGGGAAGACAGGTAGGGGCCACCGCACCTGGCCTTATTGTTTTAATGTATTTTTAAAAAACTCAAGAACAGGCATTTTCTGCATAATGTGCCTGCATTTTGGCTTTGTATTTACTAATGCATGAATTATTGCCTTAGCTATACATAATCAACAGAAGAAAAGTATTTAACTTTTAGCTACAGTGATTTATCATATGGAAATGGTATGCTTCTCAGGGATTGTAGAAATGTCCTTGGAAGTCTATGACTCCTCAGATTTGAGAAATGTTGATATGGAGGTAGAATTGGAGTAGGCAGGGGAAAGACAGGTGCCAGGAAAACCAGTTCAGAGCCTACCGCAGTAATCATATGAGAAACAAAGAGGACTTGAACTAAGGGAGTTCAGATGAGAGAATAATCTAACAGTTATTTATAGAGTAAAATAGAACTTGGTGACATCCAGGATTTTGGGCTTGAGAGAGGGAGGACTCAAGAATTGTACATGGGTTTCTGGTTTCAGTGATTAAATTTCTGGCATCTGCTGTCCATAAGATAGTAAAAACCGCAGATAGGGTAAATGCCAGTGTTGGAAATATGAAGTTTGAGGTGTTTGTGCACATCCAGGTAGAAAGTTATAGAATGTGGAAGAACAATGTAAACTGGGGTTTTCAGCACAATAGTAGGTAGATATTGTAGTTTTGGGGGTGAAGGTACTCACATAGGCAATGAGTAGACTAAGAAAAGAAAAGTATAGAGAAAGAAGAATCCAACAAAGAGATTGAGAAGTAGTGGCTTGGAAGTAGGCAGAAATTCAGGAGAGTAGTATTCTTAACTCCAAGGTAAGAAAGAATTCCAAGATTGGAATTGTTAGAAAAACTTGGTGGAGAAGGTATTCTTTGAACTGTGTGTGAGTAGACAAAGAGCTCTGACAGAGCAGAAAGGAGGAGGGATGGATTCTGGGTAAGGAAATGTTATAAGCAGTCTCACAAAGAGTGACATCAGATTTATACCAGAAGCCAGAACTTGGCTGGAGTGGGCAGTACAGCATAGGGTGGAAAGCATAGGCTCTGAAACCAACTCCTTAGGTTCAAATCTCAGCTCTCCACTTTTAGCTACGTGACCCTTGGCAGGTTATGTAAACTTCTAAAGCTTCCATTTTCTCCTGTGTAAAGTGGAGGCAGTGATAGTACATTGTTAATAGATTGTTTACTTTTTACTCTTCTGAATAGACAGACCGTTGCAAAAGTCAGGGTGATTTTGTATATACAACATTGTTATCAGCTACCTCTGAATACTTTATTCTTTTCCTTCTACCACCCTAACCTCCATTTGAAAAGTTCTCATTATTCTCTTTCTTACCTATTCTAAAAGTATCATTCAATCCCCACTTCCTCCAGGAAGCTTTTTTGACGAGTATTCAGCTCTTACTTCTTAGACCTCCAGTAACATCTAATGTTTGTCAAGTACAATTAAGTGCTTGCTTTTACAAAACTGATTTTGGGAATTATTTCTAATGGTTTCATGTTTTTTAATCTTCTCTCCCCAAGAAAGATTGTAAACTTCCTAAAGTCAAGATACATCTTCAGGGTATCCATACATTTTGCTGTGCCTGGGACACTCGATTTATGCCTGTTGTCCTGATATAGTTTATATGAATTCATAATTAATAGTGCCCCCTTTTGACTCTCTCAAGAGGGTAGTTGTTTGCATGATGAATTCCGTGAACAACCTTGATATAGTAATACATACTTTTGGAAATTAGCAGCAAATATTTATTGAGTGGCTATAGCATATCTATGACAAAATAATAATAAGCAAGGGGGAGAAAATGAACTGTCAATAACTATGCCATTGAGAGATAGTTTTTCTGTCTATGTGTGTGAGAGCGTGTATATATAGAGAGAAGGAGTTTTACTAACAAAAGTGAGATTATACTGAAGGTAATATTTTATAATCTGCTTTTAAAATTTCACAGTATATTGCATCATGAACACTTTTCTTACCATTAAATACAATTCTCTATATAACATTTTAATAGCATTTTCTTACATGAAAATACTATACTTAAGCAACTTTCTATTATTAAATATTTGAAGCTGTCTCCAAATTTCACATTATAAGTACTATTGTGATGAATATCTTTGTGTAGAGTCTTTATAGCAAGGCTTGGTTGTTTTCTTACTATATATTTCTAGAATTAGAATTGTCAAACTAAAGAATTTGCCCAATATTTTAAAGATATATTTTTGCTATCGTTGTCATATTGCCCTGCAGAAAGTTTATATACACTTCATCAGCTGTCTCTATTTCCTGTATTCTTTCCATTTCTATATTTTATCATTTTAATTTTTCTCTTTATTTGATTAATCAAATAGTTTTTTTTTTTTTTTTTTTTTTTTTTGAGACGGAGTCTTGCTCTGTCGCCCAGGCTGGAGTGCAGTGGCCGGATCTCAGCTCACGCTCCGCCTCCTGGGTTTATGCCATTCTCCTGCCTCAGCCTCCCGAGTAGCTGGGACTACAGGCACCCACCACCTCGCCCAGCTAGTTTTTTGTATTTTTTAGTAGAGACGGGATTTCACCGTGTTAGCCAGGATGGTCTTGATCTCCTGACCTCGTGATCCGCCCGTCTCGGCCTCCCAAAGTGCTGGGATTACAGGCATAGTATTTTGTTTTATTGAGAATTAATTTAGCTTCAAGAATATTAAAATCTGTTTTGTGTGTCTAATGGCAATTATACATCTTTGCTTTTTATTATTTTATTATTTATTCATGGGCTGATTTTTTTTTCTTGTTGATTTTTTTTTTAATTTATTTTTTAGGAGACAGGTGTCTCACTTTGTTGCCCAGGCTGGTCTCGAACTCCTGGACTCAAGTGATTTGCCCACCTCTGCCTCCCAAAGTGCTGGGATTACAGGTGTGAGCCACCACCCCGGCCTCTTACTGATTTTAGATTGTTCTTTAGAGATTAAGAATATTAACTTTTCAGTTATGCTTGTTTTTTACACTTTTTTTTTTGCCATTTATTCATTTCTATTTTTACTTTTACAGATACTCTATTTTAATAAATAGAAGTTTAAATAGTTCCCATGTAGTCTGTATGTTTATATTGTTTATATAGTCTCTATATAAATATATTTTATAAATCCTTAGCAATTCTTTTCCAACCCCAATATTTTCTTCTAGTATTTAATCATTTTACATCATATATTTACATCTTTAATAATTATGGAATTTATTTTACTTTATTTCAGGGTTCTGATATTTTCCTAGATTTTCTAAATTGTCAGAATCCTATGTATTACATAATCTATTATTTCCTTATTGGCTTGAAATGCCACTTCTACTGTTTATGGTTAGTTCCTTTTTTAATCTTTACATTGTATTTTTAGACAAAAAGCCCCATGTTATAATTATTATGGATTTTAAGAAATACATTTTAATATCTGGGGGAACATGTTCCCTCTTATTTTTGGGGATTTTCTGGGTTATTCTCACATGGTTGTGCTAAATTATACAAATAGTCTACCTGTCAATTCCCCCCCAAAAAACCCATTAAGATTTTGATTGAAATTGCATTAAGTTGCTTATAAGCAGTTTACAAGTACTACAGAGCTACTTATGATATATCCCTGCCAACTACTTAAGAAACTCCTAGTTCTCAAATTACAAATATTCCCAGTCAAGAAAGGATCATCAGACATTTGAAAAAGAAAAACAATTGACTAAACAAAAAGAAACTAATAAATAAACAGGACAAATTTATTTTCCTAAGACAATTTGTCTTCTGCTTTCCAGAAGAAACAGACAATGAAAAGTATGGGAAAAATTTTTCAATATTAAATTTTCAGAGATATTCAGGGGTAGAATATAACCATTAAGTATGATCTGTTTTCCATAAATAGGAGCAGAATACTGAAAAAAAATATATAGAAAGATTGGATAAAATGCAATTCAAGTAATATTCATGCTCGAATATTGAATTAAGCAAATGTCTTAGAATATAGAGCAAAACGTCAAGGATATAAAATATGATGGAAAAGTAAAAAAGATGTGAAGAGTGTGGTAGAAATGGAGGAATGGGAAAGGATGTGGGAAAATAATAGAAAAAAAAAATCCTTGACCTGAAGAGTAATTCAAGTCCTCAGATTGAAAAGTTTCATCCAACACCAAACAAGGAAAAAAGGATACATATCTAGATAGGTATACACATGCTGATGAAAATTTTGGAATTCTAAGGATAAGAAACTGATACTTCCAGAGAATTTTTAAAAAGGATCTTTCAAAGGTATCAAATTACTCATCAGCAAGACTAGAAGTGGGTGCAGACTAGGCAATGTTTCAAAGTTCTCAGGAAGAAGAACTAGAACCCAAAATTGATAGTTAACTACCAAGTGTTAAAACAAACTAAAGATGTATTTAAACAGGGAAGGACTCAAGTTTACCTCCTACATATTCTTGCCAATTAAAAAGAAGTATTACTAGAAGATATATTCAAGCAAAACAAAGCAACGGGAGTCCTATATGGAAAACCTAGGATACAAAGAGCCCTGAAACCAACCCAGATGCTTATGAAAATAAATCCCAGTATAACAACAATGTATTAGGCCTAGAAAGCAGGCAGCCTAAATTAGAGTCATCAGAAGGTTCCAGGAAAAATGCTTTCAAGAAGAAAGTAGACATCACATTTCGAATTGCATAATTAAGAGCCTTTTAACATTTTAGGGCAAAAGTAATTGCATTTAACTTATAGATTAATCTAAGACTTGATATCTTTATAATATTGACTCTTCCCATGAAGGAAACTAGATATATTCTTCAAGTTTTTAAAAATGTCCTTTAGCGATGTTTTGCAATAGTATTTATACAAGAGTTTTACATTTTTTATTGTTTATTTCTACATACTTGATATGTTTTATTACAATTATGAATAGGATCATTTATCCATTTTCTAATTGATATATAGAAAAAAAAACTATTGTGGATATATATTTTATAATGTTTGACCTTTCTTATAAATCATAGTGGTCTACCTTTTTTATTCCTTTCAGTTGAGTCTCCTGAATTTTGAGTTACAGAATTTTTATCTTAAAATGTAATCATTTCATTATTTCTTAAAAACATTTGTACAGCATATTTGGTTTTCTTGTTTGGTTGCTTAGGTTAGAATTTTCTGAGCAACATTCAGTAATAGTGGAGACAGCTTCTTTTTGTTTCTGATTTTATTGTTAATTATAGAAGTCGAAGGAAAGCTATTCATTACCATGATAAAGAACTATTCTATTCTTATTGTACTAAGAGTGCTGTTTTACTATCAACTCTTTAATAAGTGTGATATACTACTGTATCAGGTTCTCGTGCTACTATGAAGAAATACTCTAGACTGGGTAATTTATAAAGAAAAGAGGTTTAGTTGACTCACAGTTCTGCATGGCTGGGGAGACCTCAGGAAACTTACAATCATGGCAGACTGTACCTCTTTACAGGGCAGCAGGAGAGAGAATGAGCACCAGCAGAAAAGATTCCAAAAGCTTATATAACCATCAGATCTTGTGAAACTCACTCATTATCATGAGAATAGCATGGGGGAAACTGCCCTATGATTCACTTATCTCCACCCAGTCCCTCCCCTAACACGTCGGGATTATGGGGATTACAATTCAAGATGAGATTTTGGTTAGGGCATGGCCAAACCATATCTACATTAAGGACATTGTTAAGTGTCAGGATAAATGTTGTGGGCTCAACTTTACACTGTAGGGGACCATTATAGCAATATCATAAAAGCAATGCTTTGAGAGACTAAGCCAATAATAGGATAAATATAAATCTGAGGAAAAGATATACAAAACCATTTAGTAATTCAAGCATCTAGTGACAATCGTATAACCATATGGACAAAGGTAGAGAAAAATACCTACAGAAAGTTTGAACTTAAGAGATAGGTCAGGTAAGAAACCCACTTTTTTTTTTTAACCTTATTCTTGGTCATGAGATTCAAAATATTTGATAATAAAATGATTTAAAGTCCAAATTAATATTGAATTGAATATACACATTACAGCCAAAACCAGACCTATTTTTCTGTTACTTATATATAATTATAGACAGCATAACTGAGCAACAGGAAGTTATTACTTCTTAAATATCAGAAAACATTTCACTTTCTCTTCTGAAATAAGGAACAGCAGTAACTGAATTCTAGTCACTGCTCTTAATAGTTTTGTCGTTCTCATAAAATATTGCTTATATAATATTTGACTTCTACACTATCCATTTTGATGGTTTTAAATTTTTCAAATAAAAATAAATGAGTTTTCATACTATGGATGACTTGACATCATTTAAAAGTGTAAATTCATACTTGGAGATAGCAGGACTCTATGCTCTTTCTTCATTGTTCTGGTCAAATACATTGCCAATCATGATAATAATTTGACTATTAATTTTTACTTGAAATTAATCTATTTGTGTTTGATTAAAAGTATCTAAAACATAAACTTGGGATGTCAATGAAGACCTTTTTAAAATTCTCCTTCACAATGGCTGATCAACAAGCCATGATTATATTTTGGAGATTTTACTTAGTTAGTCATATTTGGAGTAAGACTATGTGCTGTCTCCTGCATATTAATGGTTCAGATCTTTAATTATAACACGTTGCATGGTCTATAAGATTAAATAGAACATTAGGAAAGCTTAGTATTTCTCATTTGTGAGTCTGACATTCACACCTGTCAGGATTGGTACAGATTCAAGCTTGTTTTTAATAAACTTCAAAGAAGATCAAAACTAGGGATCATCTGTTTCATGTCTTTGACATGATAGAAGTTTGGGGCCCCTGTTTTGCCCTGTAGCTTTTGCCTAAGGAGAAAGCCACCCTTTTCAGCTGATACTTGCTCCCACAGGTTTTTTACAAGTTTTGAGTAGTGAGTGACAAGAAGCAATATGACGATGTTCGTTGGTAGAGAGATACTTCTTCACCATCTGGTGAGCATTCTGGAGAATAGAGACAAGTTGCACACTGATAAAGGAGTGAAGTCATTTTGCAGCCAGTTTTAAGGATTGATTTAAGAACTCCCAGAGCAGGCCATTATGTGGTCATCCATTCAGCATGATTCTTTGTGGGACTGTTTACACTAGAAGGAACAGTAGAGATCAATTTAGCGTTGAGGAAACTGAGGGCTACCGAGTGCCAGGGTCATGTTCATCTCACTTGTTTGTGTTTCAAAGCAAAATCTACACTCCAAAATGTGCAAGTACTATCTTACTATGGAATTTACACTGATACATTCTGCGGTCATGCAGGAAATAAACCAGAGTAAAGCATTAGCAATTAGGTCAGTAGCTTGAGACAATGCAGGCTCTGAGGCAATCTTCACTTTCACTGACCACAGACTGGGATTGATACAGCAACCCTTTTCTATGTATCATGTCTTCAGCTGAGTTTTAAGCTGTACTAGTGGAAGCCATAGCCTATGTTGGCTCATAGGTCCTAGTGCCCTTCACCCTTCCCCTTCCCTTTCCCCTTCCCTTGCCTCTTCCCGTTCCCTTGCTTCTTCCCCTCCCCCTTCCCTTTCTCCTTCCCGTTCCCCTTCCTCCTCCCCTCTTCTCTCCCTTCCCTTCCCCTCCCCTTCCCTCTCATCTCCTCTCCTCTCCTTGACACCAGGTAGAGTGTAGTGCAATCATAGCTTACTGCAGCCTTGAACTTCCAGGGCTCAACCAATCCTCTTGCCTCAGCCTCTGGGTAGCAAGGACAACAGGCACACACCATTATGCCCAGCTTATTATTATTATTATTATTATTATTATTATTATCATTATTTAATTTATTTTGTAGAGATGGGTCCTGCTATGTTGCCCAGGCTGGTCTCAAACTCCTGGCCTCAAGCAATTCTCTGGCCTCAGTCATGTAAATTGTAGGGATTACAAGCATGAGCCATCGCTTCCAGCTCTAGTGCTATCTCTTTATAGGAATCAAAAAATTTTTTTGGCTATTTCAAATTTTTTAGAGTAAGAGGTCAACTAGAAAGGACTCAGTTATGTTTTCAAAAATATACTGTGTGCATATATATGTAGAAATGTATTAGAATGAAATAACAATTTTTTCAGTGGTTACCATTGGTTTGTGAAATTATACATGCTTTTTCTTAACTTTCTCTAATTTGTCTATATTTCCTAAGATTTCTACCATGAGATTTTTCTCTTAATGTCTAGTTTTATTCCATAGGTAATAGATAAATATATTCATGTCATAAAATATTTTTAAAATTCAGGATATTAGAAAGTCCTTTTTCATGCTTCTTAATCTTGCTGTCTTTCTTGAAAGTATCCACTTAATGAAGGGTACAATTTGTTGTATATCTGCCTTAATCCATTTTGTGCTGCTCTAACAGAATACTTGAGACTAGGTAATTTATCATGAACTGAAATTTATTAGCTCACAGTTCTAGAGGCTGGGAAATCTAAAGTCAAGGTGCTGGCATCTGTCAAGGGTCCTTTTGTTGCATCACCACATGGCGAAAGCAAAAGGGAGAGAGAGAGAGATTGGGAGAGAGAGAGGAAAGGGGACTGAATTTCTCACTCTTTTATAACAAACCTGCTCCAGTGATAATAGGATTAACCCTTCCATCAGGGCAAAGCTCACATGACTGCTTAGAAGTCCCAACTCTTGTTTGATGTGGTGGCTCACACCTGTAATCTCAGCACTTTGGGAGGCCGAGGTGGGTGGATCACTTGAGCTAAGGAGTTCGAGACTAACCTGCCTGAGCAACATGAAGAAACCCTATCTATACAAAAAAAATACAACAAAATAGCTGGGCGTGGTGGCATGTGCCTGTAGTTTCAGCTACTCTGGAAGCTGAGGTGGGAGGATCACCTGAGCTTGGGAAGCTGAGGGCCACAGTGAGCTATGATCATGCCACTGCTCTCTAACCTGGGTGTCGAAGTGAGACCCCGTCATCAAAAAAAAAAAAAAAAAAAAAAAAGAGTCCTACCTCTTAATACTGTTACCATGGCAATTAAACTTCAGCCTGAGTTTTGGATGGGACAAACATTCAAACCATAGCAATATCTTTTCAGAATTTTTAACTGAATATTTATATATATGAACATTTAGAATTAGGGGTAATTTTAAAAATCAAAAGTGATAGACTACAGATGTTATTCTATGATTGATCTTTGCACTTACTGTGTTTTGGAGATTATTTTATTTTAGTATGTATAAATCTATACCAATTTTCTTAAATTGCAGCACAGTATGAATGTCAAGTTTATCCTTCATTTTCTTACTGATGGACTTTTTAAATATTGCAAACAGTACTACACTAAACATTGTCGTGCATACTTGCTTGTGTATTACATTGGTTTTTAAATCAATGAACTAGTTGTATACATGGAGAGAAACAACAAGCAGAGAGATGGATATAAGAGAAGAAGAGATTAAAGGGGATGGAATCAGTTGTTTCTGGAGCACAGAATATTCACCAAATTTGACCAGATGTGCAGTTGCTCACTTAGGAAGGAGCAACTGCACTGGGGCGTACAGGTTTTTTAGGAAATCAGAAGTCTTCAGAGAAGTTTTGGTTAAAATCTGCAGTATACACTACCAAAATGGTTTTTGTCTTTGTTGTTCTTATGCAAGAAAGACCAGCTCCTTTTATCTATAGCTGGAAGGCTGCTGGCTTGGAGTCTGGGAGAAAGGAGACAAGTACTGATGGGTGGGAATGGAAGGTGTGTATCCTTGCAGCAGACCTCCAGAGTAGCTGACTGACAGATAAGCATGGTAGTCCTAAGATGTGTTTGAGAAAAGAAAATATTAGGAGCTCTTGACAAATCTTGAAAATCAATACAAAAATTAGCCGGGTGTGGTGGCATGTACCTGTAGTCCCAGCTACTCAGGGAACTGACGCAGAGAATCCCTTGAACCTGGGGGGCAGACGTTGCAGCGAGATCATGCCACTGCACTCCAGCCTGGGCAACAGAGTGAGACTCTGTCTCAAAAAAGTAAAAAAAGAGAAGAAAAAGAAAAAAAATCAGTTGCCCATCCTGCGGATATACAGTATAGTGTAACTGCTTCAGCCGCTTGCAAATCTCTTTTACAATTCAAAATGAATTATGAAGAAATAAGAATGAAATATTTTCCTAGAAAAATATTGTGAAAAATTGAAGTTTTAAGTATCGTAATTAAATTGAATGTACCTCAGGGGCAACTCCTTTATTTAAAACCCCAATTCTCCAATAACACACCTAATATTTGTTATTTTGTTGTTAAATATTTACTCTATGTTGACATTATGCTAAGAGTATAATGCCTTTTTACTATTCAGAAGAGCACTGTAAAAGCTATTACAGTTAAGAAACCTGAGACCAGAGAGAGGTTAAGTAACTTGGCCAACTGTCATATAGCATGTAAGTGGCAGAGTTAGGATTTGAACCCAGGGTTTTAACTATTTAAAATTCTGGCTAACACCACACTGAAAATAAACTTCTTTAGTAGGTAACAAGTTATATCTATATAGATATCAATATATATGTTGTGGATTGGTAGCTTGGGGCACATTACTGCTTTGAATTGTGGTATCTTTTATAAGCTATTGAAATACTGGATTGTTGATAAGACCATGCAGCAGTGAGAAAAATAGTTTTGCTTTTATTTGTGTCAATCATACTATGTTGTTGGAGCTTTCGAAGTAGGGAGTGATCAGGTAGAGACAAGCAGAAGAGATTAGTTTGTATGTATTATCCTGAAATCTGAGTTATTTGACATTTTTAAGGCAGGGCATTGATTGAGTTTTATGAACATAAATTTGCAAAGAAAAGTAATCCCATCTGCTCAATAACAATTCTTTGCTCTTAGCCAAGAACATTGATTTCAACTTGAGAGTAATAATCATATTTATCACACTTGTTAATTGCATGAACCGTATATAGATTGTCAGGCTCATAAAGGTAGATATTTATGGTCACTGGGCATTCCTCACATTCCACATTTTCATTGTCATGGCATTAACTATTATTTCTGTTTCTCTCTTTGTCACTGAAGACTTCACATAGTATAATAGCCAGTATTTTCTGTGATTATAAAGCAATATTCTCAAACCTAATTGTTCGTACAAAGTACAAATCAGGGACTTTTTCTACTAGGTTTCTGAAGTACTTGTTCTCTAGATTTAAACTCCAGTGTTGTACTAATGGGAGTAAGTTTTTCTTTTATCTGCCAAGGAGCTCCTCTTACATCTAAAAACCTGTTGTTTTTCTTCTTTGTAAGTATCATTGTAAAGTACACACTGTGTAAAATGTAAATTACTGATGTGAGAATGGCCATTTTAGTTCACATTGTTGATTGCCAAAGTGGGCCAAGGGATTCTGTCTGATTAACTTTAAGGAAACTATAGTATTCTTTTGTCTCTTTAGCCTGCCTTCTGGTTTATTCAAAGAATTCTCAGCAGGTTGATCAAGAGTTGCAAAGTAAAGCACTGTTCTTAAAAACTGCTCTCTAGAAAGATCTGCAGTGGTTTTGAGGACTGCCAAGCATCAGGAGTTCGAGAAATGGATAACTAAATAACCTCATTTACAGAAAATATGTTAGGTTAAATTGCATAGGAAACGATAGAATGAGTCTTTTAAAAATACGGATATTTATAACAAAGGGTAAAATTAATAAGTAAGTTGTAAGGAATATTTAGAAAAATGAAAATAGTATTCTAAAAGACAATACTTATATCTCTTTAATGTAAATCTTAGAAAATGGTGAGAATTTCTTGTATGCTCTATATTTATAAGAATAATAGATTTTGAAGTAATTCCATATTATAAGAAGTCGTTTCTTCATATGTACAAAATTCCAAATAAGTGGATATTGGAAGAAAATCTGTAATTTTTTTTTATTTAAAAGACATGCAGTATATTAATAAATACCTATTTTCTTGGATAATAAAATAAGCAACATTTTCCAGAATGTTTTTTTTGCAACAAATGTGCATACCAGTGATTTGAAGTATTTAAAAGAAACTTCTACTTAAAAGGAACCAAGATGAGTAAGTAGTAATTTTGCAGAATCTCCAATTGGTAGGATATCTACTGTTCAAAAAAGCAATCTAAAACAGACAAGAAATTAAAATTGGCAAAGGAGAAGTTCCATATAATCTAATTCAAAATCAAATGAGTTTTTCAACAGAATAAATTTCATAATGTAATCTAAGTCAAAATGAGCTGAAAAATTACACACAATTTATTTTCTTTTTCTTTGTCTCTATTTCCCATTAGGTGATTTCCATCCATGGAAATTAGTTACATGCCATTCCTACCATCCCATGCCCACGGTAGACATAATTAAGAAATTGTGTGTGTGTGTGTGTGTGTTTTGTAAGCCTCCGACTCCTTCTCAACAAAGCACTTCAAGGAGCCATTAGCAAATTAGAATTGAAACTCCATTATGTCTCTCAGGTCTTCTGATCAGTTCTTATTATACTTACTCTTAGTAAAATAATCTCTATTAATAGTGAGAAGTAAGGAACTATGTGATATAATAAAAAGTGCTCTGAAAGAAGTCAGAACATTGTGTGTAAGTCCTGGTTCCACCATTAATAGTAAACTCTTTGAGGACTTCCAATTTCTCCAGGACTGGTTTTCAGTCTGTATAATTAAGGGGTTTAGGCTATACTCTCTTTTTATTTTTTGAGACAGTGTCTCACTCTGTCACCCAGGCTGGAATACAGTGGTATGATCTTGGCTCACTACAACCTCTGCCTCCCTGGGTTGAAGCGATCCTCCCACCTCAGCCTCCCAAGTAGCTGGAATTACAGGCATGCACTACCACACCTGGCTATGTTTTTGTATTTTAGTAGAGACGAAGTTTCGCCATGTTGGCCAGGCTGGTCTCAAACCCCTGGCCTCAAGCAATCCGCCCACCTCGGCCTCCCAAAGTGCTAGGATTACAGGCGTGAGCCACCATGCCTAGCCTAGACTTTCTGAAGTTCTTTTCAGCTTCAACCTTCTATGGCTTTTGAGTTCTTTTATTTTTTTATACTTTCGTATTACTGAATCTCATAACTCACTTTTTCCTCCATTTCATGTTTTCAACCTTTCTATTCTAGGGCTCTGCACAAGTTACTGCCCTTTTGTTACTACTCCAAGGTAATTCATGTTATATGTAGATGTATATTAGCCATGGTAATAAATCTACATACTGTATTATCATCATCTTTCCAGAATTTTTCAAAACAGAAAGTCTTTCTTGACTAATCATTTATTCCTCATATAATAGTATGAAGTTATTAACTAACATTCCTTGAATTATGTGTGACAGAATTTGCTGGAAGCTTGATTCAGTACATTTGTTTAGGCTGCGTATATCAGAAGGTTTCATTTAAAATTGCTTAACTAATAAGAGATTTATTGAATTATATAATAGGAAGATAGTGATAGAATGATTCTAGTAGTTCAAACATGCATCAAGAATCCAGATTCTTTCCTTCTTTCTAGTCACCCATCCTCAGCACTGTAGTTTTTGATCTCAGTTTTATCCTCTTATGATCTCAAGATGACTACAGCAGCTCTATGGGTATTTATACATCTTCCTTTTCTTTTGTTACTTTTAAAGAAAGATAAAAACTTTTGCAGAAGTTCCTTAACAGATTTCTTTCTCAGACCTGTATTATAAACAAATTCATCATATGCTTATATCTAAGCCATTCATTGGCAAGAAAAATGCTATGAAATTGGCTGGGAAGTAATCATGGTTCATCCTGGTACTGGGAGGGACCTGATCTCCCTTGAAGCACCAACCACCTGACACCTGAACAAAATCTAGTGGCTGCTGGGTAGGTAACAACAGCGTCTTCAAAACTTGGTGCATTATAAACACATTTCCATAATTTGAATCAAGCCTACCATCTCCTCCTCATCTCCAACCACCTGCCTCTTGCTTTATTTTCTATATCTTCAGAAGCTTCCAGAAACTTCTCATTCTTCCTTAAATACACATTTTTTATACCTGCCATATTTTGCACATCCTCTTTTATCAGCCTGGGATGCACTTTGTCACCTTTGCAGTCTGGTAAAACCATCATTGTGCTCATATATCAAGACCTACCTCAAATGTCAGCTCTTTAGATCTGAACCCTTCCTGAATTCCCCGACTTAGCAGGTCAGGTGAGTTGTTCTCAGCTTTGTGCTTCTGCTATAGATCAGTCCTCATAATTTTATAAGTATGTATTGACCTATTTACTCCTGAGAATCCTGTAAGGAAGGGACTCAGTCCCTTGGTATTTGTGTTCTCAGAGATATGATGCTTCGTACATATCGACTGTTCACTAAAGTTTGTTGAATTAGTATAGTTAAAAGCCAATATCTTTCTGTTCAAGTTCAAAGCCTAGTGATTGAAGATTTTTCTTTACATTATTTAAATATACATATTTTGGTGAAATATTTAGAGCAAGTTTCATTACATCTGTTCCATCTAAGCAACTCATGACCCGTGTACATTCTAAATGACAGGAACCACAGGTGACTCAGTCAGCAGGCTTCAGAATCAGTAATCCTAAAAGATATTGCAGGTCAATGGCTAATACAGTAACAAAGAAAGAGCTTATGCAAATAAGTAAGGAAAATACTGTTTCAATGTTAAATCATTAAAGACAAATTCAGACTACTCACAAGGAAGATCTATAAATGCCAAGTTAGAATAGTAAAACAGAAAACCAAAAAACAACATTAAGACCTCTGATTACATCTACAGTAATTAACACATTCATTTAACTCCTCTGCCTTCAGAAAACCATCAGTGGACATTTATAGGCATAAATGACAAGGACAAAGAAAGTGGGAAAGGAGATAACAGCAACAAAATTTTTGGAAATTGAAAAACAAGTATACAAGGGGTAACTGCTGTAGTAGATAGTTACAGCAGAATCCTGTGCTAGCATTAGGGAAAGTCAAAGAGTAATCCCATTAATAGTGAAGAACAACCAAAAGACTCAGAAAGCAGCCATATCCAGCACCTGAGAAAAATGGGGTAAAGACTAACACTATTTAAGAAGCAGTTAGACCTGCAGGTCTCATCTTAAGCTCTGTGGAGCTATGTGGCTTTCCCTTCTATATCCCAGCAAAATACTGGACATTCATTCTCTGATGAATGTAAAACAGTCCCTAGACAAGGGGAACCTAGGTAGGTTGAAGATTGAGTGCCATTCTGAAAACAGAGGGATTAAATAAACACTTATATGTTTGGGTTCATGATAACACAAGGCTTTTTAAATTCTGTTTACCACTATGTCTCCAGTGGCTAGAATAGAGGCTGCCAAATATAGATGCTCAAATATTTGGTGAATGAATTCTGAAGGTTGAAAGTCCCAACCATCTTCTCCCAGTCAGCCTCCAACTATGCTTAAGCCTTCTGGACAAGAGATTGACATAGCCTCTGGAATTCACCAACCCAAGAGAAAAGACCCAAAGATAATGATGCGAGGCATTTCTGAATGAAACTGTTCAGTTGGATCATCAAAAAGTGGATGTAGATGACAAATCTTACCCATGCAAACAGAGCTTCAAGTCTGATTTTTAGTACTCTAGCCTTAAATATGAGTAGACAGATAAGATTTATCAAATACTTAGAAAAAGCAAACGAAGGATAGAAACCAAAACAAATGGAAAAAGACCAACTTTAAAGAAGTACAGATGATGGCCGGCTGCGGTGGCTCATGCCTGTAACCCCAGCACTTTGGGAGGCCGAGGCGAGTAGATCACTTGAGGTCAGGAGTTCAAGACCAGCTTGGCCAACATGGTGAAACCCCATCTCTACTAAAAATGTAAAAAAATTAGCCAGGCATGGTAGTGGGCACCTGTAATCCCAGCTACTCAGGAGGCTGAAGCAGGAGAATTGCTTGAACCCAGGAGATGGAGGTTGCAGTGAGCCAACATGGTCCCACTGCACTCCAGCCTGGGTGACAGAGTGAGACTCTATCTCAAAAAGAAAAAAAAAAAGTACAGATTTGCAGGAAGAAGATAACTTATAAAGTATCATCAGAGAGAGAACAGATACACTTGATACTGTATTCAAAAATATTGTTAACATTGCTTCCATGAAACAAAAGCAGATGCTATGAAAAAAAATACTCAGAGAATAGGAAACGAGCTCTTGGAAAGTAAAAATATGATAGAATAAGTTAAAAACTCAATAGAAGGGTTGAAAGGTAAATTGAGGACATCTCTATGGAAGTAGAGCAAAAATACAAAAAGGTAGAAAATACAGAAGAAAAAGTGGGAAATCAGAGGACCAGTTCAGGAAATCTAACATCTAAAATCAGAAATTCTAGAAAAAAACAGAAAACTGCAGGAGGACAAAATTGAAGAAAAATTTCCAGAACTCATTAATTGGAGCATTTACCATAATATAAAGTATTAAAAAAGAGACTTGTGACTTGTTCTAAGGATCATTATCATATCATATAGAAGGATCAAAAATCAAAAGGGTATCAGACTTCTTAAGATTCATTTTGAAACCTAGAAAAGAATGAAGTGGTACCTTTTAAATTCTGAAGGAAAATGATTCTCAATCAAGAATTCTATAGTCAGCCAAACTATTGATCAAGAGGGAGCATGGAATAAAGATTATTTCAGAGGTGCGAGCCTTTAAAAAGTGTATCTCTGATGCCTACTGACTCAGGAAGCTACTGGAAAACATGCTCACAAAAACAAGGGAATAAACTCTAAAAGCATTACCCTTGGGATAGTAATGAAAGAACATCCCAAAGTGACAGCTGAGCAAGAGACATAGAGAACAACCAATCCAGATCAAAGAGGCCTCTGGGTGAGATTCCTTCAAGTAGATAATTTAATAAAATTCTTGATGTGTTTGAGCCATACTTAGATTTTTGCAATATGGGGAAAGTCTGGATTGAATTAGCGATAAATATATGTGGACACCTAAGGGAACAAAGAAACTAACAAAAGACAAGGATTTTCAACAAGGAAAAAAAAGGTAATCAGAGTATGTTTCATAGTTTAGCTGCTTATAGTTTTTCTTTGGTTCTGCTCATGGAAACACAATGACTATCAATCTAAGTAAAATTATAACATATTAGAAGGATGGGGATGAGAAGTGTGAAGTGTTGCAAAGGTAAATCCTTATCTTCCACTATGAAGTATCAATAAGCAACGCCCAAAAAATGAACTATTAAGAAGTAACCATAGGCCAAGCGTGGTGGCTCACGTCTGTAATCCTAGCACTTTGGGAGGCTGAGACAAGCGGATCATGAGGTCAGGAGTTTGAGACTAGCCTGGTCAATATGGTAAAACCTGGTCTCTACTAAAAAAAATACAAAAAAAAAATTAGCTGGGCATGGTGGCACACACCTGTAGTCCCAGCTACTTAGGAGGCTGAGGGAGGAGAATCGCTTGAAGCCAGGAGGCAGAGGTTGCAGTGAGCCGAGTTCGTGCCACTGCACTCCAGCCTGGGTGACAGAATGAGACTCCATCTCAAAAACAAAAAGAAGTAACCATAAAGTTATATCATTTAGAGATAGAGTAGAGTATAGCAAATGAATCAGCTGAAATATTTGAAAATGGGTACCCGCTGGGGAGTGGAAGATATATGTATGTATTGTGGGTGGGCAATGCAGTGCAGGAGATTTATTTTTTTAATCCTTGTGGTACTACTCAGTTCTCTAAACTATTTGCATCTGTAACTTTGCTAAAAATAACATTTAAATTTAAAAATTGATCACTCTTGTAATAAGTTCAAATTGAAACAAGGAGATAGCATAGTTGCAAAGTTTTATTTTTTGACATATTTATAACATTGTATACGTGTTAGTGAGAATACCATGTAACATCACTCTCAAGCAGTACTTCTAAAAGTAGAAATTGCTGTAATATTTCTTAAAAGCTATCTGGCAATACACATTAAGAGACATAAAAATGTTTATCCTTCTGACTTGGTAATTCTGCTTCAGAAATCGCTTATAGTGATCTACTTTCTAAAAATACTCGAAATAAATACATCAAAATGTTCACAGTAGTTACCTCTGAGTGGTAGAATTGTGGGGGGAAAAAGATGGCTTGTTTCCATTTTTCCTTTGCACCCCTCTGTATTTTTTCCAAATAATCTATAATGAAGACAGGCTCCTTTTATATTTGGAAATAATTTCCAAATATAAACATTTTAATTTTATAACATTTTTAATTTTTCAAAACACTGGTCCTCATAACAAGGAAAGTTATTTTTTTGCAACCACACTAGACCAGGTTAATGGTGCCAAGAGTGGAATGTGGATAAAGGCTGACAAGGCCATCTGGAACTGTGAGTCATTTGGAGCATCATAGAAGAGAGGTTTCCTGCAAGTACTAGCTGTGTTGACTGTGACTGCTGTTTTCCTGGTTGCTCAGGAATCACCCAGGGAAGAAGAGGGCTTCCCCACTGGATGAAAAAAAAAAAAAAAAAAAAAAAAAAAGCTTCTTGTTCCATAAAAGAGTCTACAGATAGGGTGAGTAATAAGGGATAGATTTTACTAAGGTAGAACAAAATATTAGGATGCTGGTACGAGCACCACTGAAATATCCCTATATCAAGTTTTAGTCTCTTCATGGCATCTTCTGAACCTGCTGGAGATGCTTTCAGATGGAACATATTTGCTGTAAAGTTTTTTTTCCCTTTTGTTCAATGCTGCGAAGTTTGCTAATCTTGATGAACCAAGTCTCTTAACACTGAAAACTCATTGTAAAAGAGGTAGAACTGTGTTTCCATGGTATGGGGAATGGAGAGGTGTAAGGAGGAAGATGGATTTAAATTGATTTTTGAATGCTTGCTTTATTTTATCAGTTAAAGAAAAGGTCTAACGGATTATTTAGATAACATTTTGCTCCAACTGCACTGATCTATTTGCCATTCCTTTAAGAAACCGTTTTGATTCTGACTACTTGAATTTGCACATTTTGTTCCTTCTCTCTGGAATACCCTAACAAATTCTTTCTTCCTGATAAACTACTTACTCTTCCAGGTCAAGTTGAAATGTTCCTTTCAGTGTGAAAACTTTCATGACTCAAGAAAATAACAATTATAATAATTACAATTTGATAAGCTACCTGGCTGTTACCTAATTCTCACACCATTAGATGAGCGAGGTAGTTTTAGGCTAACTTTAAAGAAGAGGAAACTGAGGCTTAGAAGACTTGGGTATGTGGCCCAAGAGTACATAGCTAGATTTGAAACCCAAATCCAAACCCAGGACTTCCTGCCTAAAGCCCTTCTTTTTCAAAAACTGCATTACCTATTGATTATTTTGCTTTACATTTGCTTACATGTTTATCTTCCTCAGTGGGCTGTCTTCATTCCTTAGTGGGAAATAAATTGTCTTTTTTGGAGGGGTTACATTTTTGCGTATAACTTAATAAGATTAAAATTTCATTTGTTGTTGACATTCTTTGTTTGACTCTACACTCCACAGGATAGGATCCTTGGGCATAGAAACCACGAATGCTTTGCACATCACTGAATCCAGCATCTGTCAGTGTCTGCCATATAGAAATTGCTCAATATACATTTTTGAGTAAATAACTGAACTAACAAATGAGTGAACAAAAGAGCAAATGAATAAAAAAATTCAGATCTAGCCCCTAACAAAACAATACTTTAAAAAAGTTTCAGTGTCTAAATTGTCTGTGTAGACATTGATTTCATAAGTTCACGTGAAATACACTACCAATATCAACAATCATGTTAAATGAAATCTGTATCCTCTGGGAATGCTTATGGTATGTCTTAGGGGCAAGCTTTACTTATGAACAATGATACTGAGACTTCACAATAGTCAGCTGTACAGATGTCAGACTTTGCATTTTACACATGCTTTTTAACCTAGAGTTCAAATAGGCAGTTTTAAGCCCTGGACCTCAAGTCAATGTGGTTCATGTTTTGTCAATTCAAGGTCTACAGTTGAATTTCATTTTGATAGTCTTAGATGGTTTTCATAAATTTTGAGTCATGAAAAACTGACAACATAAGAGTCTCTAAGTATCTTTTAATATATGCAATATTTTACCTACTAAATTAACATGTGTTTATTTAATAAGTAAAAAGTTTATAAAGTCTAGAAATAAAGAAAAATCCATGTCCTTTTGTTTTGTTTTGTTTTTAAATGAAAACTCATGAGAAATAAGAGGGCAGAATGCATTAAATTATTTCTTCTGTAACAGCACAATTCTGTATCAGATTTTAAATACAAAAGAACATGCAAAGGGATAACAGCACTGACTTCAGTTCTGATACAAATAAGGCAGGAAGTTGAGTGAAATCAGTTTTTCCTGTAATCTTACGTGGAAAAAAATTTGTCATTTGGCAAACCCATATGAATCCAATCTGTTTGGTTTATTCATCCATGCAGTGACATTCAAACTCCAAAAATTGCATCAGAAACCTAGTCAATATTTAAATGCCATCATATAGATTAGAAATGGAATAAGGTATACGATAACTTACTGCATTTCAAAACAAGTACTAATTGAAACATACTGTCAAATATGTATCTTTTTCTCTCTTTAGAAACCTACAGCTATTTTCTTTCAGCCCACTCTCCAGAAAGACCTATTTTTTTCTTCTGTCTTAGTCCATTCAAGCTGCTGTAACAAAATATCATAGTTAGGCACAGTGGCTCATGCCTGTAATGCCAGCACTTTGGGAGGCTGAGGTGGACAGATCACTTGAGGTCAGGAGTTTCAGACGAGCCTGGGCAACATGATGAAACCCAATCTCTACTAAAAATACAAAAATCAGCCAGGTGTGGTCACAAGCACCTGTAATCCCAGCAACTCAGGAGGCTGAGGCACTAAAATCACTTGCACCTGGGAAGGAGAGGTTGCAGTGATCTGAGATCATGCCACTGAAATCCAGCCTGAGTGACAGAGCAAACCTCTGTCTCAAAAAGAATGAATGAATGAATGAATGAATGAATGAATGAATGAATAAATAAATAAATAAATAAAATGAAAAATCATAAGCTGGGCGGCCGATACAACAGAAATTTATTTCTCACAGTTCTGGAGACTAGAATGTCCAAGGTCAAGGCACTGGTAGACTCAGTATCTGGTGAGGGCTCATTTCCTGGGTCATAGTGCCTCTGGCTTTGTCCTCACATGGTAGAAGGGGCAAGGCAGCTCTCTTGGGCCTCCTTTATAAGCCACTAATCCCCTTATGAGGGCTGTGCCCTCATGACCTAATTATCTCCCAAAGGCCCCACCTCCTAATACCATCACGTTGGTGATGAGGTTTCACCTCATATGAATGTGGGAAGAGACACAAACATTCAGACCATAGTATCTGCTATTTGCCATAGAATGAAGAAGAAACCATGTCTTACAAATAAAAATCTTTCCATGGTCCCCTACCACATAAGGACATGACCAACCTCCTTTGCTAGTCATTCATCTCTCATAATCCTCTCTAGCCCATCTCTGCAGCCTCATCTCCACCCACACATGCACTCTCTGCTGTAACAAATGGTGGACAGGCTTCCAAATGTACTGTGTTCCCACGATGTTGCACCTTTGCCTATGTCATTCTCTTTGCCTGGGTCCCCTCCCCATCTATTCACTCCTTTCCGCACTTCACTCTTGCTCTTCTCTGTGCCCTAATAGCTCCTCCTTTTGTGACACATCAAAAATCACCCACTCTGGGAAGCCCCTCCAAGACCAAGGGTGCCTCTCTCTGCATTCCTGCATGTGCTGTCAGAGCCCTTATCACACAGTTGCTCTAGAATTGTTTGTTAGCTTGACCAGACTGTGAGTTTTCTTAAGGGCAGGGGCTTACTTATTCCTCTTTGCATATCTATCTGGAATTTTACCCAGTGTTTAGTACATACTATATGTTCAATAAGTATTTGTTCAATGAATCAGTGAATTGATAGGTTTTCTTTTAGTAGAAGGAATAAGGTACATTTTTTTAGAACAGCATCTGAAAAACAAGCACGAAAAATTGGGACATCTTTGCTTAAGGTAAAGATGCTTTAATGGGGACTACCTTTGAACTCCATCTACTTGGATCCTTTTGGTCTTCTTTATGAGATAAGAATATTAATTCTTAGATCCAATTTAAAAAGGTCTAGTTACCAAGGAACAAAACAAATTGGTATAAAATGGACTTTCTTATAAGAGAGTCCCAAATCATAGATCATAAGGACAATCTTATGTTGAAATGTCTCAATAACTTCCAAATGCTGACTTGAATGATACGATCAAACAGTGTGAGTCAAAGGAAGAAACGGGATTCCTAAGTTTTCACTGTACTCCTTGACTATTTTATTGATGTACAGTCTCTTGACAATTATTTTCTCATCTTCTTTCCCAAGGAAGCTTTAGATTTAAGATGTTTATTCTGCAAGATGTTTGGAGATAGGTATACACCCTAAAACCACCATTACAATCAATGTCATAAACTTATTTATTGCCTCCAAAAGGTTCCTCCTACCTTTTTGGTTTTGTTTTGTTTTGTTTTGTTTTCCTTTCATGGTAAGAACAGTTAATATAACATCCACCCTTTTACCAAATTTCTAAGTATACAATATAGTATTGTTGATTGTATACTTATGTTATATAGCAGCTCTCCAGAACTTATTTTGCAAGACTAAAACTTTGTAACCCTTGACCACATCTACCAATTTCCATCTTCCCCCAGCTCCTAGCAACCACCATTCTACTTTATACTTTCATCAGTTTGACTATTTTGGATTATACATGTAAGTGAGACATGCAGTATTTGTGTTTCTGTGTCTGGTTTATTCCACTTAGCATGATGTCCTCCAGTTCCATCCAACTTGTTGTAAATGATAGGATTTCCTTCCTTTTTTAGGGCTGAATAATATTTCATTGTATGTATATACCACATTTCCTTTGTCCATTCATCTGTTGATGGACATTTAGGTTGCTTCTGTATCTTAGCTATTACGAATATGCTGCAGTGAAAATATCTCTTCAAGATCCAAATTTCAGTTCTTTTGGCTATATACCAAGAAGTGGTACTGCTGGATCAATTTGCTTCCTGTTTTGAAAGTAGGGCACCCTCTGGACATTTCTACAACTGAAGTGATTCTTACTTTTGGAAGTCAGGCTATTTGTTGGAATGGTAGAAAAAAAGCTAGAGCTTAAAAATAAATCTAAAGTTGGAGAGGGGATTATTACTTATGGATGCATTAATTCAAGGGTTACTGATACTCTAAATACATTTTTTAAAGTGGTTTGATTAACAAGTCAAAACAGATGGTTTAATGACATTTTAGAGAGGATTAATAGAGATCCAACTGAATTAACAAATCAGCATGGTGTGCAGAATATTGAAAATTCACCACTAGTAGATTTATGGCATATTTCTGGTTATTTCATTCCCATTTGGTTTATTATGATAAATCACTGGGAAACGGGTAGCCTATAGGACATGACAGCAAACCACACTTTGGCAGGACCAGCATCAGGGCTGTGTGGTTTATTTTAGGAGACTATGCAGTCTACTGAGCACAAAGTGGTCCAGTGAGAGCTTGGTTGGCTAGGACTTTCTGATGGGAGCCCACAGAGCTCACCTGAAAGAGTACCAAGGATGAGAATGTCATCTTGGCTAATTGGCCTGCTAGTTGATTTAAAAACTAAACAATAAAAAAAATTCCAGTGTATTTTAGCAAAGTTTAATATTTTGAAGGGGGCAGAAATGTAGCATATTTTGGGATCTTAAATCTGAATTTGTATCTTTTTCCAGACTTTGTCAGTGTCTTTGTCTCTCTCTCTCCCTCCGCCCCCTCCATGTCACCCTCCTTCTCTCTTTCCTTTCCTGGTAAGTACAATAGAAAAACCTATGTTTTTTTCTCATTTTTTAAAACTTAATAACAACAGCAACAATGACAACAGTCAAACTCTTGAATTTTGGCATGATCCAGATCAATAAATCTTTTCCTTGTAGTTACCTTGGAATTAGGTTCTTGGCCCCTCACTGCTCTTTGTATATTTCTGTACAATATTCATCAGTTTAAATAAGTACTTCAATTTCATACTAAAGTGCCAAGACTATCCTATTTTCACTCATCTTTAACTTTCTTCTTTTTCATTTCCCACACCACCGCCATTGCCAAACAAAACTGATTATCTCTGTTTTTATCTTTTCTTTAAGACTTTTTAAGGCAATAAAAAATTGGCTTGCTCAGAAGGCTGATACACTGAGTGTTAGAATAACCCAAAGGATAGAATGCTTTGAGTCAATTTTTGGGTATTTTTGATCACATATATTCATTTTTAAACCTGCTATTCATGATGGATCACTGACTCTGGCCCTGGCCCTGACCCATCTCAAAAAGTTACTAACATGATTACTGATTAACACTTAGACTGTTGGCTTGAAGTTTAGTAGCCTGAAGGAAAATTTCCAGAGGCATTATACTATGGAAATTTAATTAAGAGTTAATGTTGACTCAGGAATATTATGTACAGCATTGATCCACAGTGTTGCTAATGAATTCATTATGCTGCAAATGCAAGTGATTTGTTAGTACGTTGGCCAATAAAAGTGAAATCTGTCTCAACAAGAATGTTGAAAGAAAGAAGGCAGTGAAACTTTCATCTCCACTGGGAGTGAACTAACTTGCCAAATCTGGGTCATCAATCATAGTAAAATGTTCAAAACAAATCATGCATCTTTCACGGTTCACTGTATTCATCAGCACTTTTGAAGTCACCAGTCTAGAGTAGTCGCCTTTGGCCAAGTTTTCAGTAGCCTGTGGTTTAGGCAATAAGCCTCAACTGTCTTTCTCAAGGATATGTTCCCAGGTGGTTGTACTCCATGGGCCATTTTCAGTCAGATCTGAAAGGACAAAAGGGCAGTTCTGTTTATAAGAAATGACATCATATTATAACCTCAAAATTGTTGTCTTAAGTCAAATCATTATCTAAAAGGTCTCTTAGAATTACTTAGATCTTGAATGCAGAAGGCTGAATTTCCCACTCACATACTTCGCCAACACTCATTACACAGGCAAAAAAGTACAGTAAGTGTCACTTATGTGAGTCTATGTATGTATGTAGTGTTATAGGGGGTGGGGGTGGCAGGAAAGACAGCTCAAATATGAAATAATTGAATTATTCATTGCCACTGTTCTGATTGCCTTCTAAAAAAAGTTTTATTTGGAAGTTATTTCAGACACACTGGAAAGCTTCATGGGTAGTGCAAAAAAATCCCACATGCATTCACTCATTGTAAACATTCCACCTCATTTGCAGTATCACTCCATGTGCACATACACACACATACACATACACACACATACACATACACACACATTGTTTTTTTTTTTTCTCTGAACCACCTGAGAGAAAACTGCACACATCATGGCCTTCCATCCCTAAACTCCTCGATGTAGTCCTCCCAAGAACAAGGACACTTTTCTGTATAACTATAGTCTCAAACATCTGATTGCCTTTGAATTTTATAGCATGACTTATTTATACCTTTTTACTTCGAGTTCTAACTCAGATACTGAGCTATAGAAGAACAGGTCAACTATTAGTTGAGGGATAGCTCAGATGTCTGAGGGAAAAAAGTCACATCACTAATATTTTGAATTTTCCAAATATAGACAATATGCTAATGTATAAGAGATAACTAAATACTGGTTTTAGAGAAAGTAGAGGAGTTAATATAAATAGAGATTCCCCTTAAGTAATAGATCTTATATGTTTGGTTATGTGTCTTATCCATGCTATTATAACTAGCTAGCATTCATTAGGACAGTCAGAGAATCTTGTCTTTCTGTGTTTTTATACTGTTTTTCTTCTTGTGATCAGCAAATTCCAGGTTTTGAAAGATTGAAGTAGTTCCTACTTAGATAATGCCATTGCCTTGCTCCTTAACAGTAAGCAGTGGAGAAGTAGAGTGGACACTGGTGATGCTGCCTTTAGTCCTGGAGGGAGTGTCAACCAGTGAGTAATCATTCTGACCCTGCAACACAACCATCCCTTCACTGAAATAGGTAGTGGTAGGTATCTACTCAATATGGTACTTATAGCCATTTTATACTTGCTATCTTAAAAAAAAAATGCAGGCTTTCACTGCTGTGAACAGATAATTGATATTTATGTTTCATAATCTGTGCAGATAGCTAACACATTTCTGAAAGTTGCAATATTTTTTCCCAAAAGGAGTTGAGTTTGGGCATGCCTATCCCTGTCTACCCAAGTATATTTAACAGTATTTCTATGCATCGGGGAATCCGAGTGAGGATGACAATGAGTCAGGGATTAGAATGTACAGGAAGAATCTCTGTAAGAGGGTGTGTGATGCTGGAGCAATTTATGAAAAGTGGGTTCCCTGGTAACGGTGGTGGATGTTATACAGATAGTCCTGCAAAGACATCCACAAGGCTGACTCATTGACAATGTACACATAGAAGTGGGCCTGAAGTGTGTGCAAATAACAAGTTTACTACTGCAGGCAAACTCTTCATTTATTCATTTGACAGATTTATATTGAGGGGCACTGTTCTAGGAGCTGCGGATTTGGTAATAAATAAGAAAGCCATGGTCTGTAACATCATAGAGCTTACACATAAACTGTTTTGCTTTAAAATATTGTACATTCAGAGGTGTTTGTGCTCCGACCATGTGACTGCAGTATGTCATTTGATAAACCTTTCAGGCATGTCTTGGATCCACCAGAACTTAGCTTTAAAGCTATTAGATAGACAGGAGGAGAGAACATTGACTTTAGATGACAAATCATGGAAATAATTATGAAAAGGCCCTCCAGTTTTTAATGACTTTACAAGAATAGTGTTTTTGTGAAACTATTGAATAAGAAGAAATATATGAACATTCGTAACATTCAACTGTCTAAATGATAGAAACACCAATAAATATATGAACTTCCTTATCATTCAAGTGTCTAATGAGTGAGGGAGAGTGCCTGCGGGAAGGAGAGCCTCCCAGCAATGGAAACAGTGTTATTCTTCATGGTAGGGAGACCATTTTTTGGTTCATCACAGTGACTTCCAGGCTGGAATGATTTCCAAGTAGGGCAGGGAAAACAAATATCTGAAGCCTCAGGGAAGCTCCAGGGTGATTCTTGTAGTTTTGTTTGGCACGTTTTCTAAAAAGCGTTGTCAGATAGTTTTGGAGCAAGCGGTTTAGCCATCTACTACCACACAATATATTCAAATCAGAGTAAGCTGGAAGAAAGTCATCCAGCATCCAAATCTCAGCCTGGTCTATGTGAACATACTACTTCTTAAGACTAAGCTATAGGGGTACTGTGCTTATTACCTCGGTGTGGAATAATCTGTACACCAGCACTCCATGACATGCAATTTACCTATATGACTAACCTGCACATGTACTTCTGAGTCCAAAATTTAAAAATTTTTAATAGATATATTAGATTTGAGATGTTTATTGAACATCAAAGCAAAAATGGTGAATGAACAGATATATGACACAAAAAAGACTATGGTATAGTCCTATATCATGAGTGAATATGAATTTTTTGTTATTGTTTGCACTAGTTGGGATTTTATTCAGCAGTAAATAGAGAGATTTAAAATAGAAGTGGCTTCAGCAAGATAGATATTTCTCTTTCATGTAAAATCTGAAAGTAGGCAGTTCAAAGTTAAGATGGCAACTCTATCCAGTACAGTTTTCAAGGACACATGCTCTTTCCATGTTATTGCACTGTGAGGTGTGGCCTCTGTTGCTAAATTCAACCCACCGTCCAATATGGCTGCTCCAACTCCAGCCATCAACTTCACATTCTAGCCAGTAGGAAAGAGAAAACAATAAATACAGGCAGATAAAAAGATAGCTGACAAATGTCTTTTAAGTTTCTAGCACATCTACATAACATCTACATAACACTTCTACTACCAAGTCATACACCAAAACTTAGTTATATGGCAACACCTGGCAACCAAGGAGGCTGTGAATTTTCTCTACTTTGGGCAGTCACATGTTTACATGAAAATTGGTATTTGAAAACAATGGATGAAGAAAAGCATCAATATTAGGGGACAGTTAGCAATCTCGGCCACAGTGTTGCCTATTAATAATGATGCATTTTAAATATTTAATATCAGTCTGCAACACTATTTGCAATATAATATATAGTATAATCTTTTACCATATGAACTTAGTAGCTACAGTGTTCAGGAAAGTTGTGTTATTTATTTATTTATTTCTGAGACATAGTTTCTCTCTGTTGCCCAGGCTAGAGTGCAGTGGCGCAATCTTGGCTCACTACAAGCTCCGCCTCCCAGGTTCACGCTATTCTCCTGCCACAGCCTCCAGAGTAGTTGGGACTACAGGTGCCCGCCACCACGCCCTGCTAATTTTTTGTATTTTTAGTAGAGACAGGGTTTCACCGTGTTAGTCAGGATGGTCTCGATCTCCTGACCTCGTGATCCACCCACCTCGGCCTCCCAAAGTGCTGGGATTACAGGCGTGAGCCACCGCGCCCGGCAAAGTTGTGTTATTTTGTGCTACAATATTTTACCTGCACTAGGTAAGGGCCTAAAGATAAAATGTGCTAGGCTAATTAATTTTAATGGCATATAGCAATAGATTTCCAGCCTCAAAGCTTGCATCTCCACCTGCAATTTGGGAAAGGAAAAACTGATAGCACAAAATAAGTAGTGGGAGTCCTGAAAACTGTCTGATGCTCTTCATGTTCTTACCAACTCATATCCTCATCTAAATTTGAATCACGGTACATTTTGACCTTGTCGTAGAGAGAGTCCTAAAGTCTCATGAGAGAATTACTGTGCTTGTTCTAACAAGACTGTGTTCCAGCAGGCATGCCAAAATTTGATAGCTACAAATAGGGAGATTTGAAAGGAGAGAGGCGGGGGAGGTAATTTCTTTTAACTCAACTGCATCTGGTGGATTAAGGTAGACAATATTACCATTTTGCTGACAGGAGGCAGACATGGCACTAAAGAGGGAGAATGAGCAACCACAGAGCTGATTTAATTTCCAGTGGGGTTTATGGAAGCGCCAAAACATGATGTAGCCAAATGTTCCTAAAAGTATGAAGTAATTTAATTTGTTCCATCATTACAAGAAATTAAAGCCAAGCACAATTACATCCCAGTAGTAAAAGGAACCCGCTGAATTGCCATTGTTATTGACTGAATGAAGTGAGATTTCTGATTACCTTGTCCAGCACATTTTAATTTCTGTCTGTCCATTTATTCCAAATCACATTACAGGGCCTTAACTGATCTTGACAAAATAAGCTACATTGTTAAGGTGCAGTTAAACCTGAGAAGCTTTAATTACTAGATTAGAGTTTTCAAATGGGCATGTCTTCTAGATTTCAGTATATTTAGGGACGCAGTTATTAGATTCTTTTTTTCTTATGTGCAAAAGAGACCCAAGTTTAAAGGGAAGACTTAAACTTACTGAAGTGATTTTTTTTGTCTTCTACCAAGAGTCTCTCTGTAGACAGCTGTCTGTTCTTTTGGGAGTGGGCTCACACTTCCTGAATGCTGTGATTGAGAGAGCTGCCTCCATAGAGGAAAGCCCCCAGTAGAGGGTAGTACTCAGATTTCCAAGAGGTGGGGAGTTGGGCAACTAAATGATGTACAGTGAACCCTCTCATAAGTAGGGTGTCTAGATGATTTAGCATTCAAACCAGAACACTTTTTAGAATGAAGGGCAATGCTATTCATAATTACACTGGTATAACAGACATAGACCTGGGAAGTTCCAGGCCAATTAGGATGTATGGACTCTGTACCTATAAGGAAGACAAGGCAATAGATATATCAACAAATAAATGTAATAGTCATCATAGGCATCCGGAGAATGAAAGGCTCTATAGGACACTGGGAGTGGGTGGGTATGGAGAACAGAGTCACTGTCTTAGGGATTTCTCTCCCCTGGCACAAAAGTTACACTAAACATGTAACATCTCAGAGCATGAAGTTTGTAGCTCCCTGGACCATATTCGTATTCCTCTAACAGTCCAATTATTGATTCTCAGATGCGTTAGAAACTTTGGAAATATTATAGAATAGAAGCCTTAACGGGAAATGTTTCATGCTTTTTCAGTTCAATTCAACAAACATTTACTGGATACCTAGTATATGACAGCCAGTGTTTAGCACCAAAGATCAAAAAAATGAATTCAATATGGTCCCAGCCCCAGAGAAATTCAGTCTAGTAATAAACACATAATTGTGATAGACTGTTTAGTGATTTAATGACTTAAAGAGTTAACTTCTGATTTGGTTCTCATGCATCAAACGTAATATTTGCCAGTCTCTATCTCTAAAAGGAACCCTGGATTTTTCCCAGTCCGCTGCTAATGCTAGATAATATGGCAAAATACACAGGCTGATCAGGCTGTTTTAGAGACTCTTTTAAGCCAGAGGTCTTTTGTTTTCCAGACTGCTAATTTATTTTTTTTTCCACCCGGGAAGCCCTTCCTACCATCTGAGCTATTCTGACCAAATCAGCAAAGACCAGCTACAGAGATTTAGGATGTCTGGGATAAAAAGTTTTGCTTGTTTACTTAGATAAATAATTTGAGAATGCTTTCCAGGATCACTGTTCCTAACCACATTGATAAATGCTGAGAAGACTATCTCAGTTACCCAGTGTTGGATAACAGACTGTTGGAGAAGAGTGAAGCTTCAATGTGGGCTGGGAAAGATCCCAAAAATCCTAACATGCTCTAGGTGCCTGCATATAAAATTCATCATCATAGTGACTTTGGGACCACTTGCTATTTTTCAGGCACGCTTTACATACATAGTCCTATTTAAATAATTTTCAAAACCCTACTATGATATAGGTACTGCTTTCTCCATTTTATAAATTAGAAAACAAGCTAGGTTAATTCGCTTTTATGAGGTCTCAAGCTAGTTAGTCAGTGACAAAGCTCAGATTTGGAAACAAGGACTGCCTTACTCCAAAAACTGTTCTCTTAAATTTCAGTGTTTGTAAGGTCCCTCACTGCCCCAGCATAACACAGCATTTGGTCCACTCAAGGATTAACAGGAACAGGGATCTGCCAGCCTTGTTTCTGTAAAAAGAAATGGGGGAAGCAGAGCTGGATCTAACCAAACAGGTTAAATTTAAGTGCCAGGTTTCCGGGAAGGAGAACTATACCAGCAATGGTTTCTCACCTTAGTGAATTCATTTCTAACCATCCTTTGCCCTGCAGAGAGAGCAGGATCCGGGGCTCACATGGAGAGGAGAAAGAGGCAGATAATGGGAGCAAAAAGTGAAGAATTCAAGCTGCAAAATGTAACAATTCTCAAAGTGCTGAGTTCTCTTCACTCCCTTATCTGGCAGCTCCTGTTTTTTTCTCCTTTGCCTCCCACAGTTACCACTTTAAAAAGTCATTTTTAATGTGGCACATATACATTGTGGAATACTATGCAGCCATAAACAAGAATGAATTTATGTCCTTTGCTGCACATGATGAAGCTGGAAGCCATCATTCTCAGCAAACTAACACAGGAACAGAAAAGGAAACACTGCATGTACTCACTCATAAGTGGGAGTTGAACAATGAGAACACATGGACACAGGGAGGGGAACATCACACACCGGGGCCTGGTGGGGGGTGGGGGAGCAAGGGGAGGGAGAACATTAAGACACATACCTAATGCATGTGAGGCTTAAAACCTAGATGACGGGTTGATAGGTGCAGCAAACCACCATGGCACATGTATACCTATGTAACAAACCTATACGTTCTGCACATGTATCCCAGAACTTAAAGTAACAACAACTACAGAATGGGAGAAAATTTTTGCAATCTACTCATCTGACAAAGGGCTAATATCCAGAACCTATAAAGAACTCAATCAAATTTACAAGAAAAAAACAAACACCCCCATCAAAAAGTGGGCAAAGGATATGAACAGACACTTCTCAAAAGAAGACATGCATACAGCCAACAGACACTTGAAAAAATGCTCACCATCACTTGCCATCAGAGAAATGCAAATCAAAACCACAATGAGATACCATCTCACACCAGTTAGAATGGCAATCATTAAAAAATCAGGAAACAACAGGTGCTGGAGAAGATGTGGAGAAATAGGAACACTTTTACACTGTTGGTGGGACTGTAAACTAGTTCAACCATTGTGGAAAACAGTGTGGCGATTCCTCAAGGATCTAGAACTAGAAATACCATTTGACCCAGCCATCCCATTACTGGGGATATACCCAAAGGATTATAAGTCATGCTGCTATAAAGACGCATGCTTCACAATAGCAAAGACTTGGAATCAACCCAAATGTCCATCAGTGACAGACTGGATTAAGAAAATGTGGCACATATACACCATGGAATACTATGCAGCCATAAAAAGGATGAGTTCATGTCCTTTGTAGGGACATGGATGCAGCTGGAAACCATCATTCTCAGCAAACTATCGCAAGAACAGAAAACAAATACCACATGTTCTCACTCATAGGTGGGAATTGAACAATGAGATCACTTGGACACAGGAAGGGGAACATCACACACCAGGTCCTATTGTGGGGAGTGGGGAGGAGGGAGGGATAGCATTAGGAGATATACCTAATGTAAATGACGAGTTAATGGGTGCAGCACACCAACATGGCACATGTATATATATGTAACAAACCTGCACGTTGTGCACATGTACCCTAGAACTTAAAGTATAAAAAACAACAACAACAACAAAAATCCTTTTTAAACATTGTCTCAGCATCCAGTCAGTTGAGTTTCTGCACTTTTAGAGACTCATGCCCATTCTTACATCCTTTGCTCTAGTGGCTGTAGCTCCCTACCTCCTTCTTACCCTCACTCCTAGGCTTCCACTTTAGAGAATTTGGAGAACTGGGGAAAGAAAAGACTGTTTTGTGTATGGTGTGCCTGCAGCCTAGTGCCATGAGCTGGTTCTTGCCGTGTCTGAGTCACCAGATCCACTCTTTCTGTGATCCACACACTATTCCCTCTATCCCAGCCAAGCTTGCAAACTCTGATCATGAACTACCAGGTGGATGGAGGGGCGCATGGATATCCTCCCCAGGAAGCCTGGCTGGATCCTCTGAACTTTTCTGGCCTGTGCATGCCTCTACCACAGCACACCTTAATTTCTTTTGAAATCACTGCATTTGTTCATTTGTGAGTTGTTTGCCTCTAGATGGTAGGAGCCTTGAAGTCAGAATTCTTCTGAACTAAACTTTGTAAGTTGAGCACCTCATAGAATACCAAGCTTCTGGTATTACTGGTGGGGTTCAACAAGTATTTGTTGAGAAGAGATGAATCAAGCTAAAGTGTAAGTAGGCAACAATGAATCATGTCATAACCTCTAGTTTCCCAACTTTGTCTACAGAAAAGGCTCCTTGCTAGGTAAAACGAAAACAGATGAAGTATGTGGATTCTCTTCAACTTTGGGACTCATCACCTTGAATCTCTCAGCTATCTCAAGACTGATTCCCTCCACCCTGGAGGGCCTCCCTGCCCCTCCTTTGTACAGCAGTGAACGACAGAAATTGAATAGAAGGAGGGAAAGAGGGAAAAAGGTCTAGATGACCAAGTGGCAAAAACAAATAACCCAGCATGAACAAGTACGCAGAGAGGGGACTCTGAGGAAACTTGCTGACAAAAGATAGAGATGGAGGTGGCGGTCAACCACAGGGGATAACAGGGGCAGACAGGTTTAAGGAGGTAGATTTTATAGGGACTTCGAATAGATGAACTGAAGTTTGGGGGAGAACTTAAAGGCATTAAAAATCTAGTATAAGGTCTTGATTAAGGAGAGATATCATAATAATTATTATTCCAATATAAGAGGTGCTTTGGGAACATCGGCTATGTAGGAAGGATTGACAGAGGAAGGGAGGAAAGATCTAGGAAAATGAGGACCAGATGGAAAGGTGTCCTTCAGTTCATTTGCCAATGAAATGCTTAGGATATATAGTGGTCTGCTCCTACCCTCTACAGTTCTAGCCACTGCACCCAGAGTGCCCACCAACCATGCCATTCATTCATTCACATGGTCTATCTGGCTCCTATAGGCATTTCAGTGTGTGACAGCTGCTTTATGTGTTCTGTTGGTAAACTTGTAGTACCCTGAGAAAACTCACACATTATGGAGAAATGACTTCAAAAAATATGCACAGTAGTTAGCGCAAATCTTTTTATGTGTTCTACTCTCATGTGAAGTAGAGAAGTAGAGGGATTTTTTTTTTCTTTAATTATAAAAAGGGAGGAAGAGAGAAGAAGGAAACAAAACTAACATTTATTAAGCAAGGTAATTTCTTACCTCAGTGCTTTCAAACCAATTGGTAGATTTCAAAATCAATTTAGTGGGTCACAATTAATATTTTAAAAATTAAATAAAATAGAAAACATCAGAGTGAATCATACATAGTAAGGATAAATATTATTTCATGTTAAATTATGTTTCAATTCTCTGTATTGGATTGAATATATAATTACTCTTGTGTGTATGGTATATACTGTTCCGATATATACATTTCCTTTATATTGTATATGTATCATTTTTATTGGTTTAATTTATATTGAAATGCATGGTTTGTTAAAGACTATAAACAAATTTTGCCATGACTATTATTTATAAAACACAAGAGTTTCTTTAAATAAGAGTCCACTGCTCTTCTCTACCTTTTAAAAATAAATATAGGTCCTGTAATCCCAGCACTTTGGGAGGCCGAGGCGGGCGGATCACAAGGTCAGGAGATCGAGACCACAGTGAAACCCCGTCTCTACTAAAAATACAAAAAAAAAAAAAATTAGCCGGGCGCGGTGGCGGGCGCCTGTAGTCCCAGCTACTCAGGAGGCTGAGGCAGGAGAATGGCGTGAACCCAGGAGGTGGAGCTTGCAGTGAGCCGAGATCGCGCCACTGCACTCCAGCCTGGGCAACAGCGTGAGACTCCGTCTCAAAAAAAAAAAAAATAAAATAAAAAAAAAATAAATATAGGTATAAAACCTTTTTGTACTTTTTTTTATATATTACTGAAAGTCAGCATCGACATGTCTTCAAAAGTGAGCACCTCTTACTTTAAACAAATCTACCAGGTCATAGTATCAAATGTAAATTTTACTGTAGTTTACTATCAATAAACTTTGTAAGCCACTGCTTCATTTCATTTAATCTTCCCCAAAACCCTGTATGAGTGGAGTCTGGGGCTTCAGAAGAAGACGGTGGTCTTCACAGAAGCTGAAATTCTCTACTGTTTACTTGTTTTCAAAGGTCTGGTTAGCTGGGGCCCTGAAGGTGATAAAGAAAGACACTTTCAAGGTGGACGGGTATAATTATTGGGTCGCCAAGAACAAATTTGAAAAACAAAATATACTGATTGAAATTAGCATGTAGAACCTAAATATCCAGAAGCTTCTTCATTGAATAAATTTGTAGCAAAAGTTTATGTAAACTGAATTAATAATTCCTAGTGAAATAGTGGATGAATTGTGAATAGTAGTGTTGGTAATAATGGAAAAACAATTTTTTTCTGAGACAGAATCTCACTCTGTCCCCAAGGCTGGAGTGCGGTGGCACGACTTGAGCCACTGCAACCTCTACCTCCCAGGTTCAAGTGAGTCTTGTGCCTCGCCTGAGGCACAAGATTAGATTTAGCAGAGACGGAGTTTTGCTATGATGGCCAGGCTGGTCTCAAATTCCTGGCCTCAAGTGATCCATCCACCTTGGCCTCCCAAAGTGCTGGGATTACAGGCATGAGCTACCGTGCCTGGTCAAAAAAAACTTAATTCATAAAACTTAATTCAACCATTCAAGAGTTATACTTCAAGAGTGAAGATATATAATGAAAATATGAAGTCATCTGAAGGACACACATACAATAATTAATTTTAGTAAATATCAAATTTGTCTCAAAAACCTGCTACTCATATTTTTGTCTTAATTATCATAATTTAAAATGTCTACACATTAAATAATACTATCTAGTAAATATGCCCTAGAGATTATGTGTGTGTGTGTGTGTGTGTGTGCAGGTGTATGTACACCTATTATGTTTTCAGACAATTGGAAGAAAAATTGTTTAGGCAATTTTTTTTCTTTCATCGAGGAGCTATCATTTAAGTGTAAAGCTAGAGTATTCAAAATAAAATTTGGGCTTACAAGATCAGGGCATGGCAAGACCTATCCAGATTGCTGTGGAATAACATATGCTTCCAAAAGCTCATCTTCAGGATGAAAAACACATAAATGACATGCCTTCTTCCTCTTGCTTACCTTAATGACTACCGTTTAAATAATCTAAAGTAGCAGATACCATCAATACTGTTGCTAATTATATTACTTTTCAGAGAGGTACAAGAGCCCTTGTACCTATAGTAGTAGTGATACCACTACTAGTATCAAAAATACAAGATTGTTTTGTTAATTTTGTCTGTATTTTTAAAAAAGATAGGGAGAAGATGAATTACTATTAAAAGCAGCTCTTATATGTTACATGTAATAGATGATAAATACAAGTTTTTAACAAATAACACATTTAAGTTGAACTGAACCCCCCAAAAAGATAGGGATATGAATTTTTAGATTAAAGTTAGTTTTAACATTCAAATAAAGTGTGGGAAAATGGCCTGGAGGCCACCTTCTAGGGAATGTATTTTTAGCCCTATTTTACAAAAAAGAAAACTGAGGTACAGAGAAATTAATTTGCCCAAATTTGCCACATGGTTGCTAAGATGAAGAGCCAGCATTTGAACTTCTGTTCCCAATGTCATACTCTTTCTATTGCTTGTAACTGTCATCGTAGACCACTAAAGTGGATACCTCCACAACTCTTTGCTTGTCACTGCATCTGGACTACCACAATAGCTCCTTAGTCTCCATCCTTCTATCTTCTCCATTCTATCCTCTTAGGCTACCAGTGCACTTATCCAATTCCCACAATATCCATTAGCTCAAGACCACACATTTAAGTGTTCAACTCTATTTCCCTTCTCCTCCCTGGAATGCGCCTACTCCACCCACCCCATTTACTGCCCACACATTCAACCTTTATTCAGGCTGTAGACATTCTTATACCTGAAAACAATGCCAGCTGACTCCCTCCTCCCACAGCCATTCAAACCAGTCTTCCTTGAAGACCTACATCCAAGTTCACTTTCTTCCTGAAACCCAGCACACTGAGCTACAGTCCATACCTCCCTCTCCCTGCTCAGACTACAGTAGCACTCCCAGACTGAATGATTTATATTCTACCTTACGCTGTCTCTAGGCAGCAGCCGATCATGTGTCTGATTTTCTCAGCAGGTTATTATGGCTCCTTCCTGGGTCCAGGCTGCTGAATCTTTCATGTTCTTGTATTTCACAGCAACTAGCACATCAGAGAGGCTCAATAAATATGTATGGATTTTTTGACTATTCTCTTTTAGGGAGAAAAAAAAAAATGAGAGAAAGAAAAGAAGAAAGGGAGGGAGGAAGATTACTCTCTGACCATTTCTCAATAGCATACAAAGTCAGGAGGAAGAGAAATAAAATGTCCTTAGTGGAGATTTCAAACATATGGGAACCTACTAAACACATGTATTTGTTAATGTTTCAGACTTACCTGACATGTAGGTATAGGTGTAGGAAAACCTATTCCAGGTATCCTTCAAGAGGTGATAGTTGTTGTTTGAAAAAAGCATTCTAAAATTCAACAGGTTTAGATAATGCTTGCTAATAAAATTAAATATATCATTTTGCTGTGGACCTTCTAGCTTTTGGTAGGTTCATGTCCATTAGAAATCACTGTAAAAGTGATTTCTACACTTTTGTGTGAAATGGTTCACGCCTGTAATCCCAGCACTTTGGGAGGCCAAGGTGGGCGGATCACAGATCAGGAGATTGAGACCATCCTGGCAAACACGGTGAAACCCCGTCTCTACTTAAAATACAAAAAAATTAGCTGGGCATGGTGGCGGGTGCCTGTAGTGCCAGCTACTTGGGGGGCTGAGGCAGGAGAATGGCATGAACCCAGGAGGCAGAGCTTGTAGTGAGCGGAGATCATGCCACTGCACTCCAGCCTGGGCGACAGTGAGAGACTCCGTCTCAAAAAATAAAAATAAAAATAAAAAATCACTGTAAAAAGGCTGCATATACAATATTTCCCAAGCTTGTTTGACCACAAAACATCATTAGTAAGGAGAATCTTATAGGGACAATATTGACTGGAACGTTCTTTGGAAAATGTTTGGAATGATCTTCCCAGTAACCTCAGTGTAAGGGATGCTCTGTCATTAACCAATGACCAAAACATATTCTTCCTACATAGTTGATTTTTCATATTTGGTGTGGTCTTGTAAAAGCTATTCTATTTTTTGTTGTTTGTTTTTGAGACAGAGTCTCACTCTGTTGCCCAGGCTAGAGTGCAGTAGCGCCATCTCCTCCACCTCCAGGGTTCAATTGATTCTCCTGCCTCAGCCTCCCAAGAAGCTGGAACTACAGACATGTGCCACTACACCTGGCTAATTTTTATATTTTTAGTAGAGACGGGGTTTTGCCATGTTGTCTAGGCTGGTCTCGAACTCCTGACCTCAGGTGATCTGCCCGCATCAGCCTCCCAAAGTGCTGGGATTACAGGCGTAAGCCACTGTGCCTGGCCTAAAAGCTATTCTAAATCATAGGTTGTTCACTCACATTTGGCTCAGAACTGTTTAATATTTGAGGGTTGATGATGATGACACAAAAATAGTAATTGTTTTAGGATTGAGAATCTGTGAAAAAGGAAGGAAACTCTCACATATTAATGACCTTATTGAAAATTAACTTATTTAAACAACTCTGCAAAGTGGTTCAGTACACTTACTATTGATTGAATACCTACTATATGTCAGGTACAGCCCTTGGGACTTTACATTTCTTATACATTTCTCATAATAACCCTGTAATTCTCAATGTATACAATGTGCTCAGGTCTTTTAAATGGCTTATTTTGGATAACACAACTAGAACAATGGCAAGGCTGGAATTCAAATTCTGAGTGACTCAAAAGTTCATGCTGTTTCTGATCTATCACACTATTTCCCATGAAGAGCTCTTACAGGTTGTGGATTCTTCCATGTATATAATAGCTTTCTTAACCAAATCTAAATCTCCATAGATATTCTTGTAAAATTTTAAAACTAATTTATCTTTATTTGTATGGAGCCAGTTCATATACAACTGGATAAGCCAAATATACCTGATATACTCTTGAGTTCTGAAATTTGTTCTCTATAATGCATACACAGTTAAGAAATGTACGTTTACCAGTAGGCCAACATAGCTTATCACTCATATGTGTTGCTTGTAATGCAAGTAATGAGATTAAAAATTGGACATAAGAAATTACCTTTCTGAGACTCTGTTCATAGCCTGTTTAAAAGACCCTAGTCTTTTGGGGAAATCTTTTGTGTATTTTTTCTTTTCTTTTTTTTCTTTTTTTTTTGGGGGGGGGGACAGAGTTTCGCTCTTACTGCCCAGGCTGGAGTGCAGTGACACATTCTCGGCTCACTGTAACCTCCGCCTCCTGGGTTCAAGTGATCCTTCTGCCTCAGCCTCCTAAGTAGCTGGGATTACAGGCACCCGCCACCATGCCTAGCTAATTTTTTGTATTTTTTTTAGTAGAGACGGAGTTCATCATGTTGGCCAGGCTGGTCTCAAACTCCTGACCTGAGGTCATCCACCTGCCTCGGGCTCCCAAAGGGCTGGGATTACAGGTGTGAGCCACCACACCCAACTGTATGTTTTTTCTTAACCTGTCTTCAACTGGAACAAATGTCTCGTTGGCATTACTTCTTAACCCTTAGGTATCTCACAGTGAGAGAGAGATAAATGCTAAGCAGAGATTTATGAGAAAGTTAAAAAAAAAAAAAAGAAGAAGAAGAAAGCAGAGATAGGGATCTGAATAAAAGATTCTGGGGCAGTGTTGATTAAAATAATTGTTGTCTTTTCTTCATTCAGGAAAGTATTCTTGACTTGGAGTCCTTGGTGACTTCAGGGAGGTCAGTGAACACTTTTAGAGTAAAAAATATTGATAATATGAACTTATGCTCATTTTTATGGGGATGTTTGTATCAGACGCACCTTAGTGCATTCATCTGTTTCTCCCAGAAGTCATACTGGTGTATTGATGGATTCTTTTAAAATTTTATCTTATTTTGTAAAGATCATTACATATGAATGATATATCATAATACTTGTCATTTTTATTTTAATGTTAATATTTCTCTTCGGTAAGACACCATGAGCTGCTTGACCATCACCAAATTTTGGCAATGTTAGTTCCTAATACTCTTTTAAAAAATGAGAGTTTGAAAGCAAAAGACTGAGAACAAGAGATAGACAGGGGTGATTACATGTAGGGAGCCACACCCAGGCCAGTATCTTGAATCTCATTTGGAAATACATATTCTTGTCTGATAGAAAACAAGCATACTTATTGGTTATTCGCTCACAAATATTTGTTGAGTGCCTGTAAATGTCAGGAATTTTCTAGACAGTTATAGAAAGGCCTGGACACAAATATAAAAATGACATTAGAAAAGTCATAGAGGCAGAAGCCAGCAAATTGTTTCCAGGCGGAAAGATTGGCTAAGATGAGCTGTCTTGGATGGGATAGTCTTAGATGTAAATAAAAGAGACAGGTATTGAAAACCCAGCCAAAAAAGGCCTATGTGAACACAAGAATGTAACATTAATACAGTAAGTAGGAGAGAGTTGTGCAGCAGGTTTTTGAAAGAGTGAAACAATAAAACCAGGGTTTAAGGAAGATTATTCTGACTTTATAAATAGGACTGTGATGAGAAAAGTGAATCCAAGGAGATCCAGTAGTAGACCATTATATGAATCTAGAAACACACACATGAGAATTTGACTGAAGGTGACAGTTACAGAAATTAAGAATAAATTGGTAAGTCAACTGGCAAAGTATTGGATGGGAATATGGTAGAGGCAGGAGTGGAGATAAGCAGAGTGAGTGTAAATATACTCCAAAACTTTCTATTTATTAATAGCTTTATTTCTGAGAATATCTCAATCTCAAATAGAAAACATGTACCCCCGATGAACAATTGAGCTAAACTCACAGAATTCCAGGATCATGGTATTGGATAGGATCCTTGACAAGTAACTGGTCAGTTTAGGAATTTCCTCTCAAAAGTAGCTGACCCCATCCAGGTTAACTATAATGAACAACCTTAAAGCCAACACCCAACCCAGATAGTACAATTTCAGAAATCAGAGAATAAATGAATGTTAGAGCTGGGTAGACACTAAAGATAATCTGTTCAAACTCCTTGTTTTCTCTAAGGAATACCATATGCAGTAATTGACAAAGGTAAAGAAACAAAGACTGTTATATCGTAAGGTTGACAGTATATGATGGAAACACAGATGCTCTCCTATAGTCCCCCCAGGGAAATAAAATTGATTCCCAAAATTACAGCAAGAGTATGTAAATAAAATACATAATTATAACATGTTTTAAAAACTGCTTGCAAAAATTGTCCTGTAACTTTGTTCAAACAACTTCCCAGACAAAAGCTTCCTCACTAGCATTCTTTAACACCCTCTTCAGTCTTGTGTTGCTGAAATATGTGTTTGGAATGAAAATTATCTTAGTGCAAACCTGTGGGTATATATGGTCTGTACTGAATATCAATGGCAAAGCCTGATATTTGTCTTAGCTCAAGTTGCTATAACAAAATACCATAAACCGATGACTTAAACAACATACATTTATTTCTCACAGTGCTGGAAGCTGGAAATCTGAGATCAGGGTGTCAGCATGGTCAGGTTCTGGTGAGGGCATCTTCAGGGTTGCAGATTGCCCACGTGGCGTGTATCCACATGGTAGAAAGAGAGCAACCTCTGGCCTCTTCTTATAACGGCACTAATCTCATTCACGAGGGCTCCATTCTCCTGACCTAATTACTTCCCAAGGGTTTTCCCTCCAAATACCATGACACTGGGGATTAGATTTCAGCATATGAATATTGGAGAGACACACACATTCAGTCCATTACAGTATTTTCCTTTGACATTTCCTTTTTCTTTGCTCCTGAGAGTTTTTCCTCCTAACTTTCTGAAGCTTCTCCTTCCCCTTTAGGGACTGCCTAGGATTTTCCCCTTATCTGGTCATCAACCTCTTAACTGGTCTTTACTTTTCTGATCCGCCTTTATACTATTCCCAGAGTAATCTTTTTGAAAAGCAAATCTGACGGTGTGACTTCCTCACTTAGAAGATTTTTAATGGCTTCTTTAGAAGAAAACATAAAGTCTTAGAATAGTATACAAGTCCTCCAAGACTACTTCTCCATCTTTATCTTTGTCCGCTGTCTGACTTAAACTTTATATCCCTACCTGTTTGTAGCTTCCTGAATGGCCTATGTTCTCTAAGTGAACTTCTTCAGAATGAATCCCTGTTCATTCCTTGAATTTGTTTTTTCTTTCTAGCTACCCTAAAAACTGTTCCCAGGTAACTATTAAGTTTTTGGACCCTAGGTTATACCTGGCACTAGTTGATAGGTTCACTTAAATTAATAGAATTGTTTGCATTTAAGTTAGAGACTTAAGTCCAGGAGGAAGAGAAGATACAATGGAGGAGGAAGGGAAAAGAATCTATTAGGCATCAATGCAAGATTATTTAACTCACAACCTCTCACTTGAACTAAAATAACCTACAAGGTTCTTGTTATTATCTCCAACTTATAGGTGAAATAAGGCCCCAGAAAGATTAGCTGAATTGCCTGGAATTGCTTGTATGTGGTGGAATAGAGATTGGAGCCTTTCTCCATTCTTCCAGTTTCTTTCAAAGAATAATATCACTTACAGTTGCACACATGCCACATGAAGCCCCCAGCCTGGAAGCCTAACTAAACTTGGATCAAACTCCAATTTTTTAGACAAAAGCCCTCCCTATTCTTATAAAAGCGTTCTCCTCTTTCTTTGCCTCTTATCTCATGTCAGCTCAGAGAGACATTTCTGTTTGGGCCAATCTGGCCTTCAAGCTCAGTGCCTTCAATGAATAAAACAAAACAAAACAAAAAATCTTTTAAAGTCAGGATTTTGTAACTTCAGTAACCTTATTGATGATTGGGAGAAATGGAAAATGTACAGGTTGGAGTTACCCTTTAGACCAAGCTGACTCCTTTCTTATACACACACACACATACACACCCCTTCAATAACCTTATTGATGATTGGGAGAAAGGGAAAATGTACAAATTGGAGTTACCCTTTAGACCAAGCTGACTCCTTTCTCTTACACACACACACACACTCTGTGTGTCGCTTTCATGCCCTTACATACATGCACACACATAGACCAAGCTGACTCCTTTCTCTTACACACACACAAACACACACACACATTCTCTCACTCTCTCATGCACTTACACACATGCACACACATACATATTCCCTCCATATTCCTCCCTTTCCAGTGTAGATGAGGCACAGATTCATTCTACCCAAACGAAAGCTCTTCGAAGTCTCACCTTCTGTCATAAATAGCCTTATCGAACATTTTCATGCAGGCAGACTCTCGTGAAGGAAATTTTGGTGAATTCCATTGTTTTTTTCTCCATCTTATTACAGTGTGATTAATAAGTTGGTGACTACAAGGTTGTAGTTTTCAAGAGCAAGAAGTCCACCCCCTTTCAAGTCACATTTGACAGTCCTTCTGTTCATGCCTGACTTATTGTGGGAACATATGTCTACGTAGGATTTTAATACAGAGATTGTCTTAGATATGAATAATCGTCAGAGAAGCAAATGGTGTAAGTTATTTAATTGTATTCTTAATATGGTCAAAGATAATGGTTTCACTGACTTCAACTTTACTTTCTTCAATTCCATTAATTGCATAGCGCTAGAATTTTCCATAGAAAATAAAATCAGATCCCATGTCACACAGTACTCTGAGTCACTCTGTGACTCCTACACTTGAAGATATAGTCCTACCTACAGATGCCTGACATGGCCAGTCTCTGAGATGGCCAGTGGCTGAGGATTTCTCAGATTTCTCCAGAATCTGTTCCCCTAAGTAAGGCCCTACTCATGGTAATTTCTTTTTTGACACACATATCTTTTTTTTTTTTTTTTTTGTCTTTTGTCTTTTTTTTTTTTTTTTTCCCCGAGATGGAGGTTTTTTTACTCTTGTCGCCCAGGCTGGAGTGCAGTGGCACGATCTCGGCTCACCATAACCTCCGCCTCTCAGGTTCAAGCAATTTTCCTGCCTCAGCCTCCCAAGTAGCTAGGAATATAGGCATGCTCCACCAAGCCTGACTAATTTTGTATTTTTAGTAGAGATGGGGTTTCTCCATGTGGGTCAGGCTGGTCTCGAACTCCCGATCTCAGGCGATCCACCCACCTTGGCCTCCCAAAGTGCTGGGATTACAGGTCTGAGCCACTGCACCCAGCTGACACATGCACATCTTGTTCATCATAGGTCTGCGCGCTTGCTCATCTTTTCTCTTAAAAATCCTTCCCACTCTCTTTTATTTCATTCTTGAGGACTCAGCCTTTTCCCACTCCACCTCTGTCCCTGTCTGATTTAAATCGTCCTCTTTTACTGTCCCATAGCCCACATGCTTCCTTCTGTGAGAGTGCATTCTACAGTAGTATGCTGAAATTACCTTCTCTGCTGGGCTCTGGGTAAGGGACACACTCTTTCCATCATCTTGTTTCTGCAGCCTCTAATAAAGTACATGGCATATAGTCAGTGCTAAATAAATGTTGAGTTACTGGTGGGACTAAAAAGTCAATGAAAGCCAATCTCATGTTTATTTCATTTAAAAATTCTACAGCCATAGGCAACACTTAGAAAAACAATTGTAGATAGTGGAAGATAAAAGAAAAAGAAAACCCTTACAAAATTACACACATCTTTCCTTTGGAAGCTTTATGAAGTACTAAGTAAAGTTTTATATATTTTATATGATTTTAAAATACTTCAAAACAATAATTTGATGCCGGAAATACACTTGGAGATGAGAGTGGCTTGCCACTAGCAAGCTCTGCTTAAGCCCATTACATGTACATATTGAAAGAGAATCCAGAGCCTTCATGTGTTTCCCATCAGATAAAATGTATACAGGAAAAAAAAATTAAGCAGCAAAAGTTAGACCTAACCTACACAAATCTTTTACTGTAGCAAACCAAAGGAATGACTAGCTCATAGCAATACATAGTGAAATAGAAATCATTTTCTCCAGTTCTATCTACTGTAGACAGTATCAATTCCTTCCTTAGAATAAAGAGGAAATTTTGTAAGAATTAAGAGAAGCTGGAACTGGTTAGGGAGATTTAAGTATTTGCTCTTAGGAGCTTTTTGTTATAGTTCTTTTATTTTAAAAAAATCTGGATCAGTTGTTATAATTTGTATTATTTTTTAAAATTAAGGGCGGGCAAATGGTGTCCAAAGTAAGTGGTATATTTTGGACTTGTTCTTTTCATGTATACCAATAGGTCTATCTAGGAATTATGACAAGCTGATACAGTCCTTTAGCAGACCTTCAAGTGTTGGCAAAGAAACTAATGTCCACATAGTTACACATCCCGTACAGTGGATCCTTTTACCTCAATGGCCAACATCACTGTGAGTTGTGGGTGAGAGTAATGGACTGAACATTTCACAAAAAAACAACCTCAACCTCTAGCTACCTGCTGTGGCTCTGAGGTGATTACTTTTTTCCTTTTTCAAAAGGAAGCTGCTGCTTCAGCATCTTCTCCTGGAGTCCCTGGCACAGTTTCAGGCCATGTGTCAGGGGAACCTCTAAGCATATCACTATGACAGAAGCCAAGTGCTGGCCCGCAAGAATTGAGGACTGTTTGTTCACAGAAGAGCCTGAGCAGAACGCGAGTGTTACATAGTTCAAAGGTGCCTTGAAGAAAACTGATGCTGTTGTAGGAGGGGACTTCAAGGCTCAAGTTATTTCTCAGTTGCTGTTCCATAGCCCTCTCCCAGCCTTTAGGGAGTTTAGCCAATAGTTTTTGCTTGGGTGTTTTTCTCTGTTTAGCTCCTTGACTTAGCAAGATTTGGGGCAGTTAAAGAGTTTTCATGTATTTTTAAGGAGAGCCACAGTGTATACTACTCTGGCAGGGGTTAGGGGGAAGTATTTTATTAATGAATGCAGTATGTGTTCTTGGTAAAAGCCAAAATTAAACTGGCTCACTGTTTTTGTCCTGCTGGCTGTCGACATTTAGGTGTGTTGCTTGGTGTGGTGACTCAATTTCCTGTAGGATAGTTGGCAACTCCATTTTGAGGTTTGTTTGGAGGGATGAAAAGGTCAGTTATTTGATGTCTTAGAACACTTGGGGTTAAAATTCCTAAAAGTGAAGCTTTACAAATGATCCTGAAAAATCGTGGCTAGCTATATTGCCTGTTCGCCTAGGAATTTGGAAAAAAGCAATATTCTCGACTCTATGCTAATATCAAGAATAGTCCTTTATTTCAGCAACAGTTTCACAGAGCAAACTGTTCTTTACTCTGTTGTTAGTAATTATTTTCTCACTAGTATGTAGATGTGGTCTAGTGATTTTTCATTTTTCATATTTATACAGAAGATGTTAGAACTTAAAATACATGCTTACACCACTTTATGATCATACTCAAATCCTGTCTGTCAAAAATGACTGGTGCATGGCTTGGACATAAAATGGATATTCTGAAATAAATTGTTCCTCCTGTCACTATACTACCTTCTTAAGAGCAAATCCTGTGTCTAAAGTGCATAATGTCTTGAAGCATTAGCCAAAACATTCCCGAATTACTTTTCCACATTAAAAAATAACAACTGAAATATAATGTGTGGAGCCACATCCTGTTAGATTTGAGGCCTGAGTTTGTACTTTTGATTTCTGAAGAGCTTTGGGAACTTGGTGAAGTTGGGGGCAGGGGGGCAGCTTACTTAGCTACTGGGAAATCACTTGAGGCTCAGGCTTTGAGAAAGTTGGAGGGCAGGGGAGAGGAACCACAGAAAGCCAAACCTCGGAGGGGACTCCCAGCTTCATTGTAACCGATGATTGGAAAGGTGGCACTGAACAAATCCCTGAACACAATGGCTACGTATCTTTAATCCACTGGATAGGCTAACTATGGACAGCTCAAATGATCATTAAAAAAGTCAATGTACTCTTAAAATTTCCTACATTCCTATCTTATGGGAATGAGAGAGAGAGGAAAATGTCAAAACCAAACCATATAGTAGATGTACTACCATGGCAAGTAGGTGATGCTATACTTGCATATGGAAATTATTCAGTAAAATGAAAATGATTGTGTTAGAGCCACAGGCGAAAGTATTGTTCGTGATCTTTAGAGTGTGGGGTTACAATGGGCTTTCTATATTTGTGTGTAATGCTTCAATTTTTATAACAAGCATGTAATAATTTTTACATTCTTAGAATTGGGGAAGCTATACAGAACAAGTATTTTATATTTACCATTTAAAATTATTAATATCTTTAACTTGTTCCTGTTGTTAATGGGGAAGAAAAAAGCTTCAATCTGAAATTTTAATTCACCTGGCAAGGTTTAGGCAATTGTTTGTCCATCTAAAGCATATATTTACTTCACTTTAGACTGCGGGATGGAGGAAGTGGAACAAAAAAGAGGCAAATTTTAACGTAGAGTACTCAAAGTGAACAGTAAATAGTTCAAGAATTCTTGATAACAACAAGCCACGTGGCACTTGTAACAAATACTTTAAAAGTCGCTCTAACTTTTACAAATTTCATATAAAAAGCTATGTGAAAAATCCGAGGAGACTAAATTCAGTCGATGAATTTCTTTGTTGTGCCACTGATAATTTATGGAGTCTAAATTTCAAGGGCAGAATTTCTTCTCCACCAATACCTGTAGATTTTTAAAGACAAAGACAGAGAATCCCACCACTTCGTGTAAGTTTCTCAGCATCTTCTTTCCACTCGACCATGACAAAGTTTTATAAAATGGACTCTTGGGAGTTTGATTTCTCCCCACTGTGAATGGTTTGCTTATTGCATGCCAATGTAGAGAAGTTCTCCCACAACTGGTCTGCTTAGCGAGAGTGCCTCTGGTCCCCTAGGTCAGCCTTTGTAAACAGAACAGACTTCCCTATGCCTTTGAATGTGGTCTTTCCGTTTTCTCAAAATTGTAGTGTAATCTGCGCATGGTGGGTAGAAACACCATGCCAGATTTTCTTCCTTAGCCCAAGATCATCTAGGTCTTGTGCAATTCACAGGGGAAAGGAGTAGTATGCAGGACATGCGTAAATTCTCCCTACCATGTGTTTCTTTCACATTGCTGTTCCTTTAAGATAACTCTTAGGCAATTCTGCATATGAAAATGCAGCCTATTGTCAAATTTGTGAACTATAAAGCGTTCCGATCCCGCAACATTGTATATTTTGTTTGCTTGTTTCTGTCTGCCCCAACATTTAGAAGTCTGGTACTGAGACTGGGCTGGTCGTAGAAAAAGGATGTGGTCTTAATAGAAACGCGGGTATTCCCACAAGCCTGCCTCCTTCAAGTAGGTGAATCCTAAACCTTTAGAAACGAACCCCCAGAAACCCTAAACCTTAAACCCTCAGAAACACTGAGGGTCCTAAATAACCTTGTTTGTGAAACTTGGCAGGAAGCAGCTGGTCCTGCAGACGCAGAGGCTCCAGCGGTCGGGGCAACCTGGAGGGCAGTGGCTCAGTGGGCTGCACTGGGTTCCCGCTGGGCAGGTGCGCGGCCGTGCGCGCCTGCGCGCAGGTCCCTCCTAAGCCCCGCAGCGGGCGCGACCCCGGGCGGAGGGCTGCAGGCGCTCCACGCCGGGTTTTCCGCCGCTCTCCTAGCACAGACAGTCCCACAGCAGCCCCACAGACACACACGCTCGCGCCGCGCCTCCTCGGCTGCACTTCAAAGCGAGTGGCGCCCGGCTGCTCCGGGGGGATGGCACTGCGAGGTGGCGGGGCCCCCGGGGCAGAGCCCGAGGGGAAGGACACGGCGGGTGGCATGGACAGGCTTTTGCAATTCGAAATCTTTTCGTAAGGGGGTTGAGGAGGAGCCAGGCAGCGCTGAGGGCCGAGAGGGGCGTGAGGGGGAGTGTTCCCGGAAAGCTGCGGCGTTGGAGCCGCGCTGCGCCTGCCGCCCGAGGAGTTGAGAAAGAAAACAGGAAACGTGGTGGCCGCGCACCCGGCCGCGGCTGATTCACTCGCTTCAAGTGCCGTGCAGAAGGCTCGGCAGGCGGGGCGGGCGTGGGGCCGCGGCTCCGGGCCGGGGACCTAGGAGATCGGGCTGTGGACCAGACGCTCCTCTCCGGGGCGGACACCTAAGCGCGCGCGCCATCCCCTCGCCATCCGCTAGAGTCGGGCTCCTGGACTGGGACTTGGGCCCGTCGCACAGTTGAAAAGTCGCATAGTGGTTTTTACGCCCGCGTCGCCGTGTGAAAGTTGGCTCGCCGCTCTTTGCACGCTCTCCTTGGAGGCCGACCCGTCACGCCAAGCTGGAGAGACCGTGCCTCCCCGAGGCCAGCCGCCCCGCGAGCAGAGCCTCCGCCCCCGTTGCACTGCCGGGCTGGGCAATATGAAGGAGCAGCCCTCATGTGCCGGCACCGGGCATCCGAGCATGGCGGGGTATGGCAGGATGGCCCCCTTTGAACTCACTAGCGGACCCGTGAAGCGCTTGAGAACTGAGTCCCCCTTTCCCTGTCTCTTCGCAGAGGAGGCCTACCAGAAACTGGCCAGCGAGACCCTGGAGGAGCTGGACTGGTGTCTGGACCAGTTAGAGACCCTACAGACCAGGCACTCCGTCAGTGAGATGGCCTCCAACAAGGTAAGCCCCGGTTCTGCTGTCACCGATGCCCCCAGGCTGCTGATTCCCCTGCCGGCGAGCCCGCTAGTACCCATAGCCCCGGGAAATACAGTGAGAGGTTTTTTAGGCTTGCTGCATGTTGGCTATTCTGCTCCTTAGAGGGAGGTTCTTGTTTCCATGCCTTGCCTCTCCTAGTCACGCCAGATAAACATTTTCCAAAAGCAATTTGACGTAGTTTAAGTACCTCCCAAGACACAGGGTTCCTAAGTGACATTGTGCCCTTGTAGCAGAAACCCAGTAGGGTCCATTGGCATTGCATGTTTAAAGGTGTTCTTGGGATTCCCGGTTAAAATAAGAATTGGTGGATGTCTGTGAAATCACTTGAATGTCACCACCTAGGGCACTCAAACTCAGAAGAGTTCATCGAACTTGGAACCTTCACCCTAATTCATCTGGTTGTCAGGGTACCCTGCAAGAACTGAGCCTTTATATATTCAGTTGGCCATACACATCCGCAGGAAACATTAATAGAGTTAGAAGGTTCCTTATGATCATTACTTTTGTTTCCATTAATCTTGGAGAGAAAGCCCAGTTTTTCGAGGTCATTTAGTACAAGGAGGCTTCAACTAGGCATCTGTGCCATATGTACTAAGGTGCTGGTCTTGGCAGTTAATGGAGTTTTGAGGGCTGAGAAGTAACCTTCAGCCTGGGACAGCCTTAAAATAGCACGGAAGGCAAGGTATAATGTTTTCAGTTTTGCTGTATTTTTTGGATTTCCTGTTCTTTTTGTCTTTAGTTATGCAAGGAGATAATTGGAATTATATATGTTTTTAATGGCTCTTTGCCTGTGCATGTCATGTGCAGATGGCTGAAGGATTCAGCCAGTAAAGACTGGTAATGTGTGACAAATAGTTGCCTCTGCAAGATATTTAAGTATTTTTGGCTATTTACAAGGTCAAGAAGGTTATATTAACTTACAGTTCATCTGTGTGCACATATCTTTCAATGAGTGATACTTTTTTTTTCTAGCTTACTATGGTTTTTATCCCACCTGTTCTCACGCAGTTTTTACAAAAATGCCACAGCATAACAGCCACTTGATTGTCTTATCTATTAACAGTGCTTTTGTAGGTAGCATTGTCAAGTGAAAAGTTGGCTTCAAATAAATAAAAGGGGCTCTGTAGACACGGCCAGCAGATACTAACCTACCCATATGCACACTGACCTACCCATGTCCACACTGACGATCAATTCTGTTTTTTTGTCATTTGTGCCTCATTTCTAAATTTGGCACAGCTCCTCATCAGAATGACCAATTATTGCTCTCTTACTGGGACTCTTACCCCCTGCTGTGGCATTAGGTACCTTTGTTCTCATTTGGGTAACAAATTCTTAGTTTTATAAAATACAGGGTTTTTTTTCATAATTTGATTCTTAATAGCAGTAGACATATGCTGAATATGTCCAGTGTCCTAACTGCTAAATGGGAGCACTTTGCCATGGGCCAGAGTTCTTAATTCCATTGTGTGGTTGATTCTGTGTAAGAAAAGGAAGAGCAGAATCAAAAGCCACTTAGCAATGTACAAGCATTAGTGTATGTTTTCAAGATGATTTAACAGTAGTTTTTCAGCTAAATGAATTTGAGCAGCTAGTTGCTTTCCCTAAAATCCATATTCTTCATGTTGAGACCTATGTTTGGATTTAACACTGAATGTGAAATTTAATAATGTATTGTAAATGACTTCAGCTGTCAAGGAATTAATCTGTACATTAAGATTTAGAAATGTTTTAGGTCATAATAATTGCCTAAAATGATCCCTTCTTTTAAAAGCACCAGATAAGACAGAGATTTAGAAAAAGTAATCTTTACTATGAAGGCCCCAAATTAGACTTTGAGTTAATTTACAGGTTTGATAGGAGAGGTTGGTCTGTTTGGTTAAAATGAAATCTAGGTAAAGCGAGAAGATAATTTTTTCAAAATGTAGTCATTCTAGCAATGTTTATGTCTTGTGGCTGAAAAATTCCGATATTTTTTCCTAGCCCACGACAGAGCTGAATTGAAAAATCATTGCCGTCACACTAATTTTTAACATTAAACTTAGCTCAGCTTAAGCTGTAGCTTAAACTTTTAATGTCCAAGCCATTCATGTGTTCTTTAACTTATTTATTTCTAAATAAGTGCTAAGCTTACATGACTTTTATAGACAAAAAAGGGTTGGCATAGAAAGAAAAGAAAGCTCTTGCTAAGGGTTGTAAAGTTACTCTTCTTCTTGATAACAAGGGCATGAATAGGCCACATCCACAAAAGCTGTAAACTGAGTTGGAGCAGCTGATCCCAAGGCCCCTGTGAGTGTTGCCACACCTTCAGTCTGAACTGGAAATGTGTACCGCTTGCATCATCTCCACTCAGTTATTTGATATTTCTTGAGTATGAATGAATGAATCTGAAACATTGCTTTTCGGTTGTTAGTTTTATTACCATCCATTCTTTTTACATATACGTGTTCAAACCAGCTGGTATTTTCAGTTTATTCTCTTTTAGCCTTTGAAAAATTATGACAGTATTCTCTGTTCTCTCTTGAGGTTTTAAAAATTTACTCTAATAGATCAAAAAGCACAATAAAAACACTAGTAAGAGATCAGGATTTTTAAATGGTGATAGAAAATACTTATTATGAAGATGGATTTAGGTGTTAGGAAGGAGGAAACTGATTCCTCAAACCCATTAAACAAACTGGATTAACATATTATTTCTATTTCTTAGACTTCTCAATAAAAGGCATCTTAACCAATTAGCAGTTTTTAAATGATGCTCTAGGAGCAACTAGCTGTACTTCCTGTATTGGTATTATAATGTTGCTTGCTTGTTGATGGCATTGAAGCAGGAAAATTATTGAATTCTTGGCCAAGGCTAGGGTTGGCTATAACACATGTAGGATGCTTGTACCAAGTGGGGTAAGAGATTCCAGATGGCATTTAATTTGAGTGATTAAATCTACAGCATTTACCCTTATAAGCACATTAATCTGCCTGAGATTTGTACAGATTTCCTTTGGAACCTCATTGCTACAACTGAGCGTAATTTTAGTGAGGTCTCAAAGCTTTGGAGGCAGGCAAACCTGGAAGTTGAATTACGGTTTTGTTTCTTGCTAATGGAGTTACATTAGAGAACGACTTCAATGTTTTTAACTTCAGTTTCCTTAGCATAAAATGGGCATCATAATAACTGTCTTGAAAGATCAGTGTAAGAGTTCAAAAGAATATATAAAAAAGAGCTAGCTAATATAGTATCTGACAATAGTAAGCACTGTATCTGTTGTTATTGCTATTATTTGGGTTTTAGGTCAAACTTCATTGGTTGCTTACATGGCTAAAATGTCTTTTTACCACTCAGTTGTAACTTATACTAGACATTTCAAGTTTTATGGAATTTTATAATTCTTAGATAACTGTCTATAGCACACATTTCTGTATCATAAAAATGCTTAAATTATATTTATAGTTTTTGTGGTATAATACAGACATGAACATTCTGAAGTTCTAATTAGAAGTTTAGGTTTTTCTTAAATTCCAGTTACAGAATGCCAGACAGAAGAGCTAACTAAGTACTTTTCCCGTTTTACTCTAAAACTGAAAATGCAGACCTTACTAATTTTTAGAACATGTAAAATATAATAAGGGTTAGTGGTCAATGTGCCTTTGTAGTAAAACACCTTTTAAGTAGAATAGTTTCACCATGTTTTTGGTTACCTTTCTCTCATAGAAAGTATATCGAGGATGGGAGTCAGTGGAGAGGAAAGAAGGACAGCGAGCGGTCTGGGCCTCAGGGCTTTCAAGGATTATGCTATGGAACCCTGTAACGTTATCCTCTTGTGACCTAATAATGCACCTTTCACCAGGCCTTCCCTGTAAGTTCAGTGAGGTTCAAAGGAGAAAACGAAATCGTTTTGAGTTCTTCCCAAGACGTATCACTATAAAAATGGTATTTTGTTTCTGCTCTCTAATTTTGGGGGCAGTTTGAGGTTTGGCATGGCTGGAAATGACTGTGTTTCAAGCTGAAAGTCTGTCTTGAAGTTAGAATCCAGCCCCTAAGAGACTTCAGATTTTTCTATACTTCATTCCGAATGTACTTAGGCCAGCTTTACAAATGTAGTCATGACTTCTTTATGGAATTTATTTTGTGTATTTGACTTTTGACAAACCTCTCTAGCATGTTTCTGTTGCCTGTAAATTAAGTTGCTTTGCTGGGGTGCTTTGTCTCAGTGCTTTCTCTGGCTGCTCCCCCTACTGCTTTGTAATAGTCAATGCAGAACATATAGTAGCACTTTTTGTTGATGTATGTTCTGGGCAAGAGGGGTGTTGTAATAAATATAGGATCTTCATAGAAGTGGCTAAATCTTAAGATATTTCCACATTATGCAACCACAACGTAACTCAGAATAGAGATAAATGTTAAACTTTTGCTAAGAAGGAAACTAAGTTAATTGGAAAAGGCATGTTAGTTTTATAGAGAGAAAATAGCCTCAGTTGTTTTCTACATTAACATATTAAACTTTAGATTAAAAAATTGTTGAGTTAATATGCCTAAATACAAACTTTAAATATCAGAAGAAAATATCTTCTATAATTATAGAAAATCAACAGTTAGATGCTTTGAGTTCAATATCTGCTTTTTAATTTACTTAATAGAGGTAGATTGGAGAAAGATTTATGTAGCTTACATGTAGTACCTAAAAGTTAATATGAAAGATTGAGAATCCTATAATCACTGTTAGAAAAAATACTTCCTTTGCTTTTCAGTAATAATAGAAGAGGGAAACAATTTTAAAGGAAATTTTTCTTTCGCTGGAAAGTAGAGCCCTTGACTTTACCTTAGCATAAAACTAAGGATTAAAACAAATCTTAATTTGTCTCTATTGTCATCCATTCAGTTCCTGTGCCAGTATTTAGTAAAAATTTAATTATTCCTAACATGTAATTATCCAAAATTCCTAATTTTTAATTATTCAACAAATTAATCATTACTAGAGAATTTTCTTCTTTTCAGTTATATTTTGACTTAATTTATGGGGTAGTGGTAGTGGTAACTTCTGTCTGAGAGCATTATGAACTGTCTACGTTTTTGAAAAAAATTCCAAAACATAAGGGTTGGCCATGATAAAAGAAGTATTTTTTCTAATGTTATGGATAGATGAAACAAACTGGTATTTTTCGAGATAGCAAGGATGATAGATAATGCTTTTGTTCAATTTAAGAAGATTTCTGTGACAGTTATATAGATTGTAGCTATCACTTAAGATATAAATACATGTTGGATGTGAAGTGCTGCTAATGTCATTATTTTCCATTGATTCATAACATATGTAGAGCTTGGTTTTCTCTTTCAGCAGGAGGGACCAACTCTTTTTCTGGAACTGTAGATTGCTGGGGTTAATCTTGTGATAGTGTAGCTCTAGCGGGGGAGCAGTTTTTACATGGCTATTTATTGTAATAGTTGAATTGACACTGTTCATCTGAGATCTTTCTAGAATATAGAGAGATCAGTAGCACTTTCTTTTGATATTCACATTAGCTTTCAAAGGCATTTGAAGAAGACTGTGTTATTCCCTGTAACAGGGATTGGGGGTATGCCTTGATATTTGCTTAAACAACAAACAGTTCTGCTGTGTCTTTTAGAAAATTAGTTAAGTTCAGTTACCAGCTATAATGATAATAGGCTTATTATTTTTTACTCTTAGAGAATAGTTTATCTTTTATAAAGTATTTATTATTATTATTTAGTATTCAGAGCTTCTTGTTTTTGTTCTGTTATACTTTGTATGTGATAAGGATGAATGATATTTACTCCCTGGCCTGGAGTATGCACCAGTGATACTTACAGCAGTTTGTACAGTGGAAAGAACATAAATGTTTTTCATTAGGCAAACGTGGTTTCGAATTCCAGCTCTGTTGTTTCCTATCTAACATTTTGGGCAATAGGCCTTTCCCCTCTGGAGCCGTTTTTTCGTTTATAAGTGGGGATAATGAAAGGGGAAAATAAAATGGAAAAGTTATTGAGAGCATTAGCTATAATGTATGTAAAGCTCAGTTTGGTGCATTAGCACACACTAGGTGCTCAATAAATTACATGTGCTTGCCTGTCTAGAATACATTAAAAAAGAGAGATTAAGAAAAACTCTGTGTCACATATTTCTTGCAATGTAAAAACATAATATTTCTTAGAAGAAAAACACAACTTTTCTATTCTTTAAGAATTTACAGTCTAAGTTAATGTTGCTCAAACTTTGTCATTTTTGAGAGAGAGTCTCGTCTGTCACCCAGGCTGGAGTACAGTGGCATCATCTCGGCTCACTGCAACCTCCACCTCCTGGGTTCAAGCAATTCTCCTGCCTCAGCCTCCCAAGTAGCTGGACTACAGGCGCCCACCACCATACCCAGCTAATTTTTGTATTTTTGGTAGAGACGGGGTTTCACCGTGTTAGCCAGGATGTTCTCGATCTCTTGACCTCATGATCCTCCCTCCTCGGCCTCCCACAATGCTGGGATTTTGTCATTTCTTGTACATTCATATCGGCTATTATATGTTGAATGTTTTAACTTATTTCTTTTTTATTAATCTTTAAAAATTTTTCAATTATTCTTAATTGACAAATATTAATTGTATATATTTCTGGGGTACAATGTGATTTTTAAAATGTGTACATCATAGATTCAGTAAAGCTAATTAACATATCTATATTACCTCACCAATTTATCTTTTTGTGATGAGAATGTCAAAAATCTATTTTAGCAATTGTAAAACACATAATGCGTTATTATTAACTGGGGTCTGCATGCAGTGTAATAGATCACTAAAACTTATTCCTCCAATCTAACTGAAATTTTGTACTGTTTGATCAACATCTTCCATTTTTCTCTCCCTCCTCCTGTATAGCCTCTGGTAACCACCTTTCTACCCTCTGTTTCTGAGACTGACTTTTTTAGATTCCCCACAAAGTGAGATCATTTATTAAAGACAGTATTTGTCTTTCCATACCTGACGTATTTCACTTAGCATAATGTCCTCCAGTTCCATTTCATGATGTTGTGAATGACAGAATTTCTTGCTTTTATAAGGCTATATAATCTTTATATATATATATATATATATATATATATATATCTCACATTTTTTATTCTTTATCCTTCTTTTCACTGATGAACACTTAGATTGCTTCCGTATCTTGGCTGTTGTAAATAAAGCTGAAATGAATATGGGAGTGCAAATATCTTTTTGATGTATCAATTTCAATTCCTCTGGGTATATACCTAGAAGCAGGATTGTTGGATTGTATGGTAGTTCTATTTTTAGGTTTTTAGGGAACCTTCATACTATTTTCAATATGGTGGTTCTAATTTACATTCCCACCAATAGTGTAGAAGGGCTCCCTTTTCTCCATATCTTTGCCAACACTTGTTATCATTCATCTTTTGAAAATAGCCATTCTACATGGTGGAGAGCAACACATACTGGGGTCTGTTGCGGGGTGGGATGGGGGCAGGGAGAGCATCAGGAAGAATGGCTAATGGATGCTGGGCTTAGTACCTAGGTGATGGGATTATATGTGAAGCAAACATGGCACATGTGTAGCTATGTAACAAACCTACACATCCTGCACGTGTACCTCTGAACTTAAAAGTTGAAGAGAAAAAGAAGGAAAATAGCCATTCTAACAGGCATGAGGTATAGCTCATTGTGGTTTTAATTTGCATTTCCCTGAGAATTAGATATATTGTTGAGTTTTTGTTTGTTGTTTTTGAGACAGGGTCTTGCTCTTTTGTTCAGGCTGGAGTGCAGTGGCATGATCATGTCTCACTGTGACCTCAAACTCTTGGGCTCCATGATCCTGCCTCAGCCTCCCAAGTAGCTAGGACTACAGGTGTGTGCCACCATGCCTGTTTTTTTTATTTTTTCATATAGAGAGGGTCTTACTATTCTGCCCAGGTTTGTCTAAAATTCCTGGCCCCAAGTGATCTTCTGCCTCAGGTTCCCAAAGCACTGGGATTATAGGCATGAGCCACTGTGTGGGACTGAGGAGCATTTTTTTTTTTTTTTTTTTTTTTTGTATCTCTGTTGGCCATTCATATCTCTTTTTTGAGGAAAGTGTGTCTGTTCAGATCCTTTGCCTATTTTTAATCTACTTGTTTTCTTACTGTTTGGTTGTTTGAATTTTTTATATATTTTAAATATTAGCCTCTTATCAGATGTATTGTTTGCAGATATTGTCTCCTAATCCATGGGTTGTCTTTTCACCCTGTTATTTGGTTGCTTGTGCAGATACTTTATAGTTTGATGCAGTTCTATTTGTCTATTTTTGTTTTTGTTGCCTGTGTTTTTGGAGTCCTATCCAAGAAATCATTGCCCAGACCATTGTTGTGGAGATTCCCTTATATTTTCTTCTAGTAGCTTTACAGTTTCAGGTCTTATGTTTAAGCCTTTATATCTATTTTGAGTTGATTTGTATACATAGTATGAGATAAGAGTACAGTTTCTTTCTTCTGCAGGTGGACATCCAGTTTTCCCATCACTATTTGAAGAGACTGCCCTCTCTCCATTGTGTGTTCTTGGACCCTTTGTCAAAAATCAATTAACTCTAAATACTTGGATTTACTTCTGAGCTTTCTATCCCATTCCATTGGTTGATGTTTGTTTTTATGTCAGTACCATGCTGTTTTGATTACAGTAACTTTATAATATATTTTGAAATGAGGGAATGCGATGCCTGCAGCTTTGTTCTTTTTGCTCAAGATTGCTTTGGCTATTAGTTCTTTTTTGGTTCATATAAATTTTAAGATTTTTTTTCTCTGTTTCTGTGAAAAAAATGACACTGGAATTTTGATAGGAACTGCATTGAATCTGTAGAGGAATTGCATTGAATCTGTAGATGGCTTTGGATAGAATGGACATTTTAATATTACTAATTCTTTCAGTATATGAACATGGGATATCTTTTCATTTATTTCTGTTTTCTTCAGTTTTTTAAATCAATGTCTTGTAGTTTCCAGTATATAGATCTTTCACCTCTTTGGTTAGATTTGCTCCTAATTATTTTTTTGATGCTGTTGCAAATGGGGTTATTTTCTTAATTTCTTTTTTTTTTTTTTTTTTTTTTTTTTTTTTGAGACGGAGTCTCACGCTGTTGCCCAGGCTGGAGTGCAGTGGCGCGATCTCGGCTCACTGCAAGCTCCGCCTCCTGGGTTCACGCCATTCTGCTGCCTCAGCCTCCTGAGTAGCTAGGACTACAGGCGCCCGCCACCGCGCCCAGCTAATTTTTTGTATTTTTAGTAGAGACGGGGTTTCACTGTGGTCTCCATCTCCTGACCTTGTGATCCGCCCGCCTCGGCCTCCCAAAGTGATGGGATTACAGGCTTGAGCCACCACGCCCGGCTATTTTCTTAATTTCTATTTTGGATAATTTATTGTCAAAGTATAGAAATGCTAAGAGCAATTTATTGTTAAATGTAAATACTTAAGTGCCTCATCTTAAGTAATGGTATTCATGAAATCACGGGTTTTATGTTCAAGTTATATTTTTTCTGTATTTTATCTAAAATTAATAAATGACAAAATGAGAAAACATTCATCCTTGCACCACCTTACAGCATTTTGCCTGCCATTTACTAACACTGGGCGTACTTTTGGACACACGCGTCTAAATCAGCTGCAAAAACAATTTAGAGACTAATTTATTGTTTTAAACAATCAACATTTTTCCTTCTTTGCCCTGAGTTAGATTTCTCCACTAGAGGAGAAAATGGCAAATTCCTTCAGCAGAAATATTCCAATTCATAAAATATTCATTCCTTAGGCAGAATGGTCCATGGATTTAGAGCACCCTACTATAGACAGCCTGCCTGAATTGGATTCATTCTCTGCCTTTTACCAAGTATAAATTGGGCCACATTGCCTTCTGTGCTTCAGTTTCCTCATCTGTTAAATAGTTGCTGTGATGATTTAATGAATTAAAAGATGGGAATTGTCTAGACTGAGTCAGGAACATACTAGATACTCAGTAGAACTCATTCAGTTCCATATGTGAAGGAATAACATTCATTTTTATTTTCTTACTTTGCGGGGTGAGGATTAGAGAAGGGTGTCTGCCATCCTGATTTCTATCCTTTTGATAAAGTGGCCTAATAATGTTGATACTAACCAAAGAGGATTATTATGTTTTATTTACTCTTCTCCCCCATTACTCACTTTTTCTGGTGGTGTTTTGTATGCTTTCTTTCCTTTATTTTAATCCTTCAAGTTTGCCCTTTGTTTCTTTCTGTAATTTTACAGTATAGCTCATCAAGCAAGCCTGAGATTTTTGTCAGAATATCTGAAAATCTCTGAGCTTTTTCTAGCAGAAATGCATAATACAGTGGAGAAGAATAGTCTAGCCAGTGTTTTTCATAAATTCTTCCTCTGCATGAGACTGAAAGTAACCCAGGCACACAATATCTTATTAATGTTTAATATTAAGAAAAATATATTAAGAAGGTAACTCTCCATTCTGCCTCTCAACATCTTACCATCTAGTATACACACAAATATTTCCTTGCTCTATCAGCCAAGAGAGTCTAGAAGCAACCATACCCCAGTAGCAATGAGCACACTTAGCACACACATTTTGGTTTCTAATGCCATTTTCCAATAAAAGGAACCAAGACTGTTTGAAAAAAAATAACTGATTCTATCAGGAAGGAAATATGTAAGATGAGCCTGGAGCATCTTGTAGTGCCAGAAAGTAAGGACCTGCTCAAAAAAACGGAACCCTACCCCCATGGGAATATATTGAAGAGTTTCAAGAGCAAACTGAAAGAGCTCCCAATGGCCAAAGCTAGAACAATTTGAGCAAGAAAATAATATAGTATTGGATTGTATCCCATAGGGTAAAATAAATATCCATAAACCCATATTGATATAATTTATTACATAAATAAGTGGGGGAAGAATAGACAAATCTCCTCCTGTGCAGAATTCCCAGTAGCTTCTATAGATACTCTGCTCTCAAGGAGGGAGAACATAACCCCCTCCACCCTAAGTGTGAGTTGTGCATATTGACTTCCTTCTAAACAGTACAGTGTACAAAGGGGGAAAAAAAAAAAGAAACTGCAGTGGAGAAACCTATCACTACCTCAACCAGGCTATCAAGGTCAACACTGACAGTGAGAAGTGATAATATGTACCCTCTATATGATCTGATGAAAATGGCACTTTTTATCTGTGGTTTCCCTACTGAAAACATATAACCCCAATCTAATCATGAGGCAAATATCAGACAGATCTCAGTTGAGGGACATTCTACCCTCAAAACCTGACCAGTGTTTGACCAGTATTCCGCAAAACTGTCAAGGTTATCAAAAACAAAGAAAACCTGAGATACCTACAGCCAAGAAGAGCCTCAGGAGACATGAGGGCTAAATATAATGTGGTATCCTGGATGGGATCTGGAACAGAAAATAAAAATGAGAAAAATTATGTGAAAACTAAGGAAATCTGAATAAAAAAATGTGAAAACTAAGGAAATCTGAATAAAAAAATGTGAAAACTAAGGAAATCTGAATAAAGTGTGGACTTTGCTTAATAATAATGTATCAATATTGGTTCAATAATTGTGACAAATGTGCCATACTAAAGTCAGATGTTAATAATGGGAAACAGTATAGAGTATATAGGAATTATCTGTATTGTCTCCACAAGTTTTCTGTAAATCTAGATCTGTTCTAAAACAAAAAGTTTTATTTAAAAAATTGAAACCATCTTTTAAGGCCTATCTGGAATGTTACGTCCTTTATAAAGCCTTTTTTTTTTTTTTAATTCCATCTTCTTGCCATCCAGTATCTGGGGTGTCCTATATCTCCCACCTCAGGCTCTCCTAATTGGATACCTTTGACTTTCCACAGAACTTTTATTTGTAATTCTCTTAACTCTTAGTACAATATTTTGTGTCTTTGTTTTATTGTTCTGATGAGGTCTTCTACGGTGTTTTTAGCCCAACCCAGTGAGTATCTGGTGCCTTAGACCACTTGGCCATCCTGACACCCTACACAGTGAGTGTCAATATAATAACGTTTTGTAGTTAGTCACATAAATTAGTACAAGATACATGATGTTGGTTAATGTAAATGCTGTTTTTAATCTTGTATTGGTAGATGGAGAGTCTGAATGTTCTAGTTTGTGCCTTTCAAGAAAGGTTTTTTTTTTTCTTTTTTTTCAGTGACAGGAATCCTGAGCATTTCTCGCTTAATCACAGTTCTGCTTTTAGATACTCACATCTCAGAAATTTTATCATAGTATATGGTAGATCATAGTATATGCTAGTCTCATCTCATTTAAATTAGAAGTTTGTAGTGCACAGGCAAAAACCATAGAGGCCATATTCATGGTCATAAACTGTTCTTTCTTGTCTCTACCTATTTTAGCAATAACATTCTTCTTATTAGTTTGTTCCAAGTGAAAATGACATAATTGAATACTTTCCCTGCTAGTCTGGGAAGAAAGGATGTGTTTGTTGGCTTTTGCCTGTCAGAGAGTATTCTGCAATGTTTGCCTAGGGCATGCTTGCATTCCCATCGGCATCTCTGGTCTGCTGCACTGTAATCCCTATAGGGACAGCCTCTGGCTTTTATTACTGACAAGCAGTGCACTGTGCAGCCATAGACACCATAATAGGAAACACCTTGGCCTGTCATAAACAGGTCTGGAGAGTAGAAAGTACAGGCCTGATGGGGATGTGTCCATAGCAAAGAGGCAAAGATGCGGCTGCCATATTGGAGTAAGTGCAGGCTAATAATGTCTGCCATCTCTATTTCAGAAAATAACTGGCTGATTTTGAAGCTGCTTTCTGTATAAACAGCAGTGTTTTGGTTGCTTTTTGTTTTTCACTTAAATATGAATAAAGCCATCTTAAAGAGATTATACCCTTCAAAGTATTTTGACAAGATCTATAAAGTATTTTCCTTTAGTTATTTTACTTTTAATTCTACCTGATGGTTCCAATCTAAACCCAATAGAGAATGAGAAACAGATATTTCACTATAGTGGGAAATTAGGAAAAAAAGAACCATGCAAAAATACAAGTGATTGTGTGTCTTTTAAAAGAATTATAAATCACATTGATTTACCCAAAATTACAAAGAAAAGTGCATTTATTATTAAGGTAACTTGTGTTGTCTGTGTCTTTACATCAACTCCAAGTTTTATAAAAGGAGTACATTCTTTGACCATAAAGACTTTATTGTATATTTGTTAGTGTTTTTTTTTCAATCTTTAGGGGAAAAATGACCTGCAATATTAATGATAGGCTTTGTAGCAAGAATTTAGGAAGACAATAAATTTCAAATTTGGAAGGGTTATCACAGTTTTTATAAAGAGATAAAATTATTTCATGAGTGCTTTAAATATATATAGGTGTCATTTGATTATTTACAAGGAAACCCATTTCACAAAAGAGGCTAAAGACTGTAAAGATTGAACAAAGATATAATTCTGTTAAAAGACTAAAAATTAAGATAGGTTTAGGAAAACTAAAGTCTTGATTTTTTTTTGACCACTTTGGACAGAGCTGTTCATAAATTAGATAATCAATATTTGTTGACTAGTCCACTCCCTTGTTAAAAACTAAACATTTGTCCTCTTGTGTCTTTTTAAAAAATATATTTTAAGTAAGTTTCAACAATATGCTGTGATAAGAGTGAAACCTATTAACATTCTCGTTGGTGTATATTTTGATTTTCTGTTCTTCGTTTTCTTAATCTTATATTGTCAGTACAGTCTCTAAGATGTAAGATCTCCATAAGGGTAAGTGATAATTGGGTTTTGATACATCATAAGGAATCTCCTACTAGAAATATGCCTGTTTCTTTATTGTACATCAGGAAGATTAGTTTACTTTATGCCAGAAGATACTGTTTTTTTCTGTCTAGTCTTAATACAGTAGAATGGCTAAAGGATATATAGAAGAAAAGACAAAAAAAGATGAAGAGCATGCATCATTACAGACTGAATCATCAGTCCCTAGGTAAGGGAAATTTGTTCTTTCAAAAGTAGAATTTAGCAACCAGGCGCAGCGCCTCAAGCCTGTAGTCCCAGCACTTTGGGAGGCCAAGGAGAGCTGATCACAAGGTCAGGAGTTAGCGACCAGCCTGGCCAACATGGTGAAATCCCGTCTCTCCTAAAAATACAAAAAGTGGCCAAGTGTGGTGGTGCATGTCTGTAATCTCAGCTACTCAGGAGGCTGAGCAGGAGAATCACTTGAACTTAGGAGGCAGAGGTTGCAGTGAGCCGAGAGATCTTGCCACTGCACTCCAGCCCAGGTGACAGAGCGAGACTCCATCTCAAAAAAAAAAAAAATTAGAATTTAGCTGGGTGTAGTGGCTCACACCTGTAATCCCAGCACTTTGGGAGGCCGAGGCAGGCAGATCATATGAGGCCAGGAGGTTAAGACCAGCCAGGCCAACATGGCAGAACCTGGTCTGTACTAAAAATACAAAAATTAGCCGAGTGTGGTGAGGCATGTCTGTAATCTCAGCTGAGCAGGAGAATCACTTGAACCCAGGAGGTAGAGGTTGCAGTGAATGGAGATGGTGCCACTGCACTCCAGCCTGGGCAACAGAGTGAGACTCCATTTCAAAAGAAAAAAAAAATAGAATTCATGGGAAAAATTACTTGTTGCCTTATTTTAAAATATTTCAATATATTGTCTGTTTGATACACATGAATAATCTGACTACAGCTCATTGGGAAACACCAGTATTTACCTTACCTTCTAATGTAAGGCATGATTCCAGGTATTTTTTGTCATACCTCGAACCTTAAATCTCTAATTTAGTCCCAGAAACAGTATACTACATGTCAAAACTTTTTTTTTTTTGGAGACAAGTTCTCACCTTGTCAACCAGGCTGGAGTGCAGTGGCACCATCATGGCTTACTGCAGCCTTGATCTTCCCAGCTCAAGCCATCCTCCCACCTCAGCCTCCTGAGTAGATGGAACCACAGGCATGTGCCACCACACTGGCTTTTCTTTTTTTTAATTTAATTTTTTTTTTTTTTTTTTTTTTTTTGGTAGAGACAAGGTCTCACTATGTTGCCCAGGCTGGTCTCAAACTTCTGGGCTCAAGTGATCCTCCTGCCTTGGCCTCCCAAAGTGCATGAGCCAGTGCATCAGCCTCAAAACATTTTTAAAGACGAAAACCTAATGCTCAGTTAAACTTTACTAAGATCTATGTGCTTCTAAATAGGTGTAAAGATGATTATTTTCTGGATGTTGTATTGGTGGGGAAGATGGACAGATAGAAGAGCAAGTGTTTATTCTCTGGTTGTATTTTCCTTCTTTCCTCCTTTTTTTTTTTTTCTTGAGATAGAGTCTCGTACTGTCGCCTGGACTGGAGTACAGTGGCGTGATCTCAGCTCACTGCAACCTCCGCTTCCCAGGTTCAAGCAATTCTCCTGCCTCAGCTTCCCAAGCAGCTGGGATTACAGGAGCCTGCCACCATGCCTGGCTAATTTTTTGTATTTTTAGTAGAGACAGGGTTTCACTATGTTGGCCAGGCTGGTCTCGAACTCTGACATCCTAATTTGCCCGCCTTGGCCTCCCAAAGTGCTGAGATTACAGGCATAAGCCACCACGCCTGGCCTCTGATTGTATTTTCAAAATATATCCAAATAATATTTTTAAAATGTATTTAGTGAGCACCAGATTCCAAAGTAGCAAGAGCAATTTCAACAAAATATAATTCCTAGAGAGGAATCCTGCAGTACCTCGTTTTGCCTTTTTTGTTCTCTAAGTCATGTCAGGATGGGCGCGTAACCGACCTGGCCCTGGCTCCTAGGAGGAGCACGTGCCCTCTAACGTGTGCACAGAAGTAAACTGAAGGATAATAGGGTCAGTGGGATGAGGAGACCAAGTGACTAAAGCAGATCTGAGAATCTGAGCTGCAAAGGATTTGGAGGTGGGATGCAGGGATAAAACCTTAGTGGGAAGCAGGCGGAAGATAGAGAAGATATAGGATAAACTCACGGAAGGTGTAAGCAGGTTCATGATTTTAAAATTAGCCTATTAAGAGGTTGCATTGGAGGTCTGTTTTCTTAGTGGGGGCAAAGTGGCAAGGGAAGTTTCACTTGTGGATAGGGTGGAGAATGAAGGTATAAGGAAAGAAAGTTAAGAGAGAAAGAGGAAAGACGTATTAGGCAGTGTGAGGCAGAGAAAGAGAAAAATGGGAGAAGGAGGGGTCAGACTTTCCTTGGCTGGAGGCAGACTGACCAATGCATCACTGCATGTTGCTGCCCCTTTCCACTGCAGGGTTCATATGGTGAAACCTGGTTGGACTGAACCTTTGGGACAGCCTTAAAGTAAAAAAGAAATCCCAGACAGGTCGGCTGGAGGGTGTAAATGTTTAAGGAAGGACAGTCAGCTGTAGAGATGGAGGGAGGGATAGAACTGACTGGAGACTGATTTATAGATGGTATGTTTCATGAGGCTTGAGTCTTTTTTAGCACTAATAGTTGGCGTCAGCTTCACCTGTTGCCTCCTTGAGTCATGCCCAGGTAGCAGTGGATGGTGGGCCAACTGCCGAGTCATCCCCTAAGGACTGGCTACCTGGGAGTGAGGAAAGGTAGTTGATGGGCTCTGAGACAGCAAGGTACAAACTGGAATGAGGTGAAAAGAAACTGTCAAAATAAGTATGGGTTGATTTGCTGTAATATATCATAGTTATTATTAGATGCTGGGAGAGTAAAATTGAATAGAATGGAATAGCAGATGAAAAACATGAACCTTTATGCATGTGAACCTTGACTCCATTTTAAATCTCCTAAATTCTGAGGAGCTTTGCAATTCCTCTTCTGGATATAAATCTGCCCTATAGTAGAGTTGCAACCTTGGATAAGTAAATTAATTTGGCCTCCCTGAGCCTGTTTTCCCTGTAAATCAGGACTAACATAATCTACCTCACAGGATTATATTGAAAATTAAGAGAAAACTTACATAAATTATGTAGTGTGCTGGGGACATATGATAGGTACCATGGCCTGTCCTTAGGAGGGATGAGGAATGGAACTATTTTTAAACTTAAAAGGTCAACTTTATATGCTGCCATATAGGTAACCCAGTGCAATTGGAGCTTGAATCAACAGGCCTGGGAGAAAGCTTACAGAGTGTGCCTTTGAAATCCCGATACCTAGTTGTGGTGATTTATGAGACCTTACCAGCTTGCATATGTGATGGCCCACTGAGTTGTTTACTTTAGTTTTAGCTCGGTTACCTAGCACTCTATGATAGCCTATTTTTTATTTACACTCTCACTAACTCCTTTATTATGATTTATTTGAAAGAATATGAAGACAGCCATAAAAAAGACTTTTATTGGAGTTGTGAGGGTCTCCTGTAGGTCTTCACTGTGTCTAAACATCAGTCTGTTGCTTGTGCTTTGCTTTTATCTCACCCTGGATGACCTTCAAGGCTCTTCCAAATGATTTTTCTGATTCCCTGAAATACTGAAATTGTGATTAACAGAAGTTTCAAGTGTTAATCAATATCAAGATAGTAGTTGTCTCTTCCTGGGGAAACTAGAAATAAAAACTAAACATAGCCCCTGTAATCATTGCACAGATTAAAAATGACAATGCAGGTGAGAAACAGAGGAATGAATGAAAAAACCCTAAACCTGGTTACAGCCCCGGCATGAGGTCTTTGTCATGAGTCTGACGCTAGCCATAGCCAGCAAGAGAAGGAATTCCCTAGCAGTGTAGTTGTTACAAGGGAATGACTCATTTTGCAGGTGATTGCTCTTCTTCCATTTTTCCACTTGCTGTCAGCCCTTTACAGAGGGGTCACACTTTGTTCTGCCTAATAGAAGTTTCTTTCCTTTTCTTTAAAAAAAAAAATTCTAGAAGCACTTAGAAAGAGGTTTGTGTGATCAACTGGTTCACGTTCTTCATTCAGATGAAGTAACAAAGCACAGAAAAGTTAAGGTGACCCAGAACAACAACAGTTCTGTATTACTTTTGTCAAGGTTTCTATCTTGTGGCAAATACAGACTTTCTGGTGTTAAACATATGATCCTGATTTGGGTCTTTATTGACATCATCACATTTTTTTTTATTTTCTGAGACGGAGTCTTGCTCTGTCCCCCAGGCTGGAGTGCAGTGGCACAGTCTCGGCTCACTGCAGTCTCCACCTCCTGGATTCAAGTGATTCTCCTGCCTCAGCCTCCTGAGTAGCCGGGATAACAGGCATGTGACCATGCCCAGATGGTTTTTGTGTTTTTATCAGAGATGGGGTTTCACCATGTTGGCCAGGCTGGTCTCGAACTCCTGGCCTCAAGTGATCTGCCCACCTCAGCTTTCCAAAGTGCTGGGATTACAGGTGTGAGTCACCACACCCGGCCAACATCATCACTTTTGAATGAAAGTTTAGTTTGGTGATGACTTTATAATTTGTATTTGATCCTTGTCCATTTTTCTCTAGATCTGGTACTAATTTCATGTGGAAAATAAATCACTAGGAGGTTTTCATTTTGTACGTTTTGGCTGCGCACAATCACAACCCAGTCATTAGGTTTTCACTGAGGGATTTTTGTTTTAGCCCAATTATTGTATGACATGTATCTGCTCCAAAGGTTCTTATAGGTGAAATGAGATTTTTGTGTATCTGTATTCAAACACATAGATAGATAGATAGATAGATAGATAGATAGATAGATAGATAGCAAAACATATAGACATACTACTGAAAACACACCCAGCCATATAATGTAAGCCTGTTGTGTATTAATGAATGATAGGTAATACATTATGTTCCTGTCCTGTAGAGGAGTTCCGAGGAGTATTCAGTACAGAGGACCAGAATGATTGATCCCAGAAAACGTGCTCCTTAAGCTGGATCTTGAACATTAAGGATTTATATAGGCATCTAATGAGGGAAGAGGTGGTATTCCAGGGGCTAGATAAGGCAGGGTAGGATGGGATATTCATGTGGATTAGCTTTATTGTATGTTTGCTGGAAAGGAGGGTAGTGGGCATTCTGGAGGAGTGAGCCTCTCTGGAACAGAGGATGTGATTATAGGACCAGTGGCAGGTGTGAGAATTGTAGATTGAGGCCATACTGCAGACTATCTTAAATGCCAGGTCAAGCCATTTGCACATTGTCCTATAATTCATGAAGAACCCTTACATTTGACTATAAGGAAAATATTATGAAGAAACTAAAATAAAGTGACTTTAGAAGGATACATGTGGTGGTGGTGTGCAGGATGGATTATATCAAGGGAAAATTGTACTGAAAGCAAAAAGAAACTGTTAGGGAATTATGTGTAAAACTGATAAGGGCCTGAAATAGGATAGCGATGAAAAGAGAGGAATGGGTAAGAGAAAGATTGCACAGGGAAGGGTGAAAGCATACATAAGATTTGGCGGGGCCATAGTCAAAGGAAAGCATGACATTCAAAACCCAAATGATAGAATTATAGTTGGAAAATCATGAAGAGAAGCCAGTTGGGTATTGGGGGAGGACTGGACAATATGACAGTTAAGTTTTTAGACATATAATATAGGTAAGGCTATGTATGTAAGCAGAAATGCCCTATAAGCTTTCAGTTGTCAGGACTGGATTTCTGGTAAAACAAACAAACAAATAAACAAAAAAGGCAGGATTTTACTTGGGTGTTGTCTGCAAAGTTGACAGCTAAGACCTTAAGGCTCATCTGTGAAATGGGAGTGACAGTGCTCGTTAAAGGTTATTATTAGAAATAAATGAAGTAATTCCAGGAGAGTACACAGGACTCTCCTTGACACACAGTAGACCCTCAATAAACATTAGGTTTTATTATTTTTTATTATGTGTTTTAGGGAACAACAATTTTGTGAATTATTAGAACCGTATTTGGGAAGCTGTAAAAGCCATCTGCATGATGTGTTTTCTTAGTACCCCAAATGGAAGTTCATATGCTCCAATTCATATACATGCTTCCCTAGCTGTTAGGGGAAGGTGATAGCTCATGTTTAGCTATTGATCACTGTTTGTAAGGCTTTTTGTGTTTTTGACATATATGGTTAAGGATCTTAATCCTTGAGCCATATTTTGTCCTCATTTGTTTGTGTCCAGCGTCAAATTAAGTTTAAGGAATTTATAAAGAGCTTCTTCGGAAGAATGATATTAACTCAATGTATTAAAACAACGTTCACCCAAAGCGTAATAGACTTACACAACATGGAAGAAATCCAAGAGAGGCAGGCGGTTATTCATGAAGAGTTGTAGTACTCCTGTCTGCCTATCTGTACATTTGTCAGGTCAGTGCATTCTGAGAAAATTATGCCAATTTGAAATCTCCAAAAGCATTCTCAGCTGGTATCCGTGATTCCGATAGTTTACTTATGTTGATAGCATAAGCTGTTAGGAAGATATTGTAGAAATTTTAATGCAGCTGTTTTAATTAGATTGCTTTCCTTATAACAAGTTTCAGTGTTTCTGGTCATAATACAATTTATTAGCTCCTGAAACATGACACTGCTCGATCACCTACCTTAACTCTGATTCTCTCCATACAACCCAGTGACCTTAAGTAACATCCTATATATTTCATTGCTAGTAAGAGAGGCAGGGCCAACATTCGAACTCACATGAAGCAAACTAGAGAAGCCTATGCTCTACACTATTTTACATCGCATAATTCTCATACACTACTAACCTGTTGCAAATGAAAAAGAAGTCTCATTATTGTACCACTTTTAATTGCACTTATTATTGCCTTCAGTAAAGTCTTCATTTCTGAAATGTCTCAGTATAACAGTACTTTCATAAAAATATTGCCAACTATGAGTACTAGATTCTAATTTTGGTTATATTATGCGGCCTTGGATAAGGAAGTTTCTTAGGCTTTCATATTCCAATCTATTGGACTATTCTAAAAACATTTTAAAATATTTTGATGGATGTAGTCTATTCTAATACAATGTCTTTCAAGTGTTTGAAAGTTACTACTTATTCAAAACTCAACTGTCTGGCAGCTTTTCTTATCCTGAACTCTGTGAAGAACTTGGAGGACAGAAGGTAAAATGTCTTTGAAGAGTAAAAAATTCAAAACTTCATGTATTTTACATGTTCTGGTCTTGTCTCATAGGACTCTTCTTTCTCCTTACATACCCTCCTTTAAACCTGTACCTCCCCCAGTCTTCTCCATCTCGCAAATGGCACCAATGTCCATCCTAGGCATTGATCATCTCAGAAGATTCTTCTCATTTCCTCATTTCCGTTGTCCAATTCTTCAAGTCTTGTCAGTTTTTCCTCGAGCACTTTTGCAAACTATCCTCTACAGAGACAGCTTTATACAATATAGTCACATCCTATCATTCCCTGCTCAGAACCTTCCAATGGTATCCTCACACCCTCCGGAAGGCTCATACCCTCAGGACCCACGTGATGTTGCCTTGACCTGCCTCTACTCTCATTCTGTATACCTGTCCTCCCTCAGACTGGCTGTGTTACTCAGCCTTTGTTGAGAGTGCTGTGCCCCAGATTTGGTTGGCTTATTCTAGGCATTCAAGCCTCTTCTCGAATACCACCTTCTCAGCGCAACTTTTCCTTACTACTTAATTTTGTAGTCCCCCATCAACGTATCATATTACCCTCTCTTCCTTCATTGAGAGTGTCTGTAATTTTTTTGTCTGCTTGTTTATTGTCTTTTTGCCCCATAAGTCCAAGATTTACACGAACAGGGAACTTTTCTGTTTTGTTCGTTACTGTATCTCCTATGCTGGCACATACTATTTAATAAGTATTTGTTGAGTGCATGAGTTAATAACCATTCTAAAAAACTCTGATGTTTAAAGCCCTTTGCTTTCTATAAGAATTTTACTTGGAACCCTAGTATTTTTGTTTGTATTTGTTTGTTAATAAATGTCAAGAGTTCAGTAGTAAGATAGGTTTGGGAAATGCTAAGTTAAACAGAATAAAGTAAGAATATGTATTACAGGTCCTGGCAGAGCCTTGAATATGCTAACATTTGACAGTGGGAGTCTTTGAGAACTATCACATGAAGCTGCTGTACTTTATAGCACATTCTAGGAAATGGTGTTTTAGACAAAAACCTGTCATATTAGAATTGGGGTAAGGGGCACGATACTGACTATAAAGCAGCAGATTCCTATGGACTATATTAAAAAAAAAAAAAGAACAGACTGATAATCAAGGGCTCAGAAAAAGAAAACAAGCTATGATATGAAACAGTGGCAAAAGGATTCAAAAAGAATACAGCAGTTGGGACTAAGCAGTTTTGTGCAAACAACTATACCTACTTTATTGGATTTTTGCATCTCCATCAGCTGACCTGGTACTTACAGCCTAGAATGAGCATACAAAAGATATTTGTTGGCTATTCGATGATGACTGACAAACAGTCTCCCAGGATCACCATGAAATAACTAAATTGAGTTTGATTTATTTAAAAATGACAGGTAACAAACTCCACCTGTCCCCTTAAATTGATACAAATAAAAATAAAACAGAAAGGACAATATTTTAAATACTTTATGGAACTGTTTATTACAAAGAATTAAAATTAATAATACTTAAAAGAATACTTTGACTATTATTTTATCACCTGAAGGCTTTTCTTATTATTTTATTTTCGGAGGCAGAGTCTCTATCACCCCGGCTGGAGTGCAGTGGCACAATATCAGCTCACTGCAAATTCTGCCTCCTGGGCTCAAGTAATTCTCCTGCCTCAGCCTCCCGAGTAGGTGGGATTACATGCATATACCACCACGCCCCACTAATTTTTTGTATTTTTAGTAGAGACAGGGTTTCGCCATATTACCCCGGCTGATCTCAAACTCCTGAGCTCAGGCAATCTGCCTGCCTCGGCCTCCTAAAGTGCTAGGATTACAGGCGTGAGCCACCATGCCCTGCCAACCTAAAGGCTTTTCACAACTAGGAATTCACTGAATATTGTATTATTAAAGCTAATGTGGACCTTGGATAAATGTATGCCTATTTTCTGGGAAATAACGGTGGAGCTCTTTGAAAGAGTAAAAATGATGTTTTACCATACATAACTACGCCTGAGATTTTTGTTTTGCATTTATCTTTGGGTGAAGTTGTAAAGTTAAGTAAATCTGGAATTGAAATAATTTGATAACATCAGCTAATATTTTTCAAAGTTAGATTTTTGAGGTATAATTTACATGAGTTACTCTTTTTAGAGGTATAGTTGAATGCATTTTCACAAATGTATACAATTGGATAACCACCACCATCATCTAGATATATATGTAATGTATAATTACAATATATGTGTAATATATAATATAGGATATTTATACCACTCAAAAAGTTTTCTGTTGCTTTTTATAGTCATTCCCCAAACCCCACTCCCAGTACTGATTGTCCCTGTAGTTTCGCCTGGCCAGAATGAATAATACGTTAAAGATATAACCTTTTGTGAATGGCTTCTTTCACTTATAATACTTTTGAGTTTTGAGTTGAATTATAAGTTTCGCTTATAATACATTTTGTGTTATTGCATCTATTAGTAATTTTTTTCATTTTATTGCTTTTAGTGTTTCATTTTTTTCCAGTATGTCATTTTATGAACACAATTCGTTTACCCATTTACCAGTTGACTGATACCTGAACTGTTTCTGGGTTTCTGCTATTATATAGAGAGCTGCTATAAACATTTGCATATAGCTCTTAATATAGACATATGTTTTCATTTCTCATGGGTAGATACTTAGAAGTAGGATTGCTGGGTCATATGGTCAATCTACTTTTTAACTTTATAAGAAACTGTCAAACCTTTTTCCAAAGTTTCTATACCATTTTGCATTCTCACTAGCAATGTATGAGAATTTAATCTGCTCTGCATCCAGACCAGCATTTTATATTGTTTGTATTTTGTATTTTATACATTCTAGTAAGCATGTAGTGTGGCATCTCATTGTGGTTTTACTTTTTGTTTCTCTAATGTCTAATGACGGTCGTGGATCTTTTCACATGCTTATTGATCTTTTTGATTCTTATGAAGTGTTCGTTCAAACCTTTTGACCATCTTTTCACTGGATTGTCCTCTTATTGTGTTGTAAAGATTTTTTAAAAAATAAATTCTGGATACAAGTCCTTTATTGGATATGCATTTTATACATATTCCCTTCTCAGTCTGTGACTTGTTCTTAACAGTTTTATTCAAAGATAAATTTGATAAAGTCCAGTTTATCATTTTTTTCTTTTATGCTTCATGCTTTTGTGGTTTAAGAAATCTTTGCCTAACACAAGATCACAAATACTTTCTACTGTGTTTTCTTCTAGAAGTTCTTTAGTTTTAGATTTTACATTTAGTTCTATCATTCATTTCAAGTAGATGTTAGTGTGGTGCAGGATAAACATTGAAGTTTCTTGTTTTATGAGTGGATGCTCAATTGTTCAAGCATTATTTGTTGAAAGGAATATCATTTCTCTTTTATAGCTCAAATTTTATTACTTAAAATTATTTTAAGATCCACATATTAAACTGATATGTGTAAAAGATTATATATTTCTAGAAGCATGCCTATTTACACTAGTTATTATTACTTTAGGAGACAGATATTCTCTTTGTTTAAATTGTTTCCACAAAGCATACCACGAAGTACAGAGGGGACATTAGTAACTATTTTATGATGATTATGGTATTCATTTAGGCCAATTTAAGTGAATTGGAGATCCTAATTTTCTCTATAAGGAGAAAATACTTTTTCATACAAGATTATTTTTATGGAGGCTTCATTTATGTGAAGTTTGTGCACCCATTTATTGCCATGATTATTCTTCAGTGAAACAAAATTCTGTGGTAGATATGCTGCTGCTGCTGGTTTTAGCTAAATTGACTAAATAGTTATAAATATACAAAACTCTATCTCTACCGTATATGAATTCAAACTGTATCAACAATTATAGAATACTATGCTAACATTTAATAAGAGAGCCCATATAGAAGAGAAATATAAATACAGCTATCAGATCAGTCTCATGTTATTTCAGCTTCAAGGAACCTCTCAGCCAAAATGGTTTCCTTTCTCTATAAATGTTGCAGGTGTTTCCTATTTTAAATGAGAGATTTTTGTAAAAACATTAAAATAAGATTATTTAGAGAACGATTCTTAGCTTGTTCAGATGATTATTTGGTTTTAAAAAATCAACCTGGAGTTCCTCTTAATTTTATATCACCATAACATTTATAAGAGATGTTTTCATTTACTGAAAGGTGATGGCTCTTCAGGAACAGTTGTTTCTTAAATCAAATGTGGAGCCATTATCACTAGAGGGCAGTAAATACAAACAGATTTAGTGGATTTGCTTGCACTAAGGATGTTTTCAGGATACTAGCATTAATCAAAGAAAGTACAGTTTTTATAATATGAAAATACATGTAACATTCTGTTATGTAAAATATTGGTTATGAATCAATTCTAGATTATTGTCTGCGTCTAAAATATTTTTAAGGCATTTGAAAGCAAAAGGGAGGCTGAGAAACACTAGTTTTCTGGGGCTATTCTGTTTAATATTTGAAGTTTAATTTTGCCTCAGAATTCTTCAAGGGACACTTAAAAATTGGATTTGCATTTGTTCAGGCTGAGCAGTACTGGATATATGAGAGACCCCCTTATATAGATTCGCTTCTTGATTAATAACTACCAAAACTTTTAATTCTAAGATGAAAGGTGTAAAATAAATGTAGATTGATTATAGGATAAAATATTTTCCAATAATATAAGTCCTACTGTAAACAGTGCTATTGCCCAGAAAACTCCTTATGTTGGAGAAGTCTAAGAGCTAATACACTTATTTTAAGCAATATTTCTTAAATATTTCAAACGCAATAATATAATGTACAGCTTAGAATTGATTATATTAACAGACCTATTATGTAAACTCTAGGCTAAATATAAAACAATGCCGGAAATAGTTTTTTTTGGCAATTTAGAGTACTGTGAAACCAGACAGCCTGGGTTCAAATCCCGGCCCTGTTACTTGCTACTGGCTTTGTGACCTTGAGCAAGCCACTTGACCTCTCTGAGCCTTAGCTTCCCCATAATTTAGTTTTCTTTTTCCCTATTCAAAAATTCATCTTTTCTCTCTTGACCTCTGTTACGAAGTCAATAATGACAGCATGTGTTATTGTATCAACAGTTCAACTCCATCAGCAGAATTTCAGATATCCTGAAATGTCCTGAAATGTTCAAAAGATTGTTAATCGCTTGGTTATCTGGTAAGGACTGAGAAAACAAGGAATAGCAGGGAAGTGGCCTCTGGAAATTCTGAGGGGTATTACTAGGAAAAAGCTGAAGAAGAACTAACTGAACATTATGGGAAATTATTTTTTTCTTTTTTGAGACAAGGTCTTGCTCTGTCATCCAGGCTGGAGTGCAGTGGTGCAATCATAGCTCACTGCAGCCTGAAACTCCTGGCCTCAAGCCATCCTCCCACCTCAGCACCTCCCACCTCCCACCTCAGTAGTATCTGGAACTACAAGCATGTGGCACCACACCCGGCTAATTTTAAAATTTTTTTGTAGAGACGGTTTCTGTATATTGCCCAGGCTGGTCTCGACCTCCTGGCCTGAAGGAATCCTCCCGCGTTGGCCTCCCAAAATGTTGGGATTACAGACATGAGGCACTTCACCAGGCCAAGAAACTATTTTTTCTATTTCAGCAGACACACTCGCATATATGTATATAAAATCATTTGGGCATTTGAGAGCAGTGGATTACGGATAAGAAACCTGAGCTATTGCTGTAACACTGCCCCTCAAGTTGTGTTGGCAGAAATTTTCTGGAGCTCAGTTCCTTGTCTGAATGTGTCGTCATCATTACATCTGCATGTGAGGGCAGCTGTGTCTTGTTCACATAGTACTCTCAAACATATGCATGTCTCACTGTATGGCAGGGCTGCCTGCCTGTGGGCACCTGCTTACTCACCCTGTCCAGGGATCTGACCATGGTAATAGTAACCACGGTTCTTTAATTCAAGGCACTGTAAAGTAGCAAAAAGATTGAGGATAAACAAATCCACTCCTAGATTCATACTGTTTATCATAGAGTTTGCATCAGCCTAATTATATGATGAGCTGTCATATACATACCATTAAGAGCTATGACTGGTTTGCATTTCAGTCCTGTCACCTGTGGAGCAAGTTATTGAATATTTAAGAAGGTCCATCTTTTCATGTTAAAATAGGAATAATACTTATGTTATTGGGAGGTTGCCAAGATTAGAAATAAGGTATATAAAGTTCTTTTTGCATAGTAGGTGCCTAGTAAATGTTGTAACTGATTAAAGTTTCTTCATTAAATTTGGCAAAGCCAAGTCTGACTATAAGAATTGTATCTCTCTGACCCTATTCAAAATTCTCTTCTAAATCATCTAATTCTGTCTGCAGATAGCAGCTACCATGGCAATAGGAAGGAGATTCTAGTCTCCTAGAAATGGAGATTAGGGAAAATGAAATGAATTTTAGTTTGACTCAGAGGTTTTTGAAAAGATTTCTTATTCCCTGGAAACTTTCCTTGGGACTTTTTACTCAATATGATTAAATAGTCTCCCTTATTGCAGCAAATTAGGAACTTACAGTTGAATCCTTTCACATCTAGCTCCTATTAGAGTGCCTGGCACATAATAGTTGCCAAATAGAAGTCTGTTGAATGAAGGGACCATCACTCACATTCAGCAGGGAGAAGAGGCTGTGGATGTCAGAGGGAAGGGAAACTGTATGTGTGTTTCTGCATAATGTTTTAAGACAAAGAGTATTATTCTAATATATGTAATCTGTTTTCAATGTTTTTGATGATTTTGCTGAGGGTGAAAACCCTCGTCCTTTCCTGTCGCCTACAGTCAGTGTAAAAATATTGATGTTTTGTTTCTGCATCAGCCAACAATCCTTTTGCGGCAATAGTACGCTAACTACCTTGAGAAATACAGGGACATGATAAGATACCTTTCTGGCCTCAAAGGTCCTCCACCCTGGATGAGGAGTCAAAGTTGAAGACAGTTGAAAAAAAATAAAATAGTGATTCTTAACACTGGGGAACATTCAGGAAATTTCCGGGGACAGTGATTGGGGAGTACTGCTGGTGCTTGGTGGGCAGAGGCCAGGGAGGCTAGAGGTCCTGGGATACATGGAACAGCCTTTCACCAGGGAGGTTTGCTGTGCGTCCCATACAACTTCCAAAAAGTCCCAGCAGCTATTCACATAGGTGAAAAACAAAATGCATTTATAATTCTCTGAGCCTAGAACCCAACTGCTTTTTCCGTATAAATATTAAATATTTTACATGGTTTTAATCCACACCAAATTTTCTAGTAATGCAGCAGTAGTGTATATTGTGAAGATGGCACGTTGTTACATTTGAAACCTTTCAAAGAATCATTCATCATTTCAGGAAAAAAGAAAATTCTTCTAACATAACAGCCCTGTATTCATTTTCATGCTACTGTTACTTTTGTGGTAATTCTCCACATAAGAGAAATCATAGCAAACCCTTAGATAGCACTTACTGTTCTAAGAGCCTTATGTATATGCACTAACTTAATCCTCACAACAACCCTGTAAGGTGGAAACTATTTTTCTCATTTTCCATATGAGTAAACTGAAGTATGGGAAATTTAAATAGCTTCCTCAAGGTCACACAGCTAATCAGGGATAGTAAGATCTAAGTTTTTGACTATATTTTAAAATGTAGTTGTGTACAAGTATTTATATTTTGTAGTATTTGATAGAAATTACTCATTTTTCCTTTATTTCACTGATAAAGCATTATACTGATTTTTTTAAAAAAAAAATCTACGTAGGGAGTATTTAGCCTATAGGTATTCAGTACAGTATTATGTAGGAAGTGTATTTAGGAATTTCATTTCAGGATAAATACTTGTTATAAAAAGTAGAAAGTAACTGAGTTTTAAGTTTGTCAATGAATAAAATTGATGGATGGATGGATTTTTTTTTTTTTAAAGGAGAGGGAGGGAAGGCAGTGAGCCTGACTGCAGAGTGTAATTTGCATTTAAATGACAAGGGGTATGACACTACCACCTATTCTTCAGGGAGCCTCACCAAGTATGCTTTGCCTAGGGGCCTTTGCTTTTGGCCACTCCTCACTTGATTTTCCCTTCTCTACCCTACCTCTCACCCCCCACTCCACATGACTTGTTCTCTTTCTCAGATCTCCTGGTATATGTCATCTCATCAGAGGGGCTTTCCATGATCATCTTACAGCAACCTCTATCCGTAATACTTATCCTTTCTTTCTCTCCATTGTGCTTATCGCCCCATGACGTATTATGTATTTATTAACTTAGTTGTGGAATATAAGCTGCAGGTGAGAAAGCTTTCTTTTGTTTACTCTATGTCCCCAGCATCCAAGGCAGTTCCTGACATAGAGTGGTTAATAAATATTGAATGAAGGGGCAGATGTAGAATAGTTAGAATATGGAAAATGGCTGGAATATTTGGTCCTAAGATGTACTTGAATGATTTAAATCTGACTGAGAAAACCAGTTTGAGGTTGGCAGAGTAGAAGAAGGAGGGTATTTTAGGCCGAGAATTTGGTAAGACAGAGATGGGATTGTCAGCTTTATGGTGAAGATGGAGGAATACTAGTCTTTCAGGAACAGAGCAAATGTAATAGAGCAGCTGAACATAGGCTTGGCGTTGGGGATTAGGGTCAGATGCGGCAGTCTGGAATTTACAGAGGGATGTGATGAAGCAGGCATTACTAGCTTTGAAGTAACAGGCTGTGGCTGGATTTGAGGAAAATTGATCTGGCAGTAGAGGTCAATATGAGACTAGAAGGGGAAAAGCCAGGGGCAAGAAGATGAGCTAAGAAGCAATTACAGCGTTTTGGCCCCGAGACATGGAACGCTGTGATGCAGTTGAAAGGAAATATTATATATATATATATATATATATATATATATATATATATATATATATATATATTTAAAACAAACGATAAACCAGGGAATTTTTTTAAATATTGGTATAATAATAGAATGATTATCATAATGCTCATTGTCTTTACCGTCTGATACCTATTTATCTTTTACTTTATACCATTTGTTGTTTCAAGTACTTTGCATATATTGTCTCATTTAATCCTCATTGTATCTGTTCTGGTTATTTATCGCTATGTAAGAAATCACTTCAAACCTAATACTTGAAATATGAATGTATTTTTATTAGTTTTCATGGCTTTCTGGGTTAACTGGTCTTGGCTAGACATTCTTGCTTGGCATTCCTCATGTGGTTGCAGCCCAGTGGTTAGCTATCTGAAAGCTGAACTGGCTGGATGGCTAAGATGGCTTCTCTCCCTCAGGTCTGGCTCTGGGCTGGGGTGGCTGGCATTGCTGACGACTGGCCAGGCATGTGTGCTCTTTCTTGTGCAAGCACTCTCTTGCACGCTCTCTCTTCACTGTCTATGAAGTTAACATGGACTTCTTATAGCATAGCCTCTCAGAGTAGTCAAACCTTTTTTTTAACCTAATGGCTTAGGGGTCCCAATAGCACATTCAAAGAAAGCAGGATGAGAGCTGCAAGATTTCTTATGACTTAGCCTCAGCAGTCATGCACCATCACTTGTTGGTTACACAAGCCAACTCAGATTCAATGTAGGACAGTGTGGCTCATTAAGAGTATCTTTGGAGACTAACTGCCATGGTAATCCACTTTACAGACGAGGAAGCTGACACACTAAAAAGATGATTTGTCAGTGATTGTGCACAAAAGATTTAAACTTGCAATTCTTGTTCTTAGTACCAGAGTGAACCTGGGAAAATCATTTTTTTCTCTCTAGGTCTCAATTTTATGTGGAAATGAGGGAATTAGAGGGGGTGATATTAAAGTTACTTTCTATTCCTCTCAGTCTTTTAAATATTTGGATTGAGATTACGGGAGGAGTAATGGTAAGGAACAAACCAAAAGAAACAGCTTTGGATAGGGCTTGCTAACAACGTTGAATGAAGGAGGGAAGGTGATGCCATATAGGGGAACATGCCGGGTTACTCAAGAATTCAGCTAGATGGTTTATATTAAACACCTGACAGTGTCTGACTCACACGAAACACCTGTTGAATGGTAGGAAAGAGTCACAGATTCCATCTGAGATACTGGAAGAAATATGGGCTCACTGACTGAAATGGAAGTAATTATACTAAGAACTACTTTAAATAGAAAAATGTCTCACAGTTTTCAAAAAGTTTGTCATGACTAGCAGGGCATTCGAGAGAAGAATCTTATATTTGGAAATATGGCACTAAAGTTCAAGTTAGAAGTGGTCATTGAAGAGTGTGGGCCTAGGACAGAGTCTCTGTGGAGATCTCAAGTTGGGATTCATAGAAGAAGTCAAAGGTCAGAGAAGTGGAAAGAAAACTAAAGAATTTCAGGATCCTGGGAGTTGAGGGAGAGTAGTAGGAATGATCAAACATGTGGAACACTTCAGAGAAGTAAGGGAGACCAGAGAAAAGGAGGACCTTAGTATTCCTCTGGGGGTGGCTTTAGTGGAATGTTGGAACTTTAATTTCTTCGTTTTGTAGAGGAGTAAGAGTGATGGAAGTGAATACAACAGATGTTAACAGCAGCAGAGGACTGTAGCTGCAAAGGACCAGTAGAAACTCAGAGAGATAAAGTGTTACAGGAGTGCTTACCAGAGAGCATGCTCTCTAAGACAGATGTGCAACATGTGGAAATAGTTAAATGCCAGGAAGACTGCAGAGTAACCACACCAGCAAATTGAAGCACAGAGTAGTAAGCACAGACTTTGAGATGGACAGGAGGTAGAATGCACAGAATTATATGCTAAAATAGACTGAAACCTAGTTTTTCCTCATTTCTCACCCTCAAGACCTCTTTAGTATTAAAGTTACAGGGTAATACTACACCAAACCGAATAGAAAATGCTGTTTTTCTAGAAAGAACTTTGATTTCTTATTTAACCCTCCTCATAAAATGTCTGATTACTCTTGAGCTCAATTCTGGGTTCGTAAGAGCCACTCATTCCTTTCTTAACTTTGTGTACAGTTATTAAAATGTTCTCTTCTGGCTGGGCACTGTGGGTCACACCTGTAATCTCAGCACTTTGGGAGGCCGAGGTGGGTAGATCCCCTGAGGTCAGGAGTTCGAGACCAGCCTAGCCAACATGGTGAAATCCCGTCTCTGCTAAAAGTACAAAAATTAGCCAGGCGTGTTGGTGGGCACCTGTAATCCCAGCTACTCGGGAGGCTGAGGCAGGAGAATCGCTTGAACCCAGGAGGCGGAGGTGACAGTGAGCTGAGATTGCGCCACTGCACTCCAGTCTGGGCGACAGCGAGACTCTGTCTCTAAATAAATAAATAAAATGTTCTCTTCTGATCAAAATACAGATCCTGAGTTCTATATACAAAACACTGCATTCCTTATGCATACACAGTGCCCTAGCTTTCAGATTTCCCTCCCCCTAGAATTGTAAGTGGTCCCCACCCCTGGATTTTGAAGGTCTTAGAGTTCAGTCATACATAACAATAGAAACAAAAGGAGCTGAGAGCAGCCATGCCACACAGGTGAGGGAATGTGTCATTGCCATCTGTGAATTCTGGACATTAGTCGTATTGTTTAATCCCTATGCTTTTATGTTGGAAGAGGGGAGAACTACAGTTATTTCTACATCACCAGGGAGCCACTTGTTTTGAATTTGAGAGAGGGAAGCAATTAAAATGCTCGATTGCCATTTTTGAAGCAGTTTTTATTTGGAAGGAAGGGAACCCAGAGGACATTAAAATTCATAGAAAATGTCCTCCAAAAGGATGGGCCATTCTTAAGAATGAACTACAAATTTTGAGGAGTTTTATGGTCATTATTCATCACTGTGAGAGGGAAGCCCCATTCATCTTTTCTCAGGGTGGCTTCAGAGCTGCAAGGATACCATTATTCAATGGCGTTTGTCGGGTGAGGAGAAAGCCTCCTCCCCAGAGGCTGGGCCTTGCCAACCAATCCCAAAGCAGCCTGCACCGAGGCCACACCCCCTCACCTTATAGGCTGAGAGCTGGAATGTGATTGGTGCAGAGTTGGGGTTTTATGGGAGGGGCTTCTTGTCACTCTTCCCGGCTTCCCTGCAGTTCCTTATTTGGTAGCTTTTGACAGGACTGGCCTTTCTTGCAACTAAGCATCTTGACATACATTATTCATTAAGCCCTGGAGCTCGGGAGAGAAAAATGCAGACCCTTAGATCTTTAGCTATTCCTTTATCACGTGGATTTTCTTTATTCAGAATAGTTGCTGAATTTTGTGCCATTCTGGAGTCTTACAAATGGCATGTATTCGATGGGAAGACAGCTGGATGGGATTTAATGCGAGGCTTTCTTATGTGTACTTAATTACCAAAAATCTTTAAAAACTCATACTCTGCGTGGCTTGTGGAGGTTGTTAAAGTAGCGAGATTTTGAAGCTAAATACATTTTAAAGCTTACTATATATATACATATATATATATTATATATATATACACACATATAATCAATCAAAAATGCCTGAAGCAAACTATTTACTGTCAGTGTCTTGGGGCTACATAAAGGTAAGATTTATTTAGCTTTTGAAAACTTCTTACTCTGATTACATAATTGATAGTTTTAACAAATTACAGTAGAGTCTAAGCTTTCTAAGCAATTTTGTATTCTTTCCTTACACATGAATTAGGAAGAAATATGTGTTAATAGTGGTCAAGACTGTATAACTTTCATCAGTTGTAGTTTGCATGTTAAAATAGCTTTTTAGATATGCAGTAGTTCTTCTGTTTGTCATGTGATATATGTTTGAATTGTGCTTGAAAAATATATGGTAATTAAATACATTCATTGCAAATAAATTATTGGGCCAAATTACTTATACTGATTTTTGGATTCCAGTTAGTATGTTGCACATAAAGTTTATAAAATTAATTTGTGGCTGTTTCTAAAAATCTGTACTACTTTAACCTGATGAGGAATACGTTTTTTTCACCTTTAGTTATAAAGCCCTAGGTGATATTAAAAATTGACATTACTTGACTATTTAAGTGATATTAAAGTGAAAACTTGATTATTATACTTGCAAAACTGAACAGAGTTTTTATTACACTGTTAGTTTTGTGAATCTCAAGAAATGAATAAGCAATTTAATAAGATGTGTCCATGCTTGGCAGGCTTTTTGCATGCCCTGTGGTAACATTAGCATTGTGGTCCTGTCTCCACAATAGAAGGAGGTAGAAAAATCTTATTCAGTCCTAAATGAAGCATCACTTCACAGATTGAAGTTTATCCTTGGATATTTCAGCCAATCACAACACATTTTAAAAGATTCATTTTCTGTTACTCTGAGGATTTTTAGATTGGAGTGTTTGTCATTTGCTTTGTTTCTTTCTTTTTGAAGGACAATTTCCCCTTTGTTTTAGAGATTTACTTGAATTCTAAAAAAAATAGAAAACTTATTTCAGTATTGGTTTTCCAAGTAGTGGTGATTCCTTACCTCCCTTTAAATCTGTGGATGATTCAGATTTTTAAAATGTTTTTTAAGTATATAGCCTTCCATTATTTGAATTTTGTTAGCCATTTCTTGGCTAAAAATCTTCAGAAATACAGAAAAGTATAGAGAGTAATATAAGAAGCCCTCATTATCCCCCAGAATTTAGCTGCTAGCTTTTAGCCAGCTCACAATTGATGTATTTTTGAAGGGCTTCACATTTGTTCTATGATTATGAACCATTTGTACTATGATTATGAACAATACTGCCAAGAATCTAAAGATAGAATTTTAGTACTATTCTTTTTGAGGAAAATTTTTCCTGGACAGCTTTATGTTTAATACTGTACCTTTAAAAACATGTAAAAATGGAAAATATAGATATATTTGGTCTTAGGCATTTTGAAGGATTTATTTTTATGCAGTCAGTGGAGTATTTGTTTAAATAACTTTGAATACTGATACCTGCCAAACTTATAATGCATCACAGTGCAGCATATTCAAATGATTTTTAGCAGAACATTGTCAGGAAAAAATAAGCAAATTTTCTTACTATTGGACCCATACCACCTCCTTAAATATATATTGGGAGGATATATAACATACCCAGTAGCACATTGGCGTGATGTAGAAGTATAGGAGATTACATTTAAGAACATTTTTATTTTGTTTTATTATTTTAGTTTGCTTCCTGAACAATCTTAAATGCAGAATGTAAATTGAAGAATTGCATTTCTGAAAAGCAAAATACGTTATTCAGATTCAACTGCATTTTTACTTTCCTTTATGCCTTGACTGCTGTATACATTCTGATGTATAATGAGAACAAAGGATTCGAAAGCATTCACTTAGAAATCCTCCCCTGTTTTCTCAGTTGCAACCCTAAATCTGTGTATTGTTTTCAGACTACTTAGTCCAAAAACATTTAGAAATTCATCAGTGGAAAATATTTAGAGGTCACTTACAAAAATAAACTAAATGCTTAATTAAATGGTTCTGCATTTTGCAATCAGTTCTTTTCAAACAGCAGTTTAATGTTTTGTCCCTTCTAAGTTTATTAATTGAGAAATATGATGGGATTCCCAGAAGACTACATTGTATTAGCTTTAAATCAGTCCTTCCCCCTTTGGTAATTTTATGTAGTTATCTTAGTAAATATTATATAATTATTTTTAGATGAGAGATTTGTCATATTTTTAAATGTTTGTTGAATGATCTAGTGCATTTTTTAAGTACATCTAGCTATGCACTCCAAAACCAATTTGTGAGATCAACTACCAGTTGAGAAAGCACTTACGGTAATTTTTGTGGTTATTAATTTAGCTTCGCTGGACTGAAAGTTTTGTATGGATAGCAAAAAAGGAAAACAATGTTAATTCCTTTTAGAAGATACCCTTGTGTTATAACTTCATGTACTCTTGAAAATTATCTTTAGGAAATTCCTTATACTGTCTCCCTAGGGAAGAGAGGTGATTCCTTCAAATATTGTCTTTTATAATTATGTTAAAATGAAATGTTGACTTCCTTGGAGTCCCTTATAAGCCTTGGTAGGGAGGTGGGCGTGTGATGGAGGATTTCTCCAATCCATGTTTTTGTGTTTTAAACAAAGGCTGGAAAGTAATCTGGGAATAATGTATATGATGCAGAAAGAAGATAAAAATGGAACATGCAGTATGTCACTTATCTAGTCTGTACAATATTTAGATTCCTTTCACTGGCTTTTTTCTTCAGTTGTCTGTACTAACTAACTGGCTATTTTGGTGAATTGTTTGAGCAAACTGCCAGGAGAATTACACTTTATTCTTTATATTCTGTTAGAAAAATCCAATAATATATGTAGCATATCTGCAGGTAGCATCCACATTTTCTACTTAGGTGTATGGCAACATAATCCATATACTAGGTTGTGTGCAAGTTAGAAGATGAACCTGTGATAACTGGGTCTTTATCTGTCTTTATCAATCACCCCTAGAAGGCTTCCCTTGTTTCACTTTATTGAGAGAAGTACAAGGGAGGGCAGCAGTTCCTGTATAGACTGCTGAGATTCTAGCAATGGTGAAAGCCTTGCCTCTTCCTCCATCTTTTATTAAAAAAGGACTTTGTCATGACCAGGTAGTTCTTAATAGCAACTTTTAGCTCATAACATGAACAATTTTAGGTCAAAGAGATATTTCATTGAATATGTGTTTAAAATGTTTAGCAGACTCTTTTCTTTGGAATATGCTTTGCCTAATGAGTATATTTTTCCAAGTGAATTTATCTGTAAAGCAAAGATTTTTTATTACTATTATACTTTAAGTTCTGGTATACACGTGCAGAACGTGCAGGTTTGTTACATAGGTATACACATGCCATGGTCGTTTGCTGCACCCATCAACCCGTCATCTACATTAAGTATTTCTCCTAATGCTATCCCTCCCCTAACCCCCTACCTACTGACAGGCCCTGGTGTGTGACGTTCCCCTCCCTGTGTCCATGTGTTCTCATTGTTCAACTCCCACTTATGAGTGAGAACATGTGGTGTTTGGTTTTCTGTTGCTGTGTTAGTTTGCTGAGAATGATGGTTTCCAGCTTCATCCATGTCCCTGCAAAGGACATGAACTCATCCCTTTTTAAGGCTGCATAGTATTCTACGGTGTATATGTGCCACATTTTCTTAATCCATTCTGTCACTGATGGACATCTGGGTTGGTTTCAAGTCTTAAGCAACGAGTTTTTTTAAACCTGTGTATGCATGACATTTTAGTTGTGCTTTTGAGACATAGCTATGGTTTCCCATACTAATGCTATTCCAAATTCTTTATGGGATTTGAGAAAGAGGAGCTAGCAATTTAAGTAAGTATTTTTATGGTCATAACTATAGTCAAATCCTTCATCTGTCTGACCTGCAATGATAAAAATCAGCTATTACTATAAAAGGCACAAAAGTTAGGGACTGAGTGCCAGAAAGTGAACTGGGAGAAGGAATTCAAATAATATTGAGCATCTACTATGTGCCAGGCTAAATAGAAGACACTTTCTATATTAGCTCATTAAATTATTTGATAGCCCATAATTTACTTAAGAAACTATAACTTTGTAAAGAGGGACAGAAAAATGTTTGAACACTATTATAAATGTCTACCAATATTCTTAGAAGCCCAAAGTTTATTTTTTTTCACAGGTTATAAGATATAATGCCGAGTGAACACAAGCAGTAACCCACGTTCTGTATACCACCTGATGCCAGTTTTAAAAATATGTATTCACATACAAGGGTAGAAAAAAGGCATAGAAGGAAATTTGACAAATTATCTGTGGTTATCTTCCAGCGGTGGAGATTTACATTATTTTCTTTTTTTCGATATAGCTTTCTAAATTTTCTATAGCACATGTACATTTTATAATTAGAAAGGAGTTATAAAAACATGTGAACAAAGAAGTGAACTTAGTGTTCCTAAGTTTGAGACTAAGCTCTCTAGACCAGTAATTTAACAACCAGAATTTGTACTGGTCATGCCAGTTCTTTGTTTTTGACTACGCTGGAATGCGAATACACATCTCTCTCATCCAACAGTACATTGAAATGGTTGAGGGTTTTTTGTTTGTTTTGATAACAGTTAAATGCTGAGTTAAAACCTAATCTAGATGGTCTGTAAGATTGACTTTGGAAGTTATTTAGCAAACGGTATAGAGTCAGGCCATCTTGGTATGAATTATGCAGAGAAGCAAAATAGTTCTAAATAAATACTGAGTAAGAATTATATTTCAAACATTACTAAAATATAAACTCAACACTTACCTTCATACTTAAATGAGAATTTATGGTGAAATTCCAAATTTTAAAGGCTAATCTAATGATTAGAGTAAATGCATCTGACATATTTTTCTCATCAAGTATCTAACAGCAGTTACTCTATGTATAGAAAAAATATATTGTTTCTGTATATTAAGGCAAATATTGAAGGCTTATTAAAAGGCCTTGTCGGGCTGTTTTCAGAGTTAAAGGACTCTGAAATGCCTAATGCTTAAGAAACAGCTGATGGGGGTTAGGGAAGTGTAAAATCTTGGGGAGTTTTGGATACTGGTAATGCCATGTGGTGCTGGTAGGTTAATTCCAGTGTTTCTTTCAATGAAATAGGCACTGTGGCATCAGTAATAAAAATTGTGAAGTAGATTATTGAAAATTGACCTGTTTCCTATTTAGTGACTTGGGAAAACGGTAAATTTGGTGGATGTTGAGAACCAATAAATGTTATACTCTTACTTGAAAAACAACTTTTAAAAAGAAACATTATACAGTATTTATTTAGATATTTTACTTCTCCATAGTTCTAGAAGAGTACTCAAGTCTATTAAGTTTTGCTTTGGAGTAAAAGACTAAATTTTAAGACCTTGATCAGTATATATATATTCATTTCTGCTCATAAATTGATGAAAGCATTCCATGTTTTATTGTATGGCAACACTTTTATGTGCTATAAATTAGTTTCTCTCTTCTCTAAATAACTAATAATAAATCTTAATTTTTAATTTGCTTTTCTTTGCTTATTTCTCCTGATTTTCCCTTCAGTCCTTGAGAGTCTAAATTTGTGCTGGTCAAACTGGTGGCCATGAGCCACATGTGATTATTTAAATTAAAAGTAGTTAAAATTAACTAAAATTCAAATTTTGGCTTCTCATTTACACTAGCCACATTTCAAATGCTTAGTAACCACCTGTGGCTAATGACTGCTCTCATTGGAGGCACAGATGATGGTGTTTTCCCTCATTGAAGAAAGTTCTGCTGGAAGGCACTATTCTAAATTGTCAGGACAAGTTAAAAATTCTTCGGGCATATCTTCCCGTATCTCAGAGTATGCATTTGTATTTCACTTCAACTTTCCTCTTCTATTATTTCATTTTACTTTTCTGTTTTTCAGTTTAAAAGGATGCTTAATCGGGAGCTCACCCATCTCTCTGAAATGAGTCGGTCTGGAAATCAAGTGTCAGAGTTTATATCAAACACATTCTTAGGTGAGAATAACAACATGCAATTAAAAATGTTTTCTTCAGTTGTTTGCTTGTTTTTATAGGAGGATTGGGGTGCCAACTCATTTTGGAAACCTAACATTTTGGAACTTCTAACAAGTGTTAGAAGTTCTATTTGTTTTCATTTGTCATATTAATAATTTGACACTATATGCCTCTGAATTTTAGAGTTGCAGGTGAAAAACTACATGTTCTTAGTTTTATTTAGGACTTTGGGAATTCTCAAATTAAGGTTATATATTGCCATTTTTTCATAGTACCAAACTGTAAAATATATTTTATAGAGAGATCTATTCATGTATTCAACCAATTCTTATTAAATGCCAGCCATTGTTGGGCAATAGGTGTTGAATGATGAATTAGAAATGATTCCTACCCTCGATGAATTGACAGTCTCGTGGACATCAAGCCTAGTAAACTGGTGGTGGATAAAATACAAATGCTAAATAAAAGTTTGCTAATAATGGCTGAGTTTGGTGTCCTGGGACAACTCTTGTACCTCATCCACAGAAAGAAAATGCAGTAAATAAAGGGCAGTAATTTGAACATATCCTGGACTTACTTTCAAAACAAAATTGCTGTTATATATAGTTAACATATTAAACACTTACAGAACGTGTTCTATGTACAAGGATGAGTTAGAGTTGTTTATCACTGCCTTGAAATCGTGGATGAAAGTATGAAGACATGTTAGGTCTTTTACTATAGAACACAATTAGCTTATGTGTGTATTCAGTTATCAGGTAATATTTACGATTCTCTATACTCCCATAAAACCTGGGGACTTAACCCTTATCTCACTATCATACAGAAATAAAAAGTAGCAGAATTAATCTAAGTCATCCAAAACCTGCTGTTTCAACTCCCACAGTGTTACCCATTTCAGTTAGCTGTTAGTTTTATATACTGCTGTTTTCATGACATTTGTATATAAAGTTTCTACCATTTCAAAGTACGTATTGAAACTGGAGTCCTTAGTTGGCAAGAACAATTTTCAGTTCATTAAGTCAATTTCAGATAGGAATGGAATTGATGAACAGTGGAAATAACCACCTGTTGTGTATTCTCTGAGTCGGCTGTCATGCTAAGTCTTGCAACATTTTTTATTAGGACATTGTATCAAAGAGGTAACCATGGAATGCATTTGATATTATTATTTTGTAGTGGAACTTATTTGCTTAATTTTGTGTTTGAAGATATCAAATTAAGTCCAATTCAAATGTAAATACTGAACTCTCTAAAAGGAAAATTTTTAGTTGGGAACATTTCCTGGAATATATAATGATCAATTATAATCCTTCCAGTTATGCATATGATGATATAAAAACAGATAGAATTAATAATAAATATAGAACATTTTCTGAATTTCTCAAGATAAGCAACATGAAGTGGAAATTCCTTCTCCAACTCAGAAGGAAAAGGAGAAAAAGAAAAGACCAATGTCTCAGATCAGTGGAGTCAAGAAATTGATGCACAGCTCTAGCCTGACTAATTCAAGTATTCCAAGGTTTGGAGTTAAAACTGAACAAGAAGATGTCCTTGCCAAGGTATGATGATTTCAAAGATCAGGATCATAAATATTAAATGATGCCCTTTTATGAATTTTCACTTCTAGTCTGTTGAATAGATAGAAAAGTTTATTAATTGGAGGTTTTATTTTTTGTTTTTTGTTTTTTTTTTGAAGGGCAGGCATTTTATAAAGCTCTTGTAAAGTGCCTTAGACAGGTGGTTTGGTATGTATGTTTTAGGGGCTTGGGGGGTGATTATTTGCATCTTCATTTCATTGTTTGGCCTTAAAGAGTTAGAAATCTGTCTTGTCTTCTGGGTTTTAGGAAAACAGTTAAGATTTTGTGAATAGATTTTATCCATTAAATGCTTTGTGATTGATACTTAAAGTACATAAATATGTTGTAATGTCAAAGTCCTAAGGTTAAGCCATACTATTCAGTTTTCAGTACATTTAAGTAAATGTGCCTAAAGTTTGCCTATGCTTACATGGTGTGTCTGTTAACATTTAAAATGGATCATTGTTTAAAAAATCTAACAATCTTTACACTGAAGTCTGTTTTTTGGGGGTTTTTTTTTGTTTTTGTTTGTTTGTTGGTTGGTTGGTTGGTTTTGAGACGTAGTCTCACCCTGTCGCCCAGGTTGGAGTGCAGAATGCATTGGCGCGATCTTGGCTCACTACAACCTCCGCCTCCCGAGTTCAAACAGTTCTCCTGCCTCAGCTTCCCAAGCAGCTGGGATTACAGGCACACACCACCACACCTGACTAATTTTTTTATTTTTAGTAGAGACGGGGTTTCACCACGTTGGGCAGGCTGGTTTCGAACTCCTGACTTCAAGTAATCCGCCCGCCTCAGCCTTCCAAAGTTCTGGGATTACAGGCTTAAGCCTCCATGCCCGGCCACCTAAAGTCTGTAATTTTTCAATGATTGAGTTCATTGAGTCATATTTTACTCTACTTTCTAATTTTTTGGTATCTTTTTTTTTTTTTTTTTTACTCTAGGAACTAGAAGATGTGAACAAATGGGGTCTTCATGTTTTCAGAATAGCAGAGTTGTCTGGTAACCGGCCCTTGACTGTTATCATGCACACCATTTTTCAGGTAATGTGGTTGAGTTCTATTACATTTCTTTTATTTAGGAACTTAATGTCCAGTCTGTAGCTTGTGCATACATTTTGTCTTTTTTAATATTTGCCATCTTTTGCTTATTTTTATACTTTTATCCTTATTTGCTCCTTTGCCAAGGGACAAGTAAAGATACAGAAAGGTGGAGTGTGTATAAACCACAAATACATCAATTTTGTTATTTTTTTGCATTTAAGATAAAGATGTAATATAGCCAAGTTGAAGCAATTTATTAAAATAATAATTTAGACATTATCTTAGTCATCTGAACCTGACTGGCATAGAAAATGGAGTACTAACTTTAAAAAAAATGAATAAAGCCCCTGCTGGCTAACCTGAGAATATAGTTTTTTCAGTCACTTTTTTGTGTCCTGCTTCTTTCTCCGTATCTATTTCGTGCTCTTATTGATGCTTTGCTCCAGCTCAGGATGGGATTTAAATGAGAAGTTGAGGCTGTTGTAGATACCTTGGGACTGGAATGGGAAACTCCAGCCCTAGAGAGGATGTTGATTTTCAGTTGGTGTGATGCAGGGGTTGAATTAATAGTGCTTGACTGGAGCTGCCTCCATGATAATGGGGCACAGAAACTTTTAGAGTTGGCACCTCATTCCTGACACCATACAGCTAGGGCGTAGTATTCTTGGGTTCCAGCAGGACAACCCAACTTTGGTTTTGTCCCAAAGTCCCTGGATCTTCTCAAAGGTTCCCATTTTCCTCACTAGACATGTGAGAGTGCAGTTGCCATTTCCAGGTTATCCATTGGCAATACTGGTGTGTGTGTTTTTTTTTCTTAAACATACTCTATGGTGAAATTGTTTACATAAAGACAAAAATGTTAAAATGATTTTTTTTTCCCTACAGGAACGGGATTTATTAAAAACATTTAAAATTCCAGTAGATACTTTAATTACATATCTTATGACTCTCGAAGACCATTACCATGCTGATGTGGCCTATCACAACAATATCCATGCTGCAGATGTTGTCCAGTCTACTCATGTGCTATTGTCTACACCTGCTTTGGAGGTAAATCTGTTTTCTGAAATTTCAAGAACACTAACTTGCCACTCATAAAGGTCTATTAAACTTTTATCTGAAGGGTTTTCAATGGAGAAAATAATTGGATTCATTGGAAGTATAATTTATTGACTTATGGGGGAAAATGCTGTGGTGAATAGACAGTCAAGTCTTTGATGGATTTTGCTTGTGACAGTTGGTCACAGATTTAATGATTGATCTGTTTATGATGTTGCTTCTTTGAAATGATCCACTGGACATTTCATAAAGCACATCTGGCTTATTCACTTTTTGTTAATTTGTTTTCTTGAAATGTAGTCTGACGGCTTTTATTTATAGGCCAAAGAACGTTTTATAAAACATGAGCAATATATTGATATTTTTCATAGAATTATATTAGAAGGAAATACTTTAATTTTTCTAAATCCTAAGAAGTTATTTCGTTAGTTGTTTACTAAAGCAATTTGATTTTCTTAAAATATATTTTTATTTATGTCTGGAGGCATTTTTGGTTGTTTACAACTATCACATTTTTAGTTGTACATGATACTGGCATCTTGTCGGTAGAGGCCAGGAATTCTGCTAAAAATCCTACAATGCACAGGACAGCCTCCCACGCAGTTATCGGGCCCAAAATGTCAATAGTGCTAAAGGTGAGAAACCCTGGTTTTGATGAAAGAAAAGAAAAAAATTGCTCATGTCTTACTAATTTTATGTACATTTTCAAAATATTCTTAGACATCTTAAATACTTAGAAAATAAACTATTATTTTATTTTAAAAGAATTTCAGAGTTTTAAAATAATATTTTAAAAAATAGTGAATAGAAAACATTTGATCATGAGATGTAATAAAATTAGATACAATGTTTTCCAAGATTATACTTCAAAAGTTCATAAGTATGTAAGACTCTCCCTTGACACATTATAACACATTTTGAAGCTCCATTTTGTTTTCCATTTAAATTCTAGAGATTTCTCATTTGTTTATACTTTTAATTCATATCATTGTAGAACAGTAATATTATCTATATTGTCTGATTTTCCAGGCCGTGTTTACAGATTTGGAGATTCTTGCAGCAATTTTTGCCAGTGCAATACATGATGTAGATCATCCTGGTGTGTCCAATCAATTTCTGATCAATACAAGTAAGTAAACTTTATTTGTGCAGAACACATTTTTCCTTTGTACATTTTAGAATGACTAAGGATCTCTATAAACTCAGGGTGCTTCCAGAGCCATAATGTTCTTTTGATATGTGTATATATGTGTTTTAGTGATAGTGCATGTTAATGTAATTTAACTGAAAATTATTACTGTATCCCTTGAGGCATATGATATTTGAAAATTGTGTTCCAGTTCTCTTTAAAAGTAATATATTGCTGTGTTAAAGGGTAATTAAAAATGAAAGTGTGCAGAAAGATTTAGAAAGTTATATTGGCCTTAAAGTTTTAAATTAAAAAAACTTATGAGAATTAATGCTAAGTGTTCCTCACTTTATGTAGGTCATCATTTAATCCTCTACAGAGGCCATAACTTCCCTTCTTTCTCCATGCCCAGCCCCTGTTCTTTCCTTTTTAAAATATTCTAATAAGGGTAACAGGAACTTCTCTCTTAATATTTTTTCAACTATTTAGTTTTTTCTCACTGTTCACATCTCATCTTATAAGAAGTCATCACTGAATTTGGAAATATAAGGAATGGTAGAGACTGTTTAATATGGAGCATCCCTGACATTGCTGCACAGAAAGCCTCTGTAGGGAATGTTTAGGTAATGCTTGAGCTATCCCTTAGTAAAGAGATTTAGGTTTATAGAAATTCTGTTTGGTACTTGAAGTTAATTGGTAAATGATTTAAGTGAACTATGACTTAATGCCCTCCCATAGGTAGATTAACATCATAAATTCACTTTTATATATAAAAACTATGCAAAGTTGTTGAAACTGTTGTATGTTTAAGAGTCCACCTTTTATGTTTGCTTGAGTCTGTGGATGATAGTCTTCTCATGCCTATAACAATCTAGCTATAGAATTATTTATGTATTCACCATTCATTTCCTGTCTTTGCTGTATCTAGATTTAAAGAAGGAATGTAAAGGTAACCTTGCTTTGAGAGATTTAATTCAGAGTTTTAGGATTATTCACCTATTTTTATATCTTATAATGGCCTCTGGACTATCCTATAGCAAAATATACTCTAGTGACTCATCCATGTAGAGGATTGGAAAAGTCAGGAATTTCCTGATGTGTGGTTAGTCAAGTATTTTTTTTAGAAGTTTAGTTTAGGGACTTATTTATCCAGATTAGACAGGATAACATTTCATGTTCTACCTACCTATGAGTACCTATAATGGGGTACTTTTAGAACTCATCAAAGCATACATATAAATATTAATACACATTGGATGCAGCTCCCTGCATTTACATTGTATCAGTGGGGAGGGTTCATGATGTCCTTTCTGAGAAGAGCAGGGAGGTCATGCAATACAGTGCATGCTGCATGCTGGCACTTTACATGAGCCTGGCCTGATTTGTTATTTTGATGCTTATGCATGTCTTGGGATATTCTGAATTTTATTAATTTTTAGTAAATATATAAAATGTTTAATTTTTGTGTTTAAGATATATATATATGGATATGTATGTATGTATGTATGTGTATGTGTGTGTATGTAATCACCAAACATTCAGACTGGTATGTTTTCTTTGCATTCTATTACATACCATGTTATATATTCCCTTAGAATTAAGAGTAGATTTAGAGAACAAATTAAAACAACTGATAGAAAAGTCGCTGTCTTCCAAGTACTCTGATGTATTTTTTAAGAATAATGAGGACCTGCTCTATTCTTCATTCTTTTGAGCCCTTAAAGCAGCAGTCCCCAGTGTTTTTGGCACCAGGGACTCGGTTTTGTGGAAGACAATTTTTCCATAAACTGGGAGAGTAGGGAGAGAATGGTTTTGGGATGAAATTGTTCCACCTGAGATCATCAGGCATTAGTTAGATTCTCATAAGGAATGCACAACTTAGATCCCTTGCATGAGCAGTTCACAGTAGAGTTCACGCTCCTAGGAGAATCTAACGTCCCTGCTGATCTGACAGGAGGCGGAGCTCAGGCAGTACTGATGCGGGCTTGCCTGCTGCTCACCTCCTGCTATGCAGCCCAGTTCCTGACAGGCCACAGACTGATATTGGTCCACGGCCTGTGGGTGGATTGGGGACCCCTGCCTTAAAGGGCACTTGGGCTTTGGCTGGCACCTGGAGGACCCTGGTGGGCATCAGGGTCCCTGTGCAGTCTGCCATTTAAGCTAACAAGGCCTCAATCTACAGATGAATCTGATACTCTAAAGTTTGAGAACCAATGAAATAGTGGAGGAAATTGAAGAAGATAATTGTATCTCCTTAGGATGTCTGTTTAAAGTCATTTTGCTGGTGACCTGCCTGGGATGGAAGGATAACGAATCCTGCTTCTGCAAATTCTTTGTTATTTAGTAATATTGTGATGATCTCCTTTCTGTGTGACCAAAGCAACATAGGGAAGTTCACAGTTGCCAGAGTAGCTTTGGATTGCTAAGGGTTTTTTTGAGGGTGAGGTATGATGAGGCTGTGTTATTCCTGAGGGAATGAATCAGCATTGTCACTTTGTACAGGAAAGTATCCTAGGGTTGCTCAGAGCCCCGGGGCATTATCAAAATTACTGCCTTAGTTAGCTTAGTTTGGCTAGGGATCATATAAGACAGAATTATCTTCCCAGCATGCAGTAAAGGAGTCCTTCCAATAACTTGTAAACTTGTAATATGTAGCCTCATGAAATATTTTATCAAAATTTGTGCTTATTTTTAGTTTGCAGTAAACCTTTTTAAAATTTTGACTTTTTAGATTTTATCTTTTATGGATGGCTTGAGCATCCGTTTGTCAAGCCAGCACATTCTCAGCTCTTGGCTCTGAGCTGGAGCTGCCATCCTGTCCAAAGCCTGCAGCTGAATCCATATTTCTCTTGATAAAGAATTCTAAAGACCTCTGATTACGAATTTATAAACCCATAGTTGGTTACTTGTCTTACTTTAAGGAAGCTACGGAAGCACTGAGAGCTTAAGGCACGTGAGGGGCGCTGGGAATTCCCTTGGCTGGTTCCCAGTGCAGTTAAGCCTCCTGCTTCTTACATGTGCTCTTCGTTTTTCTTAGTTATTTCAGTTGTTTTAGCTTTAGGTGCCACATGATTTTATGTATTTACACTCACTGAAAGCATGCTGGAGGTACTGCAAGCAGAGAGAGCCTTTCTACCTGGTAGAGTTGGTTAAGCTATACTAAATGATTTGAGTGTGGGGACTGTGAATAGAATTTAGAGAAATGGAAATTTCAGGTAGGAAGCTGCATAAATTTTTTTTAAGGACAATGCATATAAATAAATCCATAGACCAGGTGCAGTGGCTCACTCCTATAACCCCAGCACTTTGGGAGGCCAAGACAGGTGAATCACCTGATGTCAGGAGTTCGAGACCAGCCTGGCCAACAAGGTAAAACCCTGTCTTTACTTAAAAAAAACAAAAACAAAAACATTAGTGAGGCATCGTGGTGCATGCCTGTAATCCCAGCTACTCAGGAGGCTGAGGCAGGAGAATCGCTTGAACCCGGGAGGTGGAAGTTGCAGTGAGCCGAGATCATACCATCGCACTCCAGCCTGGGCAACAAGAGTGAAACTCCATCTCAAAAAAATACATAAATAAATAAACAAATCCATAAAATGTAAATAGCATCATGAAATTTTGAATGTAAAATGCTGGAGGGTATATTTAACTTAGCTTTGTTTTCTGAAAAAAATAGTATCAAAAGTACAGAATATAGCATTAAATTTTACTTGGAAAATGAATTATTTTTGTTAATAGCAAAGATGCCTAAGTTTGGGGCAGAAAGATTTATTCACATTAGTGATACATTCAAAGCATGTGGTTTTTGGTTTCCAAGAGCAGAGGCATTTCATTATATTAAGGTTAAGATGATCTAGCTGTCAGTATACACTTTTTTATTTCTCTACTCTTATTTTGAAATTAAAATTTTCATAGCTACACTAGTAGATTATATGTAGAATTTTATTTTTCTGCATAAACTCACACCTTCAAAATAAGGATAAACTCATTTTTATCAAATGTGATTATATAGATATAGCTACAGAGATTATTTTATTGAATAAAAATGTACTGCAAGCCTACTAAATATTATAATAAATATTGTTCCGGGCACTCGGAACACATGGGTGGACAAGACAAATCCCTGGCTCTTAAGAGCTGGCATTCTGCTAGAAAAGGCAGAGCATGATAAGTGAATTTGTGGCATGTGATAGTACTAAGTGCTATGGAGGAACATAATGCAGGGTGAGGGCAGAGAGAGTGGATGAGTGGAGTGATGAATGAGGCGGTTTCCTTGGCAACTAAATATTAAGTTAAAACCACCACTTACCTCTGTCATTTCATGGAGAAATGTTTGTTTCTGAAGTCCTTTTGAAGACTTATGTTTATTTCACTTGTAACTTAGAGACATAGTGTAGCATGCTGTCATTTTCTAACTCAAGGCTAAGCCTAGCTAAGCTGTAAGAACAGTGAGTATAAGTCTTACTTACAGGATACATATCTATAGTGTCTGGCCCAGTCTTAACTGTTTCAGCTCCAGGTCTTAATGTTGGCTGTCATCTGCCATATGGACTCCATCATAAGACACAAAAAGGCACAAAACCTAGTGGGCTTAGTTGGATTTTGGAGGCAATGTATTCCTTTGTGTGTGTTATTCTGGCTCATGTACTAAGTGAGCTGAAAAGCTGCTAGTTTAAATGGGGCACGGAACAAGAGAGTGTCAGAAAAACTCCTAGTTTTGAGTGGGGCTCTGCAACAGGTCCAGCCTGCTGTGCAAGCTGGTTTGCACATGGGCCACATGATCCAGCAGATTTAATGATGCTTGGAATGTCAGTGTCAGATAGGAATGTTGTTTGGAGCCTTTGATAGAGCCCTCTGTGTGAATCACAGCACAGACTCTGGAGCAAGACCCTGCCATCATCCAAAGAAAGATAACTACTCTCCTTTTGAGACACAGATATAGGCCTGCTGCTGGGCCTTAGGAGATACTGATTGACCATGGGCCACCAAGTTTCCATGTGGTTTGAGCTGTCTGCCCATCATAATAGGGAGTTATCTAACGTGCCAGGCCATACGTTGGGCATGTACGTCATTTCATCATCAAATAAAAGTGGTGTAATACACGATCTATCAGGTCCGAGCAGACACTGAAGGCACAAGTTACATAAAGAAGTGGCCCTAATACCACTCCTATTAATTACACTGCTGTCTTTCTTCCAGCCTACACATGTGGTCACATGGAAAGTTCCCTGCAAGTAGTTGACAGAGGGCCTCGTTTACAGATGGTTGTGTGTGATATGCAGGTACCACTGGAAGTATACAGCTACAGCAGCACTACTGCCCCTCTCTGGGACATCCCTGAAGGACAGTGGTGAAGGGGAGTCTTTCCAGTGGGAAGAACTTTAGGCAGGGTGATTGGTTGTTCACTTTGCTTGGAAGAAGGAATGGCCATATGTGCAATTATATACCAGTTCATGGGCAATAGCCAATGATTTGTCTGGATAGTCAGGGACTTAGAAGGAACATGATTGGAAAACTGGTGAAAAAGAAATTTGGGGAAGAGATACGTGAATGATCTCTCTGAATGGACCAAAAAGTAAAGCTATTTTTGTCTCATGTGAATGCTCACCAAAGTGTGACCTTGGCAGAGGAGGATTTTAATAACCAAGTGAATAGGATGACCCATTCTGTAGATACTAGTCAGCTTCTTTCCCTAACCACCCCTGTCATCACTCAATGTGCTAAGAACAAAGTGGCCATGGTGGCAGGCATGGAGGTTATATATGGGCTTAGAAGCATGGACTTCCACTCACCAAGGCTGACCTGGCTATGACTATTGCTAAGTGCCCAATCCACCAGCAGCATAAACCAACACTAAACCCCCATATAACAGCATTTTGGGGGGATCAGCCAGCTACCTGATGGCAAGTTGATTACATTGGACCATTTCCATGGTGGAAGGGGTAGAATTTTGTCCTTAGTGGAAAAGGCACTTTCTCTGGAAACAGATGTGCCTTCCCTGCACAGTTTTTCTGCCAAAACTATGGTATTGCATACAGCATTGTCTCTAACCAGGAACTCACCTTACTGGCAAAGAAGAGCTGCATTGGGCTCATGCCCATGGAAATCCCTAGTCTTACCCTATTCCCTAACATCCTCAATCAGCTGGTTTAATAAATTGGTAGAGTGGCCTTTTGAAGACTCAGTTACTCAGCTAGGAGGCAATACCTTGCAGGGTTGGGGCAAGGTTCTCCAGAAGGCCAGAAAGGCCATATATGCTCTGAATCAGCATCCAATATGTGGTGCTATTTCTCCCATAACCAGAATTCATGGGTCCAGGAATCAGTGGCTGGAAATCAGAGTGTTACCACTCATAATTACCCCCAGTGACCCACTAGCAAAGTTTGCTTCCTGTTCCTGCCAATTTATGTGCTGCTAGCCTAGAGGTCTTAGTTTCAGAAGGAGGAATGCTTCTACCAGCACACACAACAGTGATTCCATTGAATTGGAAGTTAAGACCTGGCCACTTTGAGCTCCTTATACATCTGATTCAATCATCCAATAAGGGAGTTAGTTATGGTGTTGACTGGGGTGACTGATCCTAACTACCAAGGGGTGTTTGGATTACTACTCCACAACGAAGGTAAGGAAGAGTATGTGTGGAATAAGGAGATCCCTGAGGGCATCCCTTAGTATTACCATGCCCTGTAATTAAGGTCAGCACAAAATAACCCAATCCAGAGAGGACTACTAATAGCCCAGACCCTTCAGGAATGAAGGTTTGGGTCACCCCACCAGGTAAAGAATCATGACCAGCTGAGGTGCTGGCTGAAGGCAAAGGGAATACAGAATGAGTAGTAAAAGAAGGTAATTATAAATACCAGCTATGACCATGTGACCAGTTATAGCAATAAGGACTATAATTGCCATGAGTATTTTCTTATGAACGCATTTATATGTATATATACATATATTAAGCATATATCTTCATTTATATAACATAAGAGGTATTAACTTTATATTAGTATTTAAGTATTTATTTTATATCATAGTATTTAAGTTATAGGATGTCAGGATAAGAGTAAACATTATTCAAACTTTACTTTCACTTCTGGGGAATGTGTTAGTGTGTTTTTGGTTGTATGAAGGATAGTTATAGCATTTTGGTAGAATTATGACCTTATGGAGATTAAATATGGTTAAAGGAGATGCTTATGGGTACCAGGGTGACAAGGGGCGGAATTTGTAATGGTTAATTTTCTGCGTCAGCTTGACTGGGCTAAGGGATGCCCAGATATCTGGTAAAACACTATTTTGGGGTGTGTCTGTGAGAGTGTTCCTGGAAGAGATTAGCATTTCAATTGGTAGACTGATTAAAGAAGATTGCCCTTACCATTGTTGGCAGGGATCAGTCAATCCATTGAGGACCTCAAAGAGAAGAACAAAACAAAACTTGAGGGGAAGGGCAATTTGCTTTCTCTGACCTGGGACATACATATTCTCCTGCTTCTAACATCAGGGTTCCTGGTTGATTCTCTGGCCTTTGGACTTGCTTTCCTGGTTCTCCTGGTTCACCTTTGCAGATGTGGGACTTCTTGGACTCCATAATTGCCTGAGCCAATTCCTATAGTAAATAAATATGTCTCTCACATACACACACTCATACATATGTCTATTAGTTCTATTTCTCTGGAGAACCATGATTAACACGGAAGGAGAAAAGACTAGGACAGATGAAGTACATGTTTTCAGTTATGTGGTAGTACCTGCCCACCCTTCCCCCCATTTCATTAGAACTCAGAAGAGAGGGACACAAAATAAAAGTGGTCTTCCTGCCTTCAGTAGTAGCATACGTTGAGCATAATTTAATTTATTCTTGATGATCCAGGGTAGTTGTAACAAATGAACACAATTGCTCTATATATAATAAAATGATGACTGAGTTTGTAAAGGTATGCGTGGCCTCTCAATAAAAAATAACAAATGCTTATAAAGTTGTCTTTATAAGTGTGTGCCAGGCACTGAGTGGATTGTATTGATTTCCTAGTTCATGTTTAGTGTTCACTGCTCAAGTTTTCACCTCTATTTATAAGGTACTACTTGTAATCATAGTCAGTATAAGGTAGTGCTGGCCCCAGCACTTACTGGCTAGGTGATGTTGGCAAAGTTACTTACCTTTTCTGAGGTTCATTTTCTTCATTTGTACAGGATTATATGAGTATGTCTATGTAAATATTTATGTATATAAAAGATGTCCCCAAGGGACATTTTCTATCCCCCAGCCTATCCCAAGGACACAAAGACTTGATTCCCACCTATATGGCTCCATGCGATCCATGAATGGAACATAGCCATAAAATGTCACAAAAGTAGTATCTTCCTAAAAGAGTTATGAGGATTAAATGAGAGAATTCAGATAAACCATTTAACACAATGACACCTAAATCCTCTAAATGTTGTACCTTACTGTATTCCTGTTTGTACTTTGTAAGTTTGAAATAATTGAAGTGCCTAGGGGAAGCCAGATAACCAAACATATTAAATTAATAACCTTTAATATTTTGTAGGGGCTTAAGTCTCTAAGTAGGCTGGGAGGGTTTGGGGAGGAAACAATTAAAAGATTTGTAGAGATAAAGACAAAAAAGGTAGAATGTGATACATGCTAAATGGGTGGTACAAAGTAGTATAGGAGTTTACAGGAGAAAGTGGGCAGTTTTGTCTGGTAATTAAAAAAGACTTGATGGAAGAGGTGACTTATATTGGGCTTGAAGATGAAAGGGTTTCAACAAAAATGTTATATAAGCTAACCTCTTTGCCCCTCTGTGCTGTGTGCATTGTACCAAAAGATGACAGCAACTTTTTGATCATTCCTGAATCTTCAAGGACTCCACTTACAAGTAATGGATTAGTGTCTTTGGTGAAAATCTGCTGAGGAGCTGCAGAATCCTACCTCCCAATTTAAATGTGACCATATGCCTTCAGTCCTAAAGAAGAGTAGAAAGTTAAATAACTTCCTTGAGATTCAGTTTCTTAAATGCTAACATTTGTTCATTTAAAAATCAACAGTCACCACCACTTTCCTGTAACAGCATCTGAGATGGAAGAGGCTGTGGAGGCCTGCCAGTCCACTAAGGCATCCTTTCCTGGCTTTTCTGGCCAGTCTGAACTCTTAAGTGTTAGGCCCTACTTATATCCAGTGGAACTCAGACTCTTTGTTGCCACTTCCATACAACAGATCACCCTTTTCCTTGAAGGAACAGCTCATCATCATATTCTTCTGCAGGGTCAATAGTCTTAATTTCCTTCACCTTCAGCTTCATATAAGCCAGTTAGGGTTTTTGTAAGGGTAAGTCAATTCTGTTAACACCCCTTGTCTACATGCATATTTCCTCCCTTAAACGAACTCTAATAATTATTCAGTATCTAGTAATTATGACTTCCTTTCAATATGTGTTTGATTCTACTGCAGAAATACAATAATATGTGCTAAGATCCTATAGAGTTTTAAAATTTTCTTTTCTATATGCTTACCTGTCTGTAGATAAAGGTTCATAAAGGCATTTATAGACACTGTAAAAGTTAACCAGAAACTGCCTTTTAAAAAATAAACACTATTGTTTTATCTAAAGAAAACAAAAAAATAACAAAAAAAAAAAATGTACAAACCTACTCCCTACTAAACAGCTCTGTTCCTGTAGTTTGGGAGCAGAAATTTAAGTGTGCAAATTTGTATTTCTATAGTTCCAATAAAATAATAGAATTTCCCAGTTGAAAATGTCTTAAGCCTCTCCTCTCCTTCCTAGCTCCATTAAAAGAGCCATTGAATAGTATTGGGTATTTCTTAGAAAAGGATATATATTTCTAAATATATTTTCTATGCATTCGTCAGAAAAAAGATCAAATACATGTGCTTTTAGGCTTTTTCTTTTCTTTTCTTTTGAAACAGAGTCTTGCTCTGTCACCTAGCTTGGAGTGCAGTGGCACAATATAATGGCTCACTGCAGCCTTGAACTCCTGGGCTCAAGCAATCCTTCTACCTCAGCATGCCAAGTAGCTGGGACTACCAGCACACACCACCATCCGCAGATAATGTTTTATTATTTGTTGAGGTGAGGTCTACCCTATGTTGACCAGGCTGTTCTTGAACTCCTGGGCTTAAGCAATCCTCCTGCCTTGGATTTGCTTTTACTCTTTGCAGTGAATAGAAAGAGAATAAAGCATCAAAAGTTTTTTAATGATTATCTTGTAGATCTGGGTCTGCTATTTACAAGAAGTCGGAGAGAGGCAGAATCTCTCCCTGCCTAAAATTCCCAGGTCCAGGGTAGTAGGGAGAGAGTGGCAGAATCTTCACCAGAGGGTATACAGACAGCCAAACACAACATCTCTGTGTGACGCAATGAGCAAGCAGGCAGGACGAGCAATATCCCTGTACAGTATACAATGACTGCCATGATACTTGGAAAAGAAAATGGAAAACGATGAATTAAGCTTAGACTTTCAGAGCTATACATGAGCAAATGAGCAAATCTAAACTTGTTCATATGATTGTTCTTGTACCCTCTTTGAGTACAAACAATCCTGTATCACGTGATCCTCACTTTATATATTGCAGCATAGATAATTCACAGTTATCAGGAATACGAAACCTTATTCTTTGGATATGTTATAGATACTAAGAAGAATGTCATATTCTACTGACCTCATGGTAACTCTAGAGGAGAAGTTAAAGATCCAATTCTTTCGCATTAGAAGAAACTGAGCCCTACAGAGTGAAATGGCCTGCCACATGTTAGTAGCATTAGAATTCACTCCCCAAGATTCATTCCAGTGTTGTTCCTGCTCTTATGTTATCCAATTTATTCTCTCCTGGATATTGTCATGTAATGATAAGGGCAGCAGAGAAGTTCAGGGGAAATTACATGATAAGGACAGCAGAGAAGTTTAGGGGAAATTACATCCTAAACCCAGAATTCAAAGAATCAGATAAACTTCTCACAAACAGCTTTGCTGATAGTTGGCCTTTTGTCTGTTTTTCAGATTCTGAACTTGCCTTGATGTACAACGATTCCTCGGTCTTAGAGAACCATCATTTGGCTGTGGGCTTTAAATTGCTTCAGGAAGAAAACTGTGACATTTTCCAGAATTTGACCAAAAAACAAAGACAATCTTTAAGGAAAATGGTCATTGACATTGTAAGTAGCTGATAAAAGCAAAAAAAAAAAAAAAAGAGAGAGAGAGAGAGAGAACTGTGATGCAAGTTGTTTATAATTTAGACATAAGAACAAGATGAGTATTAGGTAAAAGGAACTGCATTTCAAAACATATTATGGCCCTTTATATTATAGAAGCTGCCCATGATGCTGGCTGTGATGTTCTGTAATAGGTTTTTCACTTCTAGCAGTTTGGACTTGAGAATAATGTCAGCTCACCCTCATCATTTATTTTCTGGGCCCCTCCAGTCCAGTGGCAGGCAGAGAAAGATGACTAACAAAAGCAGATTGTGTGGGCCACAGCTCAAATGGATTTTTTTTCCACATTTTCTCATCAGTAGACAGTGCCATTTAGAACATCCATGACTTTACTCTTTTTTCTATGCATCTTATTCAGTGATTATGAGACACAGGAAAATCTCTAGCTTTCAAAAACCTACTCTGTTAAATTTTGTACATGCAAAGGCAAGAATGATCTGTCTTTTAAAAGAAAATTAACCAGAATATTTTGTTTCTGAAGCAGTCTTTAAGCAACCTTGAATCAGTTCATCATAGTCTAGCAACTACTTTCTGGTCCAAGGAATGGAAAAAACTTGAAAACGTGTGATGATGTCTTATCCATGGAGATGTCATCCCATTTTTGACCATGAAAGTGGTTGTCAGTACCTAGCATTTCTGTATATTACACACATTTATCTGGGCTTAAGGAAAACTTGATAGCAAAGGGGAAAGGACTCTGCCCCCAAGAAGGAGTAAGGAATTTCTACTGTCATTAAAAGGCATAGTGTTGTTTTGTTCCTTTTTCATTCTCATATTCTGCATAATATTTTCATGTGTAAATTGTTTTCTCTGAACTGTACTCAATAATATACCCTTTGTATTTTAAGGTACTTGCAACAGATATGTCAAAACACATGAATCTACTAGCTGATTTGAAGACTATGGTTGAAACTAAGAAAGTGACAAGCTCTGGAGTTCTTCTTCTTGATAATTATTCCGATAGGATTCAGGTAAAGCCTTAATAGAGTTTGCTCTGTGTGTGTGTGTGTGTGTGTGTGTGTGTGTGTGTGTGTGTGTGTGTGCGCGCGCGCGCGCGCGCGCACATATGCACATGACTGTGTGTTCAGCTTTGATAAGATGTATTTCTTCTTTCTCCCACCTTATACTTTCAGCAATTATAGGCAGGATTTTTATCCAAATTTTTATTCCTGAGAATTAACCAGTAAAAATTCTACTGGCCTTTTCATTTGCATCTACATTAATTTAAAAAACTAACACTCCACAGAACCAGCCAATTAAGCAGCTCTGAATCTAGTCAACCATGCACATAAACAGTTTCTCTTATGCTATTTAGATGCAGTAGAAGTGGCATAATTTGGAACTATTAATACAAGTGTGAACCATACATAGACACATCATGGTTGAGCTGTTTGGAATAAATCTTACACCATGTGTATTTTTAAGTGTCGCAGTCATCCAATGTGAATATCTAGATTTTTTTTTTTTTGAAAAGGAACAGGAGTGAATAGAAAATGCATCCATCTATTTTAGGTTCTTCAGAATATGGTGCATTGTGCAGATCTGAGCAACCCAACAAAGCCTCTGCAACTGTACCGCCAGTGGACGGACCGGATAATGGAGGAGTTCTTCCGCCAAGGAGACCGAGAGAGGGAACGTGGCATGGAGATAAGCCCCATGTGTGACAAGCACAATGCTTCCGTGGAAAAATCACAGGTAATGCATGAAGTGTACAGTTTTCAGGGATAACAGAGCTACCGCTTTAGCATTTGGTTACTTTGTATTACATATGATAGTATTTTACTGGATTTTTAAAATTACTTTGTTTTTGACAAGCTCAATTTCACCTTAGTATTTATGATCCAAAACACTTTCATTCTTATGACTTACATTCATATAGTCATATAGATATTCTAAGAAGATATTCGTTTATTATGACTATATTCATTTAATATATTCATATACATAGAGCATATGGCATTATTACAATTATCTGGATTCACCTACAAATTGGTGATTCTAAAATAAGCCCTACCATGTCAACAACTGGAAAATTTTTTATGCTGTGAACATGCTCTTTAACCAAGGGTTCTAGAAGCTAATTTTGACCAGCCAGTAACAATACTTTGTATGGTCTGTTGTCGAAAATAGTGATAATTTTACCAAACTAAATTTAGTAGTCTTCTGTTCAGTATTTTATTTGTGGCCCATGATCTAGTTAAGCTTTTCCACTGTTTCTTAGTCCCAAGTCCTTTACTCATACTGGATTTTTTTCTTAACTAGGTGGGCTTCATAGACTATATTGTTCATCCCCTCTGGGAGACATGGGCAGACCTCGTCCACCCTGACGCCCAGGACATTTTGGACACTTTGGAGGACAATCGTGAATGGTACCAGAGCACAATCCCTCAGAGCCCCTCTCCTGCACCTGATGACCCAGAAGAGGGCCGGCAGGGTCAAACTGAGAAATTCCAGTTTGAACTAACTTTAGAGGAAGATGGTGAGTCAGACACAGAAAAGGACAGTGGCAGTCAAGTGGAAGAAGACACTAGTTGCAGTGACTCCAAGACTCTTTGTACTCAAGACTCAGAGTCTACTGAAATTCCCCTCGATGAACAGGTTGAAGAGGAGGCAGTAGGGGAAGAAGAGGAAAGCCAGCCTGAAGCCTGTGTCATAGATGATCGTTCTCCTGACACGTAACAGTGCAAAAACTTTCATGCCTTTTTTTTTTTTTTTTAGCAGAAAAATTGTTTCCAAAGTGCATGTCACATGCCACAACCACGGTCACACCTCACTGTCATCTGCCAGGACGTTTATTGAACAAAACTGACCTTGACTACTCAGTCCGGCGCTCAGGAATATCGTAACCAGTTTTTTCACCTCCATGTCATCAGAGCAAGGTGGACATCTTCATGAACAGCGTTTTTAACAAGATTTCAGCTTGGTAGAGCTGACAAGGCAGATAAAATCTACTCCAAATTGTTTTCAAGAGAGTGTGGCTCATCAGGCGGCCCAAAAGTTGATTGGACTTGGGGTTTCTATTCTTTTTATTTGTTTCCAATATTTTCAGAAGAAAGGCATTGCACAGAGTGAACTTAATGGACAAAGCAACAAATATGTCAAGAACAGGACATAGCACGCATCTGTTACCAGTAGGAGGAGGATGAGCCACAGAAATTGCATAATTTTCTAATTTCAAGTCTTCCTGATACATGACTGAATAGTGTGGTTCAGTGAGCTGCACTGACCTCTACATTTTGTATGATATGTAAAACAGATTTTTTGTAGAGCTTACTTTTATTATTAAATGTATTGAGGTATTATATTTAAAAAACTATGTTCAGAACTTCATCTGCCACTGGTTATTTTTTTCTAAAGAGTAACTTGCAAGTTTTCAGTACAAATCTGTGCTACACTGGATAAAAATCTAATTTACAAATTTTACTTGCACCTTATAGTTCATAGCAATTAACTGATTTGTAGTGATTCATTGTTTTATATACCAATGACTTCCATATTTTAAAACAACAGAAAAACAACTTTATGTTGCAGGAAACCCTTTTTGTAAGTAAGTCTTTATTACTTACTTTGCATTTTGTTTCACTCTTTCCAGATAAGAGTTGCTCTTCACCAGTGTTTTTCTTCAGTGTGCAAAGTGACTAATTGTTCTATAATACTTTAATGTGTGTTATATCAAATATGTCTTAAGCTTCATGCGAATTCAGTCATCAGCTGGTGTTGTCTGAAGCAAGTGGGAGATATATAAATACCCAGTAGCTAAACTGGTCAGTGTTTTTGAGATGTTTTCCTACTTAGTATCTCCTAATAACGTTTTGCTGTGTCAATAGACATGCATTTCACAAGTGCATATCTTTCTAATAATCTGCACATTTCATGCTCATTTTTATTGTTTTTACAGCCAGTTATAGTAAGAAAAAGGTTTTTCCCCTCGTGTTGCTTTATAATTTAGTGTGTGTTTGAACCTCTGTCCATTTTGCTAGATGAGGTCTTGTCAAATATATCACTACCATTGTCACCAGTGAAAAGAAACAGGTAGTCAAGTTAGGGTTAACATTCATTTCAACCATGAGGTTGTATATCATGACTAGATTTTACTCTTGGTTTACAGAGAAAAGTTAAACAGCTAACTAGGCAGTTTTTAAGAATATTAACAACATATTAACAAACACCAGTACAATAACTAATCCTCTTTGGTTTTAGTGATTTCACTATGGGATTAAGAACTATATCAGGAATATACCTGAGAAATGGTTTTAAGTATAGCAACTACTCTTCCTTAATGGACAGCCACATAACATGCAGGAATTGCTTTATCACTTATCCTCGATCTATAAGCATATCTTGCAGAGGGGAACTACTTCTTGAAACACATGGAGGGAAAGAAGATGATGCCACTGGCATCAGAGGGTTAGTACTGTGATGCAACCTAAAATATTAGATTGGTAAAAATTCTGCTTAAATAAAAAATTAGAGATCACTCTTGGCTGATTTCAGCACCAGGAACTGTATTACAGTTTTAGAGATTAATTCCCAGTGTTTACCTGATTATAGCAGTTGGCATCATGGGGCATTTAATTCTGACTTTATTCCTATGTCAGTCTTTGTAATAAAGTCTTTACCTTCTCTATGAAGACTTTAAAGCCCAAATAATCATTTTTCACGTTGATATTCAAGAATTGAGATAGAGGCCAAAGTGGGTATCTGACAAGTGGAAAATCAAACATTTAAGAATAATTGCAACCCTGAAAAGCATTTCTATTTGGAACTTCTCAAGGAGCCTTCCAGGGACTGGAAACTAAGTCATCAGCCAGGGAAATGACTCAAGCTGAAGACAGTCCCCTGAGATCTGGCTGATGCTTAGATCCTTTGAAATAAAAATTATGTCTTTATAACTCTGATCTTTTACATAAGGCAGAATAGGAATCAACTAGTTAATTGCAAGGTTTCTACTCTCTTTCCTCTGTAAAGATCAGATGGTGATCTTTCAAATAAAGACATATATTTGACCAAGTAGTTTCACAAGAACATTTGGGAACTTGTTTCCTTTTAATTTTATTTGTCCCTGAGTGAGGTCTAGAAAGAAAAGCAAAGAGTCTAGAATTTATTTTTTCTTTCCAAAACATTCTCATTCCTGTCCTCCCTACACTTAGTATTTCCCCCACAGAGTGCCTAGAATTTTAATAATGAATAAAATAAAAAGCAGCAATATGTCACTTAAATCCAGACCTGAAAGGGTAAAGGGTTTATAACTGCACTAATAAAGAGAGGCTTTTTTTTTTTCAGCTTGTTGGTTTTTAATGGTACCACGTTGTAAAGATACCCACTAACAGACAATCAAATTGCAGAAAAGGCTCAATATCCAAGAGACAGGGACTAATGCACTGTACAATCTGCTTACCCTTGCCCTTCTCTCTCGCCAAAGTGTGCTTCAGAAATACACACTGCTTTAAAAAAGAATATCCTTTTACAAGTGGCTTTACATTTCCTGAAATGCCATAAGAAAATGCAATATCTGGGTACTGTATGGGGAAAAATATGTCCAAGTTTGTGTAAAACCAGTGCATTTCAGCTTGCAAGTTACTGAACACAATAATGCTGTTTTAATTTTGTCTTCTTTTATATCAGTTAAAATTCACAATAATGTAGATAGAACAAATTATAGACAAGGAAAGAAAAAACTTGAATGAAATGGATTTTACAGAAAGCTTTATGATAATTTTTGAATGCATTATTTATTTTTTGTGCCATGCATTTTTTTCTCACCAAATGACCTTACCTGTAATACAGTCTTGTTTGTCTGTTTACAACCATGTATTTATTGCAATGTACATACTGTAATGTTAATTGTAAATTATCAGTTCTTATTAAAACATCATCCCATGATGGGATGGTGTTGATATATTTGGAAACTCTTGGTGAGAGAATGAATGGTGTGTATACATACTCTGTACATTTTTCTTTTCTCCTGTAATATAGTCTTGTCACCTTAGAGCTTGTTTATGGAAGATTCAAGAAAACTATAAAATACTTAAAGATATATAAATTTTAAAAACCATAGCTGCAGGTCTTTGGTCCCAGGGCTGTGCCTTAACTTTAATCAATATTTTCTTCTGTTTTGCTGCGTTTGAAAGGTAACGGTGGAGCTAGGGCTGGGCATTTTACATCCAGGCTTTTAATTGATTAGAATTCTGCCAATAGGTAGATTTTACAAAACCACAGACAACCTCTGAAAGATTCTGAGACCCTTTTGAGACATAAGCTCTTAAGTACTTCTTGCCAGGGAGTAGCACTGCATGTGTGATGATTGTTTGCCATCTGTTGATCAGGAGCTACTTCAGCTACTTGCATTAGAGTATTTCCTTTTTTTTTTTAAACTCGGAAACACAACTGGGGAAATACATTCTTTCCCAGTGATTGATTATAAACAATCTTTTTAAAAAAGTCTTTTTAGCTTCTAGAGCTCATAGGAAAATGAACTTGATTTGAAATTGGAGCCAGAGTTTACTCGTGTTGGTTATCTATTCATCAGCTTCCTGTCATGTTAAGAGAATATATTAAAGAGAAAATACCATTTTTTAATCCTAAAATTTTTCTTCCACTAAGATAAACCAAATGTCCTTACATACATGTAAACCCATCTATTTAAACACAAAGTTGTGTCTGATGTCAGTTTACATAGCAGAAAGCATTCACCATCCTCTAAGATTTGTGTCTGCAAAACTTTCATTGCTTTAGAATTTTAAAATTTAACCTTGTACAATGGCCAGCCCCTAAAGCAGGAAACATTTATAATGGATAATATGGAAATGTCCTCCCACTACTTGCCCAGCCCTTGAATCACGTGGCTTTTCAGTGAAAGGAAAGATTCTTTTTCTGGGAATAATGAGCCTCCTATTTTATTTTATTTTATTTTTTGACACAAACTGTAGATTTTAGCAGCCCTGGCCCAAAGAAATTTGATTACTTTTGTTTTAAACAGTACAAAGGGGACACTATAATTACAAAAACATCCTTAACTGATTTGAGTTGTTTTTATTTCTTTGGATATGTTTTCAGAGTGGTAAATTGTGTGTGAGAATTACAAATGATTCTTTTAGTGGTTTCTTAGCCTCTCTTACAGCCCACGGGGATAGTACTGTACATCAATACCTTCATATGAAATTTTTATATGCAATGAAAATAAAAGCATGGGTTGATTCTGCCTATTTATGACTCAATATTTTACAAATAAAAGATTATTCATTTTATAGTTCAATCAGCACGTTTCTTAGGATACTGAACGTGGTTCAAAGGAGAATAGTGACATCGTAAGTTAGTACTGATATTCATAACCAAATGAAGCCAACTCGAGTTATTTTGCTACATTAAAATTACCAAAATTACTTAGATGGCCTATAAAATTAAGCACAGTATTTTCTAAGCAAGCTTTGGAAGGGGACTTCCATACTTAATTGAATTTTCTGGGATACTGAGAATTATTCAGACACTTGACAATTATTTGTCGGTTACCTACTCTGCAAACTACGAAGTTTTAAGGATTCAACAATAAGTTAATGAAACACCGTATTTGCTTTCATGGAGCTTACAGTCTGGAGGGGACAAAGGTGTTAAACAATTCAATACTCATATAATTATATACATGATCAGTACAATGAAGGAGCTCAGTGGGGTGAATAACCAGAAACCTGAACTTGATCTATTCCGGAGGGCCAGGGAAGGCTTCCTTGAGGCCTTGAGAAAGTGATTTGCATCTGAGTTCTGAAGGATTTTAAGAGGTAACTAGGGGAATAGTTGATAGAAAGAGGAAGGGGACCAGACAGGAAACATTTGCAAAGATCTTGAGGCATAAATGAGCTTGAGACATCTGGAGAAACTGAGGAAAAGTGAGAGAGTAGGTAGGGCCTGGAGCCGCAGAGCCATTGCTAACCATCCTGTGTGAGAGCTCCCCCATTCTGTAGCTTTATTCTCATAACCCTGCCCCATTTTCTTTATAACATTTCTCACAGATTTATATATGCAGCTGTTTTTGTTGTCTGTCTCTCCCACCAGACCACAGCTCCGTGAGAGCAAGCTCTTTGCCTACCAATGTATCACTAGCACTTAAAACTATGCCTGGTTCACAGTAGGTTCTTAATATGTGTTGAATATAGCCACCAAATTGATACTGGATATAATTCAATCTGATAAGATATTTTGAGATATTAAAGAGTTTTTAACTTGATACCATAAGAACTTTGTTTGTTTTTTGTTTTTGAGCTTACTAAGATCCTGGATAAAGAGTTTAGAGTTTCCTGTCTCTTTGCTAACTAAAAACTCTGTTTGCTTATTCCTCACAAATTCTACTTTTTTCTAAATGACAAAACAATCCATTTGTCATGATAATGAGAGCAAAGAAATCAGCACAAATTTAATCCCCTGATAATCTCCAAACCATGCCAGCAGAATAAGGGTAATTAAACAGAGTATCTATGCTTAGCCTCTCCACCATTTCTCCTGCCACAACAGTCCTGATAGCCCAATGGAGCTGCCAAATTTGTGCCTTCCTGGGAATAACTGTTTTAAAATCAAGCTCCCTTCCCCAAAGCCATGACCCCAAAGTGAGACTATGGAACTAAGGAAGCAACTCCCTTCTTTTCCCGACTTGCCATACTTGCTGATTTAGGCTAATTTGGGTGGTGTTGGACCTGAACTCACATTAAAATCACTGACCTGGAAACCTTTCCTCAGGACACGGCTTTGGACCCACAACAGCAACATTCCACCAAAAAACAAACCAAAACCAAAAACATTCCCTGTTGCTAGAGAGTACCACCAACCCTCCAAGGCGAGGACAACCTTGTGTCAGTGGAATCATACCTGGGTTTTCCCATTCTTCTGATTTGGGTACTGCATCCCACTCAGCTACTCCGACAGCTCCATATACTCAAGATCAAACTCAGTGCTATGGGTATAAATATTGAATTTGTGCACCCAGGAAATACTACTTTCTTTATTTCCTTTAAAACAATCTGGACTCAGGGCTCCAGCCAGTCACACACTATTGGGAATTTCCATCTGTCATTAGTGGCACAGCTCCTCTCTCTCCCAACATAAAAATTATCTTATTTCCAACATAATCTGAGTATCAGACCTCTGTGTGGTTCCAGCAGAGGTTCCTTACAGTCCCTCAGCTCTTAGCTTCCTGGCCACACGTGGTGTACCAGGAATATATGCTGGTTTGAGGCCCTGCTTCCACACAGGGTGTGCATCAAAAGAGCCTATCCTTCCGGTGTTTTATTACACCTTGCTGTGGTCTGAATGTCTGTGTTGAAATGCTAACCCCTAGGTGATGCTATTAGGAGATGGGGCCTTTTGGGAGATAATTAGGTTATGAAGGCAGAGTCCTCATGAATGGGATCAGTGCCCTTATAAAAGAGGCCCGGGACCTTGTTCAACCCGGCCACCATGTGAGGACTCAGCTAGAAGTTGCCATCTGTGAAAATGAAAGCAGGTCCTCACCAGACACCAAATCTGCCAGAACCTTGATGTTGGACTTCCCAGCCTCTAGACTGTCAGAAGTATATGTGTGTTGTTTATAAGCCACCTGCTTTATGGTATTTTCTTATAGAAGTCTAAGGAGACTAAGACATACCTACTGAAATTACTACCAAAAAGCAGTACTCTCCTTTTCCTAATTATCAACCCACTCTCCTCCTTCTCTCTCCTTCCTTCCTTCTTTTGCTCTCCAATGAGATTAGGCTTAAAAATAAAAACAAAACAGACTAGAGGTAGTTGTGACTTCCATTTGCTTCTGCTCTCCACTCTGCAAAAACCCCGGTTATTATTTGAAATATGGAGATGAAAAAAGATATTGGAAGAGCATATATTAAATAATAGTCCATTAACCTTCCACACAGGGTTGGCAACATCTAGATCCAACAATGTTCACTGAACATTTTGAGATGTGGGAAGGTGAGGAAATTGTCTCCAGGAGGAAGTCATCAGGACCTCCCATACTTCCTATGTGGGAACACAGGGAAAGAGGCATTTTTCCCTGAAACCTCTGTGTTCCAATGCTATCCCTGAACATCTATTCCCAGCTCTCACTTAGCTGTTTCAATGACAAGATACAGCACTTGAAAATTTACAAAGTGAGGGTCATATTTGCTCCCTGCTGCAAACCCCCATCCTGCCATTCCAGGACCCTGTTATGGTCCACAAGTGGCATTATGATTCACTCTATTTTGTAGCTATGAAAAGTGAGGCCCAAGAAGGTTAATTGACTTGGTTAAGATTATTCACAGGCTAAATACTGAGACTAATGACTTGCAAACTACAGATTTGACAGAATTCTTAATGCTATCTCTACATCCTATTTCTGTTGAAGACCAAAATTGACTGTTGCATTGCCTTTGATCTCCTTTGACCATCCTTCATTACAGATTTCAGTAATTTTACAGTCCAAAGCTAGGTGACTGATATTATATCATATGCATTTGTTAACTCACCCTACGTCTGCATAGCGTTGCTATATGGTCAGAATTCTCCAGATTGAGTGGGAAACTTGGAGTTAAAGAGCCCCTGACTACCTAAAAAAATTATAGAAAATGAAAGAAGCTGTCAAGAAAGTAAGGAGCAGAGATGGGAGCGTGCCTCTGCCTGGCAGAGACTCACAACATGGGGCAAGGCAGATCTTAGCGCAACTTCTTCCAGGACGTATTCCTCAATGAAAGGAATGGAGTGCGGGCAGCATCCGGCTTAGGCTGGAGCCCCTTCCACCATCATGGCTGTTTAAGCAAGGTGTTTGCCAGGTGCTCACAAATCCCAAGCCAACAGACATGGTTTCAGGACCTGAATCACACAAACATATTTCTGAAAGGCTCTATCACCTGAGAGTTGCTTTTCCTTCCCTCCTTGTTTTTAAACCAAAAAGCAGAACAAGTGCATAGTGGCAAACACTTGCTTAGCACCCATCCATGCAAGGCACTGCTTTACCACCAGGCTGCATTAATTCGAGAACCCAACCGTCTCTCACCTTGCATCTTCTTCACACTTTGCTCATTTTCTCTCTAACACTGATGGTTTCTGTTTCCTGCTGTTCAGTTACAGCATCTGGGAAGAGAGTGGCAGAGAACGCCAGGCGACTGCACCCTGCCACAGTGGGTCAAGCAGAGGCTAGGTGCTGACACCCATCTCTACCCAGCAGAAGTCAGTGGTTCATGGGTGGGGAACAAAGCTCAGGACAGCTGCTGCAGTCCAGAGAACTGTCCACCATAGAAGACTCTTAGGAAGCAGTCCCCGACCCCGACCCTCTGTGCTTTTCGAAGCCGTGTCTGGTATCACATGGAATTATGCAGTAGTCATAGAATATCTTTGAAAACTTATATTCTAAAAATAATTGCTGGGATCAGTGATTAAAATATCTAATGAATGGACTGGAAAAGTCGAAAACAAGCAAAGGTGAGAGAAAAAAATTGAGGAAAACTGGGAGAAAGTGAAGGAAGGTGGACCCTTTGTGCCACAGCATCCAAGGACAGTTGATAATACCTTCTGTTCCCCACAGGACCAGGTTCCTGGTGCTTAACGTAATGCATAAGGCCCTGAAGGATCTAATCAAACTAAATCATCCCCAACTCCTCCCTCCAGCCCCACATAAATACCCCTGTGCTAAATGCTGCCTTGACATCTTGCCTTTACATCTCTCTGCCTGGAAAACAGCTCATCCCTCTTGATCCAGTTTAAATACACCTTTGTCTGGAAAGCCTTTCCCATTAGTATTTTATACACACCCCTTCCTGAGTTCAAGTGATTCTCCTGCCTCAGCCTCCCGAGTAGCTGGGATTACAGGCATGTACCACCACATCCAGCTAATTTTTGTAATTTTTTAGTAGACATGGGGTTTCGCCATGTTGGCCAGGCTGGTCTCAAACTCCTGACCTCAGGTGATCCTCCCACCTTGGCCTCCCAAATTGCTAGGATCACAAGTGTGAGACACCACGCCTGGCCTAGATAGTGCCATTTTTAAACAATGTATTCCTTTTTGGCTGCTAGTAAGGAATTAAGTAAGAATATTAATATTTGACTATTCTTTCCCCTCTAACACCAACTCTTCTCAAAATGTGGTCCTTGAGCTGAAATTAATGTGAACTAGGATCTTGTTAGATTATTATCTAGCCCCAGACCAAGCCTCCAGGAAAAGACTCTCTAGGGGTGGACCCTAGAACCTGTGTTTTAACAAGTACTCCAGGTGATAAGTATGCTCCCTAAAGTTTGAGAAACACTGTTCAAAGCATCATGGAGATGTTTTTCTATTTTTGTTTTTTTTAAAGAAGCAAGTTAATAATCTCAACCACCTTTCTAAGGTATTGCATTTAATCAAAGGGATACTTGTTGCTGCAGGAGTTACAACAGATGACCTAGTGAGGGCCACAGGCAGTCTGAGGAACAGTTGTATTCCATGTTTGGCCAATGTCCATCAAGAAAGAAAGGAATAGTGAAGCCAGCTATTAGCTCCCTCCGGCAGAGGAAACCTGGGACTGGGAGTCACCATCAGGCAATAATGGCATCACAAGCAGGCATGGGTTAAAGATTTAAATGTTGTAAAAAGAGAGAAAAACTAGAAGGAAATTACATCCACAGGATCCCTGCAAGACCATTAATGTAATGAACAGAAATCAAACACCTTCTCAGTCTTCAGGTGCCCTATTCAGGCTCACTCTGCTAATCACACAGCTGAGTGCCCCTCTGCTTTTGTAACTGTGTGAAACCACACATCCCAACCCAAGATGACTGGGGATCTACCACCACAAGGGGCCACCAAAGAGCCAAATGACACAACCCAGAAGTTCAGTGGTGGTAACACTCCATGGGGTTAACTTTAACTACTGGGAAACTAGAGATGGGAAGGAGCCAGTAAATTAATTTCTTCTTCTCTCCCAAGACTATACTGAGCCGTAGCCTGCCCCTTGAAGCCCATCAGGATGATTCTGCAGTTCCATGTCAGCAGGAGCGCCTACCAAGCGACCTGCAGTGTCTCTTGGCTGCTCCTTGTAAGTCAGTAGCCAGCATAGAAACATCTTCCCTACTTTCCTGTATTTCTTTGTCCTTACTTGCTTCATTTTGCCTTGACCTTTTTTTCCTCACCCCTACTGCCAAAGGCTTGTACTTCCCAAATAAAGTCTGTCACTCTGATCCCTCCTTCACACTGTTTCTAGGGATGCTGAGCTAAATACCGCCCTGTACATTCAGAACAGCAGATGTCAAATTTCTGTATATATATTGGAGTGCATTAAGTATTTAAAATCAACCTTTGGCTATGAGAGGTAGGGACTGTGCCTTATGTATCATTATTTTTCCAGAGCTTAGTTCAGTGTCTGCCATGTAGCAAGTATTCATTTAACAGGAAAAGAGAAAGACAAGTAATTGCCTCAATGAATGAGGTTGATGGTGAAGAATGGGTGGGAAGGGCATTAATTGGCCTAGAACAGATTAGACATTAAGTAAGGAGGAGTTGAGACAGTTAAGGGGTCAAAGGCAGCTGAAAAAGAATATGGAACAGGAATAGAAGTTGAAGGAATCAGGCATTCTCCCTAGAAACAAAGGGTATGGAAAGGGTAAGAGACAGACACTTCACCGTCTGGGAATGTTTATCCATACTCGTTATTAAAGACACACTTAGTTGCCTACTTAATTATTACCAACCCTCTACCCCCACTTTCTTCCTGGCATATGTAAGTGGGATTTTGTTCAGATCTTGTGAAGTCAAGTCTTCCGGGGAGATCCAGCCTCTCCTCAGTTCTGTAGGCTAATTCTGAGCCTTTTATGGTAATTTCTCTACCCTTGCCAGTGATTAGGTTAGGACAAGCTTGCCATGCTGCAATTGTAGACAGTGAGACACAGGTTGGCTTCTGGGAAAATATCCCCAACTCTTACAAAGAAAAGACAGAACAGAACATTTTTTCTTCTGGGCTTTGGAAATTGTTTTCAAAGATGTCATGGTTAGGCTATTATCTTGAGACCATGAAAGGAACTATCTGACTACACAGACAACATACTGAAACTGGCAAAGCAGAAGTTAGACAGAACTTGAATCTTTAAAGATGTGTTTGAGCTGCTGAAATAATCAGCCCTACTTTGAAACTTATTAAAATAATAACTAGTTATTATTTAAGCCATTTTAGTTGAACCTGCTATTATTTGCCCCTGAAACAATCTAACTAATATACTATTAGTCCATTTGTATTGCTATAAAGGAATACCTGATGTTGGGTAATTTATAAAGAAAGGAGGTTTATTTGGCTGACAGTTCTTCAGGCTGCACAGGAAGCATGGCTCTACAGCTGCTTGGCTTCTGGTGAGGCCTCAGGAAACTAACTCATGGCAGAAACAAGGGGAGCTGGCATATCACATGGTGGGAGGAGGTGGCAAGTAGGCAGGGAGGAGATGCCATGCTCTTAACCAGCTCCTTCATGAACTAATAGAGTGAAAACTTATACATTACTGCAAGGACAGCACCAAGTGGATCATGAAGGATCATGGCCCAAACACTTCCCAACAGGCCCCACCTTGAATACTGGGGGATCAATTTCAACATGAGACTTGGAGAATACAAATATCCAAACTATATCATACACCTACTCTTTGTTCTAACAATGTGCTGGTGAGTCTGGGCTGCGGGTCGGGGAGAAAGGTACCTGGCACAGTGGAAATGTTGGGGCTTTGGCCCCAAATTAGCTGGGTGACCTTAGGCATGTTAATTCATCTCTACTTTATGTTAAATAAGGGAATTATGAATTGGAATCTTCTCTACATCCTGCACAGTATTAGAGCAAATGAATTTATAAACTCAGTGTAAACATTAGATAACATTTTTCAAACACTAAGCTTCTGACCCAGAGTAGATAATAAAGTCAAAAGATGGTTGCAATGAGCACTAAAGATGAACTAAAATAGAACAGAGAATATCACTGTGTGCTGAACATAAAAGTTTCGTTTTCTGAAATTGCTTCATTTACATGCATGCATGGGTGCACTTGTGTGCTTGCACACATATGCAAATGTTGCCAAGTAAAATATTTTTAAAAGCATACGAAGCATGGATTTAGAACAAACTCAACACCAGAGACAACTAGAGGAACCTAAGTCTCTCACCAACCCCCACTCCTGACAATTTACCTGCCATCCATGATTCAAAATGGTTTCTATAGAGAAATAAAAATTTATTCAAAAGGGAGACCTAATGAGTAACATAATAGGGAGCCATTGATTGTTTTAGAGTGGTATGATGGAGCAGTGGGTAAGTAAATCACTCAACACTGGTACTTCAGACTGCCAAGAGAGGAGAAAACAGAGACAAAGTGATTTCTGAGCTTTTGACAACTTTTTTTCTCAAAGTAGATTGAAGATATTATGTGCCATCTTATATATGTTAGTAAACAAAGGTAATATCTACACTTAGGAATACTTCATGTAAGGCTTGTCTGGAAACTAAAATCTGGACTATAAAGTTCTTGGGGGTTAGATACGTATCTTAGACTTCTTTGTGTCTTGAATTGTGCATAGCCTAGTGCTGAATAGATATGTAAGCCACTCATTTTTGTACAATTAACTACTGCAGAATTTTCAGACTAATATATTCCTTTTTGTTGTTTTGATCCTCTGCTGAATCATGAGAAAAGTTCTCAGGTGAACTGCAGTGACGTACAGTGTCTAACTGGAAAAGAAGGAAAATAATCAGATGTACCCCAGAAACCCTAGGATATGGGAGGCTCATCTACTGGCCACTCCATGGGAAACTTGCTTGCTTTGGGGGACAGTTAGCTTTGCTCTATTTTGTGGGCACAGGGTTTTGCCTTGTTTTTATACTCCCTTATTCCCAGCAAACATCCTAAAAGGATGTGGGTAAAAGAAAAAGAGAATGAATTTTGCAATTCTACTCACTGCCTAGTCATTCCTTTCCTACTCACAGACAGAAAGAGACACATGAGTAGAGGTGGAGTTTACCATCACCCTTAATCATCTGGAACCTACGTGTGTGTAAAAGGCAAGAAAACAGCCATTACCAGGAGGCACTCACCTTCACAGTTTCCACCACCTATTCCACCCCTCCGTGTCACACTACGCAAATTGCTACACCAATCACAATTGCCCTCTTGTTCAAAGAAAAGAATATCATGGATTTCTTTCCTGGCAGTTCTGCTGTCGATTGTTTTTGTTCTTTTAATAGGCAAGGTGAGAAGTTTAGGAAAAAAATTATTCAGATAATTCACCTGGGAGTAGGGTAGGGACCTGAGGCATGCAGAGAGAATGACAAATTCAAAATCAACCAAGCCATAACCGGCTGTTCTACTGACCACTGTGCCAAGTACCTCAAAAGAGTAGGTCTTGATTCTTCCTTTTGAGGAGGTTTCAGTTTGGTTGGAAAGGAATGGGGGAGGGGCCAGGTACAGTGGCTCACACCTGTAATAGCAGCACTTTGGGAGGCCGAGGTGGGTGAATTGTTTGAGCCCAGGCATTTGAGACCAGCCTGGGCAACATGGCAAGACCCCATATCTACAAAACAATACAAAAATTAGCCAAGCATGATGGCATGCACCTGTAATCCCAGCTACTCGGAAGGATGAGGTGGGAGAATCACTTGAGCCCAGGAGGTTGAGGCTACAGTGAGCTGTGAACATGCTTCCGGGCTCCAGTCTGGACTACACAGCAAGACTCTGTCTCAAATAAATAATAAATAAATTTTTTTTAAAAAGGGAAAAAAAGAAATGGGGAATGGAAGAGGAAGGAATCCAGGGGAAGAAGAATGATCACTAAGATTGCATCACACCTTCTGCTGTCTCGTTTCAACTCTACACCAATCCAATATTCCCTTCATTTGACAGAGAGGTCAAAAGAGGCTGGGAAGAATAAGGTCGCCCAATAAAAATGTCAAAGCTGATATGGGAACATAGCCAGTATGTCTCTAAAGTGCCCTGTGTCCCTTGGGGAAGAGAATATTTAACTTGATTGTTGCTTCAGTTTTTTTTTTTTTCTATGTCAGCTATCAGTTTCCAAGGCATTACTTAGGGGATTTCCTTTATTTTCTTTTTTAAAAAATCTCAAATTTCCCTCTCATTTAATAACTGTAATTTCAGTGCCTAACATGTAAGACAAAATACTTTCCAAACTTTTTTTTTCAAAATTTTTGCACCAACTGTAGTCACCTCACTGGAACAGTTTTGTTTCCTTAAATAATATACAATGAACTTGTTCATATCAACGATGTACACCACTATTAAATACAAACAGCTCGGCTGGGTGTGGTGGCTCATGCCTGTAATGTCAGCACTTTGGGAGACTGAGGCAGGTGGATCATCTGAGGTCAGGAGTTCAAGACCAGCCTGGCCAACATGGAGAAACCCTGTCTCTACTAAAAACACAAAAATTACCCAGGTGTGGTGGCACATGCCTGTAATACCAGCTACTCAGGAGACTGAGGCAGGAGAATCACTTGAACCCAGGAGGTGGAGGCTGCAGTGATCTGAGATTGTGCTTGTGCCCCTACACTCCAGCCTGGGTGACAATGAGACTCTGTTTCAAAAAAAAAAAAAAAAAAAGGTGACTGGCAAGGTGGCCAAATAGGAACAGCTCCAGTCTGTGGCTCCCAGCGAGATCAATGCAAAAGGTGGGTGATATCTGCATTTCCAACTGAGGTACCCAGCTCATCTCATTGGGACTGGTTAGACAGTGGGTGCAGTGCACAGAGGGCAAACCAAAGGAGAGTGGGGCATTGCCTCACCCGGGAAGTGCAAGGGGTTGAGGAACTCCCTCCCCTAGCCAAGGGAAGCCATGAGGGACTGTGCCTTGAGGAACAGTGCACTTCGACCCAGACTACGCTTTTTCCATGATCTTTGCAACCCACAGACCAGGAGGTTCCCTTGGGTGTCTATGCCACCAGGGCCCTGGGTTTCAAGCACAAAAGTGGGCGGCCATTTGAGCAGACACCGAGCTAGCTGCAAGAGCATTTTTCATACCCCAGTGGCACCTGGAATGCCAGCAAGACAGAACTGTTCCCTCCGCTGGAAAGGGCGCTGAAGCCAGGGAACTGAGTGGTCTAGCTCAGCGGATCCCAACCCCACAGAGCCCAGCAAGCTAAGATCCACTGGCTCGAAATTCTCGCTGCCAGCACAGCAGTCTGAAGTCGACTTGCGACGCCCAAGCTTGGTGGAGGAAGGGGCATCTGCCATTACTGATGCTTGAGTACACGGTTTTCCCCTCATAGTGTAAACAAAGCCATGGGGAAGTTCCAACTGAGTGAAGCCCTCTGCAGCTCAGCAGAGGCAATGTAGCCAGACTGCCTCTTTAGATTTCTCCTCTCTGGGCAGGGTATCTCTGAAAAAAAAGGCAGCAGCCCCAGTCAGGGACTTATAGATAAAAACCCCCATCTCTCTGGGACAGAGGGAGGAAGGGGCGGCTGTGGGTGCAGCTTCCTGGGGGAAGGGGAGGCTGTGGGTGCAGCTTCAGCAGACTCAAACATCCCTGCCTGCTGGCTCTGAAGACAGGAGCAGATCTCCCAGCACAGCATTTGAGCTCTGCTAAGGTTCAGACTGCCTCCTCAAGTGGGTCCCTGGCCCCCGTGTAGCCTGACTGGGAGACACCTCCCAGCAAGGGTTGACAGACACCTCATACAGCAGAGCTCCGGTTGGCATCTGGAGGGTGTCCTTCAGGGATGAAGCCTCCAGAGGAAGGAGCAGGCAGCAATTTTTGCTGTTCTGCAGCCTCCGCTAGTGATACAGGCAAACAGAGTCTGGACTGGGCCTCCAGCAAACTCCAGCAGACCTGCAGAAGAGGGGCCTGACTGTTACAAACAAAACTAACAAACAGAAAGGAATAGCATCAACATCAACCAAAAGGACGTCCACACATAAACTCCATCCAAAGCTAACCAACCTCAAAGACCCAAGGTAGATAAATCCATGAAGATGAGAAAAAAACCAATGCACAAAGGCTGAAAATTCCAAAAACTGAATGCCTCTTCTCCTCCAAAGGAACACAACTCCTCGCCAGCAAAGGAAAAAAACTGGATGGAGAATGAGTTTCACGAATTGACAGAAGTAGGCTTCAGAAGGTGGGTAAGAGACTCCTCTGAGCTAAAGGGGCATGTTCTAACCCAATGCAAGGAAGCCAAGAACATTGAAAAAAGGTTAGATGAATTGCTAACTAGAATAACCAGTTTAAAAGAGAACATAAATGACCTGATGGAGCTGAAAAACACAGCAAGAGAACTTTGTAAAGCATACACACAACTATCAATAGCCGAATCGATCAAACAGAAGAAAGGATATCAGAGATTGAAGATCAACTTAATGAAATAAAGCATGAAGATAAGATTAGAGAAAAAAGAAGGAAAAAAAAAACAAACAAAGCCTCCAAGAAATATGAGACTATGTGAAAAGAACAAACCTACATTTGATTGGTATACCTAAAAGTGATGGGGAGAATGGAATCAAAAGTTGGAAAACACTCTTCAAGATATTCTTCAAGAGAACTTTCACAACCTAGCAAGACAGGCCAACATTCAAATTCAGGAAATTCGGAGAACACCACAAAGATACTCCTTGAGAAGAGCAACCCTAAAACACATAATCGTCAGATTCACCAAGGTTGAAATGACTGAAAAAATGTTAAGGGCAGCCAGAGAGAAAGGTTGGGTTACCCACAAAGGGAAGCCCATCAGACTAACAGTGGATCTCTCTGTAGAAACCCTACAAGCCAGAAGAGAGTGGGGGCCAATATTCAACATTCTTAAAGAAAAGAATTTTCAACCCAGCATTTCATATCCAGTCAAACTAAACTTCATAAGTGAAGAAGAAATACAATTCTTTACAGACAAGCAAATGCTGAGAGATTCTGTCACGACCAGGCCTGCCTTCCAAGAGCTCCTAAAAGAAGCACTAAACATGGAAAGGAAAACCAGTACCAGCCACTGCAAAAACATAACCAAATTGTAAAGACCATCGACACTATGAAGAAACTGCATCAACGGGCAAAACAACCAGCTAGCATCATGACAGAATGAAATTCACACATAACAATATTAACTTTACATGTAAATGGACTAAATGCCCCAATTAAAAGACAAAGACTGGCAAATTAGATAGAGTCAAGAACCATCAGTGTGCTGTATTCAGGAGACCCATCTCATGTGCAAAGACACACATAGGCTTAAAATAAAGGATTGAAGGAATATTTACCAAGCAAATGGAAAGCAAAAAGAAGCAGGGGTTACAATCCTAATCTCTGATAAAACAGACTTTAAACCAACAAAGACCAAAAAAGACAAAGAAGGGCATTACATAATGATAAAGGGATCAATGCAACAAGAAGAGCTAACTATGCTAACTATCCTAAATATATATGCACCCAATACAGGAGCACCCAGATTCATAAGGCAAGTTCTTAGAGATCCAAAAAGAGACTTAGACTCCTATACGATAATAGTGGGAGACTTTAACACCCACTGTCAATATTAGATAGATCAACGAGACAGAAAATTAATAAGGATATTCAGGACTTGAACTCCGTTCTGGACCAAGCAGACCTAATAGATATCTACAGAACTCTCCACCCCAAAATGATAGAATATACATCCTTCTCAGCACCACATCACACTTATTCTAAAATTGACCAACAGAATTGGAAGTAAAATACTCCTCAGCAAATGCAAAAGAATGGAAATAATAACAAACAGTATCTCAAACCACAGTGCATCAAATTAGAACTCATGATTAAGAAACTTACTCAAAACCGCACAACTACGTGGAAATTGAACAACCTGCTCTTGAGTGACTACTGGGTAAATAATGAAATTAAGGCAGAAAATAAATAGGTTCTTTGAAACCAATGAGAACAAAGGCACAACATACCAGAATCTTGGGGACACACCCAAAATAGTGTTTAAAGGGAAATTTATAGCACTAAATGGCCACAGGAGAAAGCAGGAAAGATCTAAAATCGACACCCTAACATCACAATTAAAAGAACTAGAAAAGCAAGAGCAAACAAATTCAAAAGCTAGCAGAAGACGAGAAATAACTGAGATCAGAGCAGAACCGAAGTAAATAGAGACACGAAAAATCCTTCAAAAAAAGTCAATGAATCCAGGAGCTGCCTCTTTGAAAAGATCAACAAAATAGACTACTAGCCAGACTAATGAAGAAAAAAGAGAAGAATCAAATAGATACAATAAAAAATGATAAAGGGGATACCACCACTGATCCCACAGAAATATAAACTACCATCAAAGAATACTATAAACACCTCTATGCAAATAAATTAGAAAATCTAGAAGAAATGGATAAATTCCTGGACACACACACCCTCCCAAATCTAAATCAGGAAGAAGTCGAATCCCTGAAGAGACCAATAACAAGTTCTGAAATTGAGACAGTAATTAATAGCCTACCAACCAGAAAAGACCAGGACCAAATGGATTCACAGCCGAATTCTACCTGAGGTACAAAGAGGAGCTGGTACCATTCCTTCTGAAACTATTCCAATCAATAGAAAAAGAGGGACTCCTACGTAACTCATTTTATGAGGCCAGCATCATCCTGATACCAAAACCTGGCAGAGACACAACAACAAAAAAAAAGAAAAAAGAAAAAGAAAATTTCAGGCCAATATCCCTGGTGAACATTGATGCGAAAATCCTCAATAAAATACTGGCAAACCGAATCCAGCAGCACATCAAAAAGTTTAACCACCATGATCAAGTAGGCTTCATCCCTGGGATGCAAGCCTGGTTCAACATATGGAAATCAATGAACATAATCCATCACACAAACAGAACCAACGACAAAAACCACATGATTATCTCAATAGATGCAGAAAAAGCCTTCAATAAAATTCAACACCCCTTCATGCTAAAAAATCTCAATAAACTAGGTATTGATGGAACGAATCTCAAAATAATAAGAGCTATTTATGACAAACCCACAGCCAATGTCATACTGAATCGGCAAAAGCTGGAAACTTTCCCTTTGAAAACCAGAACAAGACAAGGATACCCTCTCTCACCATTCCTATTCAACACAGTATTGGAAGTTCTGGCCAGGGCAACCAAGCAAGAGAAAGAAATAAAGTGTATTCAAATGGGAAGAGAGGAAGTCAAATTATCTCTGCAGATGACATGATTGTATATTTAGAAAACTCCATCATCTCAGCCCCAAATCTCCTTAAGCTGATAAGCAACTTCAGCAAAGTCTCAGGACACAAAATCAATGTGCAAAAATCACAAGCATCCCTATACACAAATGACAGACAAACAGAGAGCCAAATCATTTGTGAACTCTCATTCATAATTGCTACAAAGAGAATAAAATACCTAGGAACACAACTTACAAGGGATGTGAAGGACCTCTTCAAAGAGAACTACAAACCACTGCTCAAGGAAATAAGAGAGGACACAAACAAATGGAAAAACATTTCATGCTCATTGATAGGAAAAATCAATATCAAGAAAATGGCCATATTGCCCAAAGTAATTTATAGATTCAATGCTATCCCCATCAAGCTACCACTGACTTTCTTCATAGAATTAGAAAGAACTACTTGAAACTTCATGTGGAACCAAAAAAGAGTTTGTATAGCCAAGAAAATCCTAAGCAAAAAGAACAAAGCTGGAGGCATCACATTACCTGACTTCAAACTATACTACAAGGCTACAGTAACAAAAATAGCATGGTATTGGTACCAAAACAGAGATATAGACCAATGAAACAGAACAGAGGCCTCAGAAATCACACCACACATCTACAACCATCCGATCTTTGACAAACCTGATAAAAACAAGCAATGGGGAAAGGATTCCCTATTTAATAAATGGTGTTAGGAAAACTGGTTAGTCATACGCAGAAAACTGAAAGTGGACCCCTTCCTTACACCTTACATAAAAATTAACTCGATGGATTAAAGACTTAAACATAAGACCTAAAACCATAAAAACTCTAGAAGAAAACCTAGGCAATACCATTCAGGAAATAGGCCTGGGCAAAGACTTCATGACTAAAACACCAAAAGCAATGGCAACAAAAGCCAAAATTGACAAATGGGATCTAATTAAACTAAAGAGCTTCTCCACCGCAAAAGAAACTATCATCAGAGTGAACAGGCAGCCTACAAAATGGGAGAAAACTTTTGCAATCTATCCGTGTGACAAAGGGCTAATATCCAGAATCTACAAAAAATTAAACAAAGTTACAAGGTAAAAAAAAAAAAAAAAAAAACATCGAAAAGTTGGTGAAGGATATGAACAGACACTTCTCAAATAAGACATTTATGCAACCAACAAACATATAAAAAAAGCTCTTCATCACTGGTCATTAGCGAAATACAAATCAAAACCACAATGCCATCTCATGCCAGTTAGAATAATGATCATTAAAAAGTAAGGAAACAACAGATGCTGGAGAGGATGTGGAGAAATAGGAGCACTTTTACATTATTGGTGGGAGTGTAAATTAGTTCATCCATTGTTGAAGACAGTGTGGCAATCCCTCAAGGATCTAGAAGAAGAAATACCATTTGACCCAGCAATCCCATTACTGGGTATATACCCAAAGGATTATAAATCATTCTACTATAAAGACACATGCACACATATGTTTATTGCAGCACTGTTCACAATAGCAAAGACTTGGAACCAACCCAAACGCCCACCAAGGATAGACTGGATAAAGAAAATGTGGCACGTATATACCATGGAATACTACGCAGTCATTAAAAAGGATGAGTTCCTGTCCTTTGCAGGGACATAGATGAAGCTGAAAGCCATCATTCTCAGCAAACTAACACAAGAACAGCAAACCAAACACTGCATATTCTCACTCATATGTGGGAGTTGAACAATGAAAACACATGGACACAGAGAGGGGAACATCACACACCGGGGCCTGTTGAGGGTGGGGGGCTATGGGAGGGATAGCATTAGGAGAAATACCTAATGTAGATGATGCGTTGATGTGTGTAGCAAACCACCACGGCACGTGCATACCTATGTAACAAACCTGCACGTTCTGCACATGTATCTCAGAACTTAAGTATAATAAAAACTCAAATAGCTATTTATTTAAAACTTCAATTTACTTGCTAAGAATTAACTTACTTTTTTAATTCTCTCTCTTCACGTCCATCACCAGCAATTGCATTTGGCTTTTTTTTTTTTTTTTTTTTAAATGCCACTTTAAAAGACATTGAAAAAATGTTTTCTGGTATGACACTATGAATAGAAGTTATTCCAGATTTCTCCATTCTTTCATGTATTTAGAATACATTTTTCAAAATTCCTAGGCTGAGGTATTAATACCTTGCCCAGATGACCTCTCAAAATGTATTAATCATTCCTGTATTACTCAGTACAAAAATTTGATTTTTTGGAGACATATTTGTACATATTTATGGGATACATGTAATATTTTGTTACATGCATATAACATGTAATGATCAAGTCAGCCTATTTGGGCTATTCATCACCTCCATTACTGATTATTTCTGTATGTTGAGAACATTTTAAGTTCTCTTTATAGTAAGTTTGAAACATATAATACTATCATCACCCTACTCTGCTATTGCATATTAGAATTTTTTCCTTCTGTGTGTTTGTACCCATTAACCAACCTCTACTTCATTCACCCCACCATCACCTACACACCCTTCCAATCCTCTGGTGTCTATCATTCTATTCTCTACTTCCATAAGATCCACTTTTTTAGCTCTTACATATGAGAACATGTGATATTCTTCTTTCTGTGACTGGCTTATGTCACTTAACATAATGACCCTTCAGTTCCATCCAAGTTGCTGTAAACGCCATCATGTTAGTCTTGTTTATGGCCGAATAATATTCCATTGTGTGTGTGTGTGTGTGTGTGTATATATATATATATGTAATCTTTATCCATTCATCCATGATGGATACTTACGTTGATTCCTTATCTTTGCCATTGTGAATGGTGTTGCAATAAACATGGGCTGCAGGTATTCCTTTGATACATTAATTTCCTTTCCTTTGGATAAATACTAGTGAGATTACTGGACTGTATGGTAGCTGTTTTTAGTTCTTTGAGAAATCTCCACACTGTTTTCCAAATTGCTGTACCAGTTTACATTCCCACCAACTCCCACAAACAAGAATTCCCTTTTTTCTGCATCCTCACCAGTATCTATATTTTGTCTTCGTCATCGTCATCTTCATCTTCATTGTCTTCTCCTTCTTTGACAGGATCTTGTTCTGTTGCCTGTTTCCCAGGCTGAAGAATAGTGGCGATTCACAGGTGCAATCATGATGCACTGCAGCCTTGAACTCCTAGCCTTAAGCAATACTCCTGCCTCAGCCTCATGGGTAGCTGGGACTACAGGCACCCGACTTTTTGTCTTTTTAGTAATAGTCATTTTAACTGGAGTATGATGCTATCTCATTGTGATTTTAATTTGCAGTTCCCTGATGATTAGTGATGTTGAGCATTTTTTTATATGCCTGCTTGTCTTTTTTTGAGAAATATCTATTCATGTCCTTTGCCCACTTTTCTTCTTAGGCAGAGTCTCATTCTGTTGCTCAGACTGGAGTGGAGTGGTGAAATCTTGGCTCATTGCAACTTCTGCCTCCTGGACTCAAGCAATTCTCCTGCCTCCCCTCCCCAGTAGCTGGGATTACAGGTGCCCACCACCATGCCCAGCTAATTTTTGTATTTTAGTAGAGACGGGGTTTTACCATGTTGGCCAGGCTGGTCTCGAACTTCTGGCTTCAAGTGATCCACCTACCTCAGCCTCCCACAGTGCTGGGATTACAGGTGTAAGCCACTGCACCTGGCACTTTGCCCACTTTTTAGTGGGATTATTTGTGGTCTCTTACTGTTGAGTTGTTTGAGCTCCTTGTATATTCCAGATACTAGTCCCTTGTTGGATAAATAGCTTGTAAATATTTCCCCCCATTCAACAAGCTGTCTCTTCACTCTTTTGGTTTCTTGTGTAGAAGAATTTTTAGTTTAATATAGTCCCATTTGTCTATTTTTCTTTTTGTTGCCTGTGATCTAGAGGTCTTAGCTATAAAATGTTCGGTCAGACTGATGTCCCGAAGTGTTTTCCCTATGTTTTCTTGTAGTAGTTCATAGTTTTGAGTCTTATGTTTAAGTCTTTAACCGATTTGAGTTGATTTTTTTACAGGGTGAGAGACAGGGGTCCAGTTTCATTCTTCTGCATATGGATATCCACTTTTTTCCATTCCATTTAGTGAAGAGAGTGTCCTTTTCCCAGTGTATGTACTTGGCACCTTTATAGAAATTCAGTTGGTGGTAAATGTGGTATACGCTGACATCAGTGTTAGTGTGTCCAGGTGGGTCAATCTGGAGGCTTCCAGTCAGCTTGCTGAGGTGCTGGCAATGGCAGCTGTGGGCCAGGTGGGTGGGCAGGTCCATGGGCCCTGGGCATCAGGCATGGTGTGGGTGATGACAGTAGCAGTGGCAGGACAATCCTGTTACCCAAGTGGTCCCCACTGATTTTCGAGGTGGCTGTAGCCATTTCCCAGGCCCACAGGTGGTTCATGTGTATGGGTGGGGGTGGGGGAGTGTATGCCGGCTGTGGTGGTAGTGGTAGGTTGGGTGAGCCCATCTCCAGGCCTTCAGGATGAGTGCTCAGGGGCCAACAGCAATAGATGGGGCTGAGCAATCCCCAGGTCCCTGCATGGGCACTAGGGAGGAGACAGAGGTGAGCCTCAGGCCCCCAGATGTTATGTATAGGCACTAGCTATGGTAGGCAGGGGCATGGTGATTTCAAGGCTCCCACTGGAATGCTTGGATGGCAGGACCAGCAGCTACACCCTGGCCCTGTTGCTGGGGTTGCTTTCATTGGCAGCAGCCTTAGGAGGGCCACTGGGAGTACACACTTTGGCCCCAGGTGGTCGTTGCTGGTGGGGTAGCCTGTTCTCAGCATGCTTCTAAATGCAGTACCCTGCTGATGGGGATGGTGGGTAGCTTCCAGTGGCTCCCACATTGGATGTGGAGGCAGCAGCCAGCAGCAGCAGGGTCTGCGTTAGGGGGAGGAATCTGGAGTTGCAAAGTCTGTGGGGCCCCATGGTAGGATGCAGTATGCAGCGCCTTATAGTGGGGTAAGAGGGTGGGTGGTGTGACCCAGTTTGAGCTCCCCATTTGAAGCAATGCCATCATGGGGTCTCCAGCCAATGCCCTATGTCAGTCTCAGGGCTTGTGTGAGTTGAGGGGCTCTCCATTGGCTAGGATTACAGGAGTCCATGGTAGGAAGGTAGGCCACTGGGACTACTCACCTACTCTTTCCTCACATTGGGGAGCCTCTCCGGACTCCCTGCTAATCCCAGCCGAGCAGGTTGCTTCACTTTCCTCTTGTTTTTCGTGCTAGGTGTCACTTCTGTGTTGAATTCCAGCCTTCTCTCTTAGGTGATCTATTTTTATTTTACAAGTTAGAATATGAGTGCAGAGAAGTTGAAACAGCAAATCTGTGGCTTCCATGAGCGGCAAAGCAGAGTTTCTAGCCTACGTTGGCTGAGTTTTGACCAAGCCTCTGATATGCACACACATACATACATGTGCATGTACATGTACTTATAACACTTTTATTCCCATGTTTGAGGCCAGTTGAATAGGAGGGGACACAGAAAATCCTAGCAATTCATTCTTTGCACCCCTGGAATTCTCAAATGCTTTGCAGATGCCTTCTTGTAGCAGCCAGTCTCGTCCCTTTTCTTGAAGTTAATGAGCATCAAATGTGTTCAGGATTCATGAAATAATTCCAACAATAATTCATTTTCTTATAGGAATTGGAACATGGCTTATTGCAGTATACCACAGTGTTTGTCAGCCCTAGAACTTACAATGAGTAAGAGGAAGAGGAGAACAAGTTTTTACTCCTGTGAAGATTTTCCATTTGTCTATAATTTACACATATGCTAACAAGCAGCTAGGTTCCAAACACAAACTCACCTTGCCAGGAACTCAGTCTCACTGTTGAGAATGTAGTCTCCTCTCTCCCCACATAGCCCTAGGGTTATTCAGGATGAAGGAGAAGAAAAAGGTACCCAAGAGCATTCTATAATTCTATCCTTCCTTCTTGGTATGCTAAGGTTAGTAGTACCATGACCTATGTGAACTTGTTTTCTTGAATAAGAAGAATAAAAGCGTTCCGTCCATCAAGGAAGACCTCAAGAGAAATTCCAGGTTCACGTCTCATGGTACAAGAGCCAAGTGTTTCTTCCTGAATCATTCCCAGGCCTGCCTTTGATCTGAGCAGCGGCTTTCAAAAAATATGCTGATGAGATTGCTCTCTCACTTAAGAACTTAAGAAAGAGTTGAAGTTCTTCAATGTATAACCCCCGCCTGAAACTTGTCTTGAGGAAGATTTGTAGTAGTAATGAAGAGTGGCAGCAACCTAACGGTGAAGACTGTAGAGAGCTTTTACCCAAGAGCAATCCAAGATACTACTTGAAACATCCAGGGTCCACGGACATGACCCTTGGACTCCAGGAGAAATCTGAAAATGTCTAGACCTGCAATGAGACACACCCAACTTCAAATGTGTCACTCTGGGCATATTCTTTAATCTGAACTCCAATTTTCTTTCGTGTAAGAGTTATTTCATATGGCTGTTTTATTTACTAATTCTTTTTTAAAATTAAATAAATTTGTAGGAGTAATATAGTTACATTGTTTACCAGTCAAATTCTTACATGACTCATTACCATCCATTTCATGGATGTATTATCTACTGGTATTTATTAGAATTTGCTTTAGACTTTCTGTTGCTCACCTCATAGTTCTTGTTTTATCTTAGTTTCTTTTCTGTTTTTTGGTCTTTTATGCGAGAGGTTTTCCTCACATCATCTGATAATCCTTGGCCGTCAGTTTGTATTGAAGAGTTAGACATTAGAAAGCCAAGTGAAAATCCTGTGTGTGTACAAGGTTTGTTGACTGGAAAGCTTCATGGGGATATTCTTTCTTGGTCATTTCACTGAAGGACATCCAAAAAACTGTTGTTGTTTTTAGATTTTTTTTTTTCTTGGATTGTTGGTTTTCCTGGTGATCATTACTTCAATCTCTTTGGTGCCATCATTCTACCAGCTGAGTATGAGAAAGAGCTGGGGTTTCTCAATGCAGAATATGTACTCGGTTCTAATATGGCAGCCTGGTTCTAATATGGTAGCCCTTTTCTCGGCAATGGTTGCCACATCTGAGTCCTGAATCTGTTTGGAATCAGCCTCTCCAGAGGGTATATTTTTAGAATCAGCATGAGTGAAAGGTAGTCATCCAATGACATAAGGTGGATGAAAATATTTTAACTGCTTCATTTATAAATTTTCAACTGATCCTCCTGTTTTTGAAACCCACCAGTGTCCCCACTTCCATAAGTCCCTGGATCCTCCATTTTCTGAGTCTTCCTGAAATTCTATGGAGTAAATTAGCTTATTGATGGATGTCCCTTACTTGGCTTAGGTTTCTGTTCACTGTGCTCCCAAGTCAATTATGACCTACCTGGCTGCTTCCAGTTTCTGAAATGTTGTATGTCGGCTTCTTTTCCATTGTCTTTGTCCTTGTGAGCTTATGCCATTTTAAAAAATTCTTTTGCTTTCATTTTTGTGAAGAAATAGAAAAATACGTATATTCAATCCCCATGTTTAAGTAGAAGTCTGTCATAAAATTATATTAGAAATTTATTAGAAATATATAAACATATATGAATATAGATAGACATACACGCTCTCTTTTAGCATACATGGTGCCTGTTATATAGCAGGTACTGAAAAATAGTATGTATATATATATACATGTAGCAGAAGGCTAACAGGGATTTAGATACACTTAGGAATATATGATAGCATGGAAGGTTGGAAGGGTGGGCCTGTGAGCAATCATGCCACGAGGACTTAGAAAAAAACAGAACCATGGCCGGGCGCAAAGGCTCACACCTGTAATTCCAGCACTTTGGGAGGCCAAGGTGGGTGGATTAACTGAGGTCAGAAGTTCAGGACCAGCTTCACCAACATGGTGAAACCCCGTCTCTACTAAAAAGCAAGCAAGCAAACAAACAAACAAAAATTAGCCAGGTGTGGTAGCAGGTGCATGTAATCCCAGCTACTTGGGAGGCTGAGGTGGGAGAATCACTGAACCCAGGAGGCAGAGGTTGCAGTGAGCTGAGATCGCACCATTGCACTCCAGCCTGGGCGACATGAGCAAAACTCAGTCAAAAAAAAAAAAAAAAAAAAGGAAAGAAAAAGGAAAAGGAAAAGGAAAAGGATAAGAGAGAGAGAAAAGAAAAAGATGGATGGAATCTGGCACGATTCAGCAATTAAGCCAGAGTCAGGAGAAGTACTTCTCAATACAGCATGGCATCTTCTGTTTTCTAGACTCTTCTCTGTCCAACTCAATTGATTCATGCCTGTGTGGGTGTATTTTAATTTGTTTGTTTTTTTTTTTTTCTTTTTCAGACTTTGTCAACAGGAAGTAGATGCCCATGTTGTTGATAGAAAAGCTTGTAAGTAGGACTGCACAGACTTGGTTTTGGGTCAGCATTTGGCAATAAGAAGTCTTTCTGCTTCAGCCTTCAGAGAGCCCACTTCATCATTCTTTCTGGCATCCCTGTGATCACATGATTACATAGCTAATCAGTATAACGACATCAGCTACTTAAAGAAGGCATGTCATTAAAGATATTGTTAATATCTCTATATTGCCTTTCAAATATAGGTAAGCACTCTAACTTGGAGTGAAAATCTTCTTAGGTGCTTTACATGTTGAAATTCATATTTCAGTCAGCTGAAGAATAAATGCATATGGCTTATCCCCAAAATAAGATATTCCAACAAATAATGTTTATGAGAGCTGTTAATTTATGTTTAAAAAAACTATTAATAAAATGTTCAAGTAATTAAATTTGGGAGCTTGACTGGCAGTGGGAATATTAAGAGGATTAGCTAGATAATTAATATAGAAAATAATATAATTGTATTGAGTCAATGAAAGCTTATATAAATTTAATCAAAGTGATATATTACATCATAATTAGAATCTTTGTAGAATTGTTTTGGTATAATTACATTCACAATACTAAAAAATAAGCTTAAAGAATGATATTTTAATTATTTAATTACAATAAGCCACAAGTCTTATTTTTTGCATTATGTGAGGATGAATTAAAAGCAGAATGCCATTTGACATTTCAAAATTTCGTGGAGAGAAATGTATCTGAAATCATGTATACCAAAAAGATAAGAGAATAAAATTTGATAGAAAAAAATGAATGTGGCCAGGCGCAGTGGCTCATGCCTGTAATATCAGCACTTTGGGAGGCCGAGATAGGTGAATTACGAGGTCAGGAGATGGAGACCAACCTGGCTAACACTGTGAAACCCCGTCTCTACTAAAAATACAAAAAATTAGCCAGGCATGGTGGCGGGCGCCTGTAGTCCCAGCTACTCGGGAGGCTGAGGCAGGAGAATGGCATGAGCCCGGGAGGCGGAGCTTGCAATGAGCCGAGATCTCGCCACTGTACTCCATCCTGGGCGACAGAGTGAGACCCTGTCTCAAAAAAAAGAAAAAGAAAAAAAAAGTAAAGAAAAAGGAAAAAATGAATGTATTTTAGCTGAGTTCTGACATGCATTTTATTCACAAATCAAACTTCAGAACACAGTTTATAAGATTGCTTTAAAAAGACAAGTTCTTATTTTGAATTTATAGAGACTATTCTAATGTCAAACTGATTTTTACAAGCTACGAAATATTTTCAATAGTTGAAGCTTCAGAGTTTTTCATATATCTAAGCTACGTAAATGCATGCAAAGTTTATTCTAGAAAACATATTACTGAAAGACATTTTCCTGATTTGTATTTGGCTGTATTATTCCCCAGAAGGTGAAATTACTAACGATGCCATTTGAAAGCCAGTAACTCTTTAGTACAGGTTGAACATCCCTAATCTGAAAATCTGAAATCTGAAATGCTCCAAAATTTGAAACTTTTTCAATGCCAACATGACGCCACAAGTGGAAAATTTTACACCTGATCTCATGTGATGGGTACCAATCAATACTTTGTTTCATGAACAAAACTATTTTAAAATATGTATAAAATTATCTTCAGGCTATTTGTTGAGAAATAAAACTCTAAGTCCCTCCGGCTGACCCAGTGGATTCTCTCCTGGCCAAGGGAACCCCAGCAAAACCTTGGAAGCTGAATTCATGGCTATGATGGGATGGGAGATTTGGCACGCCTCATTATATCCCCACCCTTGCTAATAGTCATTAGGTTTTCTTCCTTAACAGCTAAACAGAGACCAGCCTTTCCAAAAGACTACTAGCTTATCTTCCCAGATACATAACAGTCAAGATGAGATTCATTATGTTCACTTTATCTTAAGACGCAGATTTACCAGGCACTAAATACCAGGCACTAACTAAAGTTTCACAAGTATGTAATCATTTGTCTCACTGCTGCCTCACTACCTCCCCTGCCTTTTAAGGAAAATATATAAATACTAAACCTCAACATTCACACATGCTTCTATGACTCTATTTTCTTTGGGAAAAAACAGTCACACATGCTTCTGTGACTCTCTATTCTCCCAGGCTTGCCTTCAAGCTGGCTCAATAAACCTTGATGCTTTGAAACTTATGCTTCAATTACTCATTTCAGTTGTCAGTGTAAAAGGTGTATATAAAATAGAAATGAATTCTGTGTTTAGACTTGGGTCTCATCAGTGAGATATCTCATTATGTATATGCATTGTGTATATTCCAAAATATTTTTTAAAAGTGAAATCCAAAACACTTCCAGTTCCAAGCATTTAGGAGAAGGGATATTCAACCTGTATCAGAAACATGCGATGGTGACCACAAAAGCAATCTGGCAGCTGAAAATTCTGAATCACCGTTATGTTAAACTATAAAAATTTTATACAAATTAAAAAACACCCTACACTAATCATTAATTTAGATTGTTAAAATTATCACACAGTAAAACTGACTTTTTTTTTCCTTTTGATGTACAGTTCTGAAACCACCTTTGCAAAAATTGCAACACTGAGAAAACTTTGACAATGAAAGAAATCTGACCTAACCAACTCCACCTTGCCTTTAACCTCCAAACTGCCCTTCCTCATTCCTGGGCACAGCCTAAGCTAACTTTGGGAGAAATTTAGATTATAGTTTAAATGATAATAGCTCTTTCCAAAACTAAACTGCCTTTGTAAAACTAATGAAAGTCCACCAGTTTATAAAGACAGGAGGGGCCTGAATTCTGCTAAGATATAGGCATAGTTAAGTGATTACCAGCCATTATTCCACAGGTCACAGGATTTTCAACTTCCTTAATTACTCCTGTAAATAACATTACTATTGTAGAATCTAAAACTGACCTTTTGAGATGTCTTGTCAGGCTTTTGCATTTCTGATGACCCAGTGTCCTGAACCAGTGACTCCTCTGTGGACCCCTACCAGAAGCTGACTCAGGGCACATGAGGACCATTTTCCACACCCATATGATCGCATCCCCAACCAATCAGTAGCACCCATTCCCTTGCTCACCAAATTATTATTTCGTTTTATTTTATATTTTCTTTTCTTTCTTTTTTTTTTTTTTTTTTTTTGAGAAGGAATCTTGCTCTGTCGCCCAGGCTGGAGTGCAGGGGCGCGATCTCAGCTCACTGCAAGCTCCATCTCCCGGGTTCACCCCACTCTCCTGCCTCAGCCTCTCGAGGAGCTAGTATTACGGGCACCTGCCACCACACTCGGCTAATTTTTTTGTATTTTTAGTAGAGACGGGGTTTCACCTTATTAGCCAGGATGGTCTTGATCTCCTGACCTCGTGATCCACCCACCTCTGCCTCCGAAGTGCTGGGATTACAGGCTTGAGCCACTGTGCCTGGCATACCACCAAATTATTCTTGAAAAACTCTGGCCACCAAATTTTCAGGGAGGCCGATTTGAGTAATAATAAAACTCTGGTCTCCTGTTTAGCTGGCTCTATTTGTATTAAAGTCTTTCTCTATTGCAATTGCCCTATCTTGATAAATCAGCTTTATCTGAGTAGCAGGCAAGAAGAACCCATTAGACAGTTACAATTCTGTAAATTTTAACACAAACATTGTTCATGTAACCACCAGTAGGACCACCATCTGAATCAGTTTCACCAACTAACAAGCTTCCTCATAATACCTCACTCCATGACACCTAGCAACAGTGGCCAGTTCTCCATCCCAATCATTTATCTTTTGAAAAGTTTATATAAATGGAATTGTATAGTATAATCATCAATTTTAAAATAAAATTTCAGATATATTCACATTCCATAAGTGTACTCTATGATGGTGATATTTATCTTTAGCCTCGGCTTATGCCAAACTAAGCCTTTCCATATATGGCCAAAATGTGTATTCAATATACTTCTAACTGGGAGGATCGATTGAAAGTGTTGTTTTATTAAACTCTATAACACAAAGGAATTCAAGTGATATGTAGGGATCATTCAACTGATCATAACACAAAATGGGGAAAGCCAATTTCCCTGTCCCCAGAGACCTCTGGGCAGCTCTAGGTCCCTGAGGGAGCCAGAAAAATAGTGGTCCCTTTCTTAGGAGATACTTGGGACACCAGGCAGTTCCTCTTAGACCTTCTGGGAGAGGGGTTCCCAGTAGATGCTGGATAGGAGCAATAGCACTGAGAAGGGTAGCAGAAGCAGCAGTGGCCTTCACTTGTGTATGTGCACATAAGCAAGGAGCCCTTGCAAGACTCCCCTCTCCCCAGGAAGCAGTAGGGTCTTGCTTGCCTTGCTAGTGGCAAGAACCACTAAAGTTTAGTTGTTACTGTTAACATAACCCTATTTCTACTTAGAGTGTGGTGAGGCCTCGGAAAACCCAAGTTATGTAAACATTTGTCCCAGTTCATTTAGGCTGCTTTAACAAAAATACCATAAACCGTGTGGTTTATAAACAACAAACATTTATTTCTCACAGTTCTGGAGGCTGAGAAGTCCCAGATCATGGTGCCAGCAGATTCACTGTCTGGTGTGGTCCCATCCCCACACAGTGAAAGTAGCAAGGTAACTTTCTGTGCCTTTTTTATAAGGGCACTAATCCCAATCATGAGGACTCAACCCTCATGACCTAATCACCTATCGAAAAGCCCCATCACCTTGGGGTTTAGGATTTCAACATATGAATTTTGGGTCGACACAAACATTCAAACTATAGCAACATTCGGTAGTGGCAACTCACCTACCAGGGGGCAATTTTTCATTCTGATGCCTAGGTATGACAGACCTCAAATCTGTTATTGTCCCACAAACCAGGAATTATACAAAGGGTAGAGGGGCATAGCTCTGGGTGAAAAGCTGCACTCTGCTCACTCTGGGCTCTGTGTGGTGGTGTCCCAGGTAGTGTCAGTCCAGCTGTTAAATCCAGTGAGGCTCAGAGAGGTGATGTCATTTGTTCAAATCTTCTGGCTAGTTTGGTGGTCAGATCATAACCAGACCCTATGAAGTCTAATCATACCCAGTTCTGTAGGCTTTCCTCTTCAGTAGGTCCATTCTTATCTCTAACTGAGACCACCTGCATCCTCATAGCTTAACTATCAGTATAGAAAACAGACCACCTGTGTCACTATGACTTTACTATTTGTTCAAGAAAATTCTTGTCCAGGAGGACTGAATAACTTCAATGTTTAGTTCAGAAAATTTCTGATAACCAATTTATTCAGATGACAGATTGCTCATTTGAACAAATAAGCCCCTTCTCAGGACAACAGGTTCCTCTCCAAGTCTAATAACTTGTTTATCAAAGAACTATCTATTTTTCAAGACTTCAAGACCCTCTTATCACAGTATCCACCAACTCTAAACTATAATATCATGAATTTTGCCAAATTTCCACCAGATTTCTTCACTGAAAGTCCTGACTTTAAACCACTTGAGCCCAGACCCTTAATGTTTATAAATATCTACCTGTGACCTCTCCCTTTTGAGAATTACAAAGACTTTTTCAAGGTGTTGCACTCTTTTACTGCAGGCTAATAAACTTAGCTTTGTTTCATCAATAGTTTATTCTGATGGTCTTCTTTGAATGTCAACAATCAACGGTTTTGAGGCTTCAGTGGGATTCACTCAAGAATTTCTGCTCCTGCAGTTTAAGATAACCTTAGCCCTAAAACAGTGTGTTCTTCTGAACTTTGCCATTTGGAAGCCTCCCCCATTGCAGTATTGAGGTAAGCCTTGCATTGGATTTGAGTCCCAGTTTCCTATCCATAAAGCTCTTAAATTGTTTATTTTTCTTCCTAGAAATAAGAAACTTTTAAGAAATTACTAGATTATCTGATCAGATTTGAAAATGTTTATTCTTTGTGGAAATGTTTTATTACTAGTAACATTACTCTTTCTGTCTTCTATCCTATTTGTTGCGAGTCTACGAGAAGTTCATGGGGAAGAAGACAGCCGTAGACCTGGCAAGTTTGTTCTCAAACTGGCTCAAAGATATAATATTAGCGGGTCTCATCAAACTGGCATCCTTATAGAATAAACTTTGCTCCGGGTCACTTACTAATATCTTACAGATTTATAGCAGCAGTTGTATAGTGAGGGTGTGAATAAAAATCACCAGAGAAGTTTTTGAAAAAATACTATGAATAGATTTCTGCTTCTGGCCAAAATGAAGAAACAGGGACCAGATTTACTCTCCAGTACACCAGTGAAAAAAAAAAAAAACAAGACACAATATTGAAAAATAAAAAGATTTTTCAAGACATCAGGCAATGAAGAATAGTGATCCAAGAGAAACAAGATGAATTTTATATTCGCCCCAGCTTACTGTCTGGAGTGAGTATCCAGGCTGTGGTACAGAACGGGAAAACCCAGATGGAACCCTGCCATCACCCTAAGTGGAGTCTGGGGAGGGTAAGGTGAGTAGAGTTTGCAAGGAAAGATATGGGAAAGGAGAGAGCTGTGCAGAGAGAACGCTGGGGATCTGTACAGGGTCTTCAGGTGAGCATGAGTCAGCATATGCAAGTGAGGAAACTACCCAAGACTGGGGAAAGAATCACCTGAAATGATTAGGGGATATATAATCCAGGGCTCAGAATCACTCCTGTTTCTATAGGAAATGGGCATTGAGTAGCATACTTGGAAGAATTTTTGCTTCAGTCATGCAGTAACATAGAACTTTGACTAAACACTACTCTGATACCACATAATGAAACTCAAAATAAGACCCAAAAGAATCAAACTGCTTATAAGTAACTGAGTTTCAAAATAAAGTTCCAGAATATTTACAGAAATACCACCTAACAAAGCACATAATTAAGATAAAGGGTCAAACTATTTGCAAGTAATTTTAAGTATGTTCCAGAACAAAGTTCCAAAAGTATTTATAGAAATACAAAAGGATCTAAAAACTATCCACAAAAATACGACCCATAATGAAGAGAAAAATCAGTCATTTGAAACTGACCCAGAAATGACAAAGATGATAGAATTAGCAAAGACATTAGAAGAATTGTAATTGTACTTCATATGTTCAAGAAGCCAGAGGAAAGACTGAACATGGTAAGCAGAAACATGGAAGATATAAAAAGACTAAAAATCAAACTTTAGAGATGAAGACATCATGTGAGATGAAAAACACACTGAGTAGAATTAAAGGCAAATTGGAAATTGCAGAAGAAAAGACTAGTGAATTTAAGAATTGAGAGATAAAAAGTACTCAAAATGAAAAACAGAAGAGTATCAGTGAGTTATAGACAACTTCAAACTAACGTGTAAATTGCAGTTCCTGAAGGAGATGAGGGATATGTTGGAAAAAAAATTTGAAAAAATAATGGCCAAAAATCTCCCAAAGTTTATGAAAACCACAGATTCAAGAAGGTCAGCAAATTGCTTAAAAATAAAGTCTACTATTAGGATATAAGGTCTTGACCAGGTGTGGTGGCTCATGCCTGTAATCCCAGCACTTTGGAAGGCCGGGTGGGAGGTGAATCACCTGAGGCCAGGAGTTCAAGACCAGCCTGGCCAACATGGTGAAAGCCTGTCTCTACTAAAAACACAAAAATTAGCCCAGCGTGGTGGCGCACACCTATAATCCAAGCTATTCAGGAGGCTGAGACAGGAGAATCGCTTGAACACGGGAGGTGAAGGTTGCAGTGAGCCGAGATCATGCCATTGCACTCTAGCCTGGGAGACACAGTGAGACTCCATCTTTTAAAAAAAACAAAAAAGGGAAATAAGTTATTAAATTAATAAGCTTACACCTTAAAAAAAAATTAGAAATATCATTAGGGCCAGCAGAGTATAGCCATATGTTTAAATAAAACTTTATTTACAAAAACAGATGGTAAGAGAGCAGCTTTGGCCTGCTGGCAATTGTTTGCTGACCCCGCCTTAGATAATCTTGTAAGATTGTGCAGCAAACAAAGAGACCCTAAAATTAAGCAATTTGGATATTAATCACCCTTCACTGAGTATGGCTATGCTGGCTCTTCAAATTAGGGATGGGATCTGTTCTCTTGTTTTAATCTGGACACTCTTGGCTCCTGGCATAGAAGTCTCACCATGACTCCTCACTGTAGCATCACTGTGTTACAGCACCCAAATGTGTGAACTCAGAGTCTTAAAAATGCTGCTGCGCAGCCACAGCACTGTCAAATCATCCAACCAACGTCTATCCAACAAAAAGCAGGAAAATTGCCTATCAGGAAACCTGATTCATGATCACATCACAAAGTACAGTGCAGATCCAAATGGATCAAGTCCCCACATGGTAACGTCTATCCGCCATCACAGCTGAGGAATGATCACAGAGAGAACTGAGAACTGAGTCTCTGGCTTCCTCCTGTGGGTTAACTCATCAGTACTGAAAACTGGAGACCACTTAAACGTCAACGAGAATTGACTATTTGTTCCAGGAAATGCTAGCCCAGGAAAATAATTCTGTCTAACAATAAATTGTTGTTTCCTTCAGGAAATTCCTGAAAACCAATTTATTTAGACAATAGGTTGCTCACCTGGGGAAACAGCTTGCTTAAGCAACTGCTATTTACTGAATCAGATAGCTTCAAGACACTCACCTTGGTTATATCCATCAATCTTAAACTGTTATATAATAAATTTTGTCTAATCCCCATAAATCCTGGCCTTCAGAGAGCTGCCTCAAAGCATTTGATGCAAGGCCACAAATCCTATAAATATCTGTCCGTAATCTTTCCCCTTCTGAGACACCATGAAAATGCTGTCAAGGTGTTGCTCTCCCTCACTGCCATTCTTAGATAACTTTGTTAATCAGTGGCTTATTCTTGTGGTTGTTTTTAAATGCATTGGAAAGCGACATCTTCTTTAGGAAATTTTCCTTTTTTTCATATCCCAAGTGTCGATGTGCCTCTTGACTGATTCCCCAGCTGTGCTAGACTCCTCTAGAGGACACATCTCAAACTCTGATAAAAGGCCATTTTCCCACAAATTCATTTATTCATTTTGTAAAGTACAATGTTATGGTTTGAATGCACTTCCTCCACAGTTTAGATTAAAATGTATTCCCTGTTGTAGTGGTATTAACAAGTAGGGCCTTGGAGGGGCTCCAAGATGGCTAACTAGAGGCATCTGGTCCTTGCCTCCTCCATCAAGAACTGAAACAGTCCGCGCATCATCACACGTTTAATACATCACCAAAAAGAGAACACTGGATTTAACCGAGAAGTGACAGAAAACACCTGAGGTGAGGAAGGAGCGCGAGTGGTAAGAGAGACAGTCTGCCAGGACTGGCTGGGAGCCTCTCCCAGTGTGAGGAAAGAGTAAATGACTTACCCACAGCGGACTGCATTCCCATCATGGACTACTGCAATCCCAGCCCCGCGAGAGCCCCTCGACCCACACAAGCCCTGTGACTAACATAGGGAGCGTCCTGGAGATCGCAGATGGCATTGCTCCAGATGGGGAACTCACGCTGGGTCCCACACATCCCCTGAGCTCTAAGCAGCCACAGCAAGGCGCCATTTTGAGAGCCCAGTCCCCAGCGGACTACATCCTGCCCTGAGGCACAACAGCCCCTGCAGCTCCACGTACCTGGAGCCCCACAGACATCCTCCGCTGAAAGCGGTGTACTGCTGCTAGCTGCTGCCTCCAAGGCTGAAGCACAAGTCATTGACAGGGACCCCGGTGGCCCCGTAGCAGTCCTGCAGTTCATTTACAAAGCACCCTGAGGGCAGACTACCCTGCTTGTAGTCAGCAATTGGGCTGAAGTGAGCGCTCCCTAGCTGCCTGTTTATGGCAGCTGTCACTGAAAGCAAGCCCGCCCCCGCCCCCGCCCCCGCCCCCGCCCCCAATAGAAGGGCTGCCCTGTGGCTGCTGCCTCCCCCAACCAAAGCATTTTTCTGGGATCCTGGGGATCATCTTGGCTCTGCCTATCACAGCCATTGCCTGCACACCCTGCTCCGGCATACCCCCAGTGTCTGAGCATGCCATCCTCCTGTACCTTACTCCATTATGATGTGATTCCTTCATGTTAAAACTGTGAGTACATGCCAATGGCCTACCGTTTTACCCCTTTCGGGTAACACATGTGCATTCATACTAGGCACACGTTTTCTGTAAGGAGCCAGATAGTAACTCTTTTAGGTTATTTGGAGGAGGCAGGATACTCAAAGCAAAGCAGGAAGACTAATGCTGTGGTCAAGGGTGAGATCAGGTTAGGCAGCTTATGCCTGTAATCCCAGCACTTGGAGAGGCTGAGGCGGAAGGATTGCTTGAGCCCAGGAGTTGGAGACCAGCTAGGGCAACATAGTGAGACTCATCTCTCAAAAACTTAAAAAGGTATCCAGGCATGGTGGCACTTGCCTGTAGTCTGAACTACTCAGGAGGCTGAGGTAGGAGGATCTATCTAGCCAGGGAGATCAAGGCTGCAGTGAGCCATGATCACGCCACTGCACTCCAGCCTGGGTGACAGAGTGTGAGACCCTGTCTCAAAATAAATAAATAAATAAATAAAAGGCAAGATCAGCAAGGGTCTAACACACAGAGCAACTAAGGCCAGGAGCAGAAGACAAACAGGGGAAAAGGGCTGGACGATGAGATTGGTGTTACATGCAGAATTGTCAAGATTTGGCCAGGTGTAATCTGATAACTTCTTCTGTTGCTTCTTGTTTAAAAGATATGTAATATTGTTCCAGAGTCTACTGGAAGAGGAGAGATGCATTCCTCTTGCAGGAGGGCTACAGAATTTTGCATATTAGCTTACATTATAGAAAGGATGCTCAGTGCAAGTGCCTCGGGCTGGGAGACACCGGATGCAGATAAAAATGCAAGGCTAGATAAACTAATTTGCCATTCTCATTCATAAGAGTTGATAATTAAAACCATGAGAGTTCTATAATATTTAGGATTTGCCATATTAAGAGAAAGTAAGAAATTTAGGGGAAGATGGCTGGGCGCAGTGGCTCACGCTTGTAATCCATGCACTTTGGGAGGCTGAGGCAGGTGGATTACCTGAGGTCGGGGGTTCGAGATCAGCCTGACCAACATGGAGAAACCCCGTCTCTACTAAAAATACAAAAAATTAGCCGGGCATGGTGGTGCATGCCTGTAATTCTACATACTCAGGAGACTGAGGCAGGAGAATCACTTGAACTTGGGAGGCAGAGGTTGCAGTGAGCCGAGATTGTGCCATTGCACTCCAGCCTGGGCAACAAGAGTGAAACTCCATCTCAAAAAAAAGAAAAGAAAAGAAAAGAAGGCCGGGCGCGGTGGCTCACGCCTGTAATCCCAGCACTTTAGGAGGCCGAGGGGGGCAAATCACAAGGTCAGGAGATCGAGACCACGGTGAAACCCCGTCTCTACTAAAAATACAAAAAATGAGCCAGGCGAGATGGCGGGCGCCTGTAGTCCCAGCTACTCAGGAGGCTGGGGCAGGAGAATGGCGTGAACCCAGGAGGCGGAGCTTGCAGTGAGCCAGGATCGCGCCACTGCACTCCAGCTTGGGCGACAGAGTGAGACTCTGTCTCCAAAAAAAAAAAAAAAAGAAAGAAAAGAAATTTAGGGGAAGATGCTAAAAGTTAATGGGAAAAGAATCAGCAAAATGACAGTTTTTAATCAACTCACAGTATTTCTTGACCATCTTTTGTGTCAAGATCCTAGAGAAGTGGCCAGAGAGAAGAGGAGGAAAGAACAAAGAGAGGGTATCCTATTCTGGATTTCCATGTCAGTTGGATAATAAAATAGTGTGTTATGGGTGACAAATCTGGGCAGAAACAAAAAAACAACAACAGTATGGAAATGGGATTTGGATTTGATTATGGGCAGGGATGTGGGTAAATTCAATGATTTTGGAATGGAATAAGATGCCTCAGGAATCTAGATGTTAGAAAATTTATACATGTCTAATAATAAGCATACTTGGAAGCTAATGGCAGAAAGTGATAGCATTGGTGACCTAAGAGGCACAAATAACTGTGTTTCTCGAATAGTTGGGCAAGCATGCTATATTTGGGGTAAGCAGCATGTATCTGTGGATGGTGGGATTCTTCTGGCCTTCTGAGAGACTTTACCTTGGACAGTGACATCATTATTGTTGGCATCTTGGAAGGCGAAATCAAAGGATCTGAATGGGTTGAAATGACTTTGAGTTCATATCTAAATGTGAACATTCCATTTGTAGACAGGCTTGTTGGTCTGGTAAGTTCCCTTAGGATTTGGCTTTCTCCCTCTTTCTCTCTCTGACTCATTTGTCCATCAGCTCCAGTTTCTCTCAAACTCCAGCTGAAAGCATTTATTTTCCTCCATTTCCCATGCCCTTTAATTTGCGGCTCCATTTGCTCTTGTTTAGCATTAGTTAAATGCTAAACATTTAACTAATGCTAAACTTGGTGATTGTCTTTTCATTGGCAGTAGTATGAAGTATTTGATGATACTGTTGTTTGGAGGAGGCTGGGGGAGGAAGTGAATGATGTTATCATCAGAACTCGGGAACCTTTAAATCTGGTTTAATGCCACCACACTGGGGGATTCTCAGGCCGTGCAGGGACTTATGGGAGTACTTGATTTGTACACACTAGAAACATCCTTAGAGATCTGCCCCAGTGTGCAGTTCATAATACGACTTGGCTTTTAAATAGCTTTTCATTTGATTTGAAAAGAACTGATTTCCACACAGTTTTGTGAATGCATGGAAAACCCCTATCATTTTTCTGTCTCTGCACCCTCTTCACATGCAGCCCACGCAGCTCTTTGTTCTACGTGAAAGAGGAATGGGTGGGGATGGGAGGGGAAGAGAAAGAGAGAGGAGAGAGAGAAATAGAGGGACAAAGATATCACAGATCACGCTTTGGAGTCTATGATGGCCTTTTATTCTTAACTGCTGTGTGTAAGGCACTCTTTCACCTGATAGTCATAAAGAAATAATGGGTAGGTAGCGCTTGATTCTATACTAGTATCACCACCCCCACCACCCACACTACCACAGGATCACATTGCATAATTGCTTTCTTTTGCTTCCATGAAACATTTCTGATTATAAAAGTAATTAATAAGGAATACATGCTCATTTTTTTTAAAGTTTGGATAAAACCAAAAAACATAAAAAGTCAGGAGGAAAAAAAAGTCTAGCACACCCAGCACAACCACTTTTAACACTTTATTGTCTTACCAATCAAGGATTGACTTAATAATTCATCAAATATTTGTTGAGTGCTTATAGTATACCAGGCATTATTTTAGTTGTGGCAAATACAGAGGTGAGCAAAAAAGGTCCCCACTCTTGTGAAAACATGTCCCTTGATCACTTGAGCCCAGGAGGCCAAGGCTGCAGTGAGCTATGATAGTGCCACTGCACTCTAGCCTGGGTGACAGAGTGAGACCCTGTCTCAACCAAACAAAATCAAACAAAACAAAAGCGTCCCCTTATTTGTGTTCACCTCCTCCCGACTCTAACACCCTCCCCATTCTTTACTTAGTAGACCTGGCTACAAAGTAGTGTTAATGTAAGCTCTGTCTGAGACGTTTCCTGACATTCTGTTTCCTGCAGAATCTCTTGTGTTTACTAGGCTGGGTTAGCTGAACCTTTTCCTGTCCTTATACAAGTTTCTCCTTGTCTTATGCAAAATGTTTGGAATTCTGCTTTGAAGTGGAGAAGGTCTACCTGTGGTTTTGGTGTGAACATTTATTCTGCAGAACATTTAATCACTACAGCCTTTGGGCACTGACAAGGATTTATGGTGGAGTTGATGACTGACAAATAGAGAACTTTTAAATTTTCTTATGATTGTTTTTCGTTTGAGCCAGCAAGTTGCTGGACTAGTTCTTGGGTTAAACACCCCTGGCCATGGTTTCTGGGTATCAGCTGCACTCTTAACCTGTCCATTTGTTTGTTTACTTATTTATTTCACAAACTTCGATTGAGCACTAGTCAGTGTACTAGACGCTGGTATGGCAGAGATAAGAAAGAGCAGAGAATCTCCCTCCCCATTGTCCGGGGAGATGCCAGACAAGCAATGCAGTGTGTTAAATGCTCTGACAGACACTGGTAGGACAACCAAAGGATGATCACCGACTTTGCTGCAGTTTGGAGACAGGTAGTTCAAAGAAATCTTTTTGAAGGAGTGGTTGTCTGAGCTATGTCTTGAAGCTTGAATAGAAGAAGCAGATGAAGGGTGGGGTAGCAATCCAGGAAGAAACAGCGCATGCAAATACTAAGGAGCATAAGAGAGCCTGGTGCATTGGAGAGACAACCAGTAATTCATCATGGCCAGATTTGTTTGCAGAGGACTAAAGTGACAAGCCATGAAGCTGGGAAAATAGGAGTGAGGCCAGATAGGAAGGATTGTTTCTGCTGTGCCCAAATGTTTCAATTTTGCCCTGAAACCATTCAATAGCAACTGAAAGTTTTTTCAAAGACAGTGACAAAGATTGATGCGTAGTATGAAGAGGGTGGGAAAGAGGAATTTTTTGTAGTAATCTAAGTGAGAGATACAGGCCTAGCAGAGGTAGAGAAAAAAGATTTAAGAGATGTTAAGGAAGGAGAAGCAATAGGAGTTCATTACTGGCTGAGCGCTGAGGGATGATTCCCTGGTATCTGATTGGCAAACAAAAGGGAGCTGTGGAGGAATAAGGAAACAAAAACAGCCACCTGGAAAGAAGAAAAATCAGGAACTAAGAGATCAGATGTAAACCACTCAAGAATAATTTCAATGGCATGGTAGGAGCCAAAGAGAGGTAACAGTGGGTTAGGCAGCGAATGGGAGGCGGAGGGAAGAAACACCAGGAAGAGGAGGAGGGAGACTGCACACTAGCAAGAGAAGTGTCTAGTGTTATAGGGGACAGGGTGTTTTGTTTCGATTTATTTCTGAGATAGAATTCAGGACAAATAACAAGTAGAGAAGGGGTGGTTGAAGGATGAAACAAATGGAGAACTGACCAAACAAAGCCACTGAAGAGAGATCCAGAACAGACCAGTAGTTCTCTATACAAAGTTCTCCAGGAGGCATTTTGGTGATGTGTGGGATAGTTTGGGTTGTCACAGTGATTTGGGCGTGTTCAGATAAGTAAGAGTCCAAGGCTGTGTCGTGTCTTACAATGGGCAGCGTAATGAAGAATAGTTCTACATCTAGAACAGTTCTCAAATGACCCCCTAGGAAGTCAGGAAGGTGAACACCTATTTAGAATTATGTGAGTTTAGAACTTAACTCTGTTTTTCATATAAACAAAATGTAGTTTTTATATAGATTTAATGTAGACTACATTTTCCAAGGATGCCACCACTGTGTCAATCAGGGAAAGATTGTGCGGTGTTTTGCTGGGAATTTTAGCAAGGGTTGTTTATTGTTTTGGGAGAGTATGTTTGCTTCTATTTTGTGAGTTCCAATACTGAGCACCTGTATCAGTTTACACATTCATAACTATCACATAGTGATTCTACAGTAAGTGCAAGCATTTGACTACCGAATTATGTATTCTAGCAGTGCCTAAGCACTGAGCACATATTGAAATGCACATTATTTCCCCCTTTATTTTATATTTACAGCATTAAGTAAAAGTAATTATATTTCTAGGTGGGTTATATTAATTTCTTAATAGTCAAGAGGAAGCAGATTACTATATATATATATATATATATATATATTTTTTTTTTTCATAAAAAGAGGCACTGGGTCTGATCCAGTTGAGAATCATCAGCAAAGGTAGAGACATTTAGCAGGAGAAACCAATAGACACTGCTATACAGAAGGAGATAAAGGGAACGAGATACAAGTAAGTCAAAGGTTGAGGGGCCATGAAGTTGAATGAGTCATCCCATCCCCCATCTTCTGTCGAATAGGCTAAGATGTGTGGTGAGTGGAGAGTGAAGGAAGAAGTAAACTTGAAGAAAGTAACATAAGAGAGAGAGGAAGTCTGAAGAACCACCCTGGTGTGTGAGCACTGTTTGCCGTGAGAAGGTTGCCAAGCGGTGTTAAAAATCCAGCTAAGGTCAGGGACCATGGATTAGTCAAGAACCTCAATCAGCACCATTGTATGACCTTTGCCAGAAGTACTCAGCTGGAGTATGTCTCCATGGGAGCAGAGAAAGAGGACGGCTGAACCAATCCAGGGTTGGAGTTTTCTTATGCAGGAGTAGCATGAGAATAAAAGGTTAAGACATTGAGAGCATTGACTGCCAGAGTGAGAGTGGTTTAATCAGTGAACTGTGATCGGGGCCCTAAGTGACAGTGAAGAGACCATTACGTCATAAAAGACCGGGACTCCCCTTTATGGCTCTGGTCAATCTCAGGGGTCTCCAGTAGTAGTACATTCTTCCTCTTTCTATTCTAAGAGGGAAACCAGCTTTATTTCCTACCTGGTGTGTTAGTCAGTGTTGCTCTCAAAAGATTTCCCTCTGTTTAGCTACATGAATTTTTTCTGCACTGATTTTCACAGGCTGACATTTTCCTTAGACAGAGTCTAAGGTGAATATGAAAGATATTCCCGTGGAAACCTCTTGGTTCAAAAACAAAAAGTTCTGTAAATTCCCACATGTACTCTGAAGAGTCAGACATTTTAGAATCAGGAGGGACTGTAAGAGTTTTTCATCTAAATTTCCATCTCTAAATGTTGAGGTCTTGAGTGTTAGCCTCTGGCTGCACAATTCAAACCCCATCCTGTTACCCCCTGCTCCTTAACTGCAGAGGAGGCAAAGACAGACATGGGAAAGGAATCACATTGGCATCTTATGGCCACATTCAGACTTGAGGACTAAAATATGGAGAGAAGGGGAGGTGAGTCACCAGTGGAGTGGTTGCAAGCTGAGGATACTTGGCAACTCAGTGACCCTGGAAATGTCAGGGGCATGAGTAGGCTGGGGGTGAGGGTATACATCCACATGGGGGTTGGATATGAGTTGCAGACTAATGTGGGAACTGATATCAAAGGGCTACAGTGTCTTTATGAATAAGGTACAAAAGATATCTGCTTTGCAAGATCAGGGATGGAAGTGACTAAAAGCAATATGAATTAATCTCAAGAGGATACTAGGAAGTGGGAAAGGGGAAGAAAAGAGGGGATTCACAGAAGGGTAAACTCAAATGGTTAACAAGTATATGACCAGTTACATAAGCACAAATAATCACAGAACGGCAAACAAAAGTGAGTCACTTGAGGTTGGCAAAAATTAGAAATGTCCATAATACACAGCATTGGCAAGGATGCTGAGAAACAGGAGCTCTCAGGCATTGCCAACGGAGGTGCAGTCTGGTACAACCATTCTGAAAAGTGATTTGGCAGAACTTAGTAGAATTAAATGTGGCAATGCTCTATGACCAGCAATAATTGTCTTGCACACATACCCAAGAGAAACTCATTTAAAAGTTCATAAGGGACATCTTCAAGGATATTAGCATGGTGTTTTCTGTGGTAGAGGGAAGTTGGAAGTAATACGTGTCTATCAGTAGGGGACTGTGTAAGAAAAGGGTAGTAGATGCACATAATGATCTACTCTGCAGCAGTCAGAAGCAACAACTAGATGTGCGCGACGCGGAAAATAGATTTTTTTAAGAGTGCTGAGTGAATAACCTAAGAAGCAGAACAATACCATTTAAAATTTGAAACACACGCAGACATATTCCATGTCCCTACATATTTTGCAAAGGTATTGTATTTATTTAGGAAATTGGATCAATGGCTATAACAGGAGCACCCAAAATAATAATGAATTAAGCTGGATAGTTTTTTTTTTTTTTCTGTAAAAACTCAAGTAGGCACTTCAGAGGCATATGCTGGTTCAACACCTTCAGGAGCCCAAGCTGCTTCTACCATTTTTTCTTTGCACCATCGACTCATGGCTTTTGTTATGACTGCTTAATCTCCTGCCACCACAATCACAACCCAGCCAGTGGGAAGTGGGAAAAGGGAAGGGAAGGACACATTTCTGCCCTGTAAAGGTGAAATCTAGAAAGTTACACACATCATTTTTTCTCATATCCAACTGGCCAAAATTAAGTCACTTAGTCATGCCTAGTGCCCAGCTGCAAATTCTATTACTATGCAAAGAGGAGGACAAAGAGCAGCGCCTGCCACAAACATGCATGTTCAAGGAACACATATCAAACACATCAGGGTGGGGGCCTAAGGAGGAAGGAATGAGAGTGGACGTCAGGATAACAGAGGAAGAATAACACTTATGCAAAATAAAAAAGAGTTTCTGTGTGATTCATAGTAGTATATCATAATCTGAGACCTATGCTTAAGACAATTATCTGCATCTGAGGTTCATGAAAAAACAAAAAAAAGAAAAGAGGGAAGAAAAAAGACAGGAAGGAAAAACAAGAAAGAAGGAGAGAAAGATTGGAGAGGTTATGGTAACGTGGGAGTTCACAGAAGAGCAGTGTGAGGGAGTGATAATTACATGTAGGTGAATTTCTAGGTGTTCCAAAATTGGAGGGCAATTTTCCCAATAGTTTCATGAAACCACCAAAATGAAGCAGAGTTAGCCTCTGATTTCACAGGTCAGTTTGGCTACTGTTTTCCCTTCTGGTCCCTGAGCTGGTCATTGAGAAATTCCCATTGTTCAAGTACACCAACAGCCAATATCGGGAGGATGAAGATGTGAGGTTTTCCAAGGCTGAGCATTCTGTGGGCTGATAAATTATCCAAATCTTCATTTACAAAGCCAGGTAAAACAGAGAGATGGGTAGCAGAGCAAGCACTAAGGCTGCCATGCTCTGACAAAAAAAGAAAGAAGAGGAAGAAGCTGGTTCACCAGTCAGAAGACTATTTACCCAAAAGCGCTGACTTGGGTTAAGAATTTAGTAAGTCTTATTTGAGTTGTGCAAAGGAGAACAAAAGACTCCATAATGATTATGCAATAGTTAATTCTGAAGTGGCTAGAATGAACATCATTAATTTACTGACTAACACACATGTATCATGGAAGTGAGTTACTTTGTATTTAACCAGTTGCTGGCAATATCCATGTAAAACAGAAGGAGAATAAAAGAATAACTGGGAAATGATACAGATGCAAGTTCACATTTTTGCTTTAGTATTGTAGGGGCACAGTCTTGGGGGCGTCACTGAACTTTGCAAAGCCTCCCTTTCCTTGTTGGTTGCCTAGCAGAGTTACTTAGGATACCATAGGTACGTTGCATAAAGTGTCTCCAATGCCTGTTACAGAGATGTCCAACAGATGTTAACATTATTCACTGAATATGGAATAGGTCTGTGAAAGGGAAATGAAAACAGAACCCCAGTTTACTATGGCAAAAGGAAAAAAAAAATAAACTGAAAGCTGAGTCATGCAAGAAACTGCCTTTCCTTTTGTCTCTAAGCAGATAGCTCCGGAGAAACAGTTAAATATTTCCACAGGTAGCTACTCTATGTTCACCTTATCTTATGTGAAGTGCCGATTTACTGGGCACAAGACAAATACATAATTGACTATTCCCCTGCCTGCTCCTTTTCCCTTGCAGCACGTGGATGACCCTACCCTTCCTCTTTCCCCTGAAGCCTGCGTTTCTCCTTTAAATACTGAAGCCCTCAAAATTTTCTTTGGAGAAAGGCACAGACTATTTCTTTGATTCCATGTTTTTTTCCTCTGGGCATAACCTTAATCTTGGCAAAAAAAACCTTCTAAATTGATGGAGATTTGTCTCACATACTTTTCAGTTCACAGGTCTTTTCCCCTTTTATTTTGTAGTTGGTTACTCGGATAAAGTGAAATTTTTCTATATTTCTGGCCAGTAAATATGTGTGTATATGTATGGAGAGAGAGATAAAGAGAATTAATACTGTTCTACATATTTCATTTACAGATATAACTCTCATTTTTAATTTTATTAAAACAATTTAAAAGAGTCCCTTTGGGCAGGTTAGTCATTTTTGCCCATTGCTCAAACATAGACGATTCTGGGAAACGTGACAACATATCCCACAGAGCCTGGGGGGAAACACGTGAAATCAAGTGGTGTGGCGAGAGGGCTTTCTTTTGACCAGGTAATTGGACAGCCTTCACATCAATGGTTATGACATTAAAAAAGAAATTTCACTGAGAACCTTTGAAATTGTTGAAGGAAAAAATAGTCAATGGAACAAAGTCTTGAACTCAGAGAACTCTCAGCAGTCCAAAAGAACAGTCCTGCTGTTTTCTGGGAACACACACAAAATTAGAATAAGGGGCCGCGTGCCAGTTCATTCAGAATCAGGTTTTGCACTAAGGGAGAGCCAAAGTGGAGCTTCACCTAGCTCAAGGACCAAATTAATCACCACCAAGCTCATATTTCAAACACACTGATAGGGAAACCAGTAATTTTCAGTGAATGACTTTCTGCATATACTTACATCCTAAACTGAAAGAAATCTAATAATAGCAAGGAGACTTCTCTACTTGCGGGGTTCTCATGGGATAATTACACCCCGGGAGGATTAAAGGTATCATCTTTGTTTCTTGCTGTGTAAGACCATGGAACTGATTGTCTTTCAATTACCACCCATAGCTGCTTCTCTGGCTCAAACACTTGAGAATGGGTAAGAGAGAATATATTTGCCAATAAAATCATGCCTATGTTTTATCTGGCTCCTTATCATATGCCTGTGTTTTCTTTTCTTTTCTTTTCTTTTCTTTTGAAATGAAGTCTGGCTCTGTCACCCAGGCCGCAGTGCAGTGGAGTGATCTTCTCACTGCAATCTCCATCTCCAGGACTCAGGTCATCCTCCTACCTTAGCCTCCTGAGTAGCTGGGACCACAGACGCATGCCACCATACCTGGCTAATTTTTTTTGTATTTTTTGTAGAGATGGGATCTCATTCTGTTGCCCAGGCTGGTCTTGAACTCCTAAGCGCAAGCAATCTGCCCACCTCGGCCTCTCAATGTATTGGAATTACAGACATGAGCCACTGTGCCCAACCCTGCCTTGTGTTTCTTAAGGATAGGATAATAATCACAGAAATCAGGGAATCCATTCATAAACTTTAAACTGAATCTCATTTCAGCACAGTAAATTGTAGTAAAATTTATATATGTGTATATGTGCATATATATACATATGTATGCAAATTTACATCGACACCTAGAGAAATACATATGTGTGTATGTGTGTGTGTGTACATAAAACCGTATTTTTGTAAGAAATCTTCATAGATTAACACAATAAACACTTCCGTAGCTCACTTTCAGGAAAAAGTTTGTCTTTAAATGAGTTTGTATGTGTATACAGGGAAAACTAATGATGACTTCTCTTTTTGCCTTCGTTTCCAGTTGTAACAGTTCCTTTTGTGCAGGAGCCTGGTAGAACCTACTCCTTTATCTCTTTTATATAATCTCTTTTCTGTTCTTTAACCTTAGTTGTCCCATTTTACATAATGTTTAATTTTAAAAGATGCCTGGAATATTTCTTGGTATCTAGATGTTTTTAAATCCATCAAACTCTCTCTTCTCTGAATGAGACAAGTCAAATTCCCTTAAATATTCCCTTGCCAAATCCAGAATTTTGCCACAATGTTTAGAACCTTTTTCTCCTTACGGTAGAGTTGTTTCTCTGCAAACAGCTCTGTTTCCCTAACCTTTGTCATCCTGTCCTGGCTTAAGTAGCAACTTCATCATGCCTAGATTACAGTCTCTACCCTGCCACCCTCTTCCATCAACTTTCCCCTTCATTTAATCTCCAAAGTGATGCCAACTCGACCTTCTTTGTAGACAACTCAAGGTCTCTTTGGTAGTTCGCTGTAGTGACTAAAAGCTAAGGTTATGCTGATTCAGTCCCAAACTTTAATGAGAAGTGGATGAATAAAGCCCAAGGGTGATGTGGTGAGTTTCCCAGGCCCTTAAGCCTAACCAGGTTTTCTTCTTTGGGATGATTAGAAATTTTCCTTTTGAAACCAAATAGAGATTATTGAGTTTTTACCCCCAAGGACTGTTTCCTTGTCCAACAAGTCTAAATCACAGGGAAAAGGTTCAAGGAGTTACTACATTTGTTACTGGACTAGGTGACAACTATGAACACTTTTAGTCTGTTTGAGAGGAAAAAAGGATTACAAATCCCCTAAGGCCCAGTGAAGAAGAAGCCTGTTTAGCTAGAAAACCAAAAAGCATTTTCTTTTGTTTGTTTGTTTTATTTTGGTACATGTTGTTTGCTGGGTGCTCCTGATGGGAAGTTTAACTGGGATTGCTGCCAGTTCACTTCTGCACTCCTGCCAGCTTAGGGTGACAATGATCAAGCCATTATTGGTTGGTAAATTAATTTCTTAGGGCTGCTGTAACAAAGTACAAAAAACTGGGTGGCTTAAAACAACCTAAATTTATTCTCTCAGAGTTCTGAAGTCGAGAAGTGTGCAGCCAAGGTGTTGGCAGGGCTGTGGTCTCCCAAAGATTCTAGAGGAGAACCCCTCTTCACTTCTTTCTAGCTTTTAGCAGTTCTTGGCCCTCCCTGGCATTCCTTGGTTTGTAGATGCATCACTCCAATCTCTGCCTTCACCTGACACATGGCCATTTTCCCTTCTGTGTCTTTATGGACATTTTTCTCTCTTATAAGGACACTCAGTCATATTAGATTAATGGCTCATTCTACTCCAGTGTGATCTCATCTTAACTAATTATATCTGAAACAATCATATTTCCAAATATAAGGTCACATTTTGAAATCCTGGTCTTTGCCGGCCAGGCTCAGCGGATCACATCTGTAATCCCAGCACTTTTGGAGGCCGAGATGGGAGAGTTGCTTGAAGCCAGGAGTTTGAGTCCAACCTGGGCAACGTAACAGGACTCCGTCTCTATAAAAAAAAAATTAATTTCAATATTAAAAAAACAAAACAGAAAAAAATCACGTATTTTTCTTGGGGGATATGATTCAACACACAACATTTGGGATCAAGTTAGCTTAACGCTTCAGGTATGAGGGATATCATTATGGCATGATAGATAAGAGGGAAATAATTTCATACTTAAGGTGGGGGGTGCATCATTGGGTTGGGATCAGAAGGTGTTGGAGCCAGCCCACGTCCTCACTCCTCTGCTGCTCAGAAGGGAGAATTACCTCTTGCTGTTTTTCTGAGCCCTGTCTGCCAACTGGCACACACTGCATCCAGTGTCCTGACAAAGGTTCTGTCCGTGTTTGTTGAGTGAGCAATCAGAGCTACATTTGCACCGTAGAAATACTTGCAGATCTGCCAGGAACATGAACGACAGGCATTTTCCACAAAAGTTTCTCTCCATCAGTCAAGCCAGGGACTGTTTTCTAAAGGCACGACAAAAGCAGTGAATTCCCTGGTTATATATCTCCTTGCAGGGAGCCAGCTTTGCAGTTGAGTGCCAACTTCCTCTGCCCAAGTTTCCTCTGTCCACACCGCATGGGTTTGGCCTGGAAGAGTCTCATGGAGTGTATTGCCTGAGGTGGACTTCAAGGGAGGATTTAACATCACCGTGTTTCTGTCTGGGGACCATTCCACAGGTCAGCCCTGGGACATTGGTGGGGCTGGGGAGGAAATGGAGAGGAACTGCCCTTGACTTCCTCATAGGCGGGCAAGGCCTGGAGTATTGGCAGCCAGGAGCAGTTGGACTTCCGCCTAGTCCCCAGCTGCCACTGCTCCACTCCCTGGTGGCAGCTGCCCGGGTACTCCTTTGACGCAGGAAGGACACTGAGAGGGCCAACAACAAGGACATCAGTGGGACTAGCCCAGGGTAGAACTGTGGAGAGGCAAAGTGTGTCAGGGTGCCTTGCCACACACACTTCCTTCTAGAACCCTCTGCCCGTCTCAGCAAAAGCTTGCTTTTACTCAGCTCTCACAGTTTGTGCTAGGATGTAGACAAAATTGAAGTCAGTCTGAGCCTTTTTTCTCTCTCATTATCATTTGTCTCAAAAGAAAAATCCAACAAAAAAGTCTTGAAAAATGATTTTCCCCAAAATCTTTAAAAAGGTGACAGAATGGGTGGCAGGAAAACATTTTGTGATAAAACAGCAAAATAGCTAAAAACTGATTTTTAAGAATTGTCTCCTAGCTGATTCCTTGGACTCCTTTAAAGTCATCTCCTGGTTTCAAAGGGCAATTCTCAGAACTAACTTAGATTGTAGACCTCCCCTGAGACTGGAAGCATGTATAGTGATTCACTGCATAATGACATTTTGGTCAACAATGGACTGTACATATGATGGTATGATAAAAGATTATAAGACAATATTTTTACAGTATGTTTTCTACCTTAAGATGTATTTAGATACACAAATACTTACCACTGGGTTATGACTGCCTACAGTGTTCAGTACAGTAACATGTTGTATAGGTTTGTGGCTTAGGAGCAATAGGTTAGACCATGTAGCCTAGGTGTGTAGTAGGCTACACTGTATAGGTTTGTGTGGGTGCACACAGTGATGAAATTGGCTAACATAGCATTTCTCAGAATGTATCCATATTGTTAAGTGATACATGAGTTTATGTAGTAAAATTAAATAAAAATACCACCCAGTGGAAAAAACATAAATAAATAAAAAATAAATAAAGTGATCTTCTGGATTCTGTCTTTCAGGATTCCACTTCTGGGCCCTTTACCTTTTTCTCATGGGAACAAAGGCAGCAGAGCAGGGTAAAGGAAAGGGTGCATTCAACCAGCCCATCATCAGGGCAGGGAAGACATAGGATTCACAGGGAGAGTCTGGGAGGGTCATCTCTGGCTAGGGATGACATGTTCGGAACAATGAGTCTGTGCGTATAAATGTGTGTTTGTGTCTTGGAGAAGTAGTCTAGCTTTAACTCTAGTGCTAGCTACCACATAATGAGCCAGTTCGGCAGCTACCACTAGATTTCCTTTTATGGACTTGACACTTCACACATTGTTCTTTTAATATTAGACATTTTGAATTGAAGCAAGAAAAAAAAAAACTTGACTGATGTCTGACTCAGAGTAAAAGAATGAAAAGCTAAAAACAAGACATGACTTCAGCTGAAATAAATTTGAATACCCACCATGCTCTTTATTTTCAGTAATCACATCTAAAAACAGGTCAAAAGATCCTAATTGTTCAACAAACTGTGTAATACCAATGACTGCAATTGCTGTCAAAAGACAGGAGTTCCTGAGGATAAAGATAAACACAGTTGAATTCAGTGTTCCAGGAAAATAAAAGTGCTCATTTGGTTGGGAGGAGTAAGACATTAACAATTACATTCCAGAAAATTCTATGATGGTGCAGATCTGTTTTCCTGCCTTGAGTTCTGCCAGGAAAAATGTGCCGGTGACCTGCCATGCTTTTATGTCAGGCCGGTGCCCGGTCCCTACCTGCATGCACTTGGATCGCAGGCCAGATGCTCACCAATGAGCTGCTTGCCATGAAAGACCTCAACTCTGAGCCTGAGAGGCAAGGCTGGTTTACCACATTTACCCTTGATGTTTCCTGGATCAAAGCTCCAGACTCTCTTTTGACTTCATTAATAATGAAGAGGGATGAGAGGCTATACTGCTGTGAAGTTTGATGATGCTGATGAGTTTTATTTTTGTACTTTAGGATTTTTCGTTCCTCCATCATTCAGGAAAGCTATCAGATAACACCGGAAGATGTCAATGTAAACTTACTCCTTGTCTCCTGATACTAGATATGAACAGCTTGAAGTACTCTCCAAGGGATCAGCTGGGAATGAGGGAGGGAGGGTGGGGTGGGGAGCCAAGTTTCCACCCGCCCATCCATCCATAACCGTGGTGGGTGGCTGAGTCAGCACAAAGGAGAGGAAGGCAGTGGTGTGCCTAGGGGTAGGGGAGAAATGCTAAGAGCAGGGCTTCAAGCTTCCATTTGGGCTCTAGCTTAGTAACTCCCCAGGTCAAGGATCTATGACATGAAAAGCCCCAAATCTCGTCTTGGAAGTAATTACAGACTCCCTAACAGGACCAGTTCAACTCTATATTTTGGGGTTCAAAGCTTTGTGGTTTATAGTCCAAATAGCCTCTAAAAATCAGTGTGGAAAATAGCAGGTTAGGAAGCCAATGAAAATCGGGTGATGAAAGAGTCTGACATTTGAAAAATGCTCTGATAAGATTGGTAGAACTATCCCAGGGATCAAAACAGGTTATTTTTAACACCCAGAGCCTTGTCAGCATACACAGGGCACTCACCTTAGTCTGGGGAGTTTTAACATTTGCTTTTTGAAGAAGGTCAGCATGTCTCGAGTGTGTGTAAGTGATGTCTATTTCAGCATTATTGTGCCAGCTTTTGTTACAGTGGCTTACATTCAGTGTGGCCAGAACCACAAATGTTTCTTATTGACGTCTAGCTTAGCTAGCGTATGAAGGCACTCAAAAGCAGAAATCACTCTTCTGATATAGCTTTTATTTTCCCGTCCAGGACCAGGTACTTCTCTGTCATCACACCCTGATTATAGAATCTGAACACCAGAGCACTATCCTTCATTTCAATCCAGTGACTAGAAATTTCAATCAGCCACCTAGGCTCCTGCCGGTGGCATACTGTGTCTAAGCATCTCTCAGTGAGAACCCTACTGGCATTGGGAGTGATGGGTGGGATTGGGCAATTCATTGTATAGGGTTGTCCCTTGCAATGAAGAATGACTAGCATGTCTGTCCCCATTATAGGACTGAACTGAGGCTTGCTTGCCCCAGTGCTGTAGAACCAGGTCTCCGCATTTGTAGTGATAGAAAGGAAGGCATTTGATTGCAGGGCGCCAAGCAAGGAGGACCGGGAAGTCAATGCTCAAATCCTGACCTCCCCAATGGCTTTCAGGTAAGGCTTTTTAAAGGCAGAGATAAATTTCAAGAAAGTAGAAGTTACAGGCAAAATTGTAAATCAATACATGGAGGTTGCGCATTGGTTTTGACCTAAAATGGCAAGATACCTTGAAGCAGGGGCTTATAAGTCATAGGTAGATTCAAAGATTTTCTGATGTGCAGTTGGTTAAAGAAGAGAAGCTTTGTTTAAAAATTTGGGGTCAGCAGAATAACAAGTTAACCAGTTCAGGGATGTGATTCCCTCCAGCCCCTCAGCAATAAATTTAGAACCAAGAATGATGGTCAGAGCTTTAGTTCTCTGTTACCTGAGGTCTATATGCCAGCCGATCTGTTTGGTGGGGGTCTGGGTTTCTGAAAAACAACTCAGGGACATATGTTAAGGTGTTACCTTTAGTTTCCACAGTGGAACCAAGCATCTCCTGACTCTAACTTCCTTGGTTATTGTTTTAAGCTACTATTGCCTTCTTGCTTATTGAGTTGCTTATTTGCTTCTCAAAGATTGCTAGGTGCCAGGAATTTCCCTTGAAGAAATCCAAGATTTTTCTTTATTTCCATACTTGGGGGCCCTCAGGCCCCTAAAAGTATATCTCTGTCATGTCTCTTCCTCCTACCTCATATACATTTCCAAATGCCCCCCTGGAAAAAAGAAATTTGGTTAAGAAACTCTATATTAAACAGAAGTCAGTAATAAAAACTCAAGCGTCTTGCATAGGTGACTACGAAGAGTTGAAGAGTTAGGATACCACATGGCTAGTCTGTATGAGACATCTCCTAAGGAAGCATTATTATGTACCCAGGAGTTTTGCACTCCACAGTTTCTCACAAATTCCCTCATTTGTGGTTTCAGAGAAAGAAAAGACTCAAGCAGAGAAGTAGAGAGAATACACAGACCACACACTGGTGAATGTCCTTGGTTTCCAATGCTTTGCCTGTCTCTGGCTCTGCAAGAGTCTCATGAGACTTGTGCTCTCTGTTCTTGGATTCCATGGGATTGCCTCCAGCCTTAAATAAATCTCTTTCCCTCTTTGTTTTTTAGATTAAGCTTATTTAAGTTGTTTCAGTTCTTTTCAACCACAAAACAAAACAAAACAAAACAACTTGACTCAGAACTTATACTTGATAATTAACAGTGCACGATACTTGTAAAACAAGCCATAAACACATCAAGGTCATTGAGGAAATGTCATACATATGGGAACCAGGTTTATCTGGAAGTCTTGGTTTACACCCTTTGCCCCCTTTCACATCCAACATCTCAGTTTGACAACAAATTATGTGGTCACTATAGCCAGAGGAGCCAAGGCAAACAATGAAATCTTTTTGAAGAAAGTTGAGTTTAACAGAAAGTAACACTTCTGCAAAATGGAAGAGGAAATGCTTTGCCCAAGTGAGTTTTCTTTACCTATGTCCCTCATTCAACAGAAGCACCTAAGCATGATTTATAAGGAAATATAGCTGCCGCCCCCACCAACCAAACAAATTGTTCATAAATAAAAAAGAGAGAGTAAAATATTACTCTTCCCTGCAAACTCATATGTTGAAATCTGTTATTGTTACACATGCAAGTAATTGATTCTGGTTTGACAGAATGGAAAATGTTTTAGGTTTTATAGTCTATTAAGAGAAATGTCTAATCACAGTGCTTGTATGATCCCATCTAATTGGATTCCCTTCCTGTTGCAAAAGCAAAGAAGGAAAAGGAATCTCCCCTTCATGAGAGAGATGGTGATTTTCAAGGTTGAAGGACATACAAAGAGAAGGTCTATGTGAAAGTCCAGGACCACATGGAAGCAGCACTTGGCAAAAACTACTCTATTTTTGGTACCAGCCAGTCAGATTGTTTCCATTTGAGGTCCCTTTGGCACTATCATATGGAGTCCAAAGTCAGAAATTGCTTTTTTAAAAAAATTTTATTTCATTAATTTTGAATGCATAGATTGTATTTGGAATGCTTAATATTTGATCCTTTTTCTGGCAGCAATTCATTATATCAGCAACACTATGTCTAGTTAGTCCATTCCTTCTACTTACCTTTGGGTCAAGTTGTTCTGCACAAAGAAGCCTTCTGACTTCCTCTTTGGCTCCACTACTTTTAGCAAAAAGGGTTTTCCTACACTCTCTTTCTGTGTCATTTTTCTATTTTACATTTATATGTCTAGGAACAGGGAGAAGAAAATAAAAAGATTGGGTCACTTTCTTCCATTTCAATCTTTAGAGAAAAGGCTGTGTATAAATAAATTAATGAAATAGTAGGAATACAGTTAACACAACCTTGGATGTAAACTTCTCACTCTGAGTTTGAATACTTCTCAAGGATTTTCCACTCACCCTTTTTTTCTGCTGGGCTTTTGTATCTTCACTACTACGAGACTTCCAGTTGTGACTATTGTGGATGCTGTCTGTTACTTGTGAATTTCAGTCTCCTGTCTTTTGTTTCTGAATTCAAGGGCTTTATTATTATTATTATTATTATTATTATTACTATTATTATTATTCTATATTCAGCACCTTAGCTACTCTCTTTCTCTATCTCACGCCTTCCTCTCCAGTGAAGCCCCTTTGCTCCTTTCAGCTTTACTATATTTAGAGATCCAATGATTGTATACCAACTTTATTTTAATAGTGCGTTAGTTTCCTACTGCGACATAACAAATTAACCACAGACTTGGTGGCTTAAAACGACATACTTTCATTCTCCTGCGGTTCTAGAAGTCAGAAGTCCAAATGGGGTTCACTGGGTTGAAATCAAGGTGTGAGCAGGTTTGTGCTCTTTTTAGAGAGTCTGGGGGGAGTTTTTTCCCTAGCCTTTCTCAGCATGGAGAGCTACATTCCTTGCATTCATTGGCTCATGGCTGTTCCCTCCATCTTTAAAGCCAGTGCTGTAACGCCTTCTCTCTTTGACTCTGTTTCCATCACATGCTCTTCTTTTCTGTGCTCAAATCACAGTCTGCCTTTGTCTTATAAGGGTGTTTGTGATTGCATTTAAGGCCTACCTTAATAATCCAGGCTAATACCCTCATCTCAAAATCTTTAATTTAATCACAACTGCACACACTCTGTTTCCATATAAGGTATCATTCACAAATTCCAGGGATTAAGATCTGGGTATCTTTAGAGGTCTTTATCAGCCTATCACAAATAGTTAATGCAAATCGGTGTTTAAGTGTTTAACCACCTTTGTCATAAAGTACTTTGAATTCATGATTTTCCAATAAAATCAGAAACCCACAGCCTGAGATTATAGCTCCCCATCATCTGCACCCTATTTACTTCACACACTGAGTATGTGAATAGGGCCAGGATTATGGTGTAGCAAATAGGGAACACAGGGCATAAAAAATGTGAGGAGACGCTCACTCTCAGGGTATGCAAATGCAGAGCTGCCCTTGCAAGATGTTGAGAGTGTTCCCTTAAATTTTGCACCCAGCCGGGCGTTGTGGCTCACACCTGTAATCCCAGCCCTTTGGGAGTTCGAGGTGGGTGGATCAACTGAGGTCAGGAGTTTGAGACCAGCCTGGCCAACATGGTGAAACTCCATCCCTACTAAAAATACAAAAATTAGCCTGTGTGGTGGCATGCACCTGAAATTCCAGCTACTCGGGCGGCTGAGGCAAGAGAAAGGAGAATCAGTTGAACCTGGGAGGCAGAGGTTTCAGTGAGTCAAGATCACACCACTGTACTCCAGTCTGGGTGACAGAGTGAGACTCCATCTCAAAATAATAATAATAATAATAATAATAATAATAATAATAATTTTAAAAGATGCACTCTACGTGCTTTACGTGCTTCACCCTCGTTCTGGCCCTGAAGCAGATCTCACATTGCTGGGGTTGTATGCATCCAATTCTTTTCTGCCTTTGCTCATGCCGTTGTCTTAACCTGAAAATCCCAATACTTGTACTCTCTTAGGTTTCAAGGCACAGATATCAGTTCCTCCACAAGGCCTTACAAAATTGAAATGGAATGTCTTCTTTGCTCATTCTTGTTGAGATCTCTGTGGATCTCCAAATATATGGATTCTGAACAAATTGAGATTAGACAAATCAATCATTGTGGGAAGCTTTCCTATATAAGCCTTACAATCTGGAGAATTGGAGAAAAATTCTATGGTCAGCCCACATCCAAGAAAAAGCCCAGTGAGGCTGAGGTGAACCCAGTAATTCTTCATAAATTTGCTAAAGTAAGTTATCTTATCTTTTCAGTAAAAAAGGAATGGATAAAAGAATGGAGAGACCAAATATGAGAAGTATTTTTCCAATGAATTTTCTTCTACTTAGGAGGAAATATTAGGAGTGGGAAAGAAACTTTTATATTTCCTATACCGTAATATGAATACTTAAAAAAAAAATTCTTAACTCATACACTCTTAACCACAGCCCATGACCAACCAGAGGTGAGGTGTTTTTTCAAGAGAGGTGGTCAGGAGTGTATCAAGGTAATCACATTCTCAACTTTATAGGGCTGGGCCCCACTACCAACACTGCTCCTTTGGGAGTTCTCCCAGAGTCACTCTTGGGCAGTGTAGAATTTGCCTATAGGGAGATCTAAAATAGGTCAATACATTAATTAGGCCAAACCCAAGGCCACTTTATACCAATGCTGGAATTCACCTGCTCTCCTCTTTCTCAACCCATTATATCTGGCTCCTTTGGCTGTCATCAGAGGACCTGCCAAGAGTGTAAATGGAAATATTTATGTAAAATGCATAAAACTGAAACCACCTTTGCAAAAATTATGAGTGAAAAAAATCTGATATAGAAAAATTATGACAGTGAAAGGAATCTGACCTAACTGACACCATCTTGCTTCTAACCTGCAAGCTTCCCTTGTTCATTTTTGGGCATAGTCCAGGGCCTATTGTTGGGAAGGATTTCGTTTATAGTTTAACTTTAAAACAAAAATTATAACAGTGCTCCCAACCCCCTGCCTATCCTTGCCCCTAAACTAACCCTCTCCCTGCTCAGGGATGTAAACTGTCTTTGTAAAACTAACAAATTGCTCATGAGGTTAAAAGTATAGTTCAGGAATCACGTAGCCAGAGGTCAAAAGATTTGTAAATTTCCCAATTGCTCCTGTAGATAACATCACTCTTATAAAACCTAAGATTGGCGTTTGAGGTATTTTCCAGACCCTGCATGCTGATAGACCAGCTGCAGTCACTGGACCAGTAACCTATACCAAGAAACAGGTTCATCTGGTCTTGTGATCCCCACCCAGGAACTGTCTCAGCAAGAAGACAGCTTTGGCTTCCTATGATTTCACCCTGGACCCAGCCAATCAGCATTTCCCATTGCCTAGCTTCCTGCCCACCAAACTATCCTTGAAAAACCTTAGCATCTGAGCTTTTAGGGAGGTGAATTTGAGTAATAAATTTCTGTCCTTCCACTTGGCTGGCCCTGTGACTATTAAACTCTTTCGCTACTGTAATACTGCTGTCTCAGTGAATTGGTTTTATCTGTGCAATGGGCAAGAAGAACCCATTAGGTGATTAAAAATGGATTCTAACACTGAACTGCTAACCATGTGGACATCCCTCAAATTAGAATATAAATTGCAACAGGTTGTTAAATTTTTGAAAAGTTAAAGTACGAAAGTTATTTGGCAATAGCCAACTCAATAAAGTCTTTTTTTTTTTTTTTTTTTTTTGAGATGGAGTCTTGCTCTCTCACCCAGGCTAGAGTGCAGTGGCATGATCTCAACTTGCTGGAACCTCCGCCTGCTGGGTTCAAGTGATTCTTTTGCCTCAACCTCCCAAGTAGCTGGGATTAGATGCATGCACCACCATATCCGGCTAATTGTTTATATGTTTGGTAGAAACAGGGTTTCACCATGTTGGCCAGTCTAGTCTTGAACTCCTGACCTCAAGTGACCCACATGCCTCAGCCTCCCAAAGTGCTGGGATTACAGGTGTGAGCCACCATACCCGGCCATCCATAAAGTCTTATAGTCTAATTCAAATCTGCTTTTTATGAATTAAAAGGGCATGACTCCCCAGACCCCTTAGATAGGAATTTGGGCAAGACAGAAAAATCAGAGGTTAGTCCTCACATACAAGAGAGAAAAATCACAGGAGTGTGATTACCTAATAATCCCATGATGTCCAGATGCTTGTACACCCTTCTTCATAGGTGAAGGGATAATGGAGGTTGTAGGAGTGAATGCTTTTCAGGGGAAATGAATATGAGTCCGATGAACAATAGTCTGGGATAAAGTCTGTGAGCTCTCAGGTAGATAAGCAGTGGAAGTTCACTGTGAATAAAAGTCGTCTTATTATGCAGATGAAGCCTTCCAGATAATCTTTCACAGCAATTCTCAGAAGAATAGATGAAATGTCTGTCTGGGCACAGTGATAACTCCCAGTCTCTTTTCTCATGGTTAATCTTTCCTGGTTATTTGATGAGATTCCTAGGAAGGAGGTCTTGAGACAATTGCATTTGGTTTGAAAAGAAGCTTTTTCAGTCAGATAAAAAAGTTCCAGAGATGTGGAATGATAATTCTAATTAGAAACTTAACAGCAACAAAATGTTCCAGAGAGGATACCTCCTGGTACTTTTGGAAAAGGGAGGACCAGAGAGACAGGGAAGTTGGGGAGGACAGAGAGAGACTTTGGTTTTGTGGCTTATTTCTGAGGTCTTTTAATATTCTTTCATTCAAAGCACTCAGCATGCCAAGGTGGTATATTTTGGGGTATTGCTTTCTGTGCCCCAACACAGCCCTACCTACCACTTCTTATTTGAGTTGCTATTCTTTCCTATCTACAAGTATCAAAATCTCTTAATTTTCATTTCTTCTTTGATCCCAATGTTCCTGTTCTCTCTCTGATCCCCTTTCCCTCACCCAGGGCTGTGTGACAATGGAAATCTGTCTTGTTTCCTTGCCCTTTCTATTACTATCTCTTGTAGAGAGCCTTCATATGTTGATAATGAAGATGTGAAATGGTTCTGCTATTGTGGAAAAACAGTTTGGTAGTTCCTCAAAAAGTTAAAGAATTATCATATGACTCAGCAATTATACTCAAAAGAATTGAAATCGGTAAGTTTTATTGCAACACTATATTCACAATAGCCAAAAAATGGAAACAACCCAAATGTTCAATAACAGATGATTGGATAAACAAAATGCAGTATATTCGTACAATGGAATATTATTCCTCCATAAAAAGGAAGGTGCTACAACACAGATGAATCTCAAAAACATTATGCTAAGTGAAAGATACCAGGGCTGGGTGCGATGGCTAACGCCTATAATCCCAGCACTTTGGGAGGCTGAGCTGGGTGGATCACGAGGTCAGGAGTTTGAGACCAGCCTGGCCAACATAGTGAAACCCTGTGTCTACTAAAAATATAAAAATTAGCCAGGTGTGGTGGCATGTGCCTGTAGTCCCAGCTACTTAGGAGGCTGAGGCAGGAGAATGGCTTGAACCTGGGAGGCAGAGGTTGCAGTGAGCCAAGAATGCACCACTGCACTCGAGCCTGGGTGACAGAGTGAGACTCCTTCTCGGAAAAAAAAAAAAAAAAAGATATCAAGTTTTTCAGATATAAAGTTTACATATTTTATGATTCCTTTTTAATGAAATATCCAGAATAGATATAAAATATGAAATATATGTGAAATATCTATGGAAACAGAAAAAGAATAGTAGTTGGCAGGGACTTTGGTGGTTTGGGTGGTGGGATAGGGAATGACTGTTTAACAGGAACCTACTAGAAAGTCTTACACATACACACACACACGTGCATAAATAAGAACAACATAAAAATTGACAATACCAAGTGCTAACAGAGATACAGAGCAACTACAACTTTCACATAGCGCTATTGAGAATGCAAAATGATGCAATCATTTTGGAAAGTAGTTTGGAAATTTCTTTTTTCTTTTTTTGTGGGGGTGGGGGGGACTGGGTCTCATTCTGTCACCTAGGCTGGTGTGCAGTGGTGTGAACATGGATCACTGCGGCCTCGACCTCCTGGGCTCAAATGATCCTCTCACCTCAGCCTCCTGAGTAGCTGAGAACAGTATGCACCAATATCCTTGGCTAATTGTAAAAATTTATATAGATGCAGGGTCTCGCCATGTTACCCAGGCTGGTCTCAAACTCCTGGGCTCACACTATCCTCTCACCTCAGCCTCACAAAGTGTTGGAATTATAGGCATAATCTACCCTGCCTAGCCAGCAATTTCTTATAAAGTTAAACAAACACTTATCATAAGACTCAGATTTTCTACTCATAGACATTTACCCAACAGAAATGAAAACCTGTAGTCACATGAGAACCTGTATGTGAATGTGATATGGTTTGGCTCTGTGTCTGCACCCAAATCTCATCTTGTAGCTCCCATAATTCCCACATGTTGTGGGAGGTCCCAGTGGGAGATGACTGAATCATGGGGGAGGATATTGTCTGTGCTGTTAATGCTCATGATAGTGCTCATGATAGTTTCCATGTTCATGATAGTGAATAGGTCTCATGAGATCTGATGGTTTTAAAACCGTGAGTTTCTCTGCCCATACTCTCTTTTTGCCTGCTACCGTCCATGTAAGATGTGACTTGCTCCTCCTTGCCTTCCGCCATGATTGTGAGGCTTCCCCAGACATGTGGAACTGTAAGTCAATAGACCTCTTTCTTTTGTAAATTGCCCAGTCTCAGGTATGTCGTCATCAGCAACATGAAAATGGACTAATACAGGATATTTATAGTAACTTTCTTTATATTTTCTCTACTACCTAAATGGGAACAACCCAAATGTGCCTCAACCAGGGAGTGGATAAACAAACCATGCTGTACTCAGCAGTAAGAAGGAAGGAACTATTGATCCAAGCAACAACAGAAGAATGTTAGATGCACTCTGCTGAGTGGACGAAGCCAGAGTCAAAAGGCTACATACTGCATGATTACACTAATGGGGAATTCTGGAAGATTATTATATAAATAATTATAAATACAATTATATATTCTGTAAAAGGCTACAGGGATGGATCAGTGGTTTCCAGGGCCTGTAAGTAGGGTTAGGAATTGACTACATGGGGCGAAAGGGATTTTGGGGCTGATGAAAATGTTCTGTGTCTTCATTGTGGTGATAGTTATATAACTTATGTGTTTGTCAAAACTTCTGGAATTGTATGCTGAAAAGGGCTAAATTTTATTGTATGTAAATAATACTTGAATTTGAAAAACAGGGAAAAACGCATGTACATATTCCCATATTGTAGCACATTACCTGACATATAATTAGGCACTCAGTAAATGTTGAACAAACTCTGCCTTCAACTTTATTTTTTAAAGTATTAAATGACAGAAGCACTTACATTAAAAGTTAAACTTTAGTTTGTAGGTTATTGAAACTGCCCCTAGCGATCCTATTGATAAAGAGAAATTGGCTAGGGAATTCAAATAACTAGAAATTGGGAATGATTTAAAGGTTTCCATGACTTTTGGATATCCTTTATTTGGGACAGGTAGATAATTTGTTCTTGATTTAAGCTGGACCAGAAGGAGCCCAGCTCTTTTCAGTTTGTATGAGAATGTCAGGAGGCATGAGCTTAAATGGGTTCAACTGTTAACTGTGGTTGTCAGAGCACTTAGAATGCAGACGAAGGCAAAATGAAAATGTAAGCAAATGTAATAAGTTTTTTCTAAAACTAAATCCATCCATCTGACAGGACTACCCTTTATTCTGGCATTATGTGCTTTCTTTTTTGTGGGTATTCAAATGGCTTTTATTTATGAAATAATGATGATAATGAATGATTTTTTGATGTTTTGTTTTTAAATGTCCTTTAAACGCAAAAGAATGCAACGTTAGTTTGGTCATTCTCTGATCTCCTCTTTCTTTTTCCCTCTCTGTCTGTTTGTCTCTCTTTCATGTATCTCTTACCAGTCAGGGAAATTCAAGAATATCTGTGGTAAGTAAACACTAGTTAGGAACAGAGCCGAGGGGGTTCTGTGCTGGGGTCATGGGCACTGGGCAGTTGCGGCTCACCTCTCTGAGGCAGTGGCTTTATTTCTCCACTGTCCCCCACTTCTGCTCTGGCCCTTGCTCCTAGCTGACTTCAACAAATGTGGCAGTCTAGCATGTTTTGGAAATGTTTGGAAAATTCATGAGAAATGTTCTAAGTTTCAAGGAGTTGCTCAGAAGTGTTGGATTTAAATGATCAAAATCTAGGCCTTGCAGGTCACACATTACCACCACATGAAAGGTGGAATTTGCACTTCTTTAGATATTTTGCTGTTTCACTCTGTCTGCCTAAGGAACAAGCAAAACAGCCTGGCTCCGTGTAGGCCATGTTTGGATCATGTCTCTCATCCTTGACTCAAATAAGAATTTTAATGTGGTCACAAATCCCCACAGCGGCTGCTTTGCTGGATATATAGACTTCACCTGCCATGGAGGAGTCCCAGCAAAGCAGCCATTGTGGGAGTTCATGACCCTCACCACCGAGGGGTCCCTCCATGGCAGGTGAAGACTAGAAACCCAGCAAAGAATATGTGGCCACCTCCACCTGTATGTAATGCCTTTTGAAGGTATTATCTGAGTTGAGCATTATTCCACTGATACTCTACTGAGGTCATGTGTGGTTCTGCAACCTGATTGGGATTTTCCAGGCTGTCATTCTATGCCACAGGCTGAGGGAACCAAGCTCAAATCAGAGTTGATAAACAATACTCATTGACGGCCATTTGCCCAACACATCAGGATTAATCTAAATTTATCCTGACAGTATCTTATACTGGTTAAATTCATTAATTGTTTATATCATGCTTTGCATTTGTGGTTTTCTTTTATTATCATTTCCTATAAGAAGTTCCTATTTTTTTTTCCTGGGAGGCCATGATCCCCTGTCACTTTACCCTTCCACTCCCATGCGAATCTCCCAATCTCTGAGTGATAAGGTAGGTAGACAAAGGCTTTCCCTTGACTCAAGGTGGGATTAACTTTGTGGTTCAAGCCTTTCTGGAGGATCAGACTGAAGTTAGTCTCTGACCAAGACCATACCTGGCTTAGTTTTCCCCTGGCTCCTGAGAGCATTCCCCAATCACTTATTTGAACAAGAATCCCTGTGTTAGGCTCTGCTTTTAGGTAACCTGATCAAGATTGGCAGGACCCCAAAGTCACTACAAATGGTATGGATATAAAAGAGTCCAGCTGCCTTCAAGATAATTTGTCAAGAGTACTGCCCACTGAGGATATTCCATATTACATGGCAACAAACCAACCCAGTCTGATCTTCTTAGGCAGAAAGTTGGCCACTGCATTTCAGGTTATTTTCCAAAAAAGATGTGAAAAAACATTGTTGAACATTAATAAGGCACACAGCACATTGTAATGTTGGATGTTCTAGGACTCAAAGGCAAAAATGGTATTGAGAGGTATATTATTTCTTGTGGCTGCTGGAACAAATTACCACAAACTTGGTGGTATAAAACAACAGAAATTTATTCTCTCACAGTTTTGCAGTCCAGATTGCTGAAATCAGTAAGCATCACTGGGTTGAAATCAAGGTGTTAGCAGGGCTGCACTTCTCCAGAGGCACTAGGAGAGAAATCCTTCCTTACCTCTTCCAGTTTCTGGTGGCCACCGGCACGTCTTAGTTTGTGCGGCGTTACTCTGATCTCTACCTCTGTGATTGCTTTGGCTTCTTCTCTTCTGTCTGTGTTTTATCTCCCTCTCCCTCCCTCTTATCAGAATACATGTAATCACATTTAAGGCCTGCCCTGACATTCCAGGAAACTCTCCCCATCTCAAAATCCTTAACTTAATTTTATATGGCAAGGTCTTGTTTCCATACAAAGTAACATAGTAACATTTACACTTTCCAGTGATTGGGGCAGAGATATATTTTGGGGGACTGTTTTTCAGCCTACCACAAAGAGACAATTGCAGTGCTATCTTGCATTCCTGTGCTCTTTCACAGTAAACCTCCATCATGAAAGATGGTCCAAATGCCTCTTAGTTACATGTTTTATACTTACACAATATATTCTATGCAGGATATAGAGAAATGAAAACACAGCCCTCTCTCTCAAGGCTCTTGCCATCTATTTTAGGAGAAATATACATTCTATGCTCAATTACAGATAATAATGCGGATTAATGTAACTTATCACAAGGCAGTTCACCACTGACACTGGATTCTTGTAGGACTTATATTCCAAGAGGAGGTGGAGAAAACCAGTGGGCTAGAATGTGAAGGGAGGCTTTAAAGAAGGGTGAGACTTGAGCAAAATCTTACTAAGACTTAAAACGTTGAATTTGGCCAAGCAGAAGGGAAGAGAGTTCAATTGATTTTCTCATTTGATGTTTATAATTGTCATTTAGGGTTGTGCCATTCAAACATTTTTGGACAACTCATAGTAAGAAATATACATCATGACCTGGCATGTGAAATATACTTACGAAATAAAAGTTTCACAAGATAATATTATTTATTCTTAACAATGAGTTCTGCTTTTTAAATTCAATTCTATTCCATTCCATTCCATGTCCCCAAAAGATTCTGGTTGAAGTTCACTAGATCACTAAATTGAGTCATAACCATTAGAGTGGACTGATACACAGACATTTGAAAAAATGCTATTTGAAGGCAAATATTCTCTACCATGGTTTCTGACCATATTGGTTATTAGTTACCTATTGCTGCACATAAATTATTTCAAAACTAAGTGGTTTAAAACAACACCCATTTGCAATCTCATGGTTTCTGTGGGTCAGAAATCTATGCATTGCTTAGCTGAGTACATCTGCCCCCCAAAGTGTCTTATAAGCCTGCAATCAAGGTATTGGCCAGAACTGTAGTCTCATCTGAAGGTTTGACTGTGAGAGCAGGAGGATTTGCTTCCAAGCTCACTCACATGCTTGTTGACAGAATTTAGCTCCTAGTGGGCTTTGAGGGCCTCACTTCTTTGGCTGAAGGCTTCCCTCAGTTCATTTTTATATGGACTTCTCCACAGGGCAACCAGCAACATGACAGCTGGCTCCCTCGGAATGAGTAAGAGAGAGCAAGAAAGGGTGAACAAGATGTAGTGAGCAACTTCTTATTATGTAGTCTCAGAAGGGATATACCATCACTTTTTCTGTATTCTGTTTTAAAAGAGAGTCATTAGGTACAGCCTGTACCAAAGAGGAGAGGATTGTGCAATGGTATCACTACCGGGAGGTGGGGATCACTGGGGGTCACCTTAGAGGCAGCTGCCTGCCACACTGATAAATCTGAATCAGCAAGAGAAGAGTTAGTGGCAGTTGGAGGTATAAACTGCACCCTAACTTGCATCCTCCAGAGAGCCATCTTGATTTGTGGGAGTGTATCCAAGGCATGGCTGTTGTCCACAGTTATGACCTTGAGGAATAAAATGCTGAGGACCACTGCTGGAAGGTAAACAAGGGAGCAAGAGTGTTAGCTTAATTTAACGTTTGGGGCATGTGAGTTGTGGTGATTAATCTGCTCAGACTCTGGTGAGTTAGCGACAATGCCATAGTTGCAACCCAGTTCTCCTGGCTAGAGAACTTACCAACGTTTCCTCATTCTCCTAAATTGCTAAGTTATTAACTTGACCTTGGTTACATACACAGTGAAGTGTTAACACAATACCATACCATGTCTCATACCAACCTAGAAGGTTGAATAAAAAGAACTGATGTTTTTGAGTTTAATTTGCCAATTTAGGATTTTTTACTTTCCCTGAGGCAAAGGAGAGAGTATAACTTTTACGAAGGAAGCAAATCATGCTAGGTTTTAAAGATTTCATCTCAAGTGGTTGGCTCTGTTCGTTTACACCTAATCACAGTTCATTCTTTACTATAACAAGAAATTTTAATAGCCCTTAGAATTTTAATGATGTATATAAAACATTGAGATGTGTTTTATAGCATGATGCTGTGTCACACAAAATCTAAGGTCTTGCTACCTTTTATTTATTTACTTCAGTGATTAGAAGATTGGCACTTGGGAAAATAATTTAAAATTCTTGGATTTCCCGTTTATCCTAAGGCTCCATTTTAATCATACATATAATGTTTTAGGGATTCTCAGGTGAGTAGCTGGTGATTCATAGATATATCTGTTTCATATGTAGCATTTCTCAGTGTGCTGAATGCAGTCTAAATATTAAGAGGAAGAAGGTAGCTTCCAACAGCAAAAGGAGGTGAGAGGCCTAATAGGATGTAGAGAAGGATGAGTTTGAGGGCCCAAGACGCTTTCTGCAGCATCACTCCATGAGGGCACAATGTTCTTCTTAGCCCTGCTTCTGTTGCCATGGTAATCTCTATACTAACTGTAGCCAGAGATATTGTGCTCAGCCTCATCAGGGATCCTCTTTTCGTGACAGCCCACTAGAGATTTCAAGAGACAGTGCTCACCAGTGGTGCAGGCTGCATTTCAAATGATGGCATACAATCTTTGAATAGCAGGAGGAGTTGGCATGGAGTGACCAAAAGGAAAGAAAAATAAATTTTGTAAAGAAAAAACAATGTTATTTTGAACTAGGAATGACTCTGGGGTGTGACAGAACTTTCTATCCTCACTGCAATAGTATCTCTAAAATACTGAACAAATTTTGTTCTGAGCTCCTAGTTTGGGGATGAATTGAATGGGAAGAAGGATTGAGGCATGAAACAAATGAATATTTCTTTTTCTGTTTTTCAGAATTTTAACCAGATTATAAAAAGCAGTGTCTTTAATCTGAGAGGCCATCATTTTCAGGATGACAAGATATGACAAAATAGAATAAAACTGATCTGTGAGTTCAATGAAGAAGACTGAGAAGACCAAGTAAGAATTTTGGAGATCTTAAAAGTAATAATAAAATGTATTAAAAATATAGTTGTTGTTTTGGAATAGTTTAAAAAACAAGCATACTCTTACCTTTTTATTCTTTGTTTTCAATTACTGCTGACCACTTTTATCAAGGTGTCTCAAATTCAAAGGTCTTGCTTGACAGACAGGCTGGTAAAGCCTCTACTCATGACCGAGATCTGGAAACTACCTGAATTTTCCTTCCAGGGCCTGTACTCTTGCCTATTTTCTTTTCTCTCTCCCCCAAGTCTTTCCTTCCTTTCTTCCCACGTTCTAGTTAGTTAAGCATTTGATCACTTTCGTTAATATGGACTGAGGAATTGAGACTCAAGTGTTGTCAATGGGAATCTTAGTCTAAAGGTGGGTCTAGTGAAAACTCACAAAATTCAATCAGTGGGGCCGCACACAGCCCAGGAGTCAGAAAGAGCCTTTGGAACCCCCAGGCACCTTCAAGCACCCCGGCAGCACGAGTTCTCCCTTCCCCTCCCCTCTCCTCCCCTCCCCTCCCCTCTCCTTTCTTTTCTTTCACGGAGTCTTGCTCTGTCGCCCAGGCTGGAGTGCAGTGGCACGATCTCAGCTCACTGCAAGCTCCACCTCCCGGGTTCACGCCAGTCTCCTGCCCCAGCCTCCTGAGTAGCTGGGACTACGGGCGCCCGCCACCACGCCTGGCTAATTTTTTTGCATTTTTAGTAGAGATGAGGTTTCACCATGTTAGCCAGGATGGTCTCGATCTCCTGACCTTGTGATCTGCCCACCTCAGCCTCCCAAAGTGCTAGGATTACAGGCGTGAGCTACCATGCCCAGCCTGAAGAGCTGCTTTTTAAAACATTTATCAGCAGACCGCTGCCACCTACCACTGAGATGCTGAAGTAAGGGCTCGTGTTACTAAGGATAATGTAGTGTGTCTCTGCCTCTGGGCATGTTGCGGTGAATAAAGGTTGAGAATTCAATGCCCTAGAGTATGTGGAGAAAGATGCTGGGTGCTGCAAGATCTGTGTTCTCCAGCAGGGTCAGATGTGTGATGACCCCAGGTATAATGATGAGCTTAGCTCTGTTTCCATGAAAAAGCACTATGGAAAGCCCTGTTGGGTGGAGACACCAAAGAGCATTGGACACATTCTCTGCCTTTGGGATGTTTCTGAGTTGGATGATAGACAAGTGATAGACCACAAAACAGTGAATAATATATAATATACAATAACATTTGAAGAGGTGCCAGATGACTGGGGCAGATCATAAGTACTCAGTGGAGTCGGAGGAGAATTGATTCAGTGACTCCTATTGTGACAGGCACAGTGCCAGGTTCTGGAGATTCAAGTAAGCAAGACAGACCTGATTGCTGGCTGACCTTGAAGTACCCACCATCTAGTGCAGTGTCTCTCAAGGTGTGGTCTGGTGACCACCTGCATCAAAGAAGTCATGAATAATAACATGTATTAAGGGCATATTATATGCCAGTCACTGAACTAAGTGCTTTACATGGATTATAATTTTATTCTCAGACAAACCATATATTTGACCTATTATTATTATCCCCACTTTACAGATGAGAAAACTGAGACAACAGAAGCTAATTACCTTGCCTAAGATCATACTATTATAAAACAGCAAAGCCGTGACTCAAACCCAGAACCCCATGCCTTTAACCTACATTAAAAAGACTGATTCCTACAGCCCAGAGTAACTGAAACAGAATCTCTGGGACTGGATCCCCCAAATTTTACATTTTTAATTGGTTCCCTAAGTGACTGTAATTCCTACAAATATTGAGACCTAATGGCCTAGAGATCAAGTTAGACAATGCAACAAGCAATTATGAAAATAGCATTTGGTAAGTGTTGTGGAAGGGAAAAAGACAGGATGCTAAAGGAATGCTTACCTTAGATGTGGTCAGGGAATGCTTCCGAAGAGAATTGCTCGCACCTGCACAAAAGTAGGCATTTTCCATTTTCTTTTATCCCTATCTGGGAGCTTCTGAGAAAACTTTCAAGTAACAGGGCCAGAGGAAAGAAAGCTTTACGGCCTTTGAAGACGTAAAAGAAATCCACTGTGGCTAGAGGGTTGGAAGGTGAGACTCTTGCTTAAGAGATGAGGCCAAAGTGACAGGCAGAAGTGAGTCAGGGTTAGCAGTGGCTCTGTGTTAGATCCGGAAGGGTTTTATTTATAACTCATGTTCAGAAATGTGGACAATAAGTAGAGGTTAAAGGATTTTAAAAAGTGGAGTGACATGGTCAGGTTGGGTGTTTGAAGGTCACAGGTTTCAACAGTGTATGCATTCTATGAGCACAAAGGTTGCAAATTGTTCTCTACATTGAGGTCACCACTGTGGTTCCTTCTGTCTCAGGAGGCTACAAATTCCTTCCCATCAATTGGGACACTGTTTTCTCTAATACACTCCTAGAATTTCACCACCCTATCCCCCTCACCCTTGGCTTGTTCACATGCCAAGCCCTTTACACAGCATCACATTTGATTCTTACAACCATATTTATGTGTAAAGAAAGCAAGAGTCAGAGAGGTTAAGTAATGTGCCCAAGGCCATAGAGCTGGAGATATAGAACTTGAAAACAGGTATTTTTTGTTCCCAAAGCTCTTGCCCTTACCACTGTACTTAACTGGGTCCAAATCTATACAATTGAAGTAAAACCAGACTCTTCTAGGGTTCCTATATAATAAAACCCACATGGAGATTTCAAAAGGTCTCAATTCCCCCCTTAATCTTCCATGCCACAGGTAGCTATGAATGAATAAAAACTAATTGCACCAGATAGGACTAGTTCAGCTCACAATGACAGAAACACAATTCAAAGTGACTTAAGCCAACAACTTAAATGGCTCATGGAAATAACAAGCCTGATTTTGAACCCAATAAGTCATAAGGCCTTGGTCACTCCCACTCCATCTCTGCTTTGCCTCTCTCTGTGTGGCTTATCTGCAGTGAGTTCTCTTCTGGTGACAGGTTAGACAATAGCAGCTGCAGCTTGCAGCTTACCTGCTTAGTCACTTCAGCTGGAAAAGTGCCTTTCACAGTGGATTCAGAGAAAGTTCTATCCAAGAGTTCCATTGGTTAGATCTGGGCCCCTCCAGAGAGAGTGAGGTCAACCCCGCTTGATCACAATGTCTAAGAGTTTTTACGCTTAGACTAACTCTTAGATTACTTTTTACTCTTTGACTAGCACTCCAAAGGGAAATGAGATGCTCTTATGAAAGGAAGAACTGTGTAGTAAGCAGGGGAAAAATAGGTTTGCAGAACTCCACAGAATTTCCTAATCCCACCTACTTAGACCCAGTAAGATCACACTGGCTTCACTTTTCCTACAAACTTCTGCGTTTCTCCAATGGCAGTGATAATGTGAGACTTTTCTTGATGAGAACTGCCAGAAAAAATATCTGATTCCTTTTTTTTGGATTTTGTGTACTTTACAGGAAAGAAATTAAAGAAAGACCAAAGGAAAGTAGAGTCCTTGATTTTATGAGAAATAGAAAATAATGTACTTAAATAATTGGAAATGTTAATAATAATGTAACAAACATGAAGGATGAGAATATTATTCAGTTAACCAAAGATCTGAGGTCAAAGAGAATGAACAAAGTTGGAGGAAAAAAAAAATTCTAAAAATCAAGATGTCAATTATGGGAAAATTAGTCAATGATGGATGTTTCAAGAAAGTAGAAATCAATTAACATAATCAAGATTTCTATGTTAATATTGCTGTGCTAACAAGTATGCTGCTTTTTCCAACATGACAAGTGACAGAACAAGCCAAGCAAGAAAGAAAAAGATTTTCCTTTACCTACTGGGTCCTCTATCACCATGACAATGTTGCAAGTGAAAAGCAGTTATGTTCATAATGTTATAATCTATATTTTTCTCTTCTACCTTCATTATTTTTCAAAGTTCAAGATGATGACAGTAAATTGTATTTACTTTATTCCATACAGATTTCTCTTGCTTTAAAATTGTTGGTGACTGTAGGTGATATTTGATATGAGAAGAAAATAATTATTTTTCCACGTTTGAATGAATAGCACTTTATCATTTGGGGATAATTCCATCCTCCAACTGCATGTGAGAAGTATCTCACAGAGGACTTCATCTGTCCACTCCTGTCCCCAGCACAGAGCGTGAGAAATTACCTCTGCAGTTTCAGATACTCTCTTACAATCTAGTAGTTTAATTTTTTATGATAATAAAATAGGTGGTCATATTAATCCAATCACAATTATCATGATCTTTAAAATCATCAAAATAGTTACTGTTTATTTAGTGCTTTTCGTGTGCCAGACACTGTGCTAAACACCTCCTGTGTCCTATTTTATTATAGGAAAAACTGAGGCTTAGAAAGCTCAATTACTTGCTTAAGGGGATGAATCTAGGAATTAGCAGAACAAAGATTCACATATTGGGTTGTTTATCCTGGTTGGCACCCCACGTTAATGAAAACCAACCATGAATTAAATGCATACTAGGCCAATTAGCCTCATGATGCTCTAAGGCCAAAGAATTCATTCCTGTCTTTTGCGACTGAAATAATTACTCAAAAAGGAAACTGAACAAGAGCATGTTCTTCAGCTTTTACAAGCCCCGCTCACAATGTGTACAGTGATAATCAGCATTGTCCTCCTCATATGTGAGGCTTAGTATAGGATTATTTTATATTCACAAATTATAATTACCTACCCATTATGCACAGGGCACTAAACCTGTAATTTTGGGAAGAACAATTATGAGTTAAGGTATAGCCGTTGTTTCAAAGAGTTTACAATATGGAGCAGGGGTAGCAGCTCAGAGAAGCACTCTACAAGTGAAACATTTAGAAAAACACCACAAAAGAGCTATAAAGTATCATAGGAGTTCAAAGACAGGGAGGAATCTCATGCATTTATGGAAAGGCTTCCCAAAGGATGTACCATTTGACAGAGTCCTGGAATATTGGGTAGGATATCAACACGCACAGAAGAAAGGAAAGAAGGGAAGGCCAGACAGAAAGGATGGCATAAGAAAAGGCAAGTACCCTGTAACTGTGTGGTCAGGCACCCACATTCACAGGATGGATAAAATAGCCCAGGCTGGCTTGAGATAAACATGTGTATGGAGGGAGTAATGACAGGCAAGGTCAGAAACAGGCTGGAGATATTGTGCTCAGCTATTATGGTTAAGCTGAAAAGCTGGGTTCAGTTTGCCCAGCAGACCACTGAGCAATGAGCAACCGGACTGGATAAAAAACTATTCAAAGCTGGTCGCGGTGGCTCGAGCCTGTAATACTAGTACTTTGGGAGGCTGAGGCAGCCAGATCACCTGAGGTTGGGAGTTCAAGACCAACCTGAACAACATGGAGAAACTCCATCTCTACTAAAAATACAAAGCTAGGGGAGTGTTGTGGCCCATGCCTTTAATCCCAGCTACTTGGGAGGCTGAGGCAGGAGAACTGCTGGAACCCGGGATGTAGAGGTTGCAGTGAGCCGACATCAAGCTATTGCACTCCAGCCTGGGCAACAAGAGTGAAGCTCCGTCTCAAAAAAACAAAAACCAAAAAAGCAACTATTCAATTGAAATAATGTGACCAGGTTGTTAGGATAACAACTAACAAAGTAGTTGGGCCAGTGCTTCTTGAGTTTAAAGTTCCTAAGAATCACCTGGACATCTTTTTAAAATACACGTTCAGATTCAGTAATTTTGAGCTGGAAACTGAGATTCTGAATTTGTGGCAGGCTCCCACATTAATATGAAGCTGGTGGTCCACAGACCATACTTTGAATAGCAAGGGATTACAGTTTAAATAATTCACCAGGAGATCTGAAAAAGTTAAAGTAATTCCAGATTAGAGTTTATTTTAAAATAAATTTGCTCTAATACTTCTTTACTTTTAAGCAAGAATTCAAAAACATAAGTCTGTATAAAATGATTCATAAGATATCCTTGGGCATTTAGCCATCATTTATTACCAGTCAGTTATTTGCCCAGATATTTTTTGTTGTTTTGCATTTAAAACTGCAAATCTGAAATTTCCATCTGCATCTTCTCCTGTTCTCCCATTGTTTAACTCTTTAAATACAATCTGAAAGAAATAAACAAATTAAAAATGAGGTCATTTAGGCAATTTGTGGTTTCTGCTATAGATTTTTGTTATCTTAAAAGGAAGCAGAAAACATGTGGATGTATAAATAGAGGTGTAGAACACAAGTTCACAGAAATTTATTCTCTCACTGTATAAGGATGAGCTCCCATTTAGAATGCAGGGCTTGAAGCTGGTTGCCTTACTGAGAAGTGGGATACTAGTTATGCTAAGGACAAGTGGAGCAATTTAGGTCTTCCTGTCACTGGCTGTGGACCAGATGCTGGGGCTTTGGCCTCTGGAGCAAATTAAAACTGAAGGCATTTAATAGCAACCTAAATCTTAAAGGCTGAAATAGAAAACACAGCAGAGGACTTAAAACTGGGTCAAGGAGGAAACTCTAGTAAACCTTTTGAAATGGCTGACTTTTCAAACACTGTAAGTATTATTCTTCAGATAAGTCATTTTCAAAAGGAAAGAATGTTTTTCCCAAGTGGTATCTTTTCTGCCCCTAAAACAAGATATGGAGGCAGTCGTGCATAGAAAACCATAGGAATAAAATTCAAGCCAGCTTCTGCAATACCCAACCTTGCTTTCCTACCCCTTCCATGTTATGCTGCCTCCTGGCCACATGATGTCATGAAGACAGGAGCAAATTGCCCCAAGGTGAGAAGCACCCATAAGGGAACAGATTACACTATGGTTTGGGGTCATTGTAATTTTATCCATTTTCGATGGATTGCTTGGCTGATGTGACTGATTGAACAGGTGGTGGCAGTGTCCATGCATAAGTCCTGGTCACTTCCCTATTCAATGCCCACTTACATACCAAGGAAGAGATTGGCTAAGTGGAATTGACAATCTAGACCAAGGTTAGAGGAGGTTTCACCCACACTCTCTAAAAATCTCATGGCATTCTCTTTCTTGCAATGATGTTCCTTTGAGAGTAAAGAAATATAATCGTCTCTATTCCACCTGCATATTTTTCTTTAAAAAACTTAATAGATCACAAATAGGAAATATCATAAAGTGAATGAGTCATCAATCATTCTTATGTCAGATTAATGTAATACATGTGGGACAAGAAATTGCTGGAGCCATGAGAGTTTTCATTGAAAACAATGTTTATGGCAGACAGCCATTGTGTGACATCTTCAGTCCCTTTGAGAAAGCCTGCCCCACTGAAAAAAGGAGCCCCAAGTAGTAGTTCCACTAGGACCAGCAATGTTCCGGCCACATGACCTGACATAGCACAAAAACTACCAGTCTTCAGACTGCCCTAGACCTGTGATGTGACTTTACACAAAAAGCTCTGTGAAAGGAGAGATGATGATAATAACTAGGTTGCAAGTCAAGAATTTGGACTGGGAAAATATCGGGAGAATCAGCACTGGAGAAAAAAAGCAAGAAGACACAAAGACGATCAGAAACAGCATAGTGAGCCATAGAAAAGTTGTGTTGGCCGGGCGTGGTGGCTCACGCCTGTAATCCCAACACTTTGGGAGGCTGAGGTGGGAAGATCACGAGGTCAGGAGATTGAGACCATCCTGGCTAACATGGTGAAACCCCTTCTCCACTAAAAATACAAAAAAATTAGCCCAGCGTGGTGGCAGGTGCCCATAGTCCCAGCTACTCAGGGGGCTGAGGCAAGAGAATGGCGTGAACACGGGAGGCAGGGTTTGCAGCAGTGAGCTGAGATCGTACCACTGCACTCCAACCTGGGCAATGGAGCAAGACTCTGTCTCAAAAAAAAAAAAAAAAAAAAAAAAAAAAAAAAAAAAAAAAGCTCTTCAGAGAGGAGTGTTCTATGTTCTATGTTCTATGTTGTAAATAACCACACTGTATCTGATTTCAAGCTACCAATGGGATGTCACTGCATACAAAGTTGGAGAAAGGTGTGTACAATCTGCTCTTGTGAGCTGGTAGGAGCTGTCTCCAACATGTCATTAATGAGTGGGTAAATGGGGATTATAATCTCTGGGGCAATTATATAGTATGCAGTTGAAAAGCACCCCAGATGATTCTGAGAAGTTCCTTTAAGGGGATCTCTATCCTCCTCCTCTACCTCTGAGAATTATTTTTGTAGATTCTTAACAAACGCAGCAAGCTGCTGGGATTTGTTGGAAGGGTACAAGTGATATAGGTGCTTATTCTTTCAGGGTTTTATTCAGATGCTTTGGGTCGGGTGGCAGTGTAAGCCAGGATATTAAGAGCAGCTTGGGTGTTAAAACATAGGTTTATTGATAATGCTCCTGTGGATGCCAATTGTAACCATCATAGCAAGTGTGTCCATGGTCATTGGTGGAACTGGGAATTCCTCAGATGGATTTTAAACAATTGGAGAGTTCCATTGTTAGATGGTTTTATATTTTATCAACGTTTATTGATGAAGGTATGCATTGAACTACCCAAAGTTTTATTTTTAACTACCTTCCAACATACATGTGCATTAGCTCATTTAATCCTCAGAACAACCTTTATGAGGTAGGCACTATTACCATCTCTTTTATAGACAAGGAAACGGAAGTGTCTTAGTCTGTTTGTGTTGCTGAAAAGGAATACCTCACACTGAGTAATTTATGAAGAAAAGAGATTTATTTGGCTTATGGTTCTGCAGGATTTACAAAAAGCATGGCACCAACATACACTTCTGATGAGGGCCTCTGGAAGCTCCCCCTCTTAGTGGAAGGTGAAGCAGAGCTGTCAAGTACAAAAATCACATGGTAAGAGAGGGAGCAAGAGAGAGAGAGGAAGGTGGTGCCAGGCTCTTTTTAACAACCAGCTGTCTTGGGAACAAAGTGAGAACCCCCCCCATCCTAAAGGGAGGGAGGGCAATAATCTATTTATGAGGGATCTGCCCCATGACCCAAACATGCTCCATTAGGCCCCACCTCCAACATTGGGGATCAAATTTCAACTTGAGATTGGAGCGGTCGAATATTCAAACTATTGCAGGAAGCACAGGGAGAAAGGGTAAATTGCTCAAGTGCACACAGGTGGTTGACTGGAGAACTGGGATTTGAACCTGGACCTGGGTGACCAGATGCAGAACTCTGAAGTGCTCCATAGGCTCTCACTGCAGGCTGTGAATTGGGGCAGAGGTTGGGTGAATGGAGACTGGTGGTGCAATGTCACCTTGCATTCACTCATATGCCTTTAATCCCATATGAAAGGACTGTGCACGTCAGTAACTATGATGTTTCCTAGGAAGGCACTGGCTATCTTGCTTCAGACTTCCTCTGGAGAAGACGCTCTTGTTCAGCCTCATTCTGTGAGACAGTAGCACTCTTTCCTCGAGAATTTCTGTAGTAGCCTAGTCACACCACACTAAATGTGGCAGAGAGGGTTAGTTATCCTCCAATCTTCGTTCTTTCCTTTTTACATATGAACAGAAGTTCTAGCTGGCTATATAGCTAACAGAAGCCCTATTTCTCAGCTTCCTTTGCAGCTTTGTGTGTCACTGGATACAGAAGAAGTGTACAAGGCAATATCTGGGTTGTGCCTCCAAAGGGAATTGTGTACCCTCTCCTTTCCAATTCCTTCTTGTTGGACAAGATGGTAGACATTGTGAGTTGGAAGACATGCACTGTAGCCTGGACTCTTGCCAACTTTGAGGAGAAAAGCTACAATATCAGCTTGGAGTTTTATGGAAAAGAAATCAATTTTGAGCTGCCTAATTTACTTTTAGCACTCTGTGTCACAACATCTAAGTCTATCTAAGATGTCAGGAGTTCCTTGGCTTTTGGTATATTGTAGTGTTTACCTTACCTTCCTTATAAAGACCTTTCTTTTTTCTTTTGCTTACATAGACCCTTTCATTCTTCTAATATGAGCTGCTCTCCAGTCAGCCAAAGACACCCCTGTCTTCAATTGTCCTCATTGAGTATTCGTTTTTCCAATTTTACATATAACCCCCATTCCCAGAGCCCTATTTCTTTTGGTCTCTGACTGAAGCAGAGCCATGTGTATTGAGATGAAGATAAGCAGGAGATTCAGCTAATGTCTAGGGAAGATGGTGAGCAAGACAAGGGACTGGGTAAAAGCCAACTGTCAGATGAAGCAGCGAAACAAATATCTGTTTGCAGGGAAAAGGTAGGGATCAGGAAGAAATGGGGTTTATATAAAGCTGAGTTTAAAATTCAGGCAGATAAACAGGAACAGAGACCAAGGAGAATTTGGAAGTTAAAATGCAGCAGTGAAAGTCAGATATGCAATGGGGAGACAAAAAATTGCCTCAGGTAGGAAGCGCTTCAGAGCTTACCTGTTGTAGCAGGAACTCATAGCTGACTTAGGCTGAAATCCAAGAGCCCAGCCATGTAGCAATGACAGGTCCTGAACTAGCCTCCCAGAATTTTTCATGTGAGAGCTTAAAGTATGCATCGGCCTTTCTCCTCAAATGGGAACTATTGTAACAGATTCTATGCACAGACTCCTTCAACATCCCTTCCAGTCTCTTTTTCCTTTGTTCACAGCAGAGGTAGGAGAGTTAGAGAGATCCCCCTGATGCCTGGTTGTGGCTACAGGCTAGGTTCTGTAGAGCAGATGCAGCCACATGCTACGGTGAAGGCGGAAGCCCTGGCTTTGCATTGGTCTCTTCTTCCTTCATGGTAGCCTGTGGCTGCATCTGCTCAGAGAGCTCAGCTTTCTTTGCAAGTGGGGTAGCCAAAGCATGCTTCCCCTTGGTATCTTTAGCAGGGTTTGCACTCTCTGGTCCCTGGTGTCACTGGTGCAGAGTGATGGGCAACTGCATCAGTGATTTCCACCGGAATGTCCCTTGGGTGGTTGATTATTTCTTCCGGCTGCTGCACATTATCTAACCCTGGCTTACTGGTCCTGCAAGAAATTCTATAAGCCACCTAATAAATTCCTTTTTGCTTAAAATAGTAAGAGTGGCTTACATTGTTCACAATGACATTCCTGGCTGATATACACATTTTTCCCCCGTCTCTCTTTACTTTTTTCTTTTTTTCAAGATTTTTTTTTTTACGTTCCAGGGTACATGTACAGGATGTGCAGGTGTTTTACATAAGTAAATATGTGCCATGGTGTCTTGGTGGGTCACTGGAGACAGAAGAAGTGTACTGTGCAATATCTGGGTTGCAATATCTGTGCAATATCAACCCATCACCTAGGTGTTAAGCCCCGCGTGCACTAGCTGTTTTTTCTGATGCTCTCCCTCCCCCTGCCCTTCTGACAGGCCCCTGTGTGTGTTGTTACCCTCCCCGTGTCTATGTGTTCACATTGGTTCAGCTCCCACTTATAAGTGAGAACAATGCATATTGTTTTATACTCTGACTCTTTGACATCTATTATAATGTCTTGCCTCAACAGCTATAGTATGTGAACTTGGTAGATGGAGAATATTTTAATCAATTTGAGCCATTTTTTGTCCCTTCTACAGTGCTGAGTACACAGTACATGCTAAAAAACATACTTGTTTTGGGCCGGGCATGGTGGCTCACACCTGTAATCCCAGCACTTTGAGAGGCCGAAGTGGGCAGATCACTTGAGGCCAGGAGTTTGAGACCAGCCTGGCCAATATGGCAAAACGCTGTCTCTACTAAAAATACAAAAAATTAGCTGGGTGTGGTGGTGCACGCCTGTAGTACCAGCTACTCGGGAGGCTGAGGCAGGAGAATTGTTTGAACCCAGGAGGCAGAAGTTGCAGTGAGCCAAGATCGCACCAGTGTACTCCAGCCTGGGCAACAGAGCAAGACACCATCTCACAAAACGAAAAACAAAGCAAAACAAAACTTGTTTTATAAAAAAAAAAAAAAAGTACTTTTGAAGAAGAGAAATATGAGCTAAATCAATTTTATATACCCTTGGATGTATATAAAACTATTGTAGTACAGGAGGAAAGTATTAGAATGTCTATGTATAGAACTTTGATTTTTATGTAAACATATTTTATTGCGTTTTGCTAATATTTAATACAGACTGAGAGTAGTAGTACATCTATATTTACAAATAAGTCCATGTGGATGTGCATGATCAAAAAGTTTTACTGATATGGGTCAGAAATGAAAAACATTTGGAGGTCACTGGGCTGAGTGACTTCTCATGATGCTTTTCAGTGATTTTTTTTTGGTATAATAACCAGTTGGTAATTTCTCATCAGAGCCGAGATGTGCAAGGAATTTAGCAGAGTGCCATCTGGTGGTGACTTCTGCCACATGCAGCATTTATCCCATTGTTCCTTGGGGGTGCCATCTGTGAGCTTCCTCAGGCCACAGTTTCATAGGTCTGGCCTTTAGACCGAGGGCAAGTCAGAGAGGCGAGAAAGGTAAGCTCATGGCGTGGCAAAGGTCGAAAGAGAGAGTGAAAATCAAGTCGCCCAAAGAACACACAGGGGTGGAGAAAGAAGCCAGCAACACGGGGGAGGGGCGGGGGGGACGGGCATCAGACGCAAGACTGAGATGGGCGGGTGCAGAGGAAAAGTGAAATAGAAATCCGTACTTAAAGTGCACAGTGTGACGACAGCAGAAACACATTGCCAAGAAGACTGTGCCTCCTGCGTTCTCCACATCAACAGTCATCACTAAAAAAGGCTAGGAGGGAGGGTCCCCTGAGCATTTGCCAGGGCTCTCCCCTGGGGCCAGGGTGTCATCACAGAATACTTTAAGGCTACACTTCACCTTCCCAAGCAGTAAATCATTTTCAAAAAACAAAATAACTTGCAACCTAACCACATAAAATCCAGCCTGAAATCCTCCCTCTGTACCGGATGAATGATGTGATTTTTGCTGCTCTTGATCTTATTCATCCTTGACGCAATTGCTCCTCTGGGGGAATTCTGGTCGCCAAGAACGTTAGAACAGACACAGCATTTTTCTTGGGCAGCTCAAGGTCACTTGCGATAACGTCAGAGGAGGCTGCTCCTTGGGATAATGGAACTGAGCAGGGACAATTATGCTTCCCAGCAGATGCCTGTGTCCTTAATCTGCCCGCTGTGGGGTGAAACAACAAAGAGGACATTTTAATAGTCCTAGGATGTGTTGTCAGAACTGGCCCATTTTGATTAGGATGCATTTGGGAACAGGGAGCTGACAGCTTATCGCTGAAAGCCCCCCTTTCTTCCCCCTTAAGAGCACAGAGGGCATAAAATAAGTCAAGAGGAACAGGCAGAAGAAAGCAGGCAAAGAAGAGTAGAGATGTCTGATGGAGGGAGAGGGGTAAAGGGAGAGAAGGGAAGTGGGGACCGCACAGTTGGAGTCCCCTATTCTCATCTGAGCCGGAGAACTCCATCAGAATAGCAAGTAGGAGTGGACAGAGGAGAGGGCTGGAAGGCACGCCCTGCAGAAATACTCACCTTCAGAACAAAGAGAGAAAAAGATTTTGGGCTCCTCACACTTGGTGGCAGCGCTGTGGTAGTCTGCGTGAGCACAGAGGTAGCCAGGATGACGATTCCATTTAAAAAACGAGAAGGATCCCTAATGAGCAGATGCCGGGGGTTTCCTACCTGGAGTGTTACCGAGAAGATTCAACAGTGAATTGCTGGGAGTGGTAGGAGGTGCTGGGTTAAAGCTGGTGCTTTGCAGATAGAGCCCACTGTTTGCCAGGTTTGAGGACAGGTCATTCGCTGAGTGTGGAAGGCAGGACAGGACCGAGGTGACCGCACCTTGGCTTGCTGAGCTTTACCGGGGTCATCAGCAATGGGGTCACCATGTGATGTGATGGTGGCAGGGGGCCAGGAGCTGCTTTTGGGGCGTCATGTCACCTCTCACTAGTTTTGTAACCTTGGGTGCATCCCATAATTTCTCCAACCTCATATCTTGATCTGCTAAGTGGGTACACTAGTCCCTATTGAATTTTTCATTCATTCGTCCATGGTCTATTTATCAAGGAGCAACCACAGGCTCAGCACGGGGCTTACCCAGGCGCTGTAAATGTAACAACTTGCTTGCTCAACTAACCCTATGAAGCGAATGCTACCATTATCTCTCTCTCTCTCTCTCTCTTTTTTTTTTTTTTTTTTGAGAGAGAGTCTTGCTGTCACCCAGGTTGGAGTGCAGTAGTGTGATCTCGGCTCACTGCAAGCTCTGCCTCCTGGGTTCAGGGAATTCTCCTGCCTCAGCCTCCCGAGTAGCTGGGATTACAGGCATGCACTGCTAAGTCTGGCTAATTTTTGTATTTTTAGTAGAGGTGGGGTTTCACCGTGTTGGGCAAGCTGGTCTCAAACTCCTGACCTCAGGTCATCCGCCGGCCTCGGTCTCCCAAAGTGCTGGGATTACAGGCATGAGCCTCTGCGCCCTGCCTATAATTATCTCTATCTCACAAATAGAGAAGCCGAGCACAGAATGGTCAGGCACTATACCTAAGGTCGCAGAGCAGCCAGGAATTAAAGAGGTCGGATTCCAACCCAGGCAACTCAGTTCCAGAGTCCAAGCTTCCACCTTCTGCTCTGCTTCCAGAAGATCACAGACCTGTCTATTTATCTGAAAACTGGAGATGTTTGACCACACTGCCTCCATCCTTAAGGTTTAGTGAGTCCGGCATGCAGTGTCTTAGGTTTCAGGAAGTACTGCCTGCACCCAGGGTTTACTCCCACGGGCCTGTGTCCAGCTTGTGCTTGTGTACACAGAACACAGGAGCAGATAAATTATCTCTAATTCTCTACAACTCTCCAGTCTCTCAGCAAAATTATTCACCTCCTGTTAGAGGCCAGAAGTGGATGTACAAATGGCGTGCGTTTGAGCACAGTAGTGAGTCACTGTAGCGTTGAGAGAAGACAGAACACTGGATTTGGGGGCTACCATGGAGAGATCTCTCATAGAACTTGGTTTTTAAAATTTGCTCAATTAATTATCCCATTTACTAAAACTGTGGTTAAAGGACTGGCAAAATTGTATATTCTGGATGACCTGAAATCAATGGCAACAAACTATCCCTGAGGCAAGAAGCAAACACAATCAATTCCTCTTTGCTCTATATATGTGCTTTTCTTTTTCTTTCTTTCTTTCTTTCTTTCTCTTTCTTTCTTTCTTTCTTTCTTTTTCTTTCTTTCTCTCTTTTTCTTTCTTTCTTTCGTTCTTTCTCTTTCTTTCTCTCTTCCTCTCTTTCTTTCTTTTCTTTCTTTCTTTTCTTTCTTTTCCCTTTTTCTCTTTCTTTCTTTCACTTTCTTCCTTTCTCTGTCTCTCTCTCTCTCTTTCTCTTTTATGGTCTCCTGGTCTCAGTGTGTAGATCCAGACTGGCCAAGAATGAGGTGACAATTTAGGGTGAGTGATGGAGGAGTTTTGCAGACACGTAAAAACCAGCATAGCACAGGGAGGCATATCCAAGACAGGATGGTTCATGTGGGGTTTTTTGTGTGTTTCCTTCAAAGGAAGGAAAAGGCTCTTGCAGTTGAAAAAGCAGCAGATGGCCAACAATGCCCCCACCTCAAAGAGCAGCTGTAGCTGCCACTATTTTCAAAACATCAAGGGGATATCTTTAGGACTTCACAGGGAAAGATGATGGTTCCTTCCACAAGCATTTCCTCTATACGTTTCTACTACAAATCCCTGTAGAGGGATGTGGGGAGGGGAGAAATGACTGGGAGGTGGGCACCCTAATGGGAATGCTTGGGACTTGGAATTCTTGTCAGGATGTTAATGGATTTTACAAAACTGATTTTTCTAAGGCAAAAAGAGATTGAAGAGGTGTGTGGGTTAAGCAAGAGGGGCTGGGGGCCGCCCAGTGTCTGAGCCCAAGAGGAAAAAAGGCGAGAGGAGATGGAAAGCAAACAGGAAGGGCATAACCCCAGCAAAGTAGTGAGTCAGACTTCCCAAGAGCAGAGCCCAGAGGTCTGGCCGCCAAGTTAAGGCCAGCAACTGTCCAGACATCATTTGTGCCCAAAAGTCAAAGAGCTTAGACATGAGGCCAGCAGAGAAATGGTTCAGCCGCTCCAGAGATGAAGGGGCCAGAACAAAGGTCTGGCTTCAGATTAGAGGATAGAAAACCGCAGGGGACTTTTGGGGTGACCTTCACCCTCATGGCAAGGCCTGGACTCTCACAGACAGAAATGACAGCAGACAGCCTCTCTCCGAGGCTGCAGACTGCTTTGCACCCTGACCTGGGAACTGGCATGTGACCTCCCTCTGCCTCTACCAGTCTCTCTTCACCCCTGCAAGTCAGAACTGACCCGATGAAGCCAGGAGCTTAGTGACAGGGTGTGAGGAGAACAGGAAGTCAGGGAGAGCGTCTTCAGTGAAGAAACTCCCCATATTTTTGCCCTGAGGAGTTCACAGAAGCAATGGACGAGACACTTCAGTCTGATGGTGATGACTGTTCTGGGCTTGGAGTGACAGCTGAAGAAGCTGGAAGGTGCGAGTTGAAAGGAGGCAGGAAAAACGGAAGCCTGTAAATAAAAATTACAGCTAGGTTTTAAGACATAAGTGCTTCTGGAGGAGCTAAATCAACCTGAGGAGTAAACAAGGAAATCAGATTCTTTCTCAGCATTTTGGATTTGGTAAGGGCTTGAAGAGAGGGATTCCGAAGGTTATGCCTGAGCAGGGCTGGGGGGTGAGGCTGGCGCAGTGGGGCAGAGACATGGGCTTGGGATGAGGGCAAGCACCTCCTCCAGCCTTGGCCCAGGGCGATTCGCTCTTGCCTCCACCCTAAAGAGAACACACACATTTTGCCTGAAATGAACCCAGGCAGGTTGCAGGTGCTATGCCATTTAGAGATGGGCAGTGCCCTCCCTGCCCCAGCCCCAGGCAGGCCCTGCAATTCTAAAAGAACACACAGTGGATGAGGCTCCCAGAGTGTCCACAGTCCCCACAGCTTCCTCCATTTTGTCCCCACTTAGAAATGCACAGTTGTGGTGACATTATAAAGGGGCAACTGTGACTCTGCTATCTTCTATCTATCTATCTATCTATCTATCTATCTATCTATCTATCTATCTATCTATCTATCTATCATCTATCAATCATCCGGAGTAGATGGACACACACACAGTCTCCTTCCTGTTTAAGTATCTCAGTCTATTGTCAGAAACACTCCACAATTGAGTTCTGAACACAGTGAAGAACAGCAGTTCCAGGCTACTTGAAAAGTGCCTTCGCACAGAAACTTCAGCTCAAGGAGGAGATCTGATCTGCGAATCCGTGGGCCTCAGCCTTAGGGTGCTGGGTTTCCTGTAAGGTCCTGTGCTTGCTGAAGTAGGAATGCCCGGGTATCCTATCTGAGCTGCCGGGGCGGCCGGCCTCCACCATGCCAGGCTGACCTGAGAGCTCCCTCTAGTGACTCTTCTGAGCACGCGCTTTTCATTTTTCATCCACCAAATTTCAAAAGAGGTCATTGCTAAGACAGGCCCTGTGTGAACACTTAGATCTCTGCCTAGACTCTTTTGTTGATAATGAAAATGAGAAAACTTATTGCATACCAAATCCCAAGTTTCATAATAACCACATGAGGTGGTATAATTGTTTCCACATTTTACAAATGAGGAGATGCAGCTCCCTAACATGCCAAGATCAAGCAGATTGGGAGTTATGGGGCAGCATCTGACTGAAGAGCCGTATTCCAGTCCCATGCTCCTGGCCCTGTCCTCTCCTCCTCAGCCATGCAGACAGCCCTGATCTGCCGAAATCACTACCTCATTCCCTTGGCCTGAAACAGAGGGTGCTCAACCGATTCCTCAACTAGCACTTTGATTTCTTTTTGAATCACCATTGTAGACTAACTTGTTACCACATTTACTGTCAAAAGATGGTTCACTTTACAAAGTGAGCTCTTTTGACAAAATACTATGCCTGATTTTGTTACTATAACAAAAATCTTAGAAGTATTTTCTATTCTTCAGTTTCCTCCTATCTAAAATGTAAATAGCACATTCTTTTTTTTCCTCCTACAGATAACTATTTTTTTAGGCAAATTTAATGGACCTTTGGATTTTTGAAATACTTCTATTAAATAAAGACCTGAAGCTATTTTTTTCCCTGTTATTTGGAGAGTTAGATTCCTGAGGTTTGAAAGTACACTCATTTGGGAGCCAAAAAAGAATTACGTTGGCATCTGGGTTTGACTTTTAGCAGCTGTCTGACCTGGGCAACACTTCACATTTCTGATTCCAGTTTCCTTGTATATATTAAAGAGAGGAATTTACCCAGATGAATTTTAAGCCTCCTACTAGCTAGAATATTAGTTGATGGTGGGTTGTGGGAGAAAATATATGAAAACATACAGTAATGATTAGCAGGTGTTGATGACTGCCCTCGTGGAATAATGTACCACATACTCTACCTTCAAGCTATGGATAAATTGAGCTTATTTCTTAGATTTTGTGTGAAATGGGATGACTGGGACTGGCTTGGAATCCACAATAGACATTATCAAATTGAAAATGAAATCCCCCAATATCCAGTTTCTGAGCAGTCCATCAGAACAAAAATAAATTGGGGTATATTCTACTGTCCCTTGGGTTAAAACTCTCATGTGCACATGGCCATATATATTATGTATGGTGAAAACCTACAGAATGTGTGTAATAACATAGGTGACACATATTATTTAGAAGGGTTTTTCTCCCTTTTCTTAATTTGAGTCACACTTAGCCTCCTTGGAAAAGCAGCACAAGACCAGGGTCAGAAAGACTCCTGTCAGTGTAACTCTTCATTGTTAACCTTTAGATAATGTGAGGGCAAGAAGTCAGGAGTAGAGTTTCTCTGGGAACCATTAATGAGCAGACTCAGGCCAGGGTTAAAGGGAGGAGAAGAATGTTTGGGTTCAGGACCTCCTGCAGATCACATAACAACTTTATTTTTCTAATTTCCAAGTGATCTATTTTTACGGATTTATTATTATTAATATTCTTTTTTAAGTAACGTTAGGTAAGATCAATCTTAGGGACTGGAAACAAAGAAAACAATGTTCCCTTGTAGGAATGAGAGGTATTAACATCAAATTTTCTCTCAACGAATCAGGTGTAAAAGGAATGTTTCTCAACACAACATAGGCTATATATGTCAAGCCCACAGCTAGTGTCATACTCATTGGTGAAAAGTTGAAAGCTTTTCCTCCAAGATCAGGAACAAGACAAGGATGTCTACTCTTACCATTTCTGTTCAACATGGTGCTGGAAATCCTACCCAGAAAAATTAGACAAGGGAAAGAAATAAAAGGTGTCCAAATAGGAAAGAATGAAGTGAAACTGTCTCTGTTTGCTGTTAACATAATGTTATATATATAAAATCCTCAGGACTCCACCAAAAAACAGTGTTAGAATTCATAAATGAATTAAGTAAATTGCAGGATACAAAATCAACTTACAAAAATCAGCAGAATTTCTATACACTAACAGCAAATGATCTGAAAAAGAAATTAAGAAAACAATCCCACTTACAATAGCATCACAAAATAAATAAAATGTTTAGGAGTAAATTTAAGCAAGGAAGTGATGAAAACTGTAAAACATTGATTAAAGAAATTGAAGTTGACACAAATAAATAGAAATATTTCTTGTATTTACAGATAGGAAGAATTAATATTGTTAAAATGTCCTTATCCAGAGTGATCTGCAAATTCAATGCGATTCCTATCAAAATCCAATGTGATTCTTCACAGAAATATAAAATACAAACCTAAAATTAATATGGAACCACAAAAATCCCAAATAGCCAAAGCAATCCTGACCAAAAAGAGCAAAACTAGAGGCATCATACTGCCAGTACCAGATTTCAAAGTATATTACAAAGCTATAGTAATCAAAACTGCATGGTACTGGCATAAAAACATACACATCAAATAAGATAGAGAGTTTATAAATAAAATCACACATTTATGGTCAATTGATTTTTGACAAAAGTGCTAAGAACATGTAATGCAAAAATGACAGACTCTTTAATAAATGATACTAATAAAATTGGATATCAACATGGAGAAGAATAAAAATGGACCCTTCTCTCACCCCTTATACAAGAATGAACTCAAAATGAATTAGAGACTTAAATTTAGTACCTACAACTATAAATCTATTGAAAGAAGACATACAGGAAATTCTCCATGACATTAGTCTGGACAAAGATTTCTTGACTGTGACCCAAAAGCACAGGCAACAAAAGTAAAAACAGACAAGTGAAATTGTGTCAAACTAAAAACCTTCTGTGTAGCAAAGGAAACAATTAATAGAGTGAAAAGACAACCCAAGGATTAGGAGAAAATATTTGCAAGTTATACATAGGATAAGGGACTAATTTCCAAAATATGCAAGGAACTCAAACTGCTCAATAACAAGAACACAACCCTATTAAAAAACAGGCAAATGACTTGACTAGACAGTTCTTAAAAGAAGTCATACAAATGGCCAACAGAAATGAAAAAATTGCTCAACATCACTAATCATTAGAGAGATGCAAATTAAAACCACAATGAGGTATTACCTCATACCTGTTAGATTGACTAGTATCAAAAAGATGAAAGATAAGTTTTGGAAAGTATGTGGAGAAAAGGGAACCCTTGTATACTGCTGATGGTATTGCAAATTAGTGGAGCTATTTTGGAAATCAGTATGGAGACCCCTTAAAAAATTAAAAATAGAACTAACATATGATACAGCAATCCTACTACTGGGTATATATCCAAAGGAATGGAAATCAGTACAGCGAAGGGATGCTTCATGTTTATTGTAGCATTACTCACATTAGCCAAGCTATGGAAACAACCTAAGCACTCGACAGATAAATGAATTTTTAAAAATGTGATGTAGATAGACAATGGAATACTACTCAGCCTTACACAAACAGGAAATTCTGTCATTTGCAACAACGTGGATTAACCTAGAAGACATTCTGTTAAGTGAAATAAGCCAGGCAGAGAGAGACAAATGCAATATGATCTCACTGACATGTGGAATTGAAAAAAGTCAAACCCAGAGAAGTAGAGAGTAGATTGGTGGTAACCAGAGGCTGTGGAGGGAGGTGGATGTGGTGGATTGGGAAAAGGGAGACATTGGTCAACAAGTACAAAGTTAGAGTTAGGTGAAATCTGCTCTGGTGTTCTATTGCACAGCAAGGTGACTATAGTTAATAATAATGTATATTTCAAAATAGCTAAAAGAGAGGACTCAATAAAAGAGAGGATTTTAAATGCTTTTACTACAAATAAATGATAAATATTTGAGGTGACGGATATGCTAGTAAGGCTGATTTGATCATTCTGTAATGTATACGTGTATTGAAACATCACATCATACCCCATAAATATATGCAATTATTATTTGTCACTTAAAAATAAAATAAAACTATAAAAAAAGTCAAACTTAACTTACAATGAGAGAATGATAGAAGAATCAGCCAGGCATCAAGAGTTATGGGATCAAGAAGAGGGTGTTCTCAGTCATCTCAGCTGTCACCAATAGAATTCAATTCTGGCTTGGTGAAATAGAGGACATTATTTTCAGAATTCTTGCAGAGGCGGGAAAACCAGACTTAGAGCCTATACAGCTAGGAATTGGTCATACCTGCAGTCCTCCCCACCAGGATGGACTCTATTCAGCTCATCCTTCTGCTCTTCCAGCTTCAGATTTAAACTCTCAGGTGGGTGCACCCCATTGGTGAAGCCCAGTTGCAGGGGAAACTGAGAAAAGGAACATTGGGCTTCTATAAAGAAGTCTATGTTCCCCAAGCTAGGGAATTCTCCTAGCCTGATTTATTAGTCATATTCTTGTCAGGAAATAGATGGCACTCTCAACTGTGATGACTCAAAAGAGTTTACTGAAAAACTACCGTAATTATAAAGGCATAAGTAGGAATAGGGAAAATCAACAGGAGACAGTGAAGCTCTCCAGGGCCAACAGCTGTGGGAAGTCATTTCTACTTCTAGACCTGAAAGGGTAAAAAGCTATTCGTGAAGTGTGGTGAGACTGTAGAAGCTGTGGCACATGCGAAGAAAGTCAACCACTTCCAACGCATGGCCTGGCAGCGGGTGCACTGGTCCTTTTCCCTTCCTGCCTTTCAGTCTCCTGCTGCTGCCTCCCATTGGCTAAACCAGAAGCTAGAGGACCAGGGAGCCCACGGTGCCATCCTTGGAAGTCAGCCTTTCAAACAGAGCAAGGTGGAGAAAAGTCAAGAGTGGACGTGGAGGGGCAAATGGACGCCATCCAACACTCAGGAAGGGGAATTAAGGGTGCTGGGTGCCCCACCTCCTTCAAAACAAAGACAAGTGCTCACTACAAAGTTGTGGAACAAGGGCCCAGGTAGAGACACAACGGTGTTGTGGCTGATGGTCTCTTCTTGGAGGTTCCTGCTCCACTTGCCTCATCATCTATTAACATGCCTGCCCTTTTCCTATTCTTCTGTTATATTTAAAAAACAAAAATTATTTCCCTTTTTCTCCTCTTGGCATATTTTTTCTTCTTTCACCCTTGCCCCACACCCTTTCCCAACTCATTTGCTTTGCCTTTTCCATTTCAATTTTATTAAAATGAAATGTGTACTGGAATGGGAGTTCTGTAGCCTAGGTCCTAATCCTGATCCTAATTCATTATGTTATGGGCAGAGGCTGGTGACCCACAGCCTGCCTCAAGTTCGGGACTGTAGTTTCCTCATCTGTATAGGGAAGGTCTTAATTTCATTACTTTATTCTATCATTCAAGAAATGTACTGAGGATCTACTATGTGCCTGGCACCGAGCTTGATGTGGTTGACATAAAAAGATGAAAGCACTCAGTGACCTAGCCCTCAATAACTTTTAGCTTACTGAGGAAGATAATCATCAATGGCATGAATCAGTGAACACCTATTATTGTGTTCTGCAGAGGAGGGCTCCAGAGTGTAGTGACAGTGTCTAATAGAGGTGAACACTCCTGGCAAGAGTATGTTGGGGTAGGAGGCACTTCCAGGAGCAAGCACGTGAGTCCCATGGGGACCGAGATCTTGGTGTGCTTTATCCCCTGCTCCATTCCCAGGGCTTACGAGGGTTCCTGGCATATAGTAGATACCTAGTTAATACTGTGGAATGAATGAGTGAAGGAAGTGAAGCTAGGTTGAGACCTGCAGATGTGTGTGAGCTAAAATAGCTTGGAGGCAGAGAGCAGGAGGGAACTAACAAGTAGCACGATGAAGGGCCTGTGCAAGAAGGGTAAGGCTGCTGTGGAGCAGAAGGACCATGTAGTCCAGGCTGAGGCTGTGGGATGCAGGGGCCTGATCATGGTAATCTCAGGCCATACTGAGAATTTTGACTTTATTCTAAGATAATGAGGAGACATTGAAACATTTAAAGAAGAGAGATACAGAATGGAGTTTGAATTGGATTGGATAATCTCTAACATTTCGTCCAAGTCTATGATTTTTTTTACTTCAATAGATTCCTCTTATTTCTCAGCTTTCTCTTGTTCATAAATTTCTGTGAATTGAACATCTATTGTATGCACAATCTAATAGTAGTCTCCATGGGAGAATTAAAAATATTAAAACATTGTCTCTGTCTTCTATAAAAAAAATTTATAGAAACTCATACCTGACATAAAGCTGGGAACAATAAGCTAAGTGCTATAAAAGAAATCAAAAGAAATCACAAGCTACTGAGTGTGTGCAAGATTCCAGTGAGACAGAGAAGATATCCAAATATAGTGATGGTGGCCCCATAGCAGGTGGTGGAGGTGGGAAGGGATGCCTACTTTTTCCAGTAGGTAACATTTGAAAAGATATTAGCCAGAGGGAAAATTTCAACACCCACAGAAGGTCTCCTAAATAAAAGACAGAGTATGAACAAAGATAGATGCAGGAAAATGACGAGACACATTTGGAGAAGGAGGCCGTGGCCAGTTGTAAGGGTTGGGGGGAAAGGGAGAGAAGTAAGTGGGTCCAAGCTCCCACTGGACTTGAGTGCTCACTGGAGAGCTCTGGAGTCAGTTCTGATCCCTGAAGGTGTGTGAGCTGGAAAGGGATGCTATCCTAGGATGGCATTATCATCTAATGGAAGAGATGCTGTCATAGGATTCATTACCATATAATGAAGTATAGAGCTACTTTGGAAGGAGAATCCAGCATCTTGGATGAAGCTGAGGCCTGTCTGGAGTTATTCCAGTCCTAATGACAAGTAAATGGGGCCTAAACCAAGGGAGCTATGATGGGGATGAAAGGAGGGGATGTGATGAAGAACTATGGATTTATGGCCACCAGCCTTAGATGCTGCATGTTCTTAGCAAATGGCAACTTAGCAGGGGAAAAGGTCAAAAAAAATGTAAGATGGCTGAGCCTTCAGGATTTTGTGGTTAGGAGAATTTTGGTGTCATTACTAAAAAGGTAGAACTTGAGGAGAAAAACTGGTTGGAAAAAGATGTACTGATAGCCATTGTTCAGGTTACAAATGTGATCTGCTACAAATTTGCAGAAAGACATAGTTCCTGCTTTTAGGAAAGATAAGACACACACATACACATCAAAGCTAAAAAGGACGGGGTGTCAAGTATAAAAAGGGTGCTATGAGAATCCAGAGGGATTTCTGGAATAACTCTTGACTGGCCCCAGTTTCACCCAAGATTATGAATTTTCCTTCCAAAGCAGCTATAGGTATCATTATGTGATAATGAGTCCTATGACAGCACTTCTTTCATTAGATGATGTTGGCATTCTAGGAGCTACATGTATCCACATGGATATATCACAAAAACATTGTAGTGAGAGATCAGGGTCCCATCAGGAAAATATGGCACATCTATGACATTTAACAGTTGATAATTCAATGAAGAGACCATGTGTGGAGGCGTGGCTGGGTGAATGGAACCAGAAGGTCAGTAAAACATGTGGGAATTAGCAACGGAAGGAAATGTTTACTGCCCCTAGGCTTGAAGTGAGAAAGGGAGGGATTTGGTGGTAATGGAGTCTCCTGAGAGCTGTAGCCACAGAAGAGAACCTGCTAGAAGGGATCTGTTAACCAAAAGGAAGCCATTCCCAGAAATGCAGCCAGCTGGGAAGACATATCTTCTATGCATTAATTTCTTTTTTCTTTTCTTGTTTTTTTTCTTTTTCTTTTTCTTTTTTGAGACAGAGTCTCACTCTGTTGCCCAGGCTGGAGTGCAGTGGCACGATCTTGGCTCATTGCAACTTCTGCCTCCCAGGTTCAAGCAATTCTCCTACCTCAGCATCCCAAGTAGCTGGGATTATAGATGCCCTCCACCACACTGGCTAATTTTTGTATTTTTGGTAGAGACAGGGTTTCACCATCTTGGTCAGGCTGGTCTCAAACTCCTGATGTCAGGTGATCCACCTGCCTCAGCCTCCCAAAGTGCTGGGATTACAGGCATGAGCCACTGCGCCCGGCCTGCACTAGTTTCATATAGGTGCAGTAACAAATTACCAGAAACTTAATGGCTTATTATGTTGTAGTTCTGGAGATCATAAATCCAAAATAGATTTCACTAGGCTAAAATCAAGGTGTTGGCAAGGCTGCATTCCTTCTGGGGAGAGAATCTATTTCCTTCAGTTTTCCACTTTCTAGGAGCCGCCTGCATACCTTGACGCATGATCCCTTTTTCCATCTTCAAATCCAGCAGTGTAGCATCTTCTTATCCCTCTGTCTAACCACGACCCTTTTGCCTTTCTCTTATGACAACCCTTCTGATGACATTGGCCTCACTCAGATAATCCCAGACAATCTCCCCATTTGAAGTTCTTTAACTAATCACATCTGTGCAATCTCTTTTGTCATATAATGTAATATATTACAGGTTCTGGGGATTAGAACATGGACATCTTTGGGATGTCCCATCTTTGGGAAGGCATTTTTCTGCCTAGCACACCATACTTTCTCTTCTGCCTTTCTTCAATCTCCTTTGCTTTCCAACAGATAAATCCAATTTAACAAGGGAGCCTGAAGATGCAGTCCATGGGAGTTCCTCTTTTGGGGTCCATCAACATGGAGAAGGACAGAAAATGTAAGTCGGGTAGGCCATTGGAGACTAACCAATGGAAAATATGTTGTATAATGAAATATATGCATGGTATTATTCATATAAATTGGAAAACATAGAACAATGCTCATGGTTATACATATAGGTGGTATTAATATATTTTAAAAATATAATCTTATTTTAGAATAGTTATAGATTTACTGAAAAATTAAGAAGACACTGCAGTTTCTGTATACTCCACACCTAGTTTCCCCTATTATTAGTATCTTAAATTAATAGGGCACATTTGTCACAATTAATGAACCAATATTTATTCATTATAATAAACTGAAGTCCATACTTTTCAAATTTGTTTAGCTTTTTAATGTCTTTTTTATGTTCCAAGATTCATCTAGGATATCATATTAATTTTGTTATCAGTCTTTTTTGACCCCCTTTTGCTGTGACAGTTTCTCAGGCTTTTCTTTTGATGGATAATAATACTTAAAAATTACACAGGAATCACAAACACCACATTTAAGAACGTGCTTACCTCTGGGGACTTTGTGAGGGGAATGGGGTCAGGAAAGGGACACACAGGTGCTTCAGATACATTGGTAACATTTTCTCTCTTTAAAAAGATCTAAAGCTGGTGTGATAAAATGTTTGGAACTGATAGCACTGGATAGAGAGTAAATTTGTTATATGATTCTCTGTGATTATTTATTTATTTATTTGAAATAGCTCAGAGTGAAATTAAGGACTTGGTGGGGAGGAAGGAAGATGAGGAAAGGAAGAGGGAAGGTGGCTGCAATGGAATAAGCAATGGGGTGTGACCTGATGGACCTGGAGTTGGCAAACGTTGGTTGTGAAGCTAGAATTGCAGACTGAGCCTATGGCAAGTCCTGAAGATGGAGGCTGGGTCAAACCTCTTTATCAACTGACAACCACAGACAATTTCTGAGCAGTGGAGTGGGAATGGAGGGTGATTTTTGGGAGGTATAGGATATGTGGTGAAGAAGAATTAAGGCAACTCCACTAGGAGGGTGGTGCAGAGGTAAAGATGTATACACATAAGGCCTTAAATATAAAATAATAGCAAATATGTATTGAGCACCCACTCTTTTCATGCTCTGTGTATCTAATTTAATCCTTAGGACAACCTATTGAAGTATCACCACCGCTCTTTGCAGGTGAGGAAAGTGAGCCACAGAGATGTTAAATAGCTTTCCCACAGTCACAAATCTGGAAACTGGGGGCACTGGATGGGAATTAGACAGGCTCACTGCAGGGTACATGTGCCTAAAATTTGGGTTCTGCTCCCACCCTAGAATGTGAGTAGTAGAGGTGATGAGACGTGGATATTACAGGTGAGGGAGAAGTGGGTGTTGGGGAATCAATGGCTTCAAGCTTGGGTGACCAGAGGATATTATGACCACAGAACCAAATTTTAAGCATCAAGAGGAAGAGCTGGATTGAATAGTTGGCTAATAAGAAAAGTTATGTTAGAGGAGCTGAAGAAAGGTCAAGTGGGCAAGCTGCAAAGCAGTGTGTGGAGCAGCTGCTTTGGCCCTGAGAGTTAAAGCCGCAGGAGTGAGGGAGGGCGATTTCTTTACCGAGAAAAGGAAGAAAGAAAAGTGAACGGCAGGAAGCAATTAAAACTATAAAGATAGAAGCGATTTTATAGACTTGGTTTATGAGATATTTAGTAGGCTTTTTACTTAGGTGTGCTCCTCCCTCCTACTTCTGTTGGGGTGAGCCTGCCTGAGAGGTGGTTTGTTTCTTCCTTTTACAAGTCCATCTCCTTACGGAAGGGGTTCTTGGCTTGATATGGTTTCTAGATGGAAGAAATAGCACCCCCTTGCCCAGTTTATTTCTATTTATATTATTATTCTAATTTGACTCAGCACTTTTCACTTTCATTTAAAGATTCGAAAATTATATTCCCTTCCTTTTCAATATCTTTATGCAAATAGGCATACTTTGAGGTGAGATAACAAACAGGAGTTGAAATAAACATCTTGAAAATTTCAAATGTTGTGGGAAGAACATTGTTGATTTTCAACTTCTTGAACTCTTTGACTTTAAAGTGAAATTAGGATTTAAAATGCTTATTCCTTCCCTCCCCACCTCCCCAATAAGGAGATAGCAGGGTGGGGAGCTGTGTGACTTCTTTCTTTCTCCTATAGGGGCTTAAATTTGCATGCTCTTGAGATCCATTTTAAAACACAACAAGGAACGTTCTTTAAAACCCAGTAATGTTTGACTACAAAATAGTGAATTCATGCATGCCATAATATGTCAGATTATGGTAAAACGTGAACTTTCTGCTAAAGTATGTGGCAAAAGATGCATTTACTGCAACACTACATTAGGGGGCTATCAAACACAAGTCAGAACTGGATAGCAGTCTTTTTCTTTAGTTATTTCTGAAGAAATCTAAAAAGGAAAAGTTGGGGGAGAGAAACGCTGATCTAAAACTTGACCTGTTTTGTTATTCTCATAGAAAGTAAGTTTTGCAGAATATTAATTAGTCTAGTTAGCCCAATCATTTTTACATGTATAGAACTCTATGGAATAAGAGAGTTGAAGCCAGTAGTAGAAGATCAGTCAACAAGAGTCAGAAGACTTGGTTCAATCCCTAACTGCTATAATCCCGGGCAAACTGGGGTCACCTGCCCTCACCCTCAGAAATTCCACTATAATTGATCTGTGGTGGAGCTTAGGCTAGGTATTTTTAAAAACAATTACCAGGTGACTATCCTGAAGACCTAGGGTTGAGCACCATTGCATAGTATCAGCTGTTAGCTACTGTTTGATAGAAGATGGAATGGTGAGACAGCCAGTGCTTATGTGAGAGATGAAGGCAGAGCTGGAGGGGGAATATAGTGGGCTTGCAATTAGCCCTCAACATCCATTTCACTCTGAATGCTTAGTCCGAGCCAACCAGGGGATGCTTCGACAGTGATGGGTTCCAGGTGGAGCATATATGATCACATTCTGGTCAATGAGATGTAAGAAACCTGGTACTACTGCTGCTTGGGGGTCAGGGGGTTTTATTCTAGGAAAGATCTCTCACTTAAGAGAAAGTCCCAGAGGAGCTATTCTCTTTTCTTCCTTGCATTATTTTGTCTGGATGTGATGCTTGGTTCCACTGAAGCTATCTGGCTACCTACTTATAGATGGAATAGGCATCAAAGTTCAGAAGATCCTGGGTCTTAATTACATTGAGAAGCCATTACATCAACCAGCCCTGAGCCCATCCTACTTCTGAGATTTTTGTTATGTTGGATTTTAAAAACATCTATATTTAAAACCACTTTGAGTTAGATTTTGTTATTTGCAGTCAAACTTACTCTAAATGATACAGTGAAAGATAGTTCACTTTTGGCATAAAGTCAAAAGAGAGTTTTCTAATGGGATTCTCCCTGAGACTATGCCAATCTTCTTACAGCTTCAGTGAAGGCGAAGTCTGGGCTATGGAATCGTAGAATGTTAGACCTAGCTGTGTGATTCAGAATCCTTATTTTTGGTGAGTAGATTAGAATTGGGGAGGTAACATAACATTCCTAAGGTCACACAGCAAGTTGGTGACATGACTACACCTAGAAAACTTGAACGATATTGCATAGTAAAACTCAATTGTAAAGGCTACATCCCACCATATTTTTGATATACAGCTAGTTTGTTCACAACCTCCATATGTTCAGTGATACTATGTCCCTCATATACGAAATAATATCAAGAATATTTCTCCCTAAACTTAAGGCCTGAAATAGGTTTTACAAATTATATTATTGGGCTTTGCTATATTAAAATTTCATTCCGAACAGTCCAGAATTGTCAATCAAGATAAATTAGATAATTGCCCAAATTAGTTTTGCTCCAAATTAGAAGCTACTGTAGCCACATGAAACTTGTGCTTTGCCCTTGGGCAAAGTGGGTGTCAGCCTCCTTTGCATGATTTTGCAGAAATGTAAACATTTCATCTGCCCATCAAATTGCCTTCCCATCATTGATATTCAACTCTGCAGTTAGAGATTCATCCTTTCTGTGTAAGGCTTAGTCTGATATTAAAACACTAATAGCTCTGGACAGAATAGTACTCAAATCTACGCTTCTCATACAGAGGTAATCATATGCAAATTTTCGGGGGCCGGGGGAAAGATAGCACACCTTTCTGGAGAACAAACCTAAACTGATGGAAAAAGATACATACATATAGGACAAAATGCAAAATGACAAGAATTTTAAAGACGAAATAGGAGATTGCAAATTTCGCATTACCTGTATACCTCTGGTCATTTTATTCTGTTTAGGGGTACTTTGTGTGGAAAAGTTTGATAGCACTAATAAATCTTGCCTCACTTTGGATAAATTTTTTTTTCTCTAGAAGATTCACTGAATGTTAACTAAGCTTACATATGGAGCTCACTGTGATCAGAGTTTACTTACTATGACTGTGTAGCAAATTACACCAAAACTTACTGGTATAAAACAACAATTTGTTATGCTCATAGAATTTGTGGGACAGGAATTTGGACAGGATACAGCAAGACCAGCATGTCTCTGCTTCCAGGTGTCTGGGACCCCAGCTGGAAAGTTCACAGATGAGGTCAAAGGCAGAATCATGTCAGGGCCTGTTCACTGACGTATCTGGCTGCTAGCTGGGAGCGTCAGCTTCTCTCCATGTGGGCTAATGTGGGCTTCCTCACTGTGTCCGTGAAAAATGTCCCTAAAAAGAGATCCAGGCATAAGCTGTAGCCTTTTTTGATGACCCCAGTCTTGGAAGCCATGTAGCATCATTTCTGCCATACTCTATTGATTAGTCAAAAGCCTGCTAGGATCAAGGAGAGTGGATGTAGACTCCACTTTTTGACGAGTAAGTGGTAAGGTTCTGGAAAAGCAAGCAGAATTGGAAATGTTACTGTGGCCCATTTTGGAAAATAAGGTCTGCAACTGCTAGCTTACTATGGTCAAAGGAATTTCATCTCTTTGGGAGTTAATGTTCTATGGCTATAGAGAAATCCCTCAATCTTCATCTAGATTTCTATTCAGTTGGAAGGTTGTTCTAAGAAAACCTGCAAAGAATGTGAATAGATCAATTCTATTTCTAGTGCCTGAAAAGCAATCCTAAATGCAGGCAATTCAGAAGCGTCCTTTCAAATAATGAAAAGTACATTCAATCTGCCTCTAAAAAATGTTGTTGTTAAGGTAATGAAACATCAGATACCCAAAAATAAGCTGGATCCTGATGTTGTCTTAGGCCTTCTGGATTTAAATTTCTTCATCCCAAATGGTGAAGCCTGGCTCTGTCCCCCTTAGAAGTTAGCTTGACAATGTTGTGTGGTGGAAAGATCATGTTTTGGGGCATTAGACAGTCTGAATTCAAACCTCGACTCACTTTGCAAATCTAATCTTAAACAACCATATCATTCTTTAAAGTCTTGGTTCCTTGTCTAGATTATACAATAAGGATGCCAACAGAACCTACCTCATAAAGGATACAGAAAGATTATGCATGTAAAGTAAGTGATACAAGTAGGCTTTTAAATTGTGGTTTTCTTATGGCACAGCTGTGATGGTTCAGTGGAAAAATGCATGTTAAGTTACTGTACACACAGTATACTATGGACAAAATTGGGTATTCTTGTTATTATACCCCATTTGTTATATCTCATCTTGTTCAGCAATTCTGAAATTTGATGTTTATGAGACTTATCTGATGTAACAGTTAAAAACATAGATTATTGACATCCTGTGTGGGAGATTCTACTCAGTAGGTCTGAGGTTCGATCTGGGAATGTTGTGTAATTGTAGTAGTCCCTAGCCCTTCCCCATCCCCAGAAACACACTCACGTAATTCTGATGCACCTGTTGGATTCACGGATGGGCATTTGGTAGCCACTGGGAAGACCCCTAGGGGACATGAGCCCTTGAGCAGTAAGGGTCATTGAGTGGACTTCTGCTTCATATTGGGCATTTTAGGGAGCTCCCCTGCAATGCCTACAGGCATTGGAGGTGTCAGAGTGTCTGCGCACCTGAGAGGGATCATGGGAGGAGCAAGGCCAGACCACTTAATGGAAGCTCTGTTTCCATGGCAGTCTTCCCAGAAGTCCATTAGCCTCATTGCTGTCCTGAGTTTAGTGGGTATGAGAGTTTTGCTATTGTATCGACTGAGGAAGTCATTCTTAGCTAATAAGATAGAAAAATTACCTACGACTTGATTTTTGTTTGAAAGATTAAGTAATTAAGAAGCAAAACACACTTTGCAGGTACCAATTTACATGTCGAGCATCGGTAAAACAAGCTTCTTTAATAATGATTGGCTATTGGTTCCTTTCCAACCAATATCAAATCCAGTCAATAGATTTGATATTTCTGAAAAAGATCTAAGGCATTAAGCTGGCCATGGACACATCCGATTCCCCATAGACTCTGCCTTTCTGGAGGAAATGTATGTATTAATGTCAAATGGTTACCATTGGGTGAGACACTGAAGAGAGGTCAGAAATGATCGATTTTATTTTCTTTGGCAAGCATATTCCTTGGGTAATCTTTGATAACTCGAGAGTACCTATATTTAAGGAATTCTTTCAATCTGTAAGCATGTTGCCTGCCTCCATCCCTCCAGCAAGCTCTTATTCTGTGGTATTTTCAGATTTAACACTTTCTTTCTGGAAAATATTTTTCCACTTGTATTGCTTAACAGAGAAAGCGCTGTACTAGTATAATTTTTCCATCTCCGAATTTCTTCATTTTATCCCTATGTTGTATTTTAGAATAATTATAAGGATATTACTTTTCCTTGCTGATTACTTTTCTAACAGTAAAAATCTTCTCATGATGACTTTATATTTTTCCTCACTGCTAAACTTTCCTGCTTCAATAATATTTATATAATTGTATACATCAATTATATAAACTGAATGTATATAATATTTAGATCATTCTTCATGTATTTCTTTTGTATATTGTTGTTTATTATCTTTTTAAGTCAATTAGATCCCTCTCTCAGGATCTAAGGATTGGTAAGTGGTGTGTAAATTATGCTCTCACATCACATTCTACTTTCCCATATCAACACTGACATAGAAAAAGACACAACAATTTTTAATCTGCCCTCTGGTGGTGGCAATTGGGTACAAAAGTTTCCTTTTCAGTCTTGTCCTCTTGGCATATAAATAATATACATATAATACTACTACTACATATTTTTAACACTGTTTTTTTTTTTTTTTTAAGTTCAGGGGTACCTACTACATACTGAGTATCACATTGTCCTGGGCATTTTATCACTTCATCCTGACTCTAACGTGAGATGCTATTATAAGGAAACCAAAGATCATAGACATTAGAATGTAGCCTACAGGGGCAAGATTCAAATTCAAGGATGTCCAAATCCAGAGACTACACTCGTTTACTATGCATGCCGCCTCCAATCTAGTATCTTCAACAAAGAAAACCATGAATTGAGTCTTTGATAACTACGTGCAAGTAAGAGTACAGGATTTGGCCTCAGAAAGACCTGGCTTTAAAATCAATCCCTGCTGCCTCCTGTGTCTGTCACTTTCGGCAAGTTATTTGCTTTTCCTAAGCCTCATTTTTCTCATATACTACTATCTATGATGCTAGATAGATAGACCACATTTTAGGGGTTTGGTGATAACTGAACAAAATAACTTATGTAAAGCACAATGTAACTAATGTGTGATAGATCTGATGACCATGGTCTTGTTGAAAAACATTGTGCATTCCCCAAACTCAAGTTTGTTAGACACACTTTATTTTGGTTCTTCTCTTTTATGTGACTGTCTCTTGAAATTTAAATGCAATTTTCCTAGTATAAAGGGGCTTACAGGCTTTTGGCATTCTCAGAGCTGGCCCTGGAAGCCTTTTCCTCAGTGGTTCTGGTTTATGTGGGTTACTTTTGACTTCATTAAATACTTAGTTTCAAATGAGAATCTGGTCCTTGGACCTTCACTTCTTGTATGTTATTCTATTCAAACCTATTTTAGACATTTATCTCTTAATAAGCAAAACTGATGAATTGAATGGTTTGTTTGAGATTTGGTCACTAATTTCTATTTGATGTCAAATCATAGAAAATCGATGTTAATCTTGCTGTTTAGGGCCTTACCGTGCTTAAAAAAGGAGTTACCTTCACATGAAAATGTTTTCAATGCAGGAAACAAAATGGTGTAAGGTAGTTGTGGGGATGGTAAAAAAGCTCTTTTAAAATGTTTCAGAAACTCATGAAAAATAAATGGCACAATTAAAAAATTCTACAGTCCTGGCAAGAATGTGGTAAGACAAGAATGTTATATCATGCCAATGAATCTGTAAGTTGGCATGGCGTTTTTGGAAAGCAATTTGGTAAGTTGTCATAAGAGATTTAAAATGTTCATACACAGTGAAATTTCACTTTCAGAAATTTGTCCTAAAGAGAGCAAAGCTTTAGCCAGAGAGCTAGAAGTCACAACCATACTGATGACCAAAAAGTTAGAAACAACCAAAATGTGAATAAAAGGGGACTGCTTATAAATATATAATATCTACACTAAAATCATTGCAACATAGTCATTAAAAATAATGTCTCTCTGTGTTTCTGTCTCTCTCTTTTTTATTAAAAATATTGATGTGGGGGTAACTTGGGAAGATGCTCATAATACAATGAGAGGTGGAAAAATAAAACTAACATACAAAATTAGTTAAACTATAAACTGTCTCTCTTCTGTAATTTTGCTGTATGTATCTACTGCTCTTTCTCTATTGCTCTTTGTGTCACATGCGCTTTCTCTGGCTCTGTCTTGCTGTCTCGCTGTTTCAGTCTCTCTCTCTGTATCTCTCTGTCTTGCTGTCTGTCTCTGTCTGTATCTCCCTGCCTCTCTCTGTCTCTGTCCTGCTGTCCCTCTCGTTCTGTCTCTTCATTTTTCTCTCTCTCTCTCTTTCTCTGTGTATTCAGATTATATACATATACCTTTCATTATAAATACAGTATTTCCTTCCCATGCCATTCTCCTGCTTCAAAATCAAACCTAATCTTCTGTGTTGTCCCAGAGCTATTTCTTGCCTCCATTAGTTACTATATTCAGAAATGGATTGTATTCAATTAAAGCATCTCCACTACTGTTAGCTAGAAACTGTCTAGTGTTCACATTTTCTTTTTAGCCTATTATGAGTTGTTGAGTTGAATAAGGAAAAGATATGGACAATCAACAGAAGTATGAATCCAGCAATTATAGCTGAATGTTTATTTCTAATGTGTAGTTAACACAGTCATGTCATTCTTTTCTGGAATGTTTTTTGTTGTTTTACCAAAAATCTGGTTCTATACATGGCTCTAATCTGCACATTGTCTTCTTAAAAGAGCCAAATATTCCTATAGTAATAAATCATAGTACTTTAATTCTATGACATATCTTTCACATTTTTAGCTTTTGGTTATAACTGGCAAATAATAAACTGTTCATACTTAAAGTCTATAATTGGATAAATGTTATATACCTATACACCTGGTGTATTGTTACCTATTTCTGTGTAACAAATTATCCCCAAAATTAGTGGCTTAAAACAACAAGTACTTGCTATTCCACAGGTTCTGTTGGTCAGGGATTTAGGACTGGTGTAGCTGGGTGGCCCAGGCTCAGGACCTTTCATAAGGCTGCAGCCAGGATGCCAGGGTGCCAGGGTGCTGCAGACGTCTGAAGGTTTGAATGCGGCTGGCGGACTTGCTTCCGTCATGGCTCATTCTCATGGCTAGTGGCAAGAGGCCTCAGGTTTTTCTGTGGACAAGAGGTCTTAGATTGCTTAAGTTCCTTCACAACGTGGTAATTTCCCCCAGAGTGAGTGATACAAAAGAGAACAAGCCTAAAGGAAACCATGGTGCCTGTTATGACTTAGGCTCCAAAGGCTATCATCACTTTCTTTTTCTTTTCTTTTTTTTTCAGACGGAGTCAGCTGGGTGCAGTGGCTCATGCCTGTAATCCCAGCACTTTGGGAAGCCGAGGTGGATGGATCACCTGTGGTCAGGAATTCGAGATCAGCCTGACCAACATGATGAAACCCCCTCTCTACTGAAAATACAAAATTAGCCAGGCGTGTTGGCAGGTGCCTGTAATGTCAGCTACTTGGGAGGCTGAGGCAGGAGAATCCCTCTAACCTGGGAGGTTCTGTGAGCCGAGATCACACCACTGCACTCCAGCCTGGGTGACAGAGCAAGACTCTGTCTCAAAAAAAAGAAAGAAAGAAAGAAAGAGACGGAGTCTCATTCTGTCACCCAGGCTGTAGCGTAGTGGCGTGATATCACCTCAGTGCAGTCTCTGCCTCTGGGGTTCAAGCTATTCTCCTGCCTCAGTCTCCTGAGTAGCTGGGACTACAGGTGCCCACCACCACGCCCAGCTAACTTTTTTTGTATTTTTAGTAGAGATGGGGTTTCAACATGTTGGCCAGGCTTGTCTCGAACTCCTGACCTCAAGTGATCCACCCTCCTCAGTCTCCCAAAGTTCTGGGATTACAGGCGTGAGCCACCGTACCCGGCCATATCATCACTTCTTTATTCTGTTAGGAGCAAGTCATTAAGTTCAGCCTGTAGTGAAGGGAAGAGAAATTCAGTTCTACTTCTTGAAGGCAAGAATGTTAAGATTTTTTAAGAACCTATTTTAAAATCACCTCACCTATGCAATTGGCAATGTGATCAAGATAATGAATATATCCTATATTAATTAAGTTCTAAGTCAAATTAAATGTCACTGTCTCTAATATTTTCTTTGTAGAAAAGTAATTAAATTGCACAGTGTTTTTCCAAATACCATTGCTACTTTGCATTTACAGAGAACATTCTAATCTGAATTATTTTAAAATAAATTTTTATTTTTGATCTAAATTATTTTAAGTTTTTTTTTCAAAGTACTTTCAAAATTACTGTTAGAGCAGTTGGCACATCTTTCATTCCTGAAGCTAGCCAACATTCAGAAATTTCTGGCCAGAAATATCAGAATTCTTTATTTTGAGAATAAAGAAAAGGACAGGCTATAGCAGAGAAGAAATAAGATTATGCACACAAAGGATATTTCCTTATGTCCCAGTGCTTTGATGTCCTCATAGCCTCACTTGAAAAGAAAATTATTTGGACCTTCTCAAGAAATATATTTTTCTTTTTTTTTTTTTTTTTTTTTTTTTGAGACAGAGTCTCGCTCTGTCGCCCAGGCTGGAGTGCTGTGGCCGGATCTCAGCTCACTGCAAGCTCCGCCTCCCGGGTTCCCGCCATTCTCCTGCCTCAGCCTCCCGAGTAGCTGGGACTACAGGCGCCCGCCACCTCGCCCGACTAGTTTTTTGTATTTTTTAGTAGAGACGGGGTTTCACCGTGTTAGCCAGGATGGTCTCGATCTCCTGACCTCGTGATCCGCCCGTCTCGGCCTCCCAAAGTGCTGGGATTACAGGCTTGAGCCACCGCGCCCGGCCCTAGAAATATATTTTTCTAATAAATACTGAAAATGCTCAACCAACATCTATCCAGCAAGCATATAGAGAACACATTTTCCAGCTTCCAAGTTTCTCTGAGAGGATCATTGCTGCTGTCAGAAGCACCTTTGTAATAGCCATAGCAACACCAATGCCAAGGTCACCCATTGTGAGCTGTGCACTTCATGTGTACCAGGCACAGTGCTGTCTATTGTACACACATTATTAAGTAAATTACTTCTTACATTAGCCCTGTAAGATAGGGGCTATTTTCCTAATTTTTTTTTCTTCTAAGAAAATCAGTGAAATTAAAACTGTTGCCCTGGGTCATTCATTCATTCTTCATTCCACAAATATTTTTGGAGCACCAACTACAAGCCAGGCACTGTTCTAGGTGCTGGGGATTCTGCAGGAGCCAAACAGCCAATGTTCTCTCCCTCAGAGTTACAAAAAGAGAGGTGAGATTTGAACACAGATTGTTCAAAGTCTGCGTTCCTAACCATGTGTTAGTGGTTCCCAGACTTTTAGGGAATTAATACTACCCGAGAAGCTTATTAGTAAGGGACGTTTACTCACTGGGGATTCTACTTTAGAAGGCCCAGGAATCTGCAATTTAAACAACCATCACAGGTGATTCTAAAATAAATGGTCTGTGGACCACACTCTGGGAAATACTACTCCAATTATGTGGCTCTAACTAAAAAAGGAAAGGTGACACATTGTTCTTATTGTACTCCATCACAGTGCATCTTCAGGTTTTTTCTCTCCCAATTTACAGAAATCACTTTCCTTGGATGTAGGGTTCATAATAATGTGGATTTCTTTTGCCTGGATTCTGCCTTCCTTCTCTTTATTTTGAAAATGTTGCACCCCAAGCAAGCTGTAAGGGTCAATCCAATGGCTATTTGAACACAGAGATTTCTTGTCTACATCTAAATATATCCAGTTTCTATATTAACAAATGCTTTTCTATTGTCCACAATAATAGATCTTAGAAACTTCTAGTTGTAGACTTCTTTATACAAATGATGAGAAATAAAGTGTCTCCAGTTTTAGAAAAGATCAGTAAGAGAGTCACTGGGTGCATTCATTATCTATTGCAGCAAAATGAATTATTCCAGATTATAACAGTTGAATATGATAAAACAACACACATTATCTCACAGATTCTGTATATCGAGAAGCCAAGGGTAGCTTAGCTGGGTATTTCAGGCTCAGGGTCTCTTATAAGAATGTAACTAAGTTGTTGGCTGGACCTGCAGATTTCTTAAGGTTCAACTTAGGATAGATCTGCTTCCAAATTCATTCATTGGCTGTTACCAGGCTTAAGACGATCTGCTTCCAAGCTGAATCCCATGGCTTTCTCCACTGTGTGTCTGCCTCGATACATAGTAGTTGGCTTCCCCAGAATAAGTAGTCAAGAAAGAATGAGAATGTTCAAAAGTGGAAGCTGCAGTCTTTTATAACCGAATCTTGCAAAGGACATCTCATAGTCTCTGTTGCATTCTATTTGCTAAATCCATTCCACAATGAAGGGGAGGGAATTGTATAAAGGTGTGTGGTAGGCATAATAATGGCACATACTAAAGATGTTCTTTAATTCCTGGATCCTGTGGGTATGTCCCATTACATGGCAAAAGGGATTTTGCAGTTGTAATTAAGATTATGGATCTGAAACTATGGTGATTATTCTGGATTATCCAGGTGGGTCCAATGTAGTCATATGAACCTTTAAAAGCAGAAGAGGAAGTAGGAGGAGGAAAGCAGAATGGATACAGCAGAAGAGGGAGTCAGTGAGGTTCAAAGGCTGTAAGTTATTTGACATGCTGTTGCTGGTGTTGGGATATAAGGGTGATGACTGGAGAGAGGCCTCTTGGAGCTCATCAAAAGCATGAGAAGGTGTATTGACAGATTCTAGGAGCAAAGACTGTCCCTGGGTGACAGCCTGCAAGGAACTAGGGACCTCATTCCTACAGTCATAAGGAGCTGAATTTGGCCATCCATCATCCTGAAAGAGGCTGGAATTGGATTCATTTCCAGAGCCTCCAGTGAGGAATGCATCCCTGCCAACACATCGATTTCAGTTTGGTGAGATCAGTAGGACTTCTAACCTACAGAACTCTGAGATAATAAGTGGGTGTTTTTTTTTAAGTTGCTAAGTTTATTGTAATTTGTTACTGCAGCAATATAAAACTAATACAAGCATGAATGCTGGGTGTCATAGTTGGGCTACTATTACAGACTGGGTGGCTTATAAACAATAGCAACTTATTTCTCATGGATCTTAAGGCTGGAAGTTCAAAAGCAGGTTGAGAACATGGTCAAGTTTTGGTGAGGGCCCACGTTAGCGCTGCAGACTGCTATATTCTTGTTGTATCCTCACATGGTGGAAAGAGGGCAAGAGAGTTCCTTGTGGCCCCTTTTACAAAAGAACTTATCCCATCATGTGGGCTCCACCCTCATGATCTAATTATAGCCCAAACACCCCACCTCCTAATAACATCATATTGAGAATTGGGATTTCAACATTTGAATTTCTTGAGTGGGGGACACATTCGCTCCATTGCACAGGTGTTGGGATCATTAGGAGGCTGCCTACCACATTAAGTCTATGCAGAGAATGAATGCCTTTCTTATAGAAACATGGAAAGCACATTCTGTAGCATCTGGGTTTATCTGGGAATAAAGAGCTTCCTCTGGCCAGGCATGATGGCTCACGCCTGTAATCCCAACACTTTGGGAGGCTAAGGTGGGTGGATCACTTGAGGTCAGAAGTTCGAGACCAGCCTGGCCAACATGATGAAACCTCATCTCTACTAAAAATACAAAAATTACCTGGGTGTGGTGGCGGGCGCCTATAACCCCAGCTACATGGGAGGATGAGGCAGGAGAATCACTTGAACCTGGGAGGCGGAGGTTGCAGTGAGCCAAGATCCCGCCACTGCACTCCAGCCTGGGAAACAAGAGCAAAACTCTGTCTCAAAACAACAAAAGCTCCCTCTGCCGATAGCACCAGTGGTAAAATTAATGCAATATCCCCACACTATCGCAAGAGGGATTGGCAAATTCACCACCACTAGAAATTAGATATAGCCTGATAAGGAAAGGGGAGATAATTCTTCAGAAGTGAAGAAAGACATTCAGATGGCTTTTACTTCATTTATTGTTCATTGGTTTGTTCAGTGGCTGTTTTTTTTTTCTTTTTTCTTTTTTTTTTTGCCATGACTTAACATATTGCCATGGTTTAACAAGCTCTGCCCAGGGTTGAATGTACACTCGGATGTTAAGTCTAATGTAAATAAGGCAGCTGCTGCTTTTGGACTTTATAATTCCTAATCGGATAAGAATAAGGAACAATTAAGAGGGCAACTGCAATGACCCTTGAAGAGCTGGATAACCCTTGATAGCAAAGAAAGCTCTACTTTGCTCAAAAATTGGGAAAACTATACTGAATTGTGCTATCTTTTTTGTATTTTTTCCCGGTGTTTCACAAAACTGGATCATATGGAAAACACTTGAGAAGCTTTAAAAAAATGCTTAGTCTCAGACCTCCTCAACATAGATTCAATTTAATTGGTCAAGATGAAGATAGATAATCAGATTTAAAAGCCTACATCTTGGCCAGGCATGGTGGCTCATGACTGTAATCCCCTAGCACCTGGGGAGGCTGTGGTGGAATGATTGCTTGAGGCCAGGAGTTCGAGACCAGTCTGGGCAATGTAGTGAGATCCTCATCTCTGACAGATTAAAAAAAAAAAAAAATTGCCAGGTGTTGTGGTACATGCCCTGTAGTACCAGCTACTTGGGAAGCTGAAGCAGGAGGATCACTTGAGCCCAGGAGTTTGAAGTTGCAGTAAACAGTGATTGCACCACTGTACTTCAGCCTGGGCAATAGAATGACACAGCGACTCAAAAATTATTAAAAAAAAAAAAAAAAAAAAGCCTACTTCTCTTGTATCTTTCCTTCAGAAGTGGCTTAGGTTTAGGTTGGCTGATTCTTATGACTACAGGGCTCAGGCTAACCACTGGCCAACTTGCTATTCCCATGAAAAAGAGCCTCAGAGGGTGATAAAGAACTCAGCTTACATGCCTGACACATAAAAGCTTTCAAATTCTACTCTGTTGAATGAAATAATAGACATTGAGTTCCCATGTGAAAAGATTGGAGATACCCTAAAACTGTACTTGCTTTTTCGTTTTTAATTGGCAATTAAAATGGTATATATTTATGGTGTACAGGTGCACAACTTGATGTTTTGATATATGTATACAATGCAGAAGGGCTACATTAAGCTTAGCCTAGGTGTTACTTCACATACATATCATTTTTTTTGTGGTTAGAACACTTAAAATCTCTCAGAAATGTTTTAATATCTTGCTTGAACTCTGATTTAGAAAAGAAATTTTTAAGTGTACTCTATATTGCTATCAGTTGTAGTCACTATGATGTCCAGTAGATCCCTTGCACTTATTCTCTCTGCCTAACTGAAATTTTGTGTCTGTTGACCAACAGCTGCACAATCTCTCCACCCCCCTGACTCTGGTAACTGACATTTTACTGTCTGTTTCTCTGAGACTGATCTTTTTAGTACTTCACATACAAGTGAGATTATATAGTATTTATCTTTCTATAACTGGCTTATTTCACTTAATGTAATGTCCTCCAGTTTATTCATATTGTTGCAAATAACATGATTTTCTTTTTAAAGGATGAATAGTAATCCACTATGTACATATACCATGTTCTCTTTATTCGTTCATTCATTGACAGACACTTAGATTGATTCCATATGTTGACTATTGTGGATAATGCTGCAATGAACATGGAAGTGAAGACATTTCTTTGGTATACTGATTACATATCCTTTCGATATATGCCTAGTAGTGGGATTGCTGGATCATATGATGGTCCTATTTTTAATTTTTTCAGGAACCTCTATACTGTTTTCCATAATGCCTGTACTAATTTACATCCCCACTAACAGTACACAAGAGCTTCCTTTCTCCACATCTTTCCCAATACTTATATTTTGTATTTTTGATCATAGTCATTTTAACAGGTGTGAGGTGATATCTCATTGCAGTTTTAATTTGCATTCCTCCTGATTATTATTAATGTTTAGCATTTTTCATATACCTGTTAACCATTTGTATGTCTTCTTTTGAGGAATGCCTATTTAGACTCTGCCCATTTTTAGACCGGTTATTTGTCTTCTTATTATTGAGTAGTTTGAATTCCTTAAATATTTTGAATATTAACCCCTTATCAGATGTATGGTTTGCGGATATATACTCCCTTTTCTGTAGGTCATCTCTTCACTCTGTTGATTGTTTCCTTCGAGGTGCAGAAGCTTTTTAGTTTGATGTAATACCATTTATCTATTTTTGCTTTTGTTGCCTGTGCTTTTGGGGTGTATCCAAAAAATCATTGCTCAGACCAATGCTGAGGAGCTTTTCCCCTGTGTTTTCTTCTAGCAGCTTCATAATTTCAAGTCTTAAGCTTTTAATACATTTTGAGAGGATCTAATTTCATTCTTCTGTGTGTGGATATCCAGTTTTTTCAGCACCATTTACTGAAGAGGCTGTCCTCTCCCATTTGTATGTTGTTAACATCTCTGTTGATCAATTGTCCATAAATGCATGGATTTATTTCTGGGATTTCTGTTCTGTTTTATTGATCTGTGTGTCTGTTTTTATGCTAGAATCATGCTATTTTGATTATTATGGTTTTGTAGTAATTTTGAAGTCAGAGTGATGCCTTCAGCTTTACTCGTTTCGCTGAAGATCTTTTCTGATTCTATACAAATTTTAGTTTTTTGTTTCATTATTTCTGTAAAAGATGTTATTGGAATTTTGATAAGGATTGCACTGACTGTAGATCACTTAGGGTAATATGAACATTTTAACAACATTAATTTTTCTATTCCATGAACATGGGATCTCTTTCCATTTATTTGTATCTTTTAAATTAATTGTTTTGTAATTTTCAGTGTACAGATCTTTCATTTTCTTGGTTAAATTTATTCCTAATTTTTTAAGTTGCTTATTATAAATGGGACTTATGAATGGGATTTATATAAAACTAATTTTTTTAGTTGTTTATTATAAATGGGATTTTTAAAATTTCTTTTTTGAATAGTTCATTTTTAGTGTATGGAAACATTACTGATTTTTATATGTTGATTTTGTACCTGCAACTTTACTAAATTTGTTTATCAGTTCTAATAGTTTTTTGGTGGAATTTTTAGGATTTTCTCTATAAAATCATGCCATCAGCAAACAGGGACAATTTAATTTCTTTTCTGACTTGGATGCCTTTTCTTTCTTTCTTTTGCCTACTGGCTTTGGCTAGGATTTCCAGTACTATGCTGAATTCAAGTGGCAAAAGTGGGCATCCTTGTCTTGTTCATAATCTTAGAGGAAAAGCTTTCAATTTTTAACTGTTGAGTATGAATTTAGCCATGGAGTTGTCATATATGGCTTTTATTGTGTTGAGGTATGTTCCTCCTATACCTAATTGATGGAGAATTTTTATATCATGAAAGGATGTAGAATTTTGTCAAAATGCTTTTTCTATATCTATTGAAATAATCATATGGGTTTTGTCCTTTATTATCTTACTCTTAATTTTTATCTCATTTATAGATTTGCATATCCTTGCATCCCTGGGATAAATCCCACTTGATTATGGTGAATGATTCTTTTTTTTTTTTTTTTTTTTTTTAATTTGCGACAGGATCTCACTCTGTCTCCCAGGCTGGAGTGCAATGGTGTGATCTCAGCTCACTGCAACCTCCCCCTCCCAGGTTCAAGCAATTCTCCTGCCTCAACCTCCCAAGTAGCTGGGATTATAGGCACCCACCACCACACCTGGTTAATTTTTGTATTTTTAGTAGAAATGGGGGTCTCACCATGTTGATCAAACTGGCCTCGAACTCCTGACCTCAAATGATCCACCCGGCCTGGCCTCCCAAATTGCTGGGATTACAGACATGAGCCACCACACCCACCCAAATGATTCTTTTAATTTATTGTTGAACTTGGTTTGCTAGTGCCGTGCCCTCTGTGTTTGTGGGTTCTACATTTGTGGATTCAACCAAGTGCAGATCAAGAAAATTCCACAAAGTTTCAATAACTTGGATTTGCTCAGACCCAATACTACATTGAATCCACACAAATGAAGCGAGGTATAGGCATGGTAGTAGGTCTTAAAAGTAATCTAAAGATGCTTTTAAGTGATATGAGAGGATATGCATAGGTTATATGTAAGTACTACGCCATTTTACACAAGGAACTTGAGTATTCTTGAATTTTAGCATCCACAGAGGTGCTAGAACCAATACCCTACAGAAACTGAGGGACAACTATATTTTGCTGAATGTTTTTGCGTCTGTTTTCTCTAGGGATACTGGCCTATAACTATTTTTTCTTATAGTGTCCTTGTCTGGCTTTGGAATCAGGGTAATGTTGCCTTTATAAAATGAGTTTGAAAGTATTTCCTGTTCTTCAAATGTTTGGGAGAATTTGAGAAGGATTAGTATTAGTTTTTCTTTAAATGTTTGTTAGAATTCAGCTGTAAAGCCATCAGGTTCTGGGATTTTCTTTGATGGGAGACGTTTTTATTACTGATTTAATCTCTCTACTCCCTATTGATTTGTTCAGATTTTCTATTTCTTCATACTATGGTGTTATACATGTCTAGGAGTTTATTCATTTTGTCTACGTCATCCAATTTGTTGGCATATAATTGTAACAGTTTATTATAATGGTATCAGTTGTAATGTCTCCTCTTCCATTTCTGATTTTATTTATTTGAGTCTTCTCTCTTTATTTTTTCAGTCAAGCTAATGGTTTGTCAATTTTATTTTTTAAAAAAACAGCTATTAGTTTGTTCATATTTTCTGTTGTTTTTCCATCTATTTCATTTAAATCTTTTCTGATCTTTATTATTTCCTTCCTTCTACTAATTGTGGCCTTTTTTTCTTCTTCTTCTAGTTCTTTGAGGTATAACATTAGGTTGTTTGGGATCTTCTTGTTTGACGTAGGCAATTATTACAATCAACTTTTCTTCCAGAACTGGTTTTACTGCATCCCATGAGTTTTAGTATCATATTTTTCCATTTTTGTTTGTCTTAAGATATTTTTAAGTTTCTCTTTCATTTCTTCTTTGAACAATTAGTTGTTTAGGAACATGTTTAATTTCCACAGATTCGTGAATTTTCCATAATTTCTTTAATTGATTTCTAATTCATACCACTGTGGTTGGAAAAGATACTTGATATGATTTTAATTTTCTTAAATTTTTTAGCACTTGTTTTATCTCCCAAAACATGATCTATTCTGGGGAATCTTTCCTGTGTGCTTAAAAAGAATGTGTATTCTACTGCTATTGGGTGAGATGTTCCAGAAATGTCTGTTAGGTCCATTTCATCTAAAGTATAGCTCAAGTCCGGTATTTCCTTATTGATTTTCTGTCTGGATAATCTATCCACTGTTGAAAATAGGGTGTTGAAGTCCTTTACTATTATTGTATTGCAACATATTTCTCTCTTGAAATTTATTAATATTTGTTTTACATATTTAGATGCTCTGATATTGAGCGCGTGTCTATTTACAATTGTTGCATCATCTTGATTGATTTTGTCATCATTATAGAATGACTTTCTTTGTCTTGTTTTAGTTTTTGACATAATGTCTATTCTATCTGATGTAAGTAAAGCTACCTCCACTTTATTTTGATTTCCATTTTCAGGGAGGTTTTTTTTTTTTTTTTTTTTTTGGTATCATGTCACTTTCAATCTATGTGCATCTTCAAAGGTGAAGTAAGTCTCTTATACGTAGCATATAATTGTGTTGTGTGTTTTTTTGTTTTTGTTTTTATTTTTTTGAGACAGAGTCTTGCTCTTTTGCAAGGCTGGAGTGCAGTGGTATGATCTCGGCTCACTGAAACCTCTGCCTCCTGGGTTCAAGTGATTCTCCTGCCTCAGCCTCTGGAGTAGCTGGGACTACAGGCGTGTGCCACCATGCTCAGCTAATTTTTGTATTTTTAACAGAGATGGGGTTTCACCATGTTGGCCAGGATGGTCTCGATCTCCTGACCTTGTGTTCTGCCTGCGTCAGCCTCCCAAAGTGGTGGGATTACAGGCATGAGCCATCACGCCCTGCCTGTCTTGCGTTTTTATTTACTCAGTTACTCTATAAACTGTACTTGGTTCTAATGATGAGATCGTGGGTTGAATTTAGGATATTCTTAATACTGAATAATTTACATTTTAAATCCAAGGGTAGGTTCTTTTAGGCTAAAACCATTATCTTTATGGGGCTGGTGTAGAGATCAAATGGAGATAACAAATAATAAATCTCAAATAATTGTTACTATATTTTTCTATGTCACACTGCCCTAGGAAGAATCTTTTGTCTTTTCTACTGACAATACAAAACAAAACAAAGCAAAACAACAACAACAACAGCAACAAACCTTCTAGACCCTTACTGTTTAAGGGCAGACACATACATTAAAAAAACATTAAAATATCTTTTACAGAGTTGTAATAACGTTAGGAGAGTGACTATAAAGGAAAATGCCAGCAAATGTGGAGTATGCCTTAAGAGTAATTGTATTTTAAACTAGAACAAGAGAAGAAAAGAGATTTTGTGAGTGTCTTCTTCCGGTTGCATTCAGTTTTTGATAATATGCAAACAAAATCTTCAGAGTATTTTTGTGAAAATCCTAATGTATAGCTCCAGGATTTGAATTCATGGCACCCGAGAATCTAATTTCTAAGACCCCCTCTTAAGACATCAACTTTTCACTTCTTACTTATACCCTCAAATCTCTTATCAGTTAAAAAATACTCTCTCCCTCCCCTCTCACCTTCCATTGCAAAGCTTGACTTCCCTCTTAGTTCAAGCGTCAACAGATGGTCTTTTATGAAAGCCGTGTTTTTTCTTGCTAAGCCTGTGGTTATATGTCAGTTTCCAGAATTTTCACTATCAACATAACTCCTCCCTCCCAAGTTCTATTTTTAACTGTCCTTTTAATTTTGGCTTGTTCTCCATTAGATGACCCTGTCTTTTGACTTTTGTGTTCTATGAATAGAGGCAAGAGCAAAAAGATGTTGAAGAGTATGGTAATCTACACTTGCTCTAATGTGATATTGGCCGTAGGGAATGCATCACACCTGGTGCATCCCAATGAGTGAAGAAAAAAGTATAAAGGAGCAGCTGCCAACTTTTCAGAAACATGATCACCTTCCCTCCTCCTGCAAACAGGGTTGTGATTTGGTGAGATTTAAAATCGCAGCTCAGTTTGGCCTGTCAGCCTCTTAACTGACTGCTTTCTGGCTTCTATTACATTAACGATGTATCCATCACTGTTGAGATGAAATAGTCTTTTTCTTGGTGAAAATCATAAGAAATAAATAAATAAATTTAAATGTCTGTCACAATAAGGACCTCAAGAAAGATTTCACCATTAGTGGTTGTTGCAAGCTCCGTTCCCTGCAGATTAGTAAAAGTATCGGGAGAGGACAAAAACAATTAGCTTGAGATAAGTGCATAGGAAACGTTAATAAGATGCATAGGAAGGGAGTAGAAGAGACAGGAACAAGAGTAGAAAGGAAAAATAAGACTTGGATAGAGAAGATGGCAATTTTTGCTTGTATCTTTGAACTCTGGCTTTATTGGCTTTTTAAAAACATATAGTGATATATAAGACTCTCAAATGGAAATAAAACCCTCCTTAGACTATCCTCATTCAATAACCTTCTCTTTTATTTTTCTTTCAAAGTACCTGAAAGAATAGTGTCTCACCTTGTTCATCACCATTTACTTCTCCATTCAGTGCAATCTGTCTTTCTCCCTCATAACTATTCTAAAACTGCTTCGGTCAAGTTGACTTCGAGCTTTTTTTTTTTTCTTTTTAAATTATTTTAAGTTCAGGAGTACATGTGCATGTTTGTTATATAGGTAAATTGTGTGCTGTGGGGGTTTTGTGTACAGATTGTTTCATCACTCAGTAATAAGAATAGTACCCAATAGGTAATTTTTCAATCCTCATCCTCCTTTCAGCTACCACCCACAAGTAGTGTCCTGTGTCTGCGTCCCTAAATTGTATGACTGGCAATTGTGATTTCACTTTACATCATCCAAAAATGTGGATCACTCCTTCTTTCTTAAAACGGGCTCCTCTCTTGGCTTCTTGTGTCCCGTTCTCACTTGATTCTCCATCTATCCCTTTGACCACTCCTCTTTCAAGTCTCCTTTGTGAACTTGTTTTCCTTGGCTGCCCATAAATACCGTGTGCCCTACTTCTCAATCTGCTCTTCTATCATTTGAAACATTCTCCAGCACATCATTTTCTCTATGCACCAAGTCTTGGTTATCATCTACATACTAGAACTTTCCAGAACTCTCTTCTGAACTCTAGATCTGCACCCTTCAGATGTTCACTGAGTTGCATCCTTTGCACATCCTCTAGAAACATCAATCATAGCACTATGGATATGGAACTCATTCTCTTTTCTTTAAACCTACTGCTACAGTTGTACTTTCTCTCTTAGTTAATGGCAAAATCAATCAAGCCAGAAGCCTGAAGGTCATCCTTGGTTTCTTCCTCTTCCTCTTCCTGAATCTTACTGGTCACCATTTCTTACCTTCTAAAATGAATTTTCATGTATTCCCTTCTCTTCATTTCTATCATTCTGCAATTAATTTAGAGATAAAACTTCTAGGTTACTGTAATAGCTGTCTAATACTCTTTCTGTTTCTGCTATTGCCTCCCTTTAATTCATTTCTCATATTGCCAATTTTGTGATCTTCCAAAATTCAAATCTGTTCAAACTTCTTCCTGGCTTAAATCTGTTCAAGAATTCTCCACAGCTGGAGAATGAAATCTAGACATTTAAAGCACTTCTGATAAATGTTATGACCTCAGCCCTTGCTCTTTCTCCTTTTGTTTCATCCTGTGATCACCCTATGTGAATGGCTTTGAAATTCCATAAATACACCATGCTCTGCTAAACTTCTGTGGTTTTCTCCTCATGCTTGGAGCAGTCTTCTGTCACAAGTGCCCCTGCATAATTCCTACCTCTCCTGTATGTTTTAGCTCAGTCCTTGTTTCCTCTAGTAGGCCTTCTCAGAACATCCCAGCCCTTGCTTTCAATCTAGGTTAATAATTGCTTCTCTCTGTGCTTTCACTGTAGCTTGTGTTTAACCTCTATATTGACACTAATCAAATTATATTGTAATTGTCTGCTTGGTAGAATATTGTTTTGAAATATTAATCCAGATTTTCATCCAACACTCACTTTCCATATATTTTCTATACCCTTTGCCTTTCTTCCACTTAGCAGAATTGCTTTAAGGGAGAGGCAGTACTTAAAAAAGAAAACATAATTTTTAGATAAAATTTCCTGAGATTTAAATTAATAAACAATGAGAAATTCTACCTCAAAAGGACTCAGGTCATTAACAAAAGATTAGGAAGAAAAGATGAGCAGCCAGTCTCCATCAGACTAAAGCTTCTTTGGACTGAGTGAGGGGTTGAGAAATTAGAGGAGAAAGAGGAGAACCAAGAACCGAGAGGTGGAGTGTCCCTGGGAACTGTGCAAAGATTTTGTGGCCTTTTATTTAGAAGGTGTCCTTTTCAAGTCTGTTAGGAAGCTGAGGAGAGAATGACTTAGCGTTTTCTGAGGGTGACAGATGTTTTCTGTTTCATGCCTACTGTCTCAATGCTATTGAGTAAGTGGCCACATAGTAACTTCATGTTTTAAAATTAATTCAAAGCTAAGGGGATATTACTTGAGGGAATAGGATAGAGGAAGATTCCTGCTAAAACCAGTTGGATCTGGTTCTGCCACAAGAGCCCCAGAATAATCAGGAAACATGTGAAGTCTTTCTGGGCTCCTAATTTTTTTTTTAAGTTTTGAACTGAGTTTTATTGATTGTTATAAATTTATCTGGGGGCAAAGGATTACAGTCTAAAAAATGCATTTTATAACATTTCAAAGAGGAAATTTTTGTGAGCTCTTTTGAAATGAAACAAATTTCCAATGTTCATTTAAAATATTTATTAGACATACATATTAAGGAATATTTAGTTTATCAATGATGAGTTTTTTATTGATATAAACTTACACATTTTCCTCTATCACAATGGTTTAAGTTCATGGAGGGTCAGGACTCTATTGTATGTATTTTCATGTATACTGAGAAATTAGCATATAAAAGGTGTTTTGTAAGTATTTGTTGATAATATAACTGGAAATCCCTTAATTTATTATCATTGTTTTCTTATTTTTGGTTTCTTAGGTGCTACCTGCTTTGTGTACCCAGGGAGGTTACCCTTCTATTACCAAGTTCAGTTCAGGAAGCTAATTTGACCCATGGGGCTCATGTGGATCTTCCAGGGACCTTCCCCCTTGACTGATTTTCGGTGCAGACTCCTGGAAATTGCCCTGAGGAATACTTGGAATAAATTCTCTAGAATCAGTTCTGTTAGCACAAGAAGAACGCTACAAGATTGCAAAATTAGTAGTAAGTCTGCTGTGATACAAATAGATTGGTAGCTGGGTGCTTCCCCATGCCTTGAGGTGCATGGCCAAGGAGAGCCTGCACAGCATCCTAATCATCACTGCACCAAGTATTGTGCATTAAATGACACCCATTCCATTCACACATCCCATCCACATGTTGTCCCTGTTGACTGCCCTTGCCTCAGGCTATGTCAGTAGGGTGCCAAGTGATCATCAAACCTTAGACTTCTGATTTAGGGACACATGGTCTTCAAGTTGCAGACCTGAAGACCTTTTACTTGCTTAGCAGCTATTCTTGATCCTACAGCTAAGGGCTTTGTAACTCTGGAACCCAGTCAATTGGGTCAGATAGAAAGTTACCGATCTTGAAAGATTACGAGCATTAGAATTCATTCCTGTGCCTAAGTCCAAATTCATGTGTGAGATACTCAAAGCCCTAAATATGTTCACTCTTTATCTTCAGTTCAAACTCAGTGTTGTACCAAAGATTGTTGAAGTGGAAGAAGAAATGGAAATAAGCATCCTAGGATGAAAAATAATACAAATTGAAAGGAGACGAAAAACATTAATCAGACTAAGCCTAAGAAATTCAGGAATATAGTCTCTTAGATATTTATTGTAATCTTCAAGAAATAAAACAAGATAAACTCAAAGAACAAAAACCACTTTCTATACAGAATTCACATACAAACTGAATACCTAATAGAGCACATACCATTTTTACACAATTAATTTCAATAAAGATAATTAAAACTTCACAATGTGAATACACTTCATAGCTTTAAACCCACACAAGAGCTCCTGTGGACACATGAAGAGTCACAATATTTGCTATGCAGCAGTAGTTTTCCACTAAATGTCAGTCACTATATGAAAGCATTAAGCTGTTTTCAATATTTTCTTAAGAAGAGTTCCACAGTGCAGTCACTGAGAAGGAGCCAAAAGTGCCTGGTTCCAAAGGAAGATCTTCATCTGTGCATTTCCAGTGCCCTTTATGGGAAACATGGAGCTACAGAAAAATCTCTGGGTACACATCTGCCAGGTGGCATTTGTTGGACAATCTCTCATGGTTTGGTGCACTGGCAAATGTCTAAATCAACTGCTGTAATGTGGCATTAAAGCAATTTGCATATTGTGGCTTGAGCTGCTCAGCACAGAGGAATATGATGATACAACAGCTTGTCTTCCTCATGGAGACCAAAAGGTAGGGAGCTAAACTGGGATAATTTGAGTGGTTTCAAAGGGCCAGTTTGGCTGTCTTAAGAAAAACAATGATCTATAGCTGATAGCTTTGTCTCTCTTCCATTCAAAGGAAAAATAACTGTGGACTTTCCCACTTATTTTCCTGGCACAATCTCCTCACTACCTTATTCTTTCCGGAATTATGTTTGACCTCTTCAATGGAGCCCTCTCTGACTCTTCCAGTTCTTACAGGTCCCCCATTCTCTGTGATCCTATACCCTGACATAACCTAGCATTTAGATTATACCTGGACTTTTTTTCCCTTGTTCTCATTAGGGGCAGGAGCCATACCTCTTCCATGTTTGATTCCCACAGCACTGAGCATATGGAGTTCAATAACTATGTGACAACTAACTAAACATTCAACCACACCCTTAAATTATCATTCTAATGTTGGCTACCTGCTTCCATTTTAAAAAAATTTGGCACAAGGTTGTCACTAATCTCCCTATTTTACCCACCTTCACTTGACTTCTTCAGTGGGTTTTGAGAGCTAAGAACAAATTTCAGCCTATCACAGTTACATTCAGGCCACATATCACCCACATAGACCAAATCCATTTAATATGATTGGCACATCCTCACATGTCAATCTCCAGCCAAGCACCATAGAGAGAACTGAAGGCTTTATATGATGAACACATGGCCATGGTCATCTAGAACCAACTGTCATCAATTTTAGTGAATATGTCATTACTTGTTTTTCTTCCTAAAGGTTTCATGACTTATCCACTAATTGAATGAAAAGGCAAAGCACAATATTAAAATGAATGCTTTGCCTTAAAAAGAGAAATGGCAAATAGGAGTTTAAGATGGTTATTCTACTTTAAAATTCACATACATAAACATTTATAGCTTTTAGTTATCCAGCAACTAGGCTTAAATTCTTGATTTTGCATCTCAGTGAAGTTCCAGGCCACCAATTAGCATTAAACAAGGGAGTTTGAGGATGAATATATGAGTTTATGATGGCATTACGAAGTATTCAAGGATTCTGATTTGTTCCTCTAATATCACCAGTGTGGACAACTGAGAATTGAAAGTGAATACAATGTCAGCTACAACCTAAAAATACATTGGTATTTTAGAATTCCCAGGGTTGACAGTGTTGAATTCGTAAATAAAACACAAGTTTGAGTAACAATAAAATATACATACAAATACAGAGGTGAACATTTTTAGTAGACATGTCATGTGATCAACCTTTCTGAGAAGAAAAACATGACTTTTCCTAACGCACATAGTTTTTCTTAGGTATCTAAATTACTTGCTTAAAAGTAAAATGTACACTTTTATGTGACAAAGAAAATTTTGAGTTATAGAAGGAGATGCTTTTATAAAATAAATGAACAGCCATTCTGATTTGACAATAAAAACCACAATTCTAAAAGACAAAATTGACACGTATTTCCAGATACTAAATGTTTGGTTTTATAAGAAAAAAGTATTTTGAAGTAGGCACAGAGGGGTTTTACATGACACCAATAAGATATTTACTGTATAAATTGCACCACTAGACAAATACAGCTACAAGAAAATCATTTGAATAAGTCACACAGCTATCAAAGCATCTCACACATTCATTATAATTCACTCTTTCATACTAGTTTATATACACTGAGTGAGTCATTAAATATTGCACTTATTGGCCCATGAACCCTCAATTCTGAGGTGTTGAAAATAGAAAACAAATCTATTTTTATAACATATTTCATGCAACATTTAAGACATTTCAGTTCTACAAACACCATTAAATAGTTGTACATTTGGACAGTCCAATGGTATCACATCACGTCTGACATTAACAATATATTAACAGGAATTACAGGACAGTTTTCCTTCAGCACGTATCCTAGGGATAATGAGACAATGCATGGAAAGCCATCATATTGATACAGCAAACAATACCCAAACTTTACTTTTACAAGAAGTATGGAACCACTTGACAGATGTAAGTCATGCTCACGTCCCTGAAAAGGCAGGTGTCTGAGTGGCTCATGTACCATCTGTGTCTGTAAGAACAGTATTCACGAACCTAAGCAATACCTAGCTCCAAATAACATGAATGCAAAATAATTTGCATCAAGAAATAAAGCCACAGCCAACTCTCACTTGTCCACGATGAAGGAAATATGAACACAGGTGAATGAAATACACAGGTAACCCCAAACCTCATTTCAGCAAGTAATGGCTGTTTGAAACTCCACCAGTAATGGTTGCTGATGGGAAGTAAATGGTGAAATTTGAGTCTCATTTTCTATTCTTGGTCCTGTCATTCCATGAGGATAGCATTTTGAAAAACTGCAGTAATTTAAAAGAAAGTCAGAAAGTAAAAGAGAACTGCAAATAGTTCAATTTGTCCACTAGCTAGATGGTCTGATCTTAACACTAGAGCTCTGAGTGAGGTTTTAAAATAACTCATTTCTGTTATCTAGAATGTTTGCGAAATGTATTCCCCTCCACTCTCTCTGTTTAGAGGAAATTAATTATGTGCACAGACTAATCAAACCAAATTGGTGTGAAGAATCGATTTTATGGACCTTATAAGTAAGATGTGAGTTATAGCTGGAACATAGTAAAAGCTCCCTTTTCCCTAGCACTGAGAAAGCACCATAGATGGAATTTTCCCTTCTTAAAAAAAAAAGTATCAGTGTTTACCTGATACCTTTGTATCAGGCGAGTGAGCCTGTGAGTGATTGTTGAGAAGGGCAGCACTGTGTGTGTAATCTAAGAGCAAATATTTCAGTGTATCAAAGGGAAATACTATTTGACTGGAGTGTCAAGCATTTCTGTAAATGTTTTTAAGAAAAAAATTATTTGTGAAATACCAGTAACAATAGGTAGATACGTTTTAGATAAATCCCCCAACTTGTTTTTTCCCTGTTTGGGGGTACTATATTTCTACAACCTAGAGCCCTTTAGACATAGTGCAGTGCAGGGGTAAAGGCTTTTTTATTGTGGTCATAAACTTCATCTTTTACTTGATTTGATCCAGTAAATTCTATGATATAAAACAGGTTTATGTCTTTAATTGACTTTGGTCAAAAATTCATCTAAAATATGAAGAACTCCCAAAAGCTGGCTCACAGGTTCAGCATATGAGAAAGACTTCACCATTTTACAGGCAAACTACTAAAGCGAAGGTAGTCAACGCACACAGGCAGAGTTGAGCAGAGCTGTAGAGGTTGCATTTTCCAGGGAGTGACAGAAAGGCCACATGGTTGTAGTTGCTCATATGGCACCCGGACAGCACACTAAGTGACTATACGCGCAAAGGAACAGAGTTCCGGGTTCTCGTCATGCAAACTGTAATTGTGAGAGAAAGCGTTCTTCAGATGGACAGGCCAGCTCTGAAGTAAGCCACACCAAAAATACCTGATTGAGCATTCCAGTAGTACTATGAAGATTATTAACAAACACACAGTAACTTTTTGGTCTAGAAGGGTTTTAGTTATGACTTTTTTATAAATAAGATTCATATCACAGTTTTTCACATGCAGGTGCTACCTCAGCTTGCTACAGCTTGGTAGTGTGGATAGGCTTTTGATATAGTCCCACAAATGCCACACTGTTAACTAAAAGATCACATAAGGTACACCCTCAACCATGCACTAAGATACATGTTGGATAAAGCACATCACAATGAACCACTGATTATGGATTACCATGCTCTAAAATTAATGTTGCTTCATGGAAGTTCAGTTAATAGTGGAATGTATTTAACTTTTAAAAGAGAAGAAGAAGGTTGTATATACCCGAAAGTCTATCATCAGCATAGATGTATTTAAAATTGAAAGTTTAAATTGGTTCCTTAAAAAATAACCAGTGTACTAAACAAAAGGCCTATAATTGATATGATTTAAGTAGGTGAAATATGTATTTGTTTACTGAGTGTATTGATGTCTTGTATAATTTGGGTTGTAACTTTGTAGATTTTGTTTGTTATCACAATGCCACAACTTTCTGCTACAACTGAAGGCATCGTCATAGTTTTCTTTCCAAGTAAAATCTTAGCACTTAGTTACCATGCAGCAAAAAAAAAATAGTGAACTTCAAGTGACTGTAAGGAGGAACTAGAAGAACCTCCTAGCTTTCACAATCATTAGAAGTTCATCAAGGCAGTTGAAGCTGTTCACTGGGGGCAGCAACAATGAACTGATTCATTGTCCTGAAGCAATTTCTCTTATGAGCGTGTAGAAGTAATGCTAACATTCAAACTGCCGTTTTAGGACGCTTCGTGCACCTTCTATTTCCATCCCCATCTCCAAAAACTGAAATGCTGATTCACTCTGAGGATGGCTATTTAAGCGAAATAATTTTCAGTCCAATTTTTCAGTTGCATTAGGAAAAGAAAGGAAGGTACCAACACCAAAGCTCTTGGAAGAATCTATTTGGTACAGTTAAGGTTTATTCCTAAAGGTATTTAGAGGAGTGAAAGTGGTCAGGTAATGAGTAGCAAAGGAAAATAAATTCATACTTAAAACACTAATTTAATTGCATCCAAGACAAGAGATAAATGTGTATGACTTACAAACTACTAGGAGTATGTACTTTTTAAAATGTCTTGTTCTTTTAAATATAAATTTAGTTAGGCCATTGATAAAAATGACCTACATTTAGTTATGTATTTAGACTATTGATAGATGATGGTTTAGTGTGTGTGTGTGTGTGTGTGTGTGTGTCTGTGTGTGTGTGTGTGTTGGCCAAAAGGCTGAAAAACCTTGGAATAATTACTTATAATTTATAAGTAATATAGCTCAGTGTCAATGAAAGCTCACTTAGTTAACCTTGGGTTGGTCCCACCATTTACCAAATTTGATGTTAAAACCCAGTTTTTTTATGCAATTACAGCAGGAACGTAAGTGTTCTTTCTCTTGAGCTCTGTGACTGTTTCTCTGGAACCTCTCATTGAATTATTTGGAATGGAAATCCTAGCAGGGTGGGAGTTTCAGAACTGAGAATCAATGAAAAAGGCTTCACTTCCATTGGGGTTTAGAAATTAGAAAGTATCAGATGTTTCTTGGCAATGACACTTAGGCTATTGTTGCATGCCTCTCCCCTGAATGGCTAAAATGTTTCCACTTCGGGATGTTTGACACTGTATAAGTGGGAGCTTGGCTTAGGGCTTCCCCATCTAAGGGCCAATTAATTTCAACAGCAATCAGTTCTTCAGGGAAGGGGTTTTCCTCTGAGCAAAACTCAGCTCTTTCACTTTTAAATACTGTCTCATTTTGCTTTTCATTTTACCACAATACACACATCAAGGTCCTTCTGAAAAAGCCATCAAAATATTCTTTTTAAGCTTTTTACATCTATTTATGTTTGTGGGTTGAGGGCTGCAAAGGAGGATGGGAAGGGTGTCCTGCTTTATTAGTTCCTTTTAGATTGTACAAGTGAGCTTAATAGCTATATCGTTTAACACGGCCACATTCTGGCCCAAGTTACAGAAATATTATAACATTGTGCAAACAGACTACTGCTGCAAACAAATCTGTTTTTACGCCCCCTGCTTCTTTCTCTCCCTTCACTGTAATTCCTGTGGTTTTCAAGTTGGTTGCCCCATTAAAAGCTAATAAAACATTAATGTTTTCTTGTCTTTACTATGCTAAGACTTGCTTTGCAGGGCGCCAAAGTAGAAATGTACTACTGATTAGTGGATCTTCAACTAGGAAGGTGAGAAATAACATGGAAATGCTTAAAGCATTCCAAATGCTCTCTCCCCTAATTTCCAACTTTTAACTTACTATAATGTGTGCGACCTAGTTCTGTGACTTGTAAGGATTTATTCTCCAGAGATATCTTTAGATATATGCCCGTTTCACTTGTATTCACTACTTTTATGGGAAGCCTCTCTATTTTTGAAAAGAGGAAAAAATTTCTTTGACATAAACACCAAAAAAGAGAAAGTTCACTTAATGAAACTATCCTTCCAAATCCACCAAATAATCCCTGCTGCCTTCCTAAATCCTAGCAGTAAATAATGCTGGATAGTGATCCAGAGGCGAAGTTTCCATGTTGCTCTGTACAGCTGATAGGATTTGTTGTTTTCTCTTTATTCATATAGGTTCTTTAGGAATTTGTGATACAAAATTAGAATGTTCCAACGGTTTCCTCCCTCTTTTAAATTGCTAGGGACCCTAAATATTTCTGAAATTGAAACACTACAGTTATAGAATGTTTCCTGTGTAACTTAAGCATTCACGTAATAGGAATATGCTTTAGAATTTATGAACATCTGGACTTAAAAAGATGACTATAGATTAAAATTTCCCTTTTTCTTGGGACCCTTTTAAATCTGATTTAAATAGCATCTAAACAGGTAAAAGAACTTAGCTGAAGTTTGAGAAGATGGCCGTGTTTGAGGAGGCAAGTCTACATCCTATGGAAAGAGGAGCCCTAACAAACTTCAACAAAAGCTCTAGTTCAAGAGTGGTGATGGTTCCAGAAAGTGATGGTGGTAGTGGTGTGCATTATGGGGGTTGGGGAAGGCAAGTCACTGAAAACTAAGGGAGCTTGGACCTTGGAATTCCATAGCTACTCATACTCTTTTTGGTTACAATGCTTGTTGCATAACTGGCATTCAGTAGATACATCTCAATCTGTTCAATGATGCCAAATATTCACAGAGTTGGGTAGGATCAGTGGAAAAAAAGTCCTGGGTAGTTATTTGCTTATTTAAACATGTAAACAAAGATTATTGTTAAATAGCCCCAGTCAGGTTGTATTAATGACTTAGGAACATTGCAAAGACCTTAAAAACAACATTTCAATATCTTTATAGGTCAATTATCTCCTCAGTTATTAATAACAGTGAAATAAAGACACAGTTCCCAACAGTAAACTGACCAGACTCATGACAGCATCCCTAATCATGAAAAACTTCCATTTGATTTTCAACTAAGAGTAAAGCAAATGAAGTCTTGTGACATCTTCTGTGTGCGCGTGTGTGTGTGTGCGCACGCGCACACACACACACACACACACACACACACACACAGAGCAATTCCTTGGTCATCATTCCTACAAGTGAATAGCATAATTTGAATCAATGGGACAAAAGCCAGTTGTAGCAAAATTATAGTCTGATGTCCCAGAAGTAGTCTGAGAACAAATCTGAAACAAAAAGAGCCTAGCAGACAAATAAATAACAAGTCACATGCAGGTACCAGATGTTTATAGATGGATAGTCCTTACAAATTTAAGATCACATATTTGCCACATATTAAACAGGAAATCTCCCAAGAATTGAATGCATGTATGAACCATTGACATCAAATTATTCCTTCAAATAATTATTAGGCAGTATGAATAAAGGCTAACAGACCATTTACAAATGCTGTTTCGTGGAGCTGCCTGTGTGCATGGGGACACTAGCAGGCACAGTTGGGCTGCGGTGGAGGAGGGGTTTCCTTGAGTCTTGTGTTCTGCTTTGCAGCAGTGATGGCAGGATCAGTCTCCAAACTCTCTGACATTTTGTCGCAGATGATATCCACAAGGCGCTCAAATGTCTGCTTGACATTAATGTTATCCTTGGCACTTGTTTCAAAAAACTCAAAACCTGGAAGAAACACACAGAAACACAACTTGGTTATTTCACATTTCTGAAATTAAATGGGACTTGATTATGGCTTTCAATGGTGATGAGGTGATGGTGAGACATCAGTGGGTGGTGGGTTTGGGGTAGGTAAGAGATTAGAGGTGGGCAGGAGGTACCATTTAAGCAAATGTTACCATCTCTTACTCCATTAACCATGAACAAAAGAGTTATAAAGTGGAATTGGTGATGTTCACATTTTATTTTTCTCTCTTGATTCATTTGCATTATCAGCATGACTGAATAGATTTAAAATATTCATTGCAAGAGTTAGTAATGACAACAGTAAGAATCCTCAACACCAAATCTATCTTTTCCATCCCTTCCCTCAACCCCTAGTCCACCATGTAGACTCTTGCACTCTTTTCGTGGCATCATTTGGCATTTTATTCTGTTTTTATTTCCAGATTCTACCAAAATTTGTAATTTTAATTTTTTAAATCAATTTAAAGCTCAGAAGCCTTGGTGTGCTTGTTCTGCTGTAAAAGGGAATACCAAGCTCCAATATAATCCTGCTCTAACTTTTCCATTTCTGCCCTGCTGCTGCCTAACAATGGGTCTGAGAGTAGCCTTCTAGTAAATTTTCAGTATCTAAAAGGACACAAGATGGCACTGAAGAGTCATAAGATTTACCTTAAACCTGCTTCAGCCTCCTTCAGAAAATTTTTGAGCAGTGTTATTCCAACGGCCCTCCAGGGCTTTGTATACCTCTGCACCGATCAGCTGGGTGATAACAGATGCTTTTCCATAGCGTCTGTTATCTATCAGCAGCAATGTCTTTACCAACATCTGGGAAAGGGCACTTGGTAAATTTCAAATGAGCTGCCAGAGATTGTTAAGAAGGTACAAAGTGCAGCAACAATTTCACACGTTCACCTATGTGCCACTGTACCTGGGCAGAAGCAGCCTTAGTGTGCTGCTCTGTACACAGTCTTATCACTCTATTGTTTGTATTCACATTCCACTGGCTGAGCTTGCCAGTCAGTTGCCATGACAACCTCCCCACTAGGCCAGCCAGAGATTGCTCTGGTCCATTCAGGGGACATTGATTTAGAATGTGTTGGGCTGAACATAGAAAGGCTTTTCTAATCCATTCTGAATTTTACACCCTATAAATCCTTCTGGTTACATCTGGCCCTATCTCAGAGGAGCCACATGGATTCAAAATGATTAAATCATGTGATTTCATCCCAAGTCCTGGGGCCAAAGGAAAAAGAACAGACTAATATTTTGCATCCATGTCAAAATCCCTCAAATAACCTAGAAATACTTATTTTCTTAAATAGTATTGAAGCTAGACAACAAAACGCAATTGTCGTGAGATAAAATCTCCAACTTAGTCGTTATACTATTTGGTTCAATGACTACATCTGAGCTTGAATTTCACTAGCTACTCTCTTGTTGAAATCCACATGAATAACTGCAGGATTGGGGCTGAAGAACATCAGTAGAGTCCAGGTTCTATAAAATAGAGGTGGATATTTCAAACCATTGTGGCTTATATTTTTCTTTCCTTTTGTCTCTCTGGACAATGTTTATATGGTTCTCTTATAGTCTACATTTAAAAAATCTACAGATAAGGCCATCTGGTGTTAACAGAGCTCTCTTTTCTAATGTTTATACAGTCTTTAGAGCTAGATCATTCAACTTCCAGTAATTCAATCCAGATTTGGGTAAAGGCAAGTATGGATCTAAGCAAGATCCTTGTTGATAAGATATCAGAAGTATTGGTATCCTTGTGGTGATTTTCCCAGACCTAATGGGAGGATGCTTTATGTCATAAGATATCAAGAACCCACTGAAGAATTCAAAATCTCTGAATGAGGCTTTGAAGAAAAAACATCCAATAATTTGGTACAAAGGTCTCATTTACAAGTTCAATTTTTTCATCTCTTTTGCTAACACTTCTTGTACTTATCAGTATGATTTGGGAAGTCACTGAGCTTGAATGGTATCATAAAAGATTTAGCCATTATGAAAAGATGATAATCCGCACAAGACATTGTCAAATGTGACTCCTTTAGCCTGGGTATCTCAACACCCTATCATCATATTGGTATACAATTTGAGGTTAGTAAAACGATCTTTGATCTCAGAAGCCAACATGCTCTCAGCTTCTCAACCTTAACTGGAACTCTAAGATTATGTGGCTATTAAAGAGACAGTGTGCCAGAAATAATGGCACCCATTTATTCAGCATGCTGAGAAGGCAACATGACATGGTAAGAGACAGATTATCAGTCAAAAGATGTGGGATCTAGCCCCACTTACCAACACTTCTAGCTTTGGGACCATGAACAAGTCACTTTTTAAAAAATCCTTACTTTCCTTATTTATGACATTTGCCTTACTTACAGGATTATCATGAAGCTAAAATGAGAAGAGATAGGCATAAGTGCCAAGCAAACTAGAAAATGGTATGATAACAACAATAGCAATAATAAACTAACATTTGTTGAGTGATTACTATATAATAGGTACTATTCAAAGCATTTTATACATTTTAACTCATTTTATCCATTAGTAGATGCCATTATTTCCAATTTACTGATGAAATAGAGGAGGAAAATGGCTCTGTAATTTGCTCAAGTATTTCCTTGCTCAGCTAGTAATTGGCAAAGCTGGAACATGAACTACTAACTTGTACACTCTCCTGCTTCTCCAGATACACTGAAAAAGTAAGCTACAATTTTGTTTTGGCTAAATGGTAAGTCCTATGTTAATTAACAATCACAATATACCATAAACTTTCATCAAGTTAAATAATCAGAAAATAATTAACTAGATTTAATACTGCCAGTAAACCAAATGAAACAATCTTTCTTGGTGATTCCAAAAGTACTCTGATATCTCATACTGCTTAAGATTCATCAAGATGGTCATCGTGACAGCTGTATATCTACACAGAATTCTAGATTTATAGATATAAAAGGTTATGGAGGCTGGGTGCAGTGGCTCATGCCTGTAATCCCAGCACTTTTGGAGACTGAGGTGGGTGGATCACCAAGGTCAGGAGTTCGAGACCAGCCTAGCCAACATGGTGAAACCCTGCCTCTACTAAAAATACAAAAATTAGCCAGGCATTGTGGCACATGCCTGTAGTCCCAGCTACTCAGGAGGTTGAGGCAGGAGAGTCGCTTGAACCTGAGAGGTGGAGGTTGCAGTGAGCTGAGATTGCACCACGGGCACTCCGGCCTGGGTGACAGAGCGAGACTCCGTCTCAAGTACATAAATAAATAAATAAATAAAGGTTCTGGAATTTAAAGTGCCTCTCATTGACCAGATATGCTGGGATCTCTTGTTATAGGTTTGTCATAAAATAAGATATTCAGGATAGAAATCAATATCATTAGTATTTTAGCATGTAGTAGTTTAGATTTGGGGTACAAGGATTTAGTTTAGGATTGGGGTACAAGTGGGGCTTGATTTTCTATCCAAGCAAATCCGTCTTTTCATTCAATCATCTGCGTATGACGACATTCATGCCCAAAACTGTGTGTGCCCGTGGGTGCTTAAAGCTTATGGCCTAAGTTATAATCACTAACCCAACCACTACAGCCTTTGTTCTTCACTAACTCAGATTTTTTGGCTGTTATTTCCCAGTATCTCTGTATTTTGAGATCAGTTCTCAGTATTCTGAGCTTGTTCTCAGAGATCTTTAATCTCCCATTCATATACACCAATATCAGTGGGAGGCTGGGTCAATGATGCTTCAGAAACAGAGTCATATAACTTTGAAGATCACATTCAGTCTACTGGGTAGAAGAGTGTTTTTCAACAAGATCAAATAAGTAGCCCAAGGTCACACAGCAAGCCGATTGTGAAGTCTGACAAAAACCTCCTGTTAAATAGGTTACCGATTTAGCTTACAGCCTTGAACACCTGTCTTTCAGACGACATCATCCAGAATTAGTATTTTCAGCTCATGTAGGTTTCTTCATCAGCAAATCAATGAAGTCTTTCACTTATCTGTAGAAACTCTGATCATTCTTTCTCATGCTTCCCTTAACAAAGCCTTTCTAATCTCTCTGGCAGAGGCAGGAGGCACTGTTCCTGAGATGCATGAGTTTTACACCATGGTCCGGCACATCTCTGTTGTTGGCTTCCTCATGCCTAATCCTGAAAGGGTCACACCTGCCCTTTCCAAAAACCACTACAGGTACAGCGAGACACTAATCCCTTCAGGTTCACCTGACATTAGGGACCAAATAAAAGCTTGGAAAGGTTTTGTTTGATAAAACATGTTAGCTATGCTGAGGAAAGAGGAGCAGAAGCACAAAGCCAACCTGTGTTCTCTTCATGGTGGACACTGAAAGAGCAAGCAGAGACAGGCAGTGTAAGCCAGACTTCGCTCTAGTGCCAAAGGCTGTGATCCTTCACCCTGACTTCATAGGATTGGAGGTTCACCCTGATTAGAATCACCTAAAGTATGGGCTGGGTGTCATGGCTCATGCCTGTAATGCCAGCACTTTGGGAGGCCAAGGTGGGAGGATTGCTTGACCTCAGGAGTTCCAGACCAACCTGGGCTACATAGCGAGACCGCACCTCTACAAAATATACAAAGTTTAGCTGAGTGTGGTGCCACATTCCTGTAATCCCAGCTACTCGGGAGGCTGAAGTGGGAGGACCACTGAGCCTGGGAGGTCAAGGCTGCAGTGAGCAGTGTTCACGTCACTGCACTCCAGTCTAGGTGACAGAGCAAATCACCCGATGTGCTTAAAAGTTTCTGAACTCCACTCTACACATACTGAACAATGGGAATCAAGAGGGGTGTATGGGGCTTCAGAATATGCATTTTTAACAGGCTGCTTGGGAGGTTTCCTATGCACATGTAAGGTTAAGATTTACCCTCCTCTGTACACCCATGTTCATAGCAGCATTATTCACAATAGCCAAAAGGTAGAACTAATCCAAGTGCCTATCAACCTATGAATGGATAAACAAATGTGTTATACACAAACAATGGAGTATTATTCAATTTTAAAAGAAAGAAAATTTTCACTCATGTTATAACGTGAATGAACCTTGAGGACATTATGCTAAGTGTAATAAGTCAGTCACGAAAAGACAAATACTGATTCATGCTACAACATGGATGAACTGTGAAAATAGTATTCTAAGTGAAAAAAGCCTGACATAAAGGACCATATCTTATATGAGACCATTTTATAAGAAATGCCCAGAATAGGTAAATCTATAAGACAGGAAGTAGATTAGTGGCTTCCTAGGCTGAGGTAGAGAGTGAGGGAAAAGGCAGAGTGAATGCTGATGGGCAGAGGGCTTCTTTCTGGGGTTATGAAAATATTACAAAATCGACTGTGATGAAGGTGGCACAGTCCTGTGAACATATCAAAAACCACTGAATTGTACACTTTAAATGGGTGAATTTTATGGTATATTAATTATATCTCAATAAAACTCTCTCTCTCTATATATATATATATATATGTATGTATTTATATAGTAAGGATCACTGCCCTAAACGAATGAGAATGTATGTTGCCCTTAGAGATTTTTCTGAGAAATCCCATGACCGACTGGGGAAACTATTCCAGTGAATGGAAGAATCCCCTACCACAAAATGGTTCCCATGCTCAACAAGAACGCTTCTTACACGTGTTTAAATCTAATCCTTTTTCTCTGGTCTCAGTGGAGATGAAAGAGCAGCTATTTTACTTTTTTTTATTTTTTTATTTAATTTTATTTACTTTTTTCTTTTTTATTATACTTTAAGTTCTAGGGTACATGGCCACAATGTGCAGGTTTGTTACATATGTATACAAGTGCCATGTTGGTGTGCTGCACCCATTAACTCGTCATTTACAGTAGGTATATCTCCTAATGCTATCCCTCCCCCCTCCCCACACCCTACAAGAGGCCCTGGTGTATGATGTTCCTTTTCCTGTTTCCAAGTGTTCTCATTGTTCAATTCCCACCTATGAGTGAGAACATGAGGTGTTTGGTTTTCTGCTCTTGTGATACTTGGCTGAAAATGATGGTTTCCAGATGCATCCATGTCACTACAAAGGACATGAACTCATCCTTTTTTATGGCTGCATAGTATTCCATGGTGTATATGTGCCACATTTTCTTAATCCAGTCTGTCATTGATGAACATTTAGGTTGATTCCAAGTCTTTGCTATTGTGAATAGTGCCACAATAAACATATGTGTGTGTGTGTCTTTATAGCAGCATGATTTATAATCCTTTGGGTATATACCTAGTAATGGGATGGCTGAGTCAAATGGTATTTCTAGATCTAGATCCTTGAGGAATCGCCACACTGTGTTCCACAATGGTTGAACTAGTTTACAGCCCCACCAACAGTGTAAAAGTGTTCCTATTTCTCCACATCCTCTCCAGCACCTGTTGTTTCCTGACTTTTTAATGATTGCCATTCTAACTGGTGTGAGATGGTATCTCTGTTGTTTCGATTTTCATTTCTCTGATGGCTGGTGATGATGAGCATTTTTCATGTGTCTGTTGGCTGCATAAATGTCTTCTTTTGAGAAGTGTCTGTTCATATCCTTTACCCACTTTTTGAGGGGTTGTTTTTTTCTTGTAAATTTTTTAGAATTCTTCGTAGGTTCTGGATATTAACCCTTTGTCAGATAAGTAGATTGCAAAAATTTTCTCCCATTCTGTAGGTTGCCAGTTCACTCCAATGGAAGTTTCTTTTGCTGTGCAGAAGCTCTTTAGTTTAATTAGATCCCATTTGTCAATTTTGGCTTCTGTTGCCATTGCTTTTGTTGTTTTAGACATGAAGTCCTTACCCATGCCTATGTCCTGAATGGTATTGCCTAGGTTTTCTTCTAGGGTTTTAATGGTTTTAGGTCTAACATTTAAGTCTCTAATCCATCTTGAATTAATTTTTGTATAAGGTGTAAGGAAGGGATTCAGTTTCAGATTTCTACTTACGGTTAGCCAGTTTTCCCAGCACCATTTATTAAATAGGGAATCCTTTCCCCATTTCTTGTTTTTGTCAGGTTTGTCAAAGATCAGATGGTTGTAGATGTGTGGTATTATTTCTGAGGGCTCTGTTGTGTTCCATTGGTCTGTATCTCTGTTTTGGTACCAGTACTATGCTGTTTTGGTTACTGTAGCCTTGTAGTATAGTTTGAAGTCAGGTAGCGTGATGCCTCCAGCTTTGTTCTTTTGACTTAAGACTGTCTTGGCAATGCGGGGTCTTTTTTGGTTCCATATGAACTTTAAAGTAGTTTTTCCCAATTCTTTGAAGAAAGTCATTGGTAGCTTAAAGGGGATGGCATGGAATCTATAAATTACTTTGGGCAGTATGGCCATTTTCATGATATTGATTCTTCATATCCATGAGCATGGAATGTTCTTCCATTTGTTTGTGTCCCCTTTTATTTCCTTGAGCAGTGGTTTGTAGTTCTCCTTGAAGAGGTCCTTCCCATTCCTTGTAAGTTGGATTCCTAGGTATTTTATTCTCTTTGAAGCAATTGTGAATGGAAGTTCACTCATGATTTGGCTCTCTGTTTGTCTGTTAATGGTGTATAAGAATGCTAGTGACTTTTGCACATTGATTTTGTATCCTGAGACTTTGCTGAAGTTGCTTATCAGCTTAAGGAGATTTTGGGCTGAGATGACGGGGTTTTCTAAATATACCATCATCTCATCTGCAAACAGGGACAATTTGACTTCCTCTTTTCCTAATGGAATACCCTTTCTTTCTTTCTCTTGCCTGATTGCCCTGGCCAGAACTTCCAACACTATGTTGAATAGGAGTAGTGAGAGAGGGCATCCCTGTCTTGTGCCAGTTTTCAAGGGGAATGCTCCAGTTTTTGCCCATTCAGTATGATATTGGCTGTGGGTTTGCCATTAATAGCTCTTATTATTTTGAGATACGTTCCATCAATACCGAATTTATTGAGAGTTTTTATCATGAAGTGCTGTTGAATTTTGTTGAAGGCCTTTTCTGCATCTATTGAGATAATCATGTGATTTTTGTCTTTGGTTCTGTTTACATGCTGGATTACATTTATTGATTTGCATATGTTGAACCAGCCTTGCATCCCAGGGATGAAGTCCACTTGATCATGGTGGATAAGCTTTTTGATGTGCTGCTGGATTCAGTTTGCCAGTATTTTATTCAGGATTTTTGCTTCGATGTTCATCAGGGATATTGGTCTAAAATTCTCTTTTTTTGTTGTGTCTCTTCCAGGTTTTGGCATCAGGATGATGTTGGCCTCATAAAATGAGTTAGGGAGGATTCCCTCTTTTTCTGTTGATTGGAATAATGTCAGAAGGAATGGTACCAGCTCCTCCTTGTACCTCTGGTAGAATTCGGTTATGAATCCATCTTGTCCTGGACTTTTTTTGGTTGGTAGGCTCTTAATTATTGCCTCAATTTCAGAGCCTGTTATTGGTCTATTTAGGGATTCAACTTCTTCCTGGTTTAGTCTTGGGAGAGTGTATGTGTCCAGGAATTTATCCATTTCTTCTAGGTTTTCTAGTTTATTTGCATAGAGGTGTTTATAGTATTCCCTGATGGTAGTTTGTATTTCTGTGGGGTCGGTGGTGATATCCCCTTTATCATTTTTTATTGCATCTATTTGATTCTTCTCTTCTTCTTTATTAGTCTTGCTAGCAGTCTGTCAATTTTTTTGATCTTTAAAAAAAAAAAAAAAACAGCTCCTGGATTCATTGATTTTTTTGGAGGGTTTTTTGTGTCTCTATCTCCTTCAGTTCTGCTCTGATCTTAGTTATTTCTTGCCTTCTGCTAGCTTTTGAATGTGTTTGCCCTTGCTTCTCTAGTTCTTTTAATTGTGATGTTAGGGTGTCAATTTTAGATATTTCCTGCTTTCTCTTGTGGGCATTTAGTGCTATAAATTTCCCTCTACACACTGCTTTAAATGTGTCCCAGAGATTCTGGTATGTTGTATCTTTGTTCTCATCGGTTTCAAAGAACATCTTTACTTCTGCCTTCATTTCGTTATGTACCCAGTAGTCATTCAGGAGCAGGTTGTTCAGTTTCCATGTAGTTGAGTGGTTTTGATTGAGTTTCTTAATCCTGAGTTCTAGTTTGATTGCACTGTGGTCTGAGAGACAGTTTGTTATAATTTCTGTTCTTGTACATTTGCTGAGGAGTGCTTTACTTCCAACTATGTGGTCAATTTTGGAATAAGTGCGATGTGGTGCTGAGAAGCCTATATATTCTGTTGATTTGAGGTGGAGAGTTCTGTAGATGTCTATTAGGTCTTTTTGGTGCAGAGCTGAGTTCAATTCCTGGATATCCTTGTTAACTTTCTGTCTCATTGATCTGTCTAATGTTGACAGTGGGGTGTTAAAGTCTCCCATTGTTATTGTGTGGGAGTCTAAGTCTCTTTGTAAGTCTCTAAGGAGTTGCTTTATGAATCTAGGAGCTCCTTTATTGGGTGCATATATATTTAGGATAGTTAGCTCTTCTTGTTGAATTGATCCCTTTACCATTATGTAATGGCCTTCTTTGTCTCTTTTGATCTTTGTTGGTTTGAAGTCTGTTTTATCAGAGACTAGGATTGCAACTCCTGCCTTTTTTTGTTTTCCATTTGCTTGGTAGATCTTCCTCCATCCCTTTATTTTGAGCCTATGTGTGTCTCTGCACGTGAGATGGGTCTACTGGATACAGCAAATTGATGGGTCTTGACTCTTTATCCAATTTGCCAGTCTGTGTTTTTTAATTGGAGCATTTAGCCCATTTACATTTAAGGTTAATATTGTTATGTGTGAACTTGATCCTGTCATTATGATGTTAGCTGGTTATTTTGCTCATTAGTTGATGCAGTTTCTTCCTGGCATCGATGGTCTTTACATTTTGGCATGTTTTGCAGTGGCTGGTACTGGTTGTTCCTTTTCATGTTTAGTGCTTCCTTCAGGAGCTCTTGTAAGGCAGGCCTGGTGGTGACAAAATCTCACAGCATTTGCTTGTCTGTAAAGGATTTTATTTCTCCTTCACTTATGATGCTTCGTTTGGCTGGATATGAAATTCTGGGTTGAAAATTCTTTTCTTTACAAATGTCGAATATTGGCCCCCACTATCTTCTGGCCTGTAGAGTTTCTGCTGAGAGATCCACTCTTAGTCTGATGGGTTTCCCTTTGTGGGTAACCTGATCTTTCTCTCTGGCTGCACTTAACATTTTTTCCTTCATTTCAACTTTGGTGAATCTGACAATTATGTGTCTTGGAGTTGCTCTTCTCGAGGAATATCTCTGTGGTGCTCTCTGTATTTCCTGAATCTCAATGTTGGCCTGCCTTACTAGGTTGGGAAAGTTCTCCTGGATAATATCCTGCAGAGTGTTTTCCAGCTTGGTTCCATTCTCCCCATCACTTTCAGGTACACCAATCAGATTTGGTCTTTTCACATAGGATCATACTTCTTGGAGGCTTTGTTCATTTCTTTTTACTCTTTTTTCTCTAAACTTCTCTCCTCACTTCATTTTATTCATTTGATCTTCAATCACTGATACCCTTTCTTCCAGTTGATCGAGTTGGTTATTGAAGCTTGTGCATTTGTCACATAGTTCTCGTGTCGTGGTTTTCATCTCTATCAGGTTGTTTAAGGACTTCTCTATATTGGTTATTCTAGTTAGCAATTAGTCAAATCCTTTTTCAAGGTTTTTAGTTTCTTTGCGCTGACTTCGTAATTCCTCCTTTAGCTCAGAGAAATTTGATTGCCTGAAGCCTTCTTCTCTCAACTTGTCAAAGTCATTTTCCGTCTAGATTTGTTCCATTGTTGGTGAGGAGTTGCATTCCTTTGGAGTGGGAGAGGTACTCTGATTTTTAGAATTTCCAGCTTTTCTGTACTGTTTTTTCCACATCTTTGTGGTTTTATCTACCTTTGGTCTTTGATGATGGTGACATACAGATGGGGTTTTGGTGTGGATGTCCTTTCTGTTTGTTAGTTTTCCTTCTAACAGTCAGGACCCTCAGCTGCAGGTCTGTTGAAGTTTGCTTGAGGTCCACTCCAGACCCTGCTGCCTGGGTATCAGCAGCGTAGGCTGCAGAAGAGTGAATATTGCTGAACAGCAAATGTTGCTGTCTGATCGTTCCTCTGGAAGCTTCCTCTCAGAGGGGTACCCGGCCGTGTGAGGTATGAGGTGTCAGTCTGCTCCTAGTGGGGGATGTCTCCCAGTTAGGCTACTCAGGGGTCAGGGACCCACTTGAGCAGACAGTCTGTCCATTCTCAGATCTCAAACTCCATGCTGAGAAAATCACTACTCTCTTCAAAGCTGTCAGACAGGGACATTTACATCTGCAGAGGTTTCCGCTGCCTTTTGTTTGGCTATGCCCTGTCTCCAGAGGTGGAGTCTACAGAGGCAGGCAGGCCTCCTTGAGCTGTGGTGGGCTTCACCCAGTTTGAGCTTCCTGGCTACTTTGTTTACCTACTTAAGCCTCAGCAATGGTGGGTGCCCCTCCCCCAGGCTCGCTGCTGCCTTGCAGTTAGGTCTCAGACTGCTGTGCTAGCAATGAGGCTGCGTGGGGGTGGGACCCTTCGATCCAGGTGAGGGATATAATCTCCTAGTGTGCCGTTTGCTAAGACCCTTGGTAAAGCACAGTATTAGGGTGGGAGTAACCCGATTTTCCAGTTGTTGTGTGTCATGGTTTCCTTTGGCTAGGAAAGGGAATTCCCTCCCCCCTTGCGCTTCCCGGGTGAGGCGATGCCTCACCCTGCTTCAGCTCTCGCTCGGTGGGCTGCACCCACTGTCCTGTACCCACTGTCCGACATGCCCCAGTGAGATCAACCCGGTACCTCAGTTGGAAATGCAGAAATTACCCGTCTTCTGTGTCGCTCACTCTGGGAGCTGGAGGCTGGACCTGTTCCTATTCGGCCATCTTGGCACGGATCTGAGCAGCTGTTTTTCAAGAAAGGTATTCTAATACTTTCCAGTGCACGTGAAGAACACAAACCCACACTTCCCAGCTGTGGCGCAGGCCTGATTTGCTGACATTCTTCTGTCCACTTTGCTCTCAGGAGGTCCTTAGAGCAAAGGAAGCCTCAGAGAAGGCTGGGGCCTTTTCACATTGATACCCACAGGGCAGCAAGCAGGGCCTTAGACCATAAGTGTGCTGCTCACTGAGGTGGCAGGCTCCAGGATGTCACTCTGGCACTTGAAGAGTACTGCAACGTCAGAACACCCCAAGGGACTCCGTTCCACGTGTGACTGCACTGTGTTAATGGTAATAATCACAATTACAGTATTGTACACTTGATGACCTCTCTTCGCCCCTTTCTCCAGTGCATTACAACAATCTTATAGGAAACACTTGATTCATTTCATCCCATAAATAGCTCCACCATATTGTGAAATGCCATTTGTTTTTATGAGATGTTCTGCGGCACTTGCTCTTTTTTTAACCCCAGGGAAACTTCTAAACACCACTTCGGGCACTCTGATGTTTTAAACTTTAATTAGAAGGAAAAATCACAACTGATATATTTTTTTTTCTGTAGAGAGGAAATAGCTACTAAAATCACATTGCAATAAATCATTTTCATCTCCAATTGTTAAAAATCTGTGATTTGTTCTTAAGTTTCTGAGAAAATCTTCTTTTTCCAGATTCTAGTTATAGTTACGTCTTGTCTCCCTTTTCCTATGGAATTGGATGGGCCAGAGCTGCAAGGAAAGGTCATTCTACTACCGGGTGGGTGATATTTGAGCCAGAAGTAGGGATTGCTGAGCAGCAGGACAAACTGGCATATTAGCTCATCCTCTACTGGGCCCCAGCCTAGAGACAGGCTTTACGAAGAGAAGTGGGAGGTAAGGCTTTTGATCAATTTGCCTGAAGAAGGGCCAAAATTGCAGACCAAAGCTGTAGAAAAGCAAGAACAGGAGCTCAGCCAAAGGCTAGTGCTACTAAAAATCATGGTATTTCAGCCCCTGAGTCCGTGTCTTTAGCCAGGCATGACCAGATGGTAGCTTTTTCCTGCCTCTGTTAAAATTCTGAAACTATGCACTGGTCAGTCTATGGCCTTAACAAATCCTGGTTCATAATATAAGAAGATGGACATTAGGGATGTACAAAGGTTAATCACCATGATCTAATTCCAGAACATTGTCATCACCCCCCAAAAGAAACTTTGTATCCAAAAGCAATCACTCCTCATTCCTTGACCACCTCCATACTATGTGTGTTTTGCTCCCCAATTAGAATGTACATTCCATAGTGCTTCTCCATATCTCTAGAGATAGTAACATAGTGCCCAGCATGAGCAAGTGTCCAGTAGATGTTGGCTAATTAAAGGATTTTTTTTAACTTTTGAAATTTTTGTGGATATATAGTAAGTGTACGTATTTATAGGGTTAATTAAAGAATAGATTTCTGTTAATTGGCTGGGAGAAGCAGTGGGGTAAATGGGGAAATAGAGAGAGAGGGAATCACTTTTTCTTTGTTTTTAGTTATGAAGTGATTAAACCAGTGAACAATTCTGTCAGCCACATTATTTTTAGATGGAGTTTACCAAGCATGGAATTTTACAAAATATAGTTTTGGTTTTGCCTTGTGGGAAATTTATGATATAAAACAAATTAAACCAGCCCTATTCACTCACAAGGAAAGACATATTTCTGAAAAAATTTGAAGAAATGCAAGATCGTTACACTTCAACACCTGAACCAAGAACTATTAAAGTGCTGAGAAGTCGATGTTCTGTCATATTGGTTTTAATACAGAGATAAGGATCATTTATGTTTGGCAGAGTGGCTGCTTATATGCAAAGAGTACTAAGTGTTTTAAAAGAGTTTTTTCTCTGAAATTGGTTAAATATATCCTTTGTAACTTCTTAACATTTCAATAGGCTTTCAATGATACAGGAGACAATTTCCAGTTCAGCCTATTTATGAACTGTCAACAAAAACATTGATAACTTCTGTCTGTTTAGGATTTTCAGGTTACGATAACATATGCATTATCAATCAGCAAGTTATTTTTGCTGTGAAGGATGCATATGAAATAGAGCAAATAGTGTAACACATTTTTAATTACTAGTGCCCAAAAGAATGAAATTTCATTGTGATATCAAAGGATATGGAATCTTAAATGTAACTAACATTTATTAAGTATATACTATATGCACATACTATGCTAGGCATTTTTGCATTTGTTTTCTAATCCTGTAACCAGCCCCATGAAGTAGGTGCCTTTACAAGGCTCATTTTACAGTTGCAAAAATGGTTGAGTTATACACTTGGTAAACCAGGACAAAATCTAAAATCTGACTCTAAAGTCCAGACTTTTAATCTTTGTATGTCCCTAATGTCCATCTTCTTATATTTTGGCAGTGTTTCACTCAAACATCATAGAGTAATAGCTGTTGGCTTCATTTACAAGTTCTTGGGGTTTCTTATCCTAATATGTACTAATGTCTGCCAATTCTTAAAATCAAGAAATTCTTCTCAAAGTCTATATCTAGCTCCTTTCAATAGTAACACAGCCTAGACACAGAACACTATGTGAAGCGTCATAAAAATAATTTTACTTTATACAGTGACAAATTCTGAAAGTTGTAATTATATCATCCCTTGTCTTGATGAAGCTTGAATATGGAAAAGGAACTCTCTCCAGAAGCAGCTGGCTTTTTCACTGAACTCTCAAGGCAGAGGATGAGATGATGATGAATCCTTCTTAGGATGGCTACTTCCTTGTCAAATAAAGCCAAGCCGTGCAAATGCCAGTTAAGTAAAGTTACAGGTAAAATAGAATAGGGCATAGTACCTAGATTTAGTGGAGAAAACTATTCTAATGGCTTTCAGGGATGAAATATCATGGGTTAGTCTGTACACAGCTGAAGGCAGGTGCCTACAGGCATCAAAGAGAGTATATCTTTGGGACTTGGGATTGAGACAAGAAAAAGTCATCCACTGAGAATAAAGTTATTAAGTAAGTGCCACAAAGTCCATGAGATTAGCCATCTGCAGAAGGAAGTCACTCCAAGACAGGATGAACAAACAATTTTCTGGTGAGAACAGCACACTTCTCAAAATCCATCAAGGGACTAGAGTGTCTCCCAAATTTCTCAGATGGAGGGTAAGACCTCTTTTATCAGTCGTCTAATGAATGATAAAATTTCAAGGTAAAACCATCAAAAGAAAATGGAGTTGGTTTCTGTGAAGTCAAGAAAAAAGAGAGTCAAGGATTGAGAGTATTTACTGCCCAGTATGGTCAAGGGGGAAATGAGAGGGTGCCTGCACTGACCTGGGTGAGTATACAGGTTTACCTCCTCTGTATCACAATAAAGAGCATTGTAGTCACTCAATGGTATGCCTTAATGTCACATGCCTGGCACATAGTGAGAGCTCAATAGGATAAGAAATATGTGAGTAGAAAAGGACCAAGGCAAGGAACAGACAGCTACAATTTGACTGGAGTGTCAAAGGAGAATGCTAAGTGCAGCAAGAGACTGCAGGCACACCTAGGGTGATTTGAAATCCAGGAGGCCTGTGTAGAAGCACCCAATCTCCGCACACTTTTCTCTCCAAACTGGATCAGATATGCCTGGAGTTAGGGAGGACTTTCCACTGAAGAGAAAAGGTAAAATGATCCCCACCATCCCCCCACTGCCACTACAAACACCTGTAGTCCTTACAAGAAGAGAATCCCAAAGCTCTTGCAAACCCTCAGCCATTTTGGAGAGCTGCTGGGAATTCATGTAGCTGCATTGCCCTGCAGCAGGAGCACAAGGTATGCACTCCCCATAGCTCACACCCCTGTAAGCCAAGCTTCTGCAGCATAGCACCATCTTGAGACCAGAGCTACCTCTGGAGTCCACCTTTCTCTGGGGGCCAGTAGCTCCTGCACCTCTCCAGCACTAGGACTCCATTTTAATTCCAACAAGCCGATACAGGTAGTTGAATGCCACAACCCCAGCTGTGCAGAGCCTGGGTCCAGAATCAGCTATGACTCTGGTCCTGCACAGCAGGGAAACCAACTCCTGTCACTACACTTTCAGCTGGAGGAATAGTCTAGCAATCTTACCCAGGGCAACTCTACTCTTGAGCTAGCCAAACTGCTACATGCCCTCCCCTAAATGGGAGAGCCCCTGAGTCTCTGAGCAGCTGATCTGCCCCTGGCCAGCAAAATGGCTATGTGACTGCGCTCAGGACATATAGGGAAATAGCCCTGTGACTAATGTGTGAAATGTGACTGTGCTCAGGACTCATGAGAAATAGCCCTGCAGTGCCCCTGCCCCCTGCAGACTTGGCTGTGGCCTAGCCAATGGTCCTGCAGTCTCCATCAGTGCCTGAGAAACAGCCTTGCAGGTTGCCCCTGGTGGGCATGCCCCCAACTGAACAGCCTTGCACCTGCATGTAGACCTGAGAAATAGTTCCACAGGCCACTCCTGGCAGGCACAACTCTAGGTCAGACAAGCAATTGCATGCTTGTGCCTGTGGCAAGAGTAACAGTACTATAGCTCCAACTCCAGTGAGCCAGACTCCAAGTTAGCTAGCACACTGTGTGCATATATATGCTTCCAACCTGACAAACAGTCCAGCAACCCCAATCCTGACAAAGCCACACCACTAGTGCCACAGACTCTCTCAGCCTAGACCACTGAGAAACTTGCTTATGCCACTATTATGGCTTATAGCTGAAGAAACTACATGGAGAGTACACTGTTGTATCAACCTAGAAGCAAAGCCAATGTACTCTACCAAACCAATACCCTAAAACTCATTCATATGAAACCTACTTCATAAAATTGGAAGAAGTGACTTTACCACGTGCATATAAATCAGTGTAGGGACACATCAAACATGAGAAAGCAAGGAAACAAGACACTGTCAATCAGAAACAGCAATTCTCAAGTAATAGACCTCAATGATAAGAAAATGTGTGAAATGCCAGAAAAAGAATTCAAAACAAAAAACTTAAGAAAATTTACTGAGATGCAAGAGAGTATAGGCAATTCAACGAATTCAGAAAGACAATTCATGATTTGAATGAGAAATTCAATAGAGATGGATATCATTAAAAAGAACAAGACAGAAACCTTAAAGCTGAAGAATCCAATGAATAAAATAAAAAATTACCATTGAGAGCTTCAACAACAGATTAGACCAAGAGGAAAAAGGAATCTCTGAAGTTGAAGACAGGCCTTTTGAAATAATACAGGCAGGAAAAAAAAAAAAAAAAAAAGAAAAAAGATAAATTAGTAAAGCCCGCAGGGCTTATGGGACACTACTAAGTGAACAAATATTTACATTTTGGGTGTTTTGGGAAGGAGAAAAGAAGGGAAAAGATGAGGATAACATAATTAATAAAATCACAGCAGATAGAGAAAGCATCAAGTCACATATAAAGTAATCCTTATTAGATTAATAGTGAAATTCTCAGCAGAGACCCTATAGGACAGGAGGGAATGGAATAATATATTTAAAGTACCAAACAACAACAACAACAACAACAACAACAAAAAACCTCCCAACCACAAATATTATACCCAACAAAGCCATCCTTTAGAAATGAAGGAGAAATGAAATCTTTAACATAAAAGCAAAAACCAAGGAAATTCATCATTACCAGACTGGCCTTACAAGAAATGTTCAAAGAAGTCTTACATTTGGTAGTGAAAAGATGATAAATGGCATAATAAAAACATCTGAAACTATAAAACTCCCTAGTAGAGGCAACATATGAAAGAAAAAAAGAGAAAGGAATCAGACCAGGTGCGGTGGCTCACGCCTGTAATCCCAGCACTTTGGGAGGCCGAGGTGGGTGGATCAACTGAGGTCAGGAGTTCTTGACCAGCCTGACCAACATGGAGAAACCCTGTCTCTAGTAAAAATACAGAATTAGTTGGGCATGATGGTGCATGCCTGTAATCCTAGTTACTCGGGAGTTTGAGGCAGGAGAATCTCTTGAACCCTGGAGGCAGAGGTTGTGGTGAGCCAAGATTGCACCATTGCACTCTAGCCTGAGCAACAAGAACAAAACTCTGTCTCAAAAAAATAAAAATAAAATAAAAACTTATCATTACAGACAGGCACCCAACCACAAAATAAATAATAACAGAGGAAATAAGAAACAAAAGATATATTAAACAACCAGGAAACAATCAGTAAAATGACAGGAGTAAAATCCTCACCTATGAAATAATAACCTTGAATGTGAATGGCTTAAATTCTCCATTTAAAAGACATAAGCAGGCTGAATAGATTTAAAAAAAAAAATCAAGGCCTGATTATATGCTACCTACAAAAAACTCACTTCATTTATAAAGACACACATAGACAAAAGGTGAAGGATTGGAAAAAGATGTTCCATTCAAGCAGAAACCAAAAGTAAGCAGGGATAGCTATCCTTATATCAGTAAAAAAAAAAAAAAAAAAAAAAAAAAAAAATGCTTCAGGTCAAAAGTTATAAAAAGAGACAGAGGATGCTATATAATAATAAAAAGATTGAGTCAACAAAATAGCATACCACTTATAAATATATATGCACCTGACACCAGAGCACCCACATACATAAAGCAAGTATTAGATGTGAAGGGAAAGATAGACCCCGGTGATATAATAAATAATATAATAGTTGGGAATTTTAACACTCTACCATCAGCATTGGATCATCCAGACAGGAAATTAACAAAGAAACATCAGATTTAAACTATGCCACAAACCAAATGGACCTAACAGGCATTGATAGAACATCTCACACAACAGCTGCAGAATACATATTTTTTTCATCAGCACATAGAACATTCTCCAGGATTGACCATATATTAGGACACAAAAAAAGTCTTAACAAATTTTTAAAAACTAAAATTATCTTCAGCATCTTACCTGACCACAATAAAATAAAATTAGATATTAATAACATGAGGAACATTTGAAACAATACGAATACATGGAAATTAAACGATATGGTACTGAATGACAAGTGGGTGAAGAAGGAAATTAAGAATAAAAGATTAATGAAGCAGAAAGGTTGTGTGTGTGTGTATGTATGTGTGTGTGTGTGTGTGTGTGTGTGTGTGTGTGAATGTCATTCTGTCCCCAGGCTGGAGTGCAGTGGTGCAATCTGGGCTCACTGCAAGTTTTGCCTCCTGGGTTCATGCCATTCTCCTGCCTCAGCCTCCCGAGTAGCTGGGACTGCAGGTGCTCGCCACCAAGCCTGGCTAATTTTTTGTATTTTTAGAAGAGACAGGGTTTCACAGTGTCAGCCAGGATGGTCTTGATCTCCTGACCTTGTGATCCGTGTGCCTCGGCCTCCCAAAGTACAGGGATTACAGGCATGAGCCACCGTGCCCGGCCAAAAAGTTGTTTTTATAACACAATAAGCAAAATTGGCAAATCATTAGCTAGATAAAGAAAAAACGAGATAAGACCTAAATAAATAAAGTCAAGAAACAAAAAGAAGACATCAAAATGTATACCACAGAAATATAAAGGATCATTAGAAACTACTATGGACAACAATATGCCAATACATTTGAAAACCTAGAGGAAATGAATGAATTCCTGCACACATACAACCAATAAAGATTGAACCAAGACCAGGTGCGGTCGCTCATGCCTTTTAATCCCAGCACTTTGGGAAGCCAAGATGGATGGACCACTTGAGTTCAGGAGTTCGAGACCAGCCTGGCCAGCATGGTGAAACCCCATCTCTACTAAAAATATAAAAATTAGCTGGGCGTGGTGGTGGGCACCTGTACTTCCAGCCACTTGGGAGGCTGAGGCAGAAGAATCACTTGAACCTGGGAGTTGGAGGTTGCAGTGAGCTTACATTGTGCCACTGCACTCCAGCCTGGGCGACAGAGTAAGACCTTGTCTCAAAAAAAAAAAAAAAAAAAAAGAAAGAAAAAAAGAAAAGAAAAAAAAAAAGACTGAAACAAGAAGAAATAGAAAACTTGATCAGACCAATAACAGACATTTCTCAAAAGAAGACATAAAAATGGTTGGGCACGGTGGCTGATGCCTGTAATCCCAGCACTTTGGGAGGCTGAGATGGGCAGGTCACTTGAGGTCAGGAGTTTGAGACCAGCCTGGCAAACATGGTGAAACTCCATCTGTACTAAAAATATAAAACTTAGCCAGGAGTGATGGTGCACGCCAGTAATCCCAACTACTTGGGAGGCTAAGGCTGGAGAATTGCTTGGACCTGGGAGGCAGAGGCTGCAGTGAGTCGAGATCGCACCCACTGCACTCCAGCCTGGGTGACAGAGTAAGACTGTGTCTCAAAAAAAAAAAGACATAAAAATGGCCAGTGAATGTATCAAAAAATGTTCAGCATCAACAATCATCAGAGAAATGTTAATCAAAACCACAGTGAGGGATCATCTTACCCTAGTTAGGATGGCTATTATCAAAACACAAAAAATAACAAATGTTGGTGAGGACGCAGAGAAAAGAAAACTCTTACACACTGTTGGTAAGAAGGTAAACTAGTACAACCACTAAGGAGAACAGTATGAAGGTGTCTCAAAAAAACTGCAAATAGAACTACCATAGGCTCTAACAAACTCCCTACTTAGCATTTATTCAAAGAAAAGGGAATCAGTATATCCAAGAGACATCTGCAACCCCATGCTTATTGCAGCATTACCAGCATTACTCACAATTGCCAAGACATGGAATCAACTTAAGTGCCCAAAAACATATGAATAGATTAAAAAATGTGGTGTATATACACAATGAAATAATACACAAGTATAAAAAAATGAAAGCCTGTCATTCATGGCAATATGGGTAGAACTGCAGGACGTTATATTAAGTGAAATAAGCCAGGAACAGAAAGTTAAGCAGTGCATATTCTCAATCACATGAGGAAGCTAAAAAAAAGTTGATCTTATAGTGGTAAAAAGTAATCAGAGGATACTAGACATTGAGAAGGGTGTGGGGGAAGGGAGGCACAAGGAGATATTTGTTAAAGGATACAAAATTACAGCCAGATAAGGGACGTAAGTTCTAGTGTTCTGTATGACTGTAGGATAACTATAGGTAACCATAATACATTGTATAGTTTCAAATCGCTAGAAGGAGAATATTGAACATTCCCAGCACACAGAAATGATAAATGTATGCTAATTACCCTGATCTGACCACTATACATTATATGTATAAAAAAATTCACGATGTATTCCATGAATATGAACCATAATAATTTGTAAAAAAATTAATTTAATTAAAAAAATAAAGAAATATATGAGTGAACATGATTGGATTCCCTTTTCTTTGGTCTAGAACCACTAAGAAACTGTATTAAATTGATAGCCTTTCTAAGGGTATTTTTTCTATTGATAAAAGGATACACTGATTATCTAACCGTACTATTACCAACTGTGTGACACTTACGTTTTGCAGAGCATAATAAAAGGCATTTTAAATTAGAAATCTGTCCTCTGTGAGTTTGGTTAGTGTGATTTGTTCCCCTACTGTTCCCCACCCTAATAATTTTACTCTAGGAGAAAGGAAATAACACTGGCCAGTGTGCAAAGCTGATGAACAGAGGTGGTTCCTGCCAGCTGCATCCAAGTACAGATTACACAATTTAGTGTGAGAAAATCATCCTTGATTTCAGCTTTTTCAGCTCTCAACACTTAGCAGATTAATTAAATCCAAATCCAAATGCTGCAGTTTGTATTTCTTATATCTGACTTTAATTTTGGTAAATAATACTGCTATTTATGCTTTTTTTGTTTTTAAGAAAACAAAAAATGAAGCTGGCAGTTTATACAAATTTCAGTTACATGGACCTGGATTAATTTTTAAACATTTCACAAAATGTGTTTGCAAGTTTGTGTGAATGAGAAAAGGGCACAACTTGGAAGATCGTTCTAAGAGAAGGAGCAAAGATGAGGTTCTGAGCCAAATCCAGATAAGAAAAATGAGGGCTAGACAATTTTGTGAGATGGGACAGGAGACATGTAAACATAAGGTTTGTTAGAGGATAAGCTTTCATCCACAAATAATAGATAGACAGTGGGGCTTTGGAAGCTCTTTATAATGAAGAAGGGCACTTTGCATATTGGCATCCCTTGGAGCTGTGAGAATCATGAGAATGGAGAAACTCAGGGGTCAAAGGTTGGTAAGATCTGGGTTAGTAAGAAAGAGTATAGGAAAGAACACCTAGATTAGTGGAGTTGCTTAAAGAAGGCAATTAGTAAAATAGGGTCTTGCCAGAGTCTTAGTAAAATAGGGATTTGCCAGAGTCTTGAGAGTTTATTCACTGGGGAATGTGAGAAACATAAGTAGAGGTTTAGAAGAAGGGCAACATGAAAAAAAAAAAGAGGAAGTGGAGTTTATCCCTCAACGATGCTGCATGGGTGGGGTTTCATGGATTGGATAACCATATCATTTGTTCTCCAAACTGAGTCACTTTTGAGATTGAAAGGGGATGCTACTAATACTTACACTGGGAAATGAACATAAATCAGGACTGTCCTGAGCAAACTGGGATTCATGGTCACTTTATTCATAAGGAACAGACACTTTCTGAGGAGTGAATTTCAGCTGCCAGAAGGGAGAGTGGAGATCCATAAGACTATGAAATAAAGATCAGGTTAACAGGAATTGGGAAGCACAAAGGAGACAAGGACCAGGGCAAACAGCAGTCCCTTCTCTTCCCAGCCCATGGATATGACCACACCTAAACCAACCCAAACACATTAAAATGTACACTGTTGGTTTATTTTATACCTCCTGGGAATACTTAGCCTAAAAGAATGTGAGCCTGGGGATATAATGGTAGGCTGGCAGTGCTTCTCCTCAGAGCTGTGTGCAGATAGGTACCTAGAACATTTTAGTAGCATCACTGGGACTCCTGCTGAACCCAGAAGTTGGCAATTTTCATTCTTTGAGAAATACTACAATTAAGAGTTAAATAAATCTTTAAAAGCTGCGGAAGAACAGAGTTAATGCATATTTGGAACAGGTGGTTTGAGTTTTTAAAAATAGGCTTTAGGGCAATGTTATCCTCATTAGAATTTCTGGCTGCACAACCTGGCTTTATTACAGAATTGTTTTTGCAGGGGTAAGAGGGAAATGATTAAAACTGAAGGAAAAAACCATCATCATTCATTAAAGTGAAGTGGCTGGAGGCAACATTGCAGGTCTGAGCTCAACAGAAAAGCTTTAAGATAGCCAAGGTGGGTGCATGCCCACCACCAGAGCTGTCCATGTTTCTCTGGCTTTGGAGCCCAGCTTACTGAATGATCCTTGGCAAGCTGGACTGAAACTGTAATGATAAGCTGAAGTCTATGAAATGAAATTAGCTATAAATGTGTGTGCACCACCAAACCACTAAATCAGCCATGGTCTTCTGCTAAAGAGAAGGTTAACAATGCAGACATAGGTAGCCACAATGGCCAGTTCTTAATGACGTTCTTTACTTTTTTGTACTAATTTCTCGTGTTATCAAAAAGACATTGAATGAAGGCAACTCTTAGAAATCTATTTTGATTTCATTAAAAAGAAAGGGGTGGTCGGTCACCTGCTCTATGCAATATGCAAAGTTGTCTTTTTCTTCCTAAAGAGCCTCCAAATTCCCACTGTCCTCCTACGTGTATCACTTCATGGATCATTTGTTGATCAATGCTTATCAAAGCATTTAAACAGTAATTTACTGTCATATTTAAAATTATGGATTCCATTGCTTAGATTTAAGACTAGTTCTTTCAACGTATTTTCTAGATCTTGTCCCATTTGCCTTCATGACTATCCACCTAAGTATTTCCACTCTCCTGACTCTCTACTCTCTGACTTTTCTGGGTGTCTTCCCTTCTGCCTGTTAGTATGTTGATTTTACTCCCAAATTCTCCCTCCACAATGATTTTAATCTGTTCCTCAGGCTAGATACTTACATCATCTTTTATGCCTCTGATTCCTAGTTTGTATCCCCAATGCCACTGCTTGGATTAGGTCTATGGTCCTCAACTTTAACACAATTGGGTGATACATGGTGAGGGCCTAAATCAAGGGTTCCCAACCATGGCTGTACATTAGAATTACTTAAGGAGCTAAAAACACTCATGTTTGTACCTCAACTTCAGAAATTCTGATTTACTTAATTTGTGTGTGTGTGTGTGTGTGTGTGTGTGTGTGTGTGTGAGAGAGAGAGAGAGAGAGAGAGAGAGAGAGAGAGAGAGATGGGGTCTGTGCCATGGTTTTTAAAATGCTACCTAGGAGGGTTGAATGTACAGCCAGGGTGGGGAACACCTGCTTTAGGCCTTGCTATAATTTACCCAATAACATCAGCTTCTTATTGGAATTTCTGCTTCCTGACCTTACCCTCAAGTCTATCCTTTAGCCAGTGGTCTCCAAACATATGTTGTTTTATAATTCTTAGTTTCAAAAAAAGATTCAGTATTGCCCTAATACATGAATATTTTATAAATTATATAACATACTATTCCAGTAGTACATAATAAAACATACCCAATAACTGAAAAAAAACTGAGACACAAATAAATAGAGTATTAATATTTTCTTTTTGTATTCCTACTGATCTTAAACACCCTAATTTCTGGCATATTCCCAGTGTAATTGATCCAAAATGAAATCTGATCTTGTCACTCCAGTGTTTAAAACTTAGGATCTTCAGCATGTATAGGATGAAGCCCGAGTTTTTCATTCTTTCAAACAAGGTTCTCCATGATATATGTTGTCAACTTTTCCAGGCTTAGATCCCTCCAGAATACTATTTATTATGCCTAGAGAGACCATCACCTGTTTGTCTACCTATCAAAATCCTATTCATACTTCAAGACTTGGTTCAGACATTGTCTCTGCAGTGTGCCCTTTCTCAGAGCCTCCAAACAGGGACATTCTTAATCTTTTAAGCTCCTCTAGCACTGAGTCCATGCCTCTATTACAACAATTACATGCTGTCTTTTGAAAGTCTTTGTTTATGTGTCTCTCAGACTCTCCTTTGGGGTGACAGAAGTTTGGTCTTATTGTTTCCTAACTCTTAATGCCTGGCCAATAGTTGGTGCTCCATAATACTGAATAAATGAATAAATTAGTAAATGAATAAAGTCCCGTAATATATTCATGAGTTCTATTTTGAAGTGTCTATCTTCTGCCCCCCAAAAGAAATAAACTCCTAGTGTGACCCCACTGCAGTTTAAGAAGAGAATCTTTGGCTCATTTATTTCAGCTCAGTGGTTGTTAGCAATTCCAAGTGGACTTTGCTAAATTCACATTGGTCCTAATAATTACGCTGTTGCATAACCTCATACTCCTCTTCTGATCCCCAATAGCCTTCTGTAAAATGTGTGCACCTATTGGCCACATGGGGACTAGACTAGGGTGCATGAAAGCTTCAGCATGAATCCATCCTGGAAGACCAGCTCCCTGTGGCCGGGCAGCATGAGTCCCACCATGAAGGGTGGAACCAATTACAGCTTCCTTCTGCTGGTTCTCTGGGCTAATCTGCCTCTTGTTTTTTCTGTATATCAGTGGTTCTCAATCATGTCTACACATTGGAATAAACTGGGACTTACAAAACATACTATTGTCTAGGTCCCAGCCCAGAGATTCCAATTTAGTTGGTTTGGGATGCAGCTTGGTCACCAGGATTTTTAAAAGCTTCCCAACCTATTGAAATTTGTAGCCAAGATTGAGAACCCTTACTCTATGTCCAATCTTCCTTCTAGATTTGTTTCCTTGCCCCTGCCTTGGGTTTTCCTTATTTTATTATTATTATTATTTGAGAAATAAGCAAGGTCCCCTCAATGTGCTGAGGCCTAGCAGTGACTCCTGATATCCCTGTGATTCCCATTATCAGCAGTCTCAATGTAACAAACAAGCAAATAAAATAGCACACTCTCTAACACCTTGGTTCTTAGTTATTCAGATGAGAACTGCCCTAAGTAGTTCTGATTATAGCTTCCCTGAAGTGGTGCTCTAAAGGAAATGAAAAATTTCTGTACAATTTAGTAGTAATCATCTCAGTATAATTTGGACATAGAGTGAGACACCAAGAATTTCCAGAGGTTTCTTATAAAGCACAGCACACTTGGCTAAGGTGTTTTTCAGTGTATTAGCTGGGGAAGTTCCAGAAAGCTGAGCACATTTTGAAAAGAGAAATTATGCATTTGAGTAAGGTTGATTTAGGATAATTTATCCTTTGTAATCATCTAGTTATTTTCTGGCATCTTCCATTGGATTGTGTGGAACACTGAAAGATTGTGGGGTCCAAGGTCAGAGTTTAAATAGGTTTACCAGTTACATATGCCCTACCTTTCTCCTGGACTTTAAGATAGAAAACTAAATTTAGTTAAGACCTATTGTGGGCTGGGCACAGTGGCTCATGACTATAACCCCAGCACTTTGGGAGGCTGAAGTAGAGTGGGAGGATTGCTTGAACCCAGGAGTTCCAGATCAGCCTGGGTGACATAGTGAAGACCCTGTCTCTCAAAAAATAAAAAGGAATTAGCCAGGCATGGTGGTGCGTGCCTATATTTCCAGCTGCTTGGGAGGCTGGGATGGGAAGATTGCTTGAGTCCAAGAGGTCAAGGCTTCAATGAGCTATGATCATACTACTACTGCACTCCAGCCTGGGCAACAGAGCAAGATCCCATCTCTCTCTCTCTAAAAAAAAAAAAAAAAAGACCTATTGCGTGACTAAAGATTGTACTTGTACCAAGGGTATGATGACTGAAGTGGAGCTTGGTGTTTATGGAAGGTATGATGCTGCTATTACAATTTTTCCTGGTGGAAACTGTATAAATAAAACTTGGTTGCTTATGGCCAGGGCACATGGATCCAGAAGTTCAGGGTTTCCACCACCATACGATTTCACAATGCAGTCAATGCCTTTCTCTCCCTTACCGGGGTTGGTAGTGAGAGACTAGGGTGATTTAAACTGAAAGGTTCATAGGAGTGAATTAGAGAATCCTAGAGTCAGAGTTCCCAAATCAGGCATGCTGGGGTCATTCAGGCTCAGCAGAAATCAAGAGCATGGTTCCTAAAATCCACAGAGATAGACTTTTCTGGCTAGGTTATAATGTTTCAGTCACTTCAGTCATCTTGTCTCTGAGAGTGGTGCCACAACATACGATGTAGCATGGTCAATACACCTAAATTCTTACGCTTGGTGACACAGAAATATCGCACAGAATACAAACTCCCTCCGTTAGCCATAATAGATCTGCCTGCATTGATTTATCTAGACCTTTTGGGAAGTAATTACATGTCCTGCCTGCACCATCTTCCACTTTCAGAGATAATTGGTTCCATTAGTATATTCTTTGTTAGGTGAAAGAATATCCTTTTTCATTTGTCTTAAATGTATCTCTTTCTACTTCAAGAGACTATTTCCTTGAAGAAATTGTTAAATTAAGCCAGGATTTATCAAATCAATATGTTTCAGAGTATACAGACATAGAATGTGTCTTTTCGTCAGTCTTCATTTTCCAAAAAGAGAAGTAACTACCCATTCATAGAACTTCATGCCTTTCCTTTATCCTCTGAGTTACACTCAGCCCTATTTACATATTCATAATATTTGAGTCTATTTCTGATACACAGTCCACACGTTAAGCTCTGTGAGAGGGAAGATACACGTTTTATGACTCTGCAGTATTATTATATATATTTGTCAGATGAATAATCAAAAGAGCCATTAAATGGGAAAAGAAGGGAAGATAAATTACAGAGCTTAGAGAAATGGCAAAATATAAGAATATTTTGTACTTTCAGAAATTCTCATGGGGTTCTGTGCTGGACAAGGGGGAAGGGTACAGGGGATGAATCTGGAATTCAGTAATACATATGTTCAGAGGCCTTTATGATAATTGTTTGAATGGAAAGAATTGGGAATATTATCTGTTACTTGTTTTAGGAAGAAATATTAATGCAAATTAAAAACACTTTAAGATTAGCTTCTTATAAATTATTAATAATGACTTCTCCCAGAAGCAATTTTAGTTTCTCTGCAGTCTTTGGTTCTCTGACTACATTTTTGGAAAACAGGAGTTTCTGCATTTTCTGCCCTTTCAGAGCTTGTAATAATGGTTCAAATATTCTTTCACCTGTGGTTTCAAGGCAATACAAATCCATTCTCCTCTATAAATTTCTTTCTTTGTTCTTATTCCCAGATAAATTACTTCTATTTTAGGAAAATCTGTCTTTAATTGTATCTCCAAATTATTTTCTTATTTAACACAGTAGTTGTACATTTAAAACTTAAATTATGAGATTGTACATACATAAGTACCATACTACACATTTAATATAAAATTTAAAAACATTCTTATATATTGTTATAGGTACATACATATAGACTAACTGTTAAAACATGCATGAAGGCCAGGTGCGATGTCTCACACCTGTAATCTCAGCACTTTGGGAGGCAGAGGTGGGCGGATCACAGGGTTAGGAGATTGAGACCATCCTGGCTAACACAGTGAAAGCCCATCTCTACTAAAAATACAAAAAATTAGCCAGGCATGGTGGCACATGCCAGTAGTCCCAGTTACTTGGGAGGCTGAGGCAGGAGAATTGCTTGAACCCAGGAGACAGAGGTTGCAGTGAGCCAAGATCGCACCACTACACTCCAGCCTGGGTGACAGAATGAGACTTCATCAACAAAAAAAAAAAGAAAAAAAAATGCATGGGAAAATAACAACAGCTATAGAGTAATGTTCAGTTCTGGCAGCAGTTTCCTACCCTCTCCAAACACTCACTTCCCACAAAAGCCAGTGTTCTAGAAATTTAGTTGTATAAAAGTCACAAAAATATTTGTTAAAAATGTAGATTCTAGCCTTCAACTTCAAAAACTCTGATGCAGCAGGTCTGAGTTGCGCTGTGAATGTGCATTTGAAAAAGAACCCCAGCCGATTCAGCCGCAGATGATTAGATCACTACTCTAAATCAGAAGTACTGAATATGCACAGCTGGCAGGTGGATGTTGGCGCCTGAAGTGCCAGTGTGAGGTCAAGCCTGGAACATGATTTGGCAGTCATTAGTCTGGAGGTGGAGTTAAAACCTTGGAGGGGATGGAAACATCCAAGGGAGGGTGTAGAGAGAGAGGAGAGGTAGACTGAGGATAGAAAGCCAGAGTGCAGGAGACAGAAAAAGGAGGAGGAGTCTACCAAGGAAACTAAATGCAAGTCTGGAGAGGGAGGAGACGAACAGAGAGCACCATGTCATAAATGCTGACGAGGCAGCATTCAGCAAGGAGAGGTGCTCAAAGGATCAAATGAAAGAAAATGGCCAAGAAAGGGAAAGCCAGAAAAATGCTCTTTGTCTGTGTAGTCTGTCTCCAGCACTACAATGTTTGCTCCTAGAAGGCAGGGTTATTTGTCATTGCATTCCCAGTAACTGGCATATTGTAAACACTTAATAAATGCTTGGTGAACTAAACTGGATTGGGACTGACAGCTGCCATCTAAGAATTTTTAAAGAGCTCCATTACAACTTGGTTCCATCCAGGACCCTCATTAGGATGAGCAAATGTTGTCCAGATAAAACAATCCACAATGGAGAATTAATTGCAACCAGATCGATAAAGCAGTTATTTTGAGCCATCTGCCAAGATGTGGTAATGACATTTAAAAAACAATGTGCAACCTTTGTGTGTATGTGATGGTATTCTGAAGAATAAAATGTACAAGTAATTAAAAAACAAAGCAAAGACCTTTAAAATCTTTAAATTTAAATTGTGAGAGCATTTTAAAAAAATGCAAATGGTCTCTCATGATCATTTGTAGAAGCATGTGTAGCCATGAGGAGAACAAGCCACATTAAACGAGGTAAATGACTCTCCAAGAATGCACATGTGTTGGTTGCTATGACAACAGCTGGGTTTTATTGAACGGAGAGCAAAAAATCAATTAGAAACCATTGGAAGAAACTGAACAGGAACATAAAACATTCTGCCTCACAATTTCAGGAACTTTGCTACATCTGTGCACTGAATGGAAAGGGTTTGTGTGCACGTCAGTCGATGGAGCAGCAGGAAAGTCACCCCCTTGATGCATTTCCATCATCCTAACATCCCCTTTCACAGCCTGGTCTTCTCAATATCCAAGTAATTTATTAGAGTGGTAAAAAATTTAGCCAGTTGCCTGCCTCCTATGTATCAATGACATTAAACAATTCTTGGCTTAGATATACATATATTTTTTGAAGCAAACAGTTTTCATTTTTATTCATAGAGACAGCCTACATCTGTGTAGCAGTTTTTTCCCCAACCTGGCACGTGCCCAGCTAGTTAAGAAAACACAGGAAGACCGGGGAGAGACCGTCTTGGGAAGCCAATCTGCCAACTCTCTCCCAGGTTTCCTCCCTCTCTTTCTTTGGGGATCTACTATTCTCCATTCTTATCTTTTCTAAGATAAGGAGGTCCTAAGAGGATTAAGAAAAAAAATTATCATTTTTTCAGACTCCTCCTATTGTTTAATCGGTAGAGTGGGAAGAGGCCCTGTGACAGAGATGATAACTTCAAATGCAGCCACAGGAGACCGTACACCAGCCATGTAACTTTCTTCTGGGTGGCTCTAAGAATATTTGGTGGAAGGGTTCTTGTGGCCATCCAGGGATAGATTGTAGTCTAAGGAACTCATTAAGCTCATGAGAAATGGTTAAGCTTTCAGAGTGAACTGTACTTAGTTCAGTTATGAGATGATCAAGAGGAAGAGTAACCCAATGAGAGGGCCTTTGCTTTTCTGACTCATGTTGCACAACACCAGCAGATTAATCCCAAAGCATCCCCTTTATAACAGTGTTTTTCTTTTTTTTTTTTTTTTTTTTTGAGGCGGAGTCTTGCTCTGTCTCCCAGGCTAGAGTGCAGTGGCATGATCTCGGCTCACTGCAAGCTCCGCCTCCCAGGTTCATGCCTTCCTTCTGCCTCAGCCTCCCCAGTAGCTGGGACTACAGGCGCCCGCCACCACGCCTGGCTAATTTTTTGTATTTTTAGTAGAGACAGGGTTTCACCGTGTTAACCAGGATGGTCTCAATCTACTGACCTCGTGATCCGCCTGCCTTGGCCTCCCAAAGTGCTGGGATTACAGGCGTGAGCCACTGTGCCCGACCTATAACAGTGTTTTTCAAATTATAGATTGAGACACATTACTGCTTCTGGGGATCAACTTAGTGGGTTGGGACCACCATTTAAGAAAAAAGAAGAAAGAAAATTAAGACAGAAAACAGAGTGAATCTCATCAAGTAAAGTTAAAATGTGTTTTGTGAAACTTTTGTTTCATTCTCTCTCTCTACATATGTAAGTACTGGGATGCTAAATTGAAAGTATTTCTTACTGCAGGTCCTGACCAAAAAGGTTAAAAGTCAAACTCTTCTTTGCTAAGCATGCCTCAGTATTTTCAGTGGTCTACCATAAACAAACAAACAAATAAACAAACAAACAAAAAGAATTCCAACTCCTTCACCTCTAGGATTGGAGTTGTTCCTCAAATCCACAACTCAGTTCTGCAACTTTATGCTAGGTTCTCACTTTTCTATTCACTATCGTTTCACCTTATGCTCATCTCAGTGTCCATGAATCACTGTGCCCCTCACTCATAATGCCTCATCTCCTTTGTAGTTGCAAATTCTACTCTCTTTTAGAGACCATTCAAGCTGTATCTTGCCATTTCGCACATAAGATCTCCATCTCCTCTCATCACTCATCTCTTCCTCTTGGTGTATTCATTTCCACACCTGATGTCCCCAGGAGCCCTCTCTGCCTTGCTCTTTATCTTCCTCTGATCACACTACACTCCTACATCTCCTTCTGGCAATGTTTTTCCCCTTCCTGTGTCTGCCTCCCTCTCCCTGTTGCTTTCCTGTTGGCGTCTGCCTTGCAGCTTACCTCCTCATTGACCTGTTTTTGTTGACTTGTATTTCTGCTTCCTTGTGTGTATCTCCAGTCTTCAGTCTCCACTTGATTGGGAGCAACTTGTGCCTAGGGACTGTGAATCACTTTTTTGTATCCCCCATGATGTTTGGCATAATATAAAGCATACAACGAGTACCCAGTAAAAATTTCTTGACTCAGTCAATCAATTATCAATCATCAATCCCTCCTTTGTATTAAATCTCTACCCTACTCGCTCCAGCATTTTTCTCTTTAGATACAGTGTTTTGTGTTTGAAACGGCTTTGCCTTTTCTGAAGCTCTTTCATATCTATTATCTCATTTGATCTTATCTACAAGGACTTGGTTAAATAGGCATGGGCTATGATACAATTCTTGAGAGATGGGGTGACTAAGTCTCAAAGGGAGTTGTAACAGTAACATGGCTTATCAATGATGTCACTAGAAACAGAATCTAGGATGTGACCTATTCTGTGCCATTATCCTCCTTCAATGAAAACTTGAGAACAATAATCACGCAATAAAATAAAGAGCCCACTGAATGCAAAATAGAGTATGGAGAAAGAAAAGCAAAAATAGTGGACAAGGCATAACCTGCGTTTCTCATAGAATAAGAATTTAAATACAGTGTACTAAGACCAAAATTCTGAGTATCATTTTTGCTTCTTTAATTGCACTTGAGCTCTCATGATGCCTTAGTAAGTGGGAGAAAATATATTGTCCACTTAGGGAGGATTATGTTGCTTTCCACTGTTAGATTGAGAAACATTTCATTAACTCCACCCTGACAATTAACTGGGACTCTGTACAGTGTTACATATAATAAGCAAATTCTCTTTCTTTTTAACTTATTAATTTATTTCTTACCAAGCTGTTCTCCTAAATGTTGACCTCGCTCAGTTGAGATGACCCGCTCGTCTTCCATGTCACACTTGTTCCCAACCAGAATAACCTGGGCATTATCCCAAGAGTATGTTTTGATTTGGGTTGACCTAAAAGAAAAAGAACAAGCATGACATAATCATAGGAAAGCAGAACAGCATAAAATGAAGGAGAAGAAATACATTCCACAGATGATGATGATAACAAAAGGGAAAAAAACCCCACGAAATCCAAATGCATGACATTTAGAGTTAATTAGTTCAGTGCAATTTTACCCTTCAGATACTCATCAGAGATTGCATGAGTCAAAAATCAAGGGAACAGTAGAGGTGTACTAATAATTATTTTGTACTTAATGAGATTAATACTACCACTGATTCTTCCTTTCCTCTTTTACCCCCACCTTATGTAATACCTTTACAGTAGGATAGCCAACCATCCTGGTTTCCCCAAGACTTTCCCAGTTTAAGCAGTAACAGTCCCATGTCCTGAGAAACCCCTCAGTTTCAGGCAAACTGAGATGGCTGCCCAACCTATTTACAGCCTATCACACAAAAATAGTATTTTCCCTTATCACAGTAACAACTCAAAGAGCTAAAGCAATGGGGCTTAGGAAATCTGGGAGAAGTGATAATTTTTATTTTTATTTTTATTTATTTTTATTTTTTGAGACGGAGTCTCGCTGTGTCTCCCAGGCTGGAGTGCAGTGGCGTGATCTCGGCTCACTGCAAGCTCCACCTCCCGGGTTCATGCCATTCTCCCGCCTCAGCCTCCCGAGTAGCTGAGACTACAGGCACCCGCCACCACGCCCGGCTAGTTTTTTTTTTTTTGTATTTTTAGTAGAGACGGGGTTTCACCATGTTAGCCAGGATAGTCTCGATCTCCTGACCTCGTGATCCACCCGCCTCGGCCTCCCAAAGTGCTGGGATTACAGGCTTGAGCCACCGCGCCCGGCCTAATTTTTAAAAAAAAGAATCATGAGAGCTAATATGTTCATGCCTTACCTTTATAAGAGAAAAATGTTAGGTTGATTAATGTCAAAATTGTAATACAATGAGTTGGCATTTTAAGTTGCTACAAACAGGATATTTGGAATTTAGAATAAGCCTCAATTATGAATCATGACACAAATAACCAACTTTTGATTTTGAAACTTAGATAATAAATGTAATAGTTTGCCTTTGCAGGTATTGTTTTTTTAAACCTGGTTAGCCAGTAAGTTTATTGTTTTATCTGAAAAATCATCCTAAAACATTGTTTGTTTTAGCTCTCAGAGGCTGCTCCTGAGCTCTGAGGAAGCTTCCCTTCTTTTGAGCTACCTGATCTTTCTTCTGGGCATGGGACATTTTGGGATGTTTCCACCTGTTGTTTTTAACTTCTTTCTTGGGCATCTCATAGTTTGGGTTCTGTTGGATAGCAACATGAGCTTTTGTTTTTTGTTTTATTTATTTATTTATTTGAGACAGGGTCTCGCTCTGTCACCCAGGCTGGAGTAAAGTGGCATGATCTTGGCTCACTGCAGGCTCAACCTCCTGGGCTCAAGTGATCCTCCCACCTCAGCTCCCTGAGTAGCTGGAACAACAGGTGCACACCACCACGCCTGGGTAATTTTTATAAATTTTTTTGCAGAAACAGGGTTTTGCCATGTTGTCCAGGCTGATCTCGTACTCCTGGGCTCGAGCAGTTCACCCACCTCAGTCTCCAAAGTGCTGGGACTGTGAGCCACCGTGCCCAGCCAATATGAGTTCTCTTGTTTATCTCCTCCATCAGGTCTGAAGTTATGCTGTTCTTCATGAATGGAAAGAACCATTTCTTGTAAGCATCTTCATCTGCTTCCATTAGGTAATGCATGTAATCTGCATCCTTCTGACCCATGATGTGTTTCCTATGCATTTCTGCATTCAATTCCTTGCTTTCAGAATCACAAACATTGTCTGGTACTATGAGGGACAGAACAGCCTTCATCAACAACTCCCTTCAAGGCCCCAAAAACTTTATTGCCAGTGATGGTTCTGGCAAGGCCTATATCCAAATAGCAGGTGAAGGCACCAGGCTGACCATCAATGCTTTCCATATCGCATTAATCTCCAGTCATCTCCACTTAGCCTTCATAGATCTTGTCCATGCCAAACCTACCGAGAAGCCTGTGGGCCAGTGGCAGGCCAGTAGAATGTGCTGCAGCATAATTTGTCAGGCCAACCTTCACACTTTATTTTGGTAGTTCATGTACCATGTACATATGCTGCACAGACTACCCCTTCTATATGGGCATAAGCAATCTGACAAATGATACCTCTGTTTGTTACACAGACTATCACCCTGTATTTGAGTGTGTTGTATTTATTTTTATCCTGTATCACTGAGCGTTTTTGAGCATAGTAGTCAGTTCTACCCTCTTGTCGTCTCCTAAATTTCACTTGGTATCTCTTAAATAGGCCTTATTCTTAACAACTTTAACAAACTCCATTCTGCAGAACAAAGACCCTCATCCACGGTTTAACACAGACCTGCAGGCCCAGCAATGCCGGGCAGAGAAAAAGCACAGGTATTTTTCGAAATACTTAATATCTGTTGCATTAATGTAATCCTTAGAATAACTTAAGGAGAATATTATTATTCTCAACTGCCCATATCCTCAACTGCCCATTTTACAGTTGAGGAAAATGAGGCATAGAGAGGTTAATTGCCCAGGATCACTCAGCCAGTAAAGTGTCAAATGTGGGAATCACGTTCTGGCAGTATGGCTCTCAAGCCTGTGCTTTAAAACATGTTTCCACAATGCTCATTAAAAGTTCGAAAAGTTAAGTTCCAGTGCATTTATTGTTATCTAGAGGAAGCTGAGAGGAAGCTATCTTCTTTCATTCTCCCTTTGTATCAGTCACATTTTAATTTGAGAACAGTCTAAGATAGGTGGGAAAGTCATATTGCCCGGTGGGTGGTCAGGACGGAAATACTGAAATGTTGAAATGTAAACAAATGATTAAAGTTTGAAAAAAAAAAAGATTTGTAACATGTCGAAAAGTAAAGCTTGGGACTGGTGTTACAAACAATAGTCAAGTGAAGGATCACTGAATAGAAAATGGCAATGAGATGTTCTCAACTTGAAGAGGGAATAAAAAGCAAATAGTATAGCTTTTTAAACTGCAGCAGGAGCGTTTTCAATGAGCTATGATCACTGTTTCTCCTTCCTGAGAAGAAAGGAGAGAGTGAAGAGGCAGATAGGGTTTTATTTCAGCATATTCCCCTGAACCAAGTACATCTAAGTTTTCAAATGAGATTAAATTATCTGGGGAAATACATTCTTGATACCACCTGGACATCTCAGAGTCACAGCATATTTTTTCAGAACAATATGACCTTTCTAATTCTGATACCTCAGTTAATAATATATTCCCTTAGCAACAGTGAGATTTGGCAGGTATCTATAGACTGGAGAAATAAAGACAGAACTTTTATACTCTATACTTTTTCCTCACTTAATCTTATGTGTGGAGAATACGAAAAATGATGCATTAATAATGAATTAGGGTGTAAAATAAATTCCACTCTTGGAAACACTTAAGTAACAAATGCTAATATATTTTTACAAAGGAAGTCAAAAGTTTCTTTTAAAGGATCTCACATCTGATCAGATTTCTTTATGTAATTAAAAGAAATAGTCTCTCTGTTCCTATATGTCTTGTAAGCCAGGGACTTGGAAAGGCCCTGGGTAGAGAGCCCTTATGTTAACAGAAAAAGTTTAATCCTGGTAGTAAAACTAGAAGTCAGATACCCAGAGTCAGATTAGTGACAAGGGGTTCACAAGAGAGTGTCACAATCGTCCAAGGAAGGAGCTGGGGCCAGGATGTTAATGACTCAGCTTCTGAGTTTCCTGAGGACAAATGAGTGCTTGAGGAAATTTGGCACTCTTCTGACCTGGGCCAGTACATCCTACTGCACCCCTGACTGTATAAACTCAAGTCAGGGTGTGCTTTTGTGAAGGTCAGGAAGGTGCATAACTCACAACCCACTAGCTGATTCATGTCCCTTAACCAAATTAATGGAATGCTTGCTTCTACCACTAAACACATCTGAGTATCTCAGTTCTGCTGACATAATAATAACCCATGGGGTCTCAGGCTGCTATAATAGGTTATACATTTATGCATATACAATATTCCCTGCTCCTCAATGATTTATAAAAATATATGACGAAGAACATACTTTTTTGGCCATGATTATATGAGATCCATCCTCTTCATTTGCTCTTACATAAGAAATATTTCAGTGTAACCTCAAATTTTCTCAATTGTCAGGGAAATAATGTAAAATGAATACTTTCTACAATTGCCAGGGAATTATAAAGAATCATTATTTTGAAAGCTTACAGAGCCAAAGGAGACCAGTTTTATTTTTAATGAAATAAAAATTGTGGTCTAGAGCATTTGTGCTAAGATGAACAAAAGACTGATTTCCCATTAGAGTTGGTTAATTTTATGATTGAAATTGGGGTTGCAAATGTTCAATGTTTGACTTTGGTTTTGACTACTTGGACTTCCTGATGTTGTTCTGCATCAGCAGAGCAGGGAAGGGAGCTTTAGGCCCAGTCCCACCACCAGCAACAGGGGATCAGAGCCATGCTGGCTGGTTTGTGAATTACCACCTATCACAAAACCTAACATAAATGATAAGATCAAAACTATTTTACAATGGCCAAGAGCAAAAGGATGTAGCAAATTAAATTATGTCAGCTTCTTGTTGCTTTGAAATTCCTTTCATGTATTCTGAAAGATTTAGCTTTTTTAAAAAAACTTTCTGTGCTTAGTGCATGGTAGGTTAACATATAAGATCTACTTGTATCTTCCCTTCTTAGGTCCTGTAGAACACTATGTTGTTACTTTGCAAGAAAACGTAATATGATGGTCATTACTCCAAAATGAGTACTCATGTCGCTAATATGAAATTTATACCTCTTTCTGCCTACACAATAACTTTCTATCCATGTACCGATAACTGTATGACTTTGGCAATATAAGCAGCTATGACCAAGTTAGTGCATGTACGAGTAATGAAATCTACATTTGGTATTGCTGCATAGTGATCATAATAAGCCATTGATGAAAAGGCATATCTCAGTGTCACAGATTTTTTTTTTTTTTTTTTTTTTTTTTTTTGAGATGGAGTCTTGCTCTGTTCCCAGGTTGGAGTACAGTGACTCACTGCAACCTTCGCCTTCCAGTTTCAAGTGATTCTCATGCTTCAGCCTCCCCAGTAGGTAGGATTACAGGCACACGCCACCACACCCAGCTAATGTGTGTGTGTGTGTGTGTGTGTGTGTGTGTGTGTGTGTGTGTATATATTTTTTTTTTTTTTTAGTAGAGACAGGATTTTACCATGTTGGCCAGGCTGGTCTCGAACTCCTGACCTTAAGTGATCTGCCTGCCTCAGCCTCCCAAAGTGTTGGGATTACAGGTGCAAGCCACCATGCCCAGCTATAGGTGTTAAAGTAAGAAACTGTGCATCTTAGAATTTGTAAAACGCTATTGTGTTCTTGATATTTCTTTTATGTAGGAAGATCTAGGTTGAAATAAGAGCTTAGAGTATTCCTTTAACCAAGGAAAACCTAGAGATGAGGGAGTATAAGCTCCATGAGTTGAGAAAGACCCATAGTTATGCATATTTTGTCTACACTGAGCGTCAGAAGAATGTTGGGATTGTAATTCAGTTCCCATCCCTTCCAACTCAGACTCAACAATTTATTCAGCCAGTTTGAGAGAAAGCTCTAATACTAGGTGAGTATGGGGAAGTCATTCTGAATTGTTTAGTTCAGTATCTCCATCTGTAAAATGAGGCTATTATTTTACATGCTCTGGGGCTGTTGGAGGCCAAATATGGTTTGAGGTAGGGCCACACTGTACTTTTGAAGTTGCAACATCTCGTTACAAATAGAACACATTATTAGTCTCCTCTTGGGCAGCCAGCTGCTCCTCTTCCCAAATCCAGCTTAATTAATCATTTCTAATTCCTATAATTGAAATAACAATTGGATTTTTTTCATTGAAGAGTCTCAAATTTTGTTTCCAGTCCATATCTCCAGGCTGAGGTTCTATACAAGTAAATTTCCAACTGGGAGTAAATGACCTTCCCCTTATGTATCTATCAGGGGTATGACACATGTTTGTTTAATAAATCCTCCTTTCGCATGGTATTTATATGTGTTTACCTTTTCACCATTGGATGTATTTTGTAAAATTTCTTATTTGAGGGATGCATTTCCAATCATCTCATGAGAGGGAGTGTCTTATTTCTTTGTTGGGTAGAGACACACACTGAGAGCGAGTGGCTGTCACCAAACAGTATACATGTGAAAAGATGATTTATTTCTGAATCACTGCAAAAGATCCTTTGGGGTTACTGTTAATCTCAATAAGATTAATGGAATCAGAAGCCATATGCTGGTCACCATGGTTACTCTGCAAATGGCAGTTAACTCAGACCTTACCAGTACCAGATCACAGTTACTAAAAAGCCTGTTATTTACTTGCCATTTAGCTAAAAAAAACAAAACAAATACCTCAAGCTTTCTCTCAACATTTATGTATAAACTTAAAAGAGAAAGAGAGGAGGAAAGCATAATTTATCCCCATTTCAGTTCTTATCAAATGTTAAAGTGGAGTCTCAAAAAAGCTGGGATGAGACATCAAGATAAAAGAGCTTTTGATATTTTATAATGTTTCCCACATAAACAACTGAACTCTAAACAGAATCAAATAATTTCAGTTTGAAGAGCTATAAACAAGTGAACAAACCACATTTCTACAATATTTCTAGTATTCCTTCTCTCCTGTTCTGGGTGTGTAAGTAATCGCCTGTGAGTTCAGCCTCTTCTCATGGAGAATGACAGACTTTAGCTTAATCACAATGTTCTGAAAAACAGTCCAAAAAATGCACCTCAGTGGCCCACAAAAACAATTGTCAATTAGGGTCTGATTTGGGATGCATGTGGGAATACGAGATATCAGAGAGAATATGACTCACTCTTCCTCACCCAGGGAAGATTGAACAGATCTTAATAGCAGGCCCTTCCTAATTCTGGAAGCCCATATTGCTCTACTGCATCCATTTCCCTTATTCTTTTTAATATTTAGGAGCTTTGGCTTTTTAGTATCACACCCTACTTCAAGTTTGTAAAGAAACTTCCCAACCTGCTTTTGCTCATCACATACAATTGGTCCTTTTGTTATTTTTTTTCACTTAATTTAATCATTATTTATTCAATTTTTCTCAATCTTCAGAGAGCTTTTAAAAATTAGCCCAATTCAGAAACATTAATTTAGAACCTCTAGAGTCTTCATCAGAGGTATTAAAAAGAAATCTCAGGTGATTTGTATATGCTATCAGGGCTGAGTATTACTGTGATGAATCCCTTCAAATTCTTTTCTTTCTAGTTTTTAAATAATCTATTTCTTTATTTCCTAGCTAACCCCATAAAGTACTTGCAGGTGGTTTACAAAGATATATACAAAATAAAAAAATTTAATGAGAGTAATACTAAGAAACCAGAAATAGGAACATAATAAAGTCTGATTAGTTACACATGCTATAAATACTAATAGGTAGTTTTAGGAAGTTGAGGGGGTAGGCCTTTTATATGTATATTAACTCATTTATAAATAAAACATTAAGAAAGGAAAAATTTTAAAAGATATCCTTAAAAATGCTCTTTAATATTTGATATAATCTTTCATTATTTAGAAGAATAGGTTCATATTTTTTGGCACAATTGCTACATTCTTATTACAAATTGCAACAATAGTGAAAAGCTAAAGGAAAAATGATCCGAAATCTCACTATCTCCACATCTCCACTATTAACATTTTGGTGAAATTCCAGTAGTAGGTTGTATTACAGTTCTTACTTAGTCATTATTTCCTTCCCTGTAGGTATACTATATTTCCTTGCCCTTCTAACTTTGGGTCTGGCCAATGGAATATAAGATTTGACCTGTGCCACTGTGACTAACAGACATCAGAGGCAAGGTGAGCTTCCATCAGCCCTCTTGGGTTCTTATTCTTTATCTTGGGAAGAGCCCATCTTAGAAAGGGGTTGTTCTGTCAGTTTATCCCAGAAATGAGATGCCCCAAGGATCCCAGCTGAGTTCTGCAGACACCAACAAAAGTCAGTCAAATCTAGAAAAGCCCAGTTTAACACAGCACCCTTCATATGGCCTTGGCTTACCTTTCTAGCTTCTAGCTTCAACTTTCTAGCTTCTAGTTTCATCTCTTGCTGCCCTCCCTCTTCCCTCCAATTCTGATATGGGCTTTTTAATTTCTTTGATTTTCCCATACATGCTATATTTTCAGCAAGTTAGGCCTGTGACTATAGGTGGTTTCAGGTTTTGTGAGGTCTAAAATTCATAATAATTTGAGGGCCCAATTTAAGAAAAATGCAAATTACAAATACATAATTAAGTATAGGATATTTTGTACCAGACACTATCTATATCCCCCAGGCCTTACCACTTCTGTGCTTGTTGGATGACTTCTAACTGTTAGTATTTGCATCTCTTTGCTTTACAGTTTTCACCAAAGCAATGGAAGGTCACTCCGCCCATCAGGGAAGGTAAAATATAAAAGGAAAATAACACACTCAGGGGCAGACCTGAGCCAATGACTGACAGGAGTTGGAGTATAAATACCCCAGCTCCCTTTCTCCTCAGGTTGTTACCATACTGATTCTCAGAATTTTTAAGAAAGATTGAGCTCTGGTTATGCATAATGGTAGCTGGCTTGAACACACACCTTTTATTGGCAGTCTTCCCTCTCACAGCCCACTTACCCTCCTGCTATGGGTATTTCTTGCATGTCCCACATAAACTACTTGTGTGCAAACTCCTGTCTCAGAGCCTGCTCTGGGGGAATTACTAAGACACTAAGAGGGGATTTGTCTTAGTAAGGGGCCCAAAGTTTAGCTGTGTTCTGGAGCTGGCAGTATGGCTGAAAAGCACTGATTATGAAATAATTTCATCCTTTTTTCAAAGAGCCAGTTTATGGGTATACCACTAAACTTAAGCTTCATTAGTTTTGCAAGAAATCACCTGTAGCCATCACATGTACCATCTGTCTAAAACACATTTATGGCTTCTGTGTCAGGCCCTCTCAGTCTCTTCCATCTTCCTCTGGGTTAGCTGCCACTCATGCGGGCCCACTTATGCCTTGTACGTCACTCAGTATAACTTTTTCACTTATTCACATCCCCCCTTGACTATAGGTACCATGAGGACAGAGACCTCAACTGTGCGTTCATCATTTAGTCTCCAGCATTCAGCAAAATACATGGCACATAGAAGGTACTCAAACAGTAATGCAGAATTAGAGATTGAATAACGAGTGAATGATAGACTGAATATGGCAAAAATGCCTGACTCAGAATATAAACACAAAATAAAAGAAGAATTACCATCTTATATAATGCCAGTGCCCCAATGCATCCCTTTTAGGATGTGTTGCTGGCAGCTTCTTCCACAGAACCTTTTATACCCTGACATTGTCCACAGTAAGGGAAGGCAACTCTTCACCCCATCACAGTCTGCAAAGGACATCTGCATGACTGGCTATTCATCCCAGTCTGGAGAAGTCACCTTTTCCTTTCTGATCTAGCACCAATAGTTAGGATGAGGATACCTTAGGAGTGACTTAGTACCTTGACATTGTGGAAGAGCTGCTTTGGAAGGGCCCCAGTCCATCACCTTCATTTTGGAGATGACAAAGCTGAAACTCCAAATGTGAGTGACTGAGATGGCTCAACCACTTAGTGGCCAGTGTGGGTCTATATCCCAGGGCTCCTGTGAATGCTCATCCTCAATGTGCTGTCTGCTTGCACAAGAGGGAAAGTGCCTACATTGTGTTGAATGTGGAACTTGGTAAGAAATTCATATGTTTGATTATCTTTTAAAGTAGAAAATAATATATCTCTTGGGGAAACAAAAAATGCTTGAATCTGCATAGATCTAGGAGTGTCAATTCAGCTGCATGTGGAAGCAAGCAGAACTGGATGTTCTGGAAGGAGCTGTTTGATCCAACTCTCCGTGGTAAGTCTGTTGCAGAGAGCCAGTACTGAAAACGTATTTCGAGAGCTCAAGAAGCAGTGTTCTTGATCCACCTAGTCCTGAAACTACCTTGCACCACATCCTATTCTCCCTTATTAGTCTAAATCTTAACTTAGACCTATTTCCATTACGCCCGTCTTATAACTTCTGATCTCCTAATTTTATAAAATGTCAAATTCTATTTTTTAAACCATATGTGTGGTAGAAACAACTGGACATTCCTTTTCTTTTTTGCAAGAAAAAAACAATAACTAGATGAAGCAAGTGTCAGGCCTCTGAGCCCAAGCCAAGCCATCGCATCCCCTGTGACTTGCACTTATACGCCCAGATGGCCTGAAGTAACTGAAGAATTACAAAAGAAGTGCAAACGCCCTGCCTCGCCTTAGCTGATGACATTCCACCACAAAAGAAGTGAAAATGGCCAGTCCTTGCCTTAAGCGATGACATTATCTTGTGAAATTCCTTTTCCTGGCTCATCCTGGCTCAAAAAGCTCCCCCACTGAGCACCTTGTAACCCCTACTCCTGCCCGCCAGAGAACAACCCCCCTTTGACTGTAATTTTCCTTTTCCTACCCAAATCCTATAAAATGGACCCACCCTTATCTCCCTTCGCTGACTCTCTTTTTGGACTCAGCCCGCCTGCACCCAGGTGAAATAAACAGCCGTGTTGCTCACACAAAGCCTGTTTGGTGGTCTCTTCACACAGACGCGCATGACAGCAAGGATCACCCTTCTGGACAACAAAGGGAGAGGAATGAAAGTCTGACCTGGGAAAAGGTAAGACGTTCCTCAGCTCAAGGATGCCTGGGTGATGCTTTCACAGGGCAAGTCCAAAGTCATGTTGTTAGAAATAAGTATCCTTTTCTCAAATTAGACAAGATTTATATTGTCCTGGGGGAATTAGTGATCTTTGGCAAGATATGCTTCCTTCTTAGGTTAATGGTAAGGCAATCAGGCTTGCTGAAGGGGAAGCGAAACTTAGAATCCAGTACCTACTTGCCCTCACTTAGGAACCAGAACCTTCTCCTCCTACTTTGTAGTCCTTGTGGGTGAGAAGAGACGCTTCACACATATTCAGCCAAAGCCTGAACATCGAGGTTTGTGAGATATTAAGACAGGACCAAGGAGGAAGAAACTTCTTTCTTCCAAGGAGAAGGAGAGGGACTATGAGTGTGGATTTTGTGGAACTTTGAGATGAAATCTTCAGGAAAAGGAGAAGGTATTAAGAGAAGAAGAGAACCAAAGGAGAAAACTCGCTCAGGCCTTTTGAAGCCCAGGACTGTGAAGCCTCTTTTCTAGGCAGGGAACTGGATATAGTGATACCTTCTCTTCCTCCAACACTAAACTCTTTTGAGATCTCACTGTCAGGAAAGATTGTGAAAGACTTCAAAGTGGGCAGAAAAGGTGACTGGGGGCCCTGTTCAGCACACCTTTCCAGGTTATCTCTGCTTTTCATCATCTTTGAGCTATTTTATAGCTCTGTAGATGGTAGAAAACGAATAATAATACAAGTTCTTGCAAATAGAAAGAAATGCCAATAAATTGTGTTTGGCGGAATGCATCTGATTCTCGCTCCATGGGTATTAACCCATTTTGTAACTTGTTTCTGCATTCCTGATTGCCTGTGTGTGTGCATTCACTGAATATCCCCTTGAGCCTATGCAACATCTTACTGGTCCCGTCTTTAAGTCCAGAGTTAAATAATATCTTTTACATGTGTTTATTTTACATTTGGATAAAAGCTGTGGTTCTATCATATATATATGTGTGTGTGTGTATATATACACACACATACATATATATATTTAAATTAACCATAACAACTTAACAATACAATTGATAAGGAAGGCATGTGCTTGGAATGACTAGGCAACATGTCCATGAGAAAGGATGGTAAGCACTGTGACCACAGCAGATACCCAACCTGCAGCATGCATAAAGACCCACTGGGGAGCAGCAGTGAGAAACACTCCTGGCATGAAAGGCAGACTGGAGGCCTTAAATATCCTGTTAAGTTAGCAAGGAACACCTTCTGAGATGAGGAAGATCCCTGACTTGCTAACCCACATATGCAATATTGGTCACTCTAGTGGGAGTCAGTGTGGTGCAATAATCATAAATATATAATGATTATATGTATAATATGTAAATTCAGACATATAACAATAAAGAATTAGTAATATAACAGTGGCTTCATTTATTAAACCCTTACTTTGTGCCAGGCCCTATGCTAAGTGCTTTACCTTTATTATTTCATTTAATTCTTACAACAACCCTTTAAAATAGGAACCATTGTTTTCCCCATTTTGCAGCTGAAGAAAGTGCAAAATAAAGACTTATAAGGGTAAGTTAGCCGACACTCAGATAACATATAACAGAACTGGAATACAAACCTTTCCAATGGAGTAGGAGCTCAAAGTCCTGGGTTCCAGTTTTTGTACCTAATTAGGAAAACCAAGACTATTTTCTCAGCTTTTCTGAACTTCTGCTTCTTCTTCTATGAGAGGCAAGAATGAAACCTACACATTTTCCTGCCAAAATTTCTTGAGGATCAAATGAAAAATGTTCATGGAAGAGTTTTCAAAACCACAGAGCCACTATATGACTGGAAGGTATCAATACTACTGGTAAGCTGATATTATTAATTATTTACATGGTATTGATATATTATCTCAAAACCACTCTGTAAACAACACTCACTGTGATTTTCCTTGCTGTTTTGAAACCTTTAATTAGAAAAGGTTAAAGTGGAAAACAAAAGCAAAATACTGTCCGATTCTATTTCCCTTCAACAAATGCATTGTCAGGCATGAAGAAAGATATGGTCTCTGCTCTCAGGGAGCTTGCAGTCTAGCTCCACACCAAGATCTTGCAGATATACTTAAATCAGCAAGTGTTTGTTAAACAACCATGCACAAGACACTGGTGTCTACACCATATGGTGTTGCTTTTCAACTTTAGCAGGCATTAGAATCACCTGGAAAGTTTGCTAAAACCCACTCCTGCGCTCCACCCCTAGATCGTTTAATTCAGGAGGTCTGGGGTGGGGTCTGAGATCCTGCTTTCCCAGCAAGCACCAGGAATGGGAGGGGGAGGAATGAGGAACAGGGACTGGGCCTCTGGGAAGTGGAGAGGTGGGAGTTTAGGCTTGTACAACTCTTTCTGCCCCCTTTTATGACCCTGGGTTGTGTCCTTTGTGATCTGCCCCCCCTGCCCCCACCAGCCCCCATCTCTTTCTTTTTTCCTGAACACACAGTCACATCCAGGTTCTGTGACAGGCAGGTTTTTCTTTTTTCTTACTTGCCACACCAACATGGCACAAGTATACATATGTAACAAACCTGCACGTTATGCACATGTACCCTAGAACTTAAAGTATAATAATAATAAATAAAATAAAATAAAATAAAATAAATCTCACCATCTTCAAATGTTTAAATTATAAAATATATTAATTACCTATAAAACCTTAAAAAAAAAAAAAAAAAGAAAGATGAAAGGTGAGTAATGCATTTTCTTTATGACTCCCTTACTGTTTGTTGATGATGTTGGGCTCAGAAAGTCAGTAGCTTTCAAGCATTAAAAAAAATAATGGGTCTTTAAATATTCATAAGTGAGCTTGAACCTCCATGTCAGGAAAATGCCTGGACTGAAGCAGAGGACCATGGGTACTTGAATGGGGCTGGGGTCTCTGGGTGAAGAGCTGGGGGCCTTTCAAAAGGGCTGAGGGGTGAAGGCTGGTCGGGGGGCACCATGCTTGGTAATGGCAGTGGGAACCTGTGGTGCAGTGGAGGGAGGGAGGGTCTGCGCATTGGTCCTGGGGCCTGCATCAGTGCTTCAGCTTTCTGACTTTAGCTCTGACCGTCCTGGGGTAAAGTGAGAGAAACGGGGTGGGATGTAGGTAAGGGGCCTCCCAGCCAGCTCTGTATCTTGGGGAAAGGGGAGGGGAGAAAGGAGTAAAGGAAAATGATATGCAGGAAGGCAAGGAAAGATTATCCTCAGGGCCCAGTAATGGACTTCATTGAGGACTGTTGTCCCTTTCCTAGGCCTTGGGTTTTGGTAAAACAGATTTGGAAGAGCCAGAACTGTCTGTTTTCTTTCAACACTACATTTGCCTTTGTGACCCCTCTCATTAAATGTTTCCAAAGCATTTTTTTATTGATTGTCATAAAAATCACTATAAAATCCTCTCTCTCTCTCTCTCTCTCTCACACACACACACACACATACACACACACACACTCACTAACCTTTAAAATGACATTGTTTTTCAAATGAGCCAGAGCAAAGAGGTTTTGTCATTGTAGAGAACTCTGGCCTCAGGAAACCAAGAAATGAGAAAAGGCCAAGCTCCACAGTTGCCATTTGCCCTTGGTTGTAGAGAGTAATTGCTCTTCAGTCTTTCACAGCTCACATCAAATAATGCATCCTGTAATGGGTTCAGCTGCAGGCTGTGCATCCAAACCATAGCACTTTTGCTTATATATTTTATCACAATGGAGAAGTGGTTCATTAAACCCTATGCTCAGTTCAGAGGCTCAAAGTAAGTCCTGGTCTTACTGTGCCTCGGTATGGTTAGAATGATCCATGTTCACACCACATTCCTTGAAGGCTGACAAGGCCATGGTTGCGTCGTTTTGGTGGGAGCAAATTTCAGAAGTGCACCATTAAAATAAGTGAATAAGGGGCTGGGCATGGTGGCTCACGCCTGTAGTCCCAGCACTTTGGGAGGCCGAGGTGGGCAGATCACTTGAGGTCAGGAGTTCGAGACCAGCCTGGCCAACATGGCGAAACCCTGTCTCTACTAAAAATACAAAAAATAGCTGGGCATGGTGGTGCATGCCTGTAGTCCCAGTTACTGGGGAAGCTGAGGCAGGAGAATTGCTTGAACCCCAGAGGTGGAGGTTACAGTGAGTGGAGATCACGCCACTATACTCCAGCCTAGGTGACAGAGCAAGACTCCTTCTCAAAAAAAAAAAAAAAAAAAGTAAAGAAGTCAAGCTACAACTGATGCCTAAGAGCAATACATGAAGTAAAAGCTGTAAAAAGATGTATCTCATGCATATATTACCATCCATTCTTGAAGTATACAGGTATCCTTCTGTTACTGCTTTAGAAGAAACTGTCCAATATTACTGGGCTTGAGAAGAACATATTAACTAGTAATGATCATATGTCAAAACAAAATAAAAACAAAGTAACTTCTAAGGAAGCACACACACACAGAGAAAGAAAGAGAGAGAAAGAGAGAGAGAGCAAGCACATAGAGTACTTTTGTACCACTAGAAGCATTTTTGTCTCTTGACCACTGTTTTCAAGGTATGCTTGTCATTTGTTTGCTCTTGAATATGTTTTTCGCCCTCCCTGTGCTGTGTCCTGTATGGTAAGAGGCTGACCGTTGCAGTCTGTGTTTTCCTGGCTGTCTTGCCAGTTGGTTTCTGATGGGAGACACTGGCAGGAGACTGGACAGAAGGAGGAGGGGTGAAGCTGAGTGTTTCTCCCTGGCTTTCAGCAGCTTCTCTAGGAGGGGCAACAGCTCTATTGTTCCACTTCTGCTGGGTGGCTGCCCCAGCCTGTGGGCTCAAGGAACACCACAAACATCTGGGCTACTTTATTGCTCCAACTGTTCTGCAAGCTTCATCTGCCACAACAACGTGAAATGGAAAAACAGTAAATAATAAAGTTAATGTAACTATCAGCTTTCCTAGCTGTCTACTAGGTTGCAGTATGTCTTAGCACAGGCTACTATAATAAAACACCATAGACTGGGTGGCTTAAGCAACAGACATTTATTTCTCTCAGTTTGGAGTTTGGGATTTCCAAGATCAGGGTAAGGCTGATTCAGTTCCTGGTGAGGGACCTCTCTCTGGTGCAGAGAGATTTCTCTTGTGTCTCTTCCTATAAGGGCACTAATCCCACAGTGGTGTGTGTGTGTGTGTGTGTGTGTGTGTGGTGGGGGCACCCACATGACCTGGTTTAAAACTAATTACCTCTCAGAGGCTTGACCTCCAAATACCATCACCCTGGGGACTGGGGCTTCAACGTATGCACTTGATGGGTGGGGACACAAAAACCTGCATTCATTTTCAAGTTTCGGGTTCACTAAGAGGGAAATATGAATTTGGGGAGTTTCCTGTAGTGTCTGAAATTCTTCCACTGCTTTTCCTGCCTAGCACTAACTTTTAAAAAGATTCAATGGTCATATACTGTACATTTTTCAGTTTGTGTTTCTGCTAAAGTTTTTTGTTTTTTTTTTTTTCCCCCTGAGAAAAAGAGCTTTCAAAACCAGAAATCCTTTTTTCTTTCATCAAAAGTCTGCCTTCAAGGAGGCTTTAGGCACAAATTCTTCAGTGACATTTTGAAGTCAAAAGTACCTTTGCCAGAGACAGCCACAGTTCTCCAGGGGGTCCTTCTATTTTTATATGAGAAGAAACAATTTTTGGTCACAATTAAGTATTTCAAACTCAAAATAAGTATTTTACCCCAGAATTTAATATTCCTTTTCATTCATGCATAGTTTTTCAGCTACACTGAGTATTAGCATTCTCTGGGTATGTCACATGCTTGAATTTTGCTGGGCTTTTGCCCTTGCTGTGGCTTATGCTAGAATGTTATTTGGTAGAGAAGCTAGTGACATTATCATCTTATGTTAATGCAAATGCACTGAAGATAAAGAAAGCCATGGCTACCAAATTTGGTACATGAAATTGGAGTTATATGTTTGCTCTACAAATAGGATTTTTATGAACCTCACTTTTGAAATGCTAAGTCAAGAGAGTAGAAGAGTTATGTTGCTGATATTAAAAGCTGTAACAAATTCCATGGTTATGGCTAGACATGTTATTAAATACCATAATATTCCAAATAAAAGCAGACCATGGTGAACAAATAAGAAAGAGCATCCACCATGTAGCAGAAAATAATTCAGTCGGCACAAAGCTTTTCAAAGTGGTTAGATTTAAGTTTAAATCAAATACAAATGAGATATGATAATATCCCTTCTAAGTAATTCTATTATTCACCTGATTATACATTTCTCAATTGTGTTAGAAGTCAAAGAAATTGGAAATTGAAAAGAATTCTTGGGCCACTTAATTTAGCTACCTGCCTGCATAAGATTTGCCCAATGGGTTTACTTACCAGATCAACCTAAAATAATAAGGCTGGGGGATACTTCAATAATCTGATTTAAAATGTTATTTTTATTTCCTGAAACAGATATCCAATTTTCTTGTCTTTAATTTTATCTCTGAGCAGTACCTTTTCTCATTTGGAGTCAGGAAAGAATATTTATTCTTTCTGCAGCTTTTCTCTGTGTACTGTGTCAAATTCTCCAGAAATGCTGTATCATGTTTTGTCATTTCACAATTCATTTGTTTTGCGTGTAACCAACTAAAGTTATTTCAAATATCTCAGTAAACACTACAGTTTTAGAATTTTGAATACATTGGTTTTGCTGAACAGAGTCTGTATTTTTCTACATTTACTATTATTTATTTCTTCTTTTTTTTTTTTTCATTTTACTGGAGAGTATTCACTGTGCTATGGACTGAATTTTGTATCTTCCCCCAAATTCATATGTTGAAGCCCTAATAATACCCAATGTGATGGTATATGGAGGTCAAGCCTCTGGGATGTAATTAGATTTAGACAATGTCATATATGTTGCCCCCCACCACCATCGTAGTTTTAGTGCCTTTATAAGAAGAGGCATAAATCTCCCACTGTCTCTCTACCACGTGAGAATGCAAGAAGGCCTTTCTCTGCAAACCAGGAAGATAGCGCTCGCCAGGAACTCACGCAGCAGGCACCTTGATCTTGGACTTCCCAGACTCCAAACTGAGAGAAATAAATGTCTGTTGCTTAAGCCACCCAGTCTATGGTATTTTGTTACAGCAGCCTGAGATGACTAAGACATACTGCATAGTAGCTGCAACTTAGTATGCAGCTTTCGGTGTTCTCAGAGCTCACAACATATATCCATTTAGCTGAAATTAATCTTTCTAAAGTTGACACATTATGATGGGAAAAACTCTAGCTATATTAACTCTCTAGGCAGAGACAGATCACCTGCAGTCAGAAAGGTCTTGCTTCCCATCTGCAAAGACCATCCAGGCCATGATGTCCTTTTGTCTGACATGCTGCCTGCTGCTTTAAAAAGCAAATCACCCCAGAGAAAGCAAGAAGCAGCAAATGTCTAATGGATTCACATGAGATACAGATTAAAGCAACCCTTTCTTAAGGAAGAATGGCTACTAAAAGTCAAATATTTATTATTTTTATTTTCCCATTCTACAGAAGCAAAGAGATGATGATATTACTCAAGCCATTCTGGTTGCTTAGAAAATACCACTATTCAAATCTTGCTAAGTCACCAACACATTTCCAATTCCTCCTCCCTGTTAGTACCTCTGCATTCCACCACCAACCTTCCTTGGACACTGTCATTTGGGATGGATTTGTTTCTGCTCAGTGAGGTCCATTGTGATGAAAGCTGTCTGGTTTATTTGAGTGGGTATAGGCTAAATGTACCAGTATTGATTTTGGCCACATTCTTGTGTTTGAAAAACTCAAGCAATGGGTTTCCATCTGATGATTCTAACACAGTAGTTCTTGAGTGGGGGTGATTTTGTTCCCCAGTGACATCTGGGGAACAAAACTGTCTGGAAACAGTTTTGGTTGTGATGACTGAGGGAAGGAGAGGCTATTGGCATGTCATAGATAGAGGCCAGAGATGCTATTAAATATCATTCTGTGCACAGGACATCTGTCTTTCTTTCCCAACAAATGTCCATAGTGTCACAGTTAAGAAACTCAGTTCTAACAGAACCAAGGTTTTTCTTTTCTTAGATAATCATGTATCCAGGGAGCTGTGGTTCACCTTGGTATGAAGTAGTACAGTTTAATGAGCACTGTTTAATACTAAATGCATCCAAGAAAATCAGATTTTTATTCAATTTCTTCTTCCTCCTCTCACCCTAAAATTGATGCATTAGTTGCCTGAGTTTCTTCTTCCTCATTAGAATAACAATAGCTACCATTTATTCAGCAGCACTTACTATGTACTAGGAACTTTTCTAAGAATTTTACATATTTGGTTTCAATGAGACATATTTGGTCTCGACAATAGCCCTATGAGATGGGACTAATGTTATCATTATTTTACTGTTTAGTAAAATAAGGAACAAGAAGTTTAAACATCTTGTGTAAAATTGCAAGCCAGTGAATGGAAGTGTGGGGCACAAACCTAGGGAATCTGGTTCCAATGTCAGCATCCTTTACTTCTAGGCTAATGTTCAGTTCAGAGAATTAGATACTCCTCCTCTCTCTCTTTTATATATTTTTTCCACCTTCCTTTACAAAATTTCTATTGGCTACAAAGAATCTGTCTACCATCAGAATGCTTAAAGGAACAGGAAAAAAAAAAGAAGGGTGCTAGATAACCCATTTACTAGAAATTAAAATATTTGTAAGTTAGAAACCTGGTGATGTATACAGACTTCATATATATACTCCCTGCCCCACACCCCCTCCTTCCCATACTTTCTCATGGTGGAGTCAGTTTTCAGGGTGATATACTTTGTAGCACACCACTTATACCTCCTCACTTTTGCCAACTCAGGCTGAACACTCACACCATCTTCCTAGAAATATTTCATGCTACTCCTCTGTTCTCTCTCTTAATCACTCTTCCTCATACAATCCCAGCTCATCATCTGGGCACATTTTTCTATGTTCTCTGCCTTGAATACTATCTCTTTCTTTCCTTTTCTTTCCTATCTTTTTTTTTTTTTTTTTTGAGATGGAGTCTTGCTTTGTCACCCAGGCTGGAGTGGAGTGCAGTGGCGTGATCTCGGCTCACTGCAACCTCTGCCTCCTGGGTTCAAGAGATTCTCATGCTTCAGCCCCCTGTGTAGCTGGGGTCATAGGCACGCACCACCACACCTGGCTAGTTTTTGTATTTTTAGTAGAGATGAGGTTTCATCACATTGGCCAGGCTGGTTCCTTCTTTTTTACAAATTCAAAATCTGTCCATCTTTCAACTTCCAGCTCAAGTTCCACCTTGTTCAAGTGCTGTTTCCCATCTTCTTGGCATCTCTGCTGCCCATTTGGCTCTTAATTCGAAAGAATATTATTTTGTATTACTATAAAAGCATTATATATGAGTATTTTTTAAATTTCTGAGTTATGGAGTTAGATTCTTCAAAATAGGGAGACTTGCTTGTGGTCTCTCAAGTATTTAACAGTGCCCAGTAAGTATTTAGTTTTTTTGTGTGTGGTTTTTTTTTTTTTGAGACGGAGTCTTGCTCTGTAGCCCGGGCTGGAGTGCAGTGGCCGGATCTCAGCTCACTGCAAGCTCCGCCTCCCGGGTTTACGCCATTCTCCTGCCTCAGCCTCCCGAGTAGCTGGGACTACAGGCGCCCGCCACCTCGCCCGGCTAGTTTTTTGTATTTTTAGTAGAGACGGGGTTTCACGGTGTTAGCCAGGATGGTCTCGATCTCCTGACCTCGTGATCCACCCGTCTCGGCCTCCCAAAGTGCTGGGATTACAGGCTTGAGCCACCGCGCCCGGCCAGTATTTAGTTTATAATTGAAAAAATGAATGAATGAATGAGTACAGTTTGGTGAAAATGAACCATTCTAGCTCTGAAATAAAATTTACATATCTGAATAAATTAAAGCTTAAATAAATTTAACAATACCTTTGCCTCTCCCCAGTTTTGATACTATTGCAATATCTAGTAGGTACAAACAACATGGAACTTTCAGTATAGGTCAACGGATGTTGTGTTAAAAAGAAAGGAAAGTGACCACACAAAAACATCATCTTTAGGCATTTATTAGCACAAAATATCGATTAAATTTATTTTTATTTTATTTTTTTCATAGAGGAGTCATGGTTCCTATGTGTGGGTATTCTTGTACCTTTTGCAAGAAAGGATGTTAGTTTCATGGTGTGTATGAACACTGCTCTGGAGAAAAGCTGCTGTCATTTTACTGATACATACAAACACACACACACATGCACACACACACACCCTACTGTGTACTGTGACTTCCTCTCCCTGGCATTCGGGCCAAACCAGCTTTATATTAACATTCTTTCCTAAACTTGCCTGTATTGTAAATAAGGTGCTAAAGATGTGTTAGTAATGGTGCTAAATAAGACAAAAACCTCTTTGGGTGAAAGAAAGCAACTGTGAACTTGTGATTTAATGCTCAGTCCTGAGTGGCTTGCTCATGTCCCTCCCCGGGTTGAGTGTGCTTGTGAAGGAAGAAATCTGAATGGAACAATTCATTGCTGAATGGAGCAATTTCTGGGGACTCTGCAAGATTAGAGGCCTGGGGGAGGCAATAGGAATGCAAAACACACAAAAAAGAAAACAGCCTGATTCTAAAACCTTATTAAAATCCATGGGGCTCCTGGCATTTGAATGTGGAGACAATCAAAAAATATAGCTGGTCATTGCCATAGGATAGCTGCTTATTGCCAGCTATCCTAGAAAGGAAAGGAAAAGAAAGTTGGTCATCTTAAGACATGCCACCAATAGTTTCTATTGAATAAATCTACCTACAGATAAAGGGATTTAGAGAAAGAATAATTAGCTAAAGATCCTGACAATTTTTAAGAATTTCTTTTTTTTTTTTTTTTTTTTTTGAGATGGAGTCTCGCACTGTCACCTGGGCTGGAGTGCAGTGGTGCGATCTAGGCTCACTGCAACCTCTGCCTCCCGGGTTCAAGCGACTGTCCTGCCTCAGCATCCCGAGTAGCAGGGACTACAGGCGCCCGCCACCACACCTAGCTAATTTTTTGTATTTTTAGTAGAGATGGGGTTTCACTATGTTGGCCAGGCTGGTCTTGAACTCCTGACCTTGTGATCTGCCAGCCTCAGCCTCCCAAAGTGCCGGGATTACAGGCGTGAGCCACTGTGCCCGGCCAAGAATTTCATATTTTTAAGAAGCCCAGAGAACAGACTGAGTTATTTTAAAGTCCCTTGTTCCAGATGCCTTTATCTTCCTGATCCCCTAGCTATCGTCTGCCAAGGATTGGTCCTTTTCAACCTGACTGCACAATCAATCACCCACCTCAGGCTGTGCAGCAGATATGACACTAACAAAGTCCCGGATGATTTGCAGAACAGGCTGTTCATGAGAAAAAGGACTGGCATAGAAAAATCGGAATTTATTTTTATTTTTACAGACATAGAGCTGATTTTGTAAGAAAATTAATTTATTTCTGATAGTGAGCAGTATAAGTAATTTGTAAGGTTGTTGAATACCTCAATGGAAGTCTAACTGATTCTCATATATCAAAAGCCACCTTTCACTTTTGACAGTCTCTGAAATAAAAATAAAAAAGCATTTGTAAGCCCATCAGTAAAAACCACAAACCTAAACTTTTAGCCTAGTGCAGCAACTCTATTTTACTTCATTAACAGCTTTTCCCAGAAATGGAGCTTGCCAGTTTAGTGCTTCTGACATCAGAAGCCCAGTTGAAAATAACATTAAGACTCAATAGAGAAAAGTTCAAGTCAGACAGTAGACTGCTATTTCTCTCTTCCAAACTAGTTTTCTTCTTCTTAGGGGCATGGTCACCAGCCAGACACCATTTTCCAGCCTCTACATAGCTCAATATGGCTATATGACTAAGTTCTGGTCAATGGAATGAGAGCAGAATAGATGGGTACTACCTTTGTCTTACTACCCTAAAAGGAAAGTGTTTGCCCTGGACTGCCTCTGTGCCCTACTTTTCATGCGTGTAGCTAAGGCTACAAGCCAGCTTTCACCATGCAGATGATGTTAATATCCTGGTGAAGACTTCAGTAGCAAGCTGGAAAGAACTTGTGTCCCTGAATGATCTTGTGGACCGTCTCCTAGCTTAGTCCAGTTGTGCTGTGAAGTGAAATGGAAGGCAATGTCGTGTGTCGTTTAGCCTTGTATTGTAGGGTCTTTTTATTATTGTAGCTTAGACTTTATATCATCTAATTCAGGATTCTTATATAAGCCTGTGTGAATTCAGTACATACCCTTGTGTGCACTCACCTATTGCTATATTTCACACCTAGAGCAATCTTCCGTACAGATTCTTAGCCCATCAAAAAAGGCTAGAAAATACTTTTTAGACCCATCTCTTAGTAGATGATGGAATCAAGCCATTAATTAAATACCTACTTCTAAGAACAGTTGCAACTTCTAATATATACCAGTCTAGTTATTATCATTCTTGTGTCAGCAGCCGTGGCCGTCAGGTGTGAGCTGACATTTCTTTCTGCAAACTCTGCATGTGAAGTTTCTGCATGATTTCTCTGTCCTTTGGGAGTGTGCACACAGAGTCACTGCACTATCAATGCATTTTCTCAGAAGCACAAATAATAAAGAACCCTGGCAGAGGGTCTTTGTCTTCCTTTGAACCTGGAATTAATGTGTGCTCGCCCATTAGCCAGCCAGGAATACCAGTTCCATTACAAATAATATAATAATAAGAAGCTCTCTAATTCATAATGAAGGTAAAGGGGGTTTGTGAGGATGGGTGAAAGTCAGATTGATTTAGTATAACGAAATGCAGTTTTCTGACTTTCAAATACAGTATTTTCTCACACTTTAGATTAAAAAAATCTTCTAAATGTGTATAATATTCTCTTAGTTATATCACTCTAATGATTCATTGAGAAAATATTTTGTCTAATGCTTTGCTCAGTAAGAACAATGTATGTCAGTGCTAAATATTCACACATTCATTTAGCACTGCAGTTTGGATGCTGGTTTTATGGAGAATGGAAAAGAATGCAGCTCCATGTTTTTGTTGTGGCAGGAAGTCAGTAACAGTTGCTAAAGGAGCCATAGCTAGAAAGCTGAAAGCTTGGAGGACATTCAACTTCTCAAGATTTACTTGAGGAGCAGATTCACTATATCCCTAGGCAGCCTTTGCTGGTTGCTGACAAAGTGGTCCTGGTATTACGAGTTGTTTACTTTGCACCATTTCAAGAGCTCCGCTTCGAGCAAAGCAATGAGGGTCTTATAATCTGCTGGCCTTATTACATCTCCAGAGAGTTGGCCTCTGGCCAGAAAATAGAAGATCCCGTTTCTGGGATTAAATTATAAATTTCAAATCTCATAATTTTCATACTTATCCATAACCATGGGTACGAGACGATGCCATGCTGTAGTCCAATGAGAAAGAACTTCAGGATTTTAAAATTTCAAAATCTGCATAGGAACCTAGTCTTTAGTGATTGGCTGGATATTAATTTTACCTTTGGCTCTGAGATGCCCCAGATGCTCATATGCTTCCGTTGGTTCTCATGTCATAAAGGTGCCATGTAGCCTAGCGCCTCATGCTTCACCCTACCACATGTCAGTAGCTTCATGGATTACACTGTGATGAAATACTGCATGTTGTCATTTCCTCATCCCATCATTCATTGTCTCATGCAAATAAGGCCTTGCTCAGGACTGTAGAGGTAATACTTGGAACCCTGCTTGAGACTTCTGGTCCTAACCTTGCTGCTTCTTATCTCAGTTGCTCAATTGCTTGTATCTTTGCTAGAGTCCAAGAAAGAGAAAGCACCACAGCTGGTAAGGAAGAGGTCTGGGGAGAAGAGAGGCACAGCCACATTCCTCATGAAGAGCATATTATTTCCAAGTCTGTTGGGGCGGGGGGGCTTTTGCAGCCCCATTGATATGCTGTTGTGTATCTTGACTCAGGAATGTACCCAAAGGCAAATGAGGGTATATGCTGCTGCATACACTGACTATGAGAAAAATGGTAATCATTCTAGGTGGGAAGAAGGTGACTCAGAATTGATGTGAGAAGTCCATATTTTCACTAAGAATGACTGGGGAAAGCCTAAGAAATCACTTGGTTGCATTTAGTTCCACATGGAAATGAAGTGATTCACCAATCGTCACTCTGAGCTACACTTGGTACCCGGGGGACCCTGACTCTGTCCAGTCTCCCACATTATTTTTTTCCTTTTCCTCAAGTTTGCCAAAGAATTCCATTGAGAAGAATGTCGACAGTCCCCCACAAAATGTGATTTTCCCTGCCCTTCACCCTCCACATGTGGCAGCTGACAGGCAACACAAGGCTATACCTGGATGCCCTGATGCGCGCGCCACAGGCAGAACAGAAACAGAGCGTTTCCATTATACTTACAGAGACAAAGGCACAGCAGGGATTTGCTTAAACATTAAAAAACACACATCTTCAGGGGTGGAGAAAATAAGCGCTTCCTAGTGGGAGGGAAGTACTAGCCTATAGAATTAATAGCTTAAAAACACTGATTAGAGTTTCCTGCTCTATAAAGAACAAAATTGCTAATGACACCTCTAGCCTACTGTGAGCTTTTGCCTCCTGCCTGCATAAATCACTTTCCAAAAAAAGATCTGGCTCCTGTCAGCAATTTATAAAATTCAAAAACTAAATGTAGGGTACAGAGGGTAAGAGAAGTGAGGCTGCTGCTCATAACCACCAAAGAATGAGTTTGCTTTATGACTAGTTATATTGACTGAAGACATTTAAATAAGAATCTGGCTCAAATGCCAAGGAACTGTATTATGTAGCAACATAAGGTGTTAAAATTTAAACTTCCAAATACTACTCACTGAGAAGTCCAGGCAGCTTAGTTTAAATTCATGGACATGGAGCAGGCATTACCTAAGATGGATACTGTAAGGTTATATGATTAATCACTTCATATATACCAAATAAAATAAATCATTATTTTCATAAATAGCTGATAATGTTGAAGAAAGGGAGTCAACTGGCTTGAAGAAATGCCCTTTTCCTCACTCTTTTTTTGTTCATGTGTTATCAGTGAAACTACAACTGTATATTATGTTGACTTCTATTAAAGCTATCTTAAAGTTGTCTTCTGTTATCTCCTAGGTTTTGTGTTCGGAGATGATGAAAAGTCAGGCTTCATTTAGATCCCAGCATGCTACAAGCGTTTACATTAGGCCTCAATGATTGACATGGAATGAATTCAGTAATATTCATATAAGAGGGAAGTGCCTTTCTCCTTCCCAGAGTGAGGAGACTGAGAGTATGGGGGTGTGGAGGGGAGCACAGCACACCTGCAAACCAAACCCAAGTCCTTGTTTGTTTCAGTCATGAGGGACTTAGGGAAATGAGTGACATACATTTTAAAGACCATTTCACGTTGATTATGTTCACACTGATTATTCTAAGGCCAAAATGTATTGAAGGGGTTAGTAGAGTCAGAAACACCTGGACTTGAACATCAGCTCTAGCATGTACTAGCTGGCACACCTCAAGCTTGGTTTACATTTTGAAAAAGTAGAATCAATAATACTGCCCTTTCTTTCCCAACTCTTTATTAAAAAAAAAAAAAATTAAAGCCTGTAGACAAGTAGAAGTTGCCATACATCTAGTTTTCACTTCAGTTCCTCAGTTGTTGGCATTTTGCCACATTTGCTTTGTCTCTTTTCATATAACACTTCGCAGTGGTTGTTGATCTATTTGAAAGTAAGTTGCAGACTTGATGACCATTAAACACTTCACAAATATCTCCTAAGAACAGAAAACCGTCTCCTCCCTAAATACAGTTGTGCTCAATCAACCAGGAAACTCTGACTCTGAATACCGTAACATGAATATGTACTCCATATTCGAATTTCCCCAATTATCTCAGTAATGTCTTCATACCTAACGTTTCTTTTCCCCCGCCCAGGATCCAGTTAAGGATCCACATTACATTTAGCTAGTGTCTCTGCAGTGTGTTTCAGTTTAGACTCCTCCCTAACTTTTTCATTTTTTATGATGTTAATATTTTTGAATAGTCCAAGCTAGTTGTGGCCAGTTGTAGAATGTCCCCAAATCTGAATATGTCTGTTTCCTCATAACTGGATTCAGGTTAAACAATTCAATAAGAATACTACAGGTTTAGTGTACCGTATCTAAAATGCTGGGGAACAGAAGTGTTCATGATTTCAAATGTTTTTTTCAGATTTTGAAATATTTGCATAAATATAATGAGTTGCTTTCAGGATGGGACCCAAGTGTAAACATGAAATTCATACACACCTTATACACATAGCCTGAAGGTAATTTTATACAATATTTTAAATAATTTTTGTTCATGAAACAAAGTTTGAATCAGTTTTGATTATGACCAATCAAACGAGGTCAGGTGTGGAATTTTCCACCTGTGATGTCATGTTGGTACTCTTTTGGATTTCAGAGCATTTTGAATCTTGGATTTTTGGTTTAGGGATGCTCAACCCATATATATGATGATGTTAAGCACTTCTCATGACAAACCATCACGAGGCACGTCAGGTCAGTTTGTCTCATTACTGCTGACGTTAACTCTGCTCACTTGGTTAGTATATCATCAGCCAGATTTTTCTATTGTAAAAGTACCTTCTTTTCCCTTTGTAATTAAAAACTAACCTGCGGCATGATGCTTTGAGACTGTACCTCTTATATTCTATCCTCTAGCAAACTTTTAACCAAGATGTTTTAGCATCCATTTGATGACCTCTGCCTAAATCAATGATTACAATAATGGTTGAAAAAGTATGATTTTGTATGTTTCATTTTTCCCTGTATTAGGTGACATTCTTCTGTAAAGAGGAGCTCCCCCCTTGAGTATATTTTGAATTATTACTCTTTAAGTTTAACGTGTTATAATCGAATAGTCTAATCTAATAATCTAATGTATCTGCCTTAAGAGTTGTGAGAATTAGGACAAAAAAACTCTTGACACATGCCTGGACTGCATCAGGCATTTGACAAGTGCTCTTTATTATTTATAATGCTAATTATTATTTTATCCTATGCACCAGAAGTTAAAATGTTAATTTAATGTTGTTGTAGTCGAGCACAAATTAGTCGCCAAATCTTATCTTGCTTATGGGAGAAACCACAATGGGGCTACCTTGACCAAAGAATTTCCAGATGTCCTGTAGGCCTGTGGTTAAAAGATTTCTCTCTTTCTTGGAGATCTAAATGATACATCAAGACTGACCAAATGATTCACAGCTGCTTGTTTTCCGGTTATGCCTCTGCTTCCATCTCAAGACCCACAGCATGAATAGCTCCTTTGTTGGTCTGTGCTGGAGGCTCACAAGGTTCAGATATCTCCACCAACCTGACTCTTCTCTGTCTCTATGGAGGGAAGGAGGACGTTTATCTTTTCCAACGGGAGGCAGCTGCAGTTGCCGAGAAGCCATTACCTAAAGAAGGAGTCCTGGGGAAGAACAGGGAGTGGGAAGTGGAGGCAGCAGCACTACACGCTGAGCTCCTTGCTAATTTTTAAATTTCTCTGTCTCTCTCTCTCTCTCTCTCTCTCTCTCTCTCTCTCTCTCTCTCGGGTTTTTTTTTTTTTTTTTTTTTTTTTTGTCTTCTAGGGAGTCTGATATCCTTGGTGCTGAATTCACTCACTGCCAGTAAGTTAGTAAGGTCTTTAGGGAAGCACATTAAGTCTCTCAGTGAGCTAGAGGATATTTATGTATCCAAAAAACTGGATTTGAGTCCAAGAGTGAGTATGTCTTGCCAAGTACATACAGCCACTAATGGCCCTGAACTCTGGGAGACGAAACAACAATATTTAGCTTGAATTCATTACTGGACTTAGCAAATAAGCATTAGCGGAATTATTAGTTAAATACCACCTGCTTTTCCCAATACTACATATGCAGTTTTGTTTGGAAATATGAGGGAAGGGGTGTGTGTGTGTGTGTGTGTGTGTGTGTGTGTGTGTGTAGTGGGTCAGAAATGAAAGATAGAAATGACTTTATTGAATAACCCCTCTGCACCTCCTCCTTCCCCATCCATTCCATGCCTATCTCTGTGCCCAGGGAACATGACTGCTATGAACTCCATCATCTAGGCTTCTTTCTCATATGGCTTCCAGTTGAGTTTGGCCATGGGAAGCTCCAGCAGCAGCTCACATGCTGGGAGGAGGAAAAGGTCGCTTGCCCCTGCTTCTCTGGCAGTAACTGGGTTTCTCCAGGATATAGCTCTTACAGGCTTCTCCTCCACAGCTCCTGCACTCACTGGAGATAGACAAGTATTCTTTCCATCTCCTTTGCCTTCAGCTATAAGTAGTAATGTTTTCCTGCATAACAGTCTCCAGGTGCCTCACCATCCCATTTTTATATCCCTGCCAACACTTTTGTAAATAATCTCTTTACAAGTCTCTTTCTTTGAGTCATGTGGGATGGCTTCTGTTTCCTGCCAGGACCCTGTTGCATCCTGATATACTTTCTATCTGTCAGGTTCTGTACTAAATAATTATTCACTTAGTCTTCTCCACCACTCTGGGTGGTGGATTATAGCCACCATGTTATAGCTGGGTAAATTGAAGGTCAGAAAAATTACATGACATGCCAAGTGTTAAAGCCCAACTTAGCATTTCTCTAATGCTACATATAGTGTTTCTGTAACCTGTGTAACACTTTCTTCAAAGATGGTCCAAGAAGTTTTTAATTTCATAGGTGAGGAGATTCCTAAAGGTATTTATACCACTCTGAGCAAACACCATAAAATCTAACACTAAAAGGCCTTGGAGAACCCTAGACCCTGTTATGTTTTTATCTTCTGCGTTCCAATCACTTTATCTCAAAAATCACAGGGAAAGGTCATCTGTTGGGAAAACCGATTATATCAGTGAACCTGATTGGAGGAGATGCAGATCTGAGAGGAGTAATTTTCCTGGAGCTAGTAATTTGCAGTTGCCTTAGGAACTATAAAGAATATAGTCAAACTTTTGGTGGTCTGAACGATGTGCTGTTAACCTTAACCATGGTTCGCTCTATTAACAAGACTCCCCCATCTCCATAGCCACCGCCTTTTTTTTCCACCTCTTTTTTCCTGCTTTTTTCTCTTTCTCTATATCTTATGCCTACACTTCTGCCCTACCTCCTATCTTTCTTTCTACCACCACTGTAGAATTTCTGCATCAGCTCCCAGTGAGTGAGTGTGCTGTTGTTTAATGGAAATCACCATTAGAAGGGAATGGAAGGCCTATGGGTTGAGAGGCCCAATGAGACAGATAAAGCTATACTTGTCTTCTTTTCTCCTGAGCCTCTTCTCTCAGCTCCCACTTTCTCAATAATTTTTACAACTCTTTTGGCCCTTCACCCAGAATGAAGTACAACATGCAGTTTCAGTAACATCTTTATAAGTCACACAACTATAGTTAAGAAAACTTTTGGTTGAAAGTTACACAGCAGGCCAGGATGGGTAGGCTGGAGTGTGGTTTCCTGTGGCCTGAGTTCTGAAGGGACAAAAGCCAAGTGACAAAATGGAAATGGAACAGGGTGGGGACTTCCTTCATGTCTTGAACTCTGAGCTGTCTTTCAGAGTGGGAAACCCATAGTATTATATATTAGTCCATTCTCATAACGCTAATAAAGACATACCCGAAACTCGGTAATTTATAAAGGAAAGAGGTTTAATTGACTAACGGTTCCACATGGCTGGGGAGGCCTCACAATCATGGCAAAAGGCAAAGGAGGAGCACAGTCACATCTTTCCTGGTGACAGGCAAAGAGAGCATGTGTAGGGGAACTCCCCTTTATAAAAGCATCAGATCTCAGGAGACTTCCTCACTCTCCAGAGAACAGCATGGGAAAAACCCGCCCCCATCATTCAAATACCTCCCACCGGGTCTCTCCCACAACACATGGGAGTTATGGGAACTACAATTCAAGATGAGATTAGGGCGGGGACACACCTAAACCATATCAATGATCTTTTTCTAAAGGTGGCCTGAGAACTACCTTCACCAGGCTCCCCTGGTGCTTGTTAACAATGCAGATTCCTGGGCTCCACAGAACCTACTGAAGTGGAATCCCTAGGAGAAATCAGCATTTTAAACAAGTTCTCAGTGGAGATACTCATGTACATCAAAATACAAGAACTACATTAGCCGAATCATTGGAGAAAGTAACTGAACTCCTCTGAGCCTCACTTCCTCCATCTGTAAAATGAGGGGGAAACCACTTTCATAGAGACATTATGAAAATTAAAGCATCATTTAGTCCTTTGTCTATAATATTTAACACTTAATAAATGGTTTTTTAAATAAATAATTAAAACCAGTGATTCTTACATGATGAAACTGAGTAGAGTGGTGAATATTCACACTGACTGGCGTTTGGGGTTTAGTAAAGACACAGACAACAGAAGAAAGATTTTTTTAAAAGCATAACCAGTTAGGCAATCTGGACCACAATGAGCTTGGTCATGCCTGCTTCAGGAGGGAAATTGGAAGTGTCATATATTGCTTTTTTTTGTTTCATACAATCTTGCAGCCAGAAAAATCAGTAAGTTATCATGGTTCCCACAAGTTTCTGTGTTTTGTTTTGTGTCATACCTGCTTTTTTTCTACTTTTCTTCCTCTCTTTTCTTTTAAATTGTAAATTCTGTCTGAAGACCCCCCCTCCAAAAAAAAGGAAAGAAAAGAAAAAGAAAAAAATGGGGGCATTATTTAAGTAGAGAAAACAGTTTTATACACTTCTAAGGGAGAATCTAGTAATATATGAGGGTATAAAAAGCACTGTGAATTTTCATTGCATTTGCTGGTATAAAAGTTCTTTAGTGACATGCTATAAGAACAGAAGGCCTTCCATTTTAATATACACCCTGCTGAGAAACTTGCAGCTGATTTATGACCTCTCAAACCTGAGGCTTCGCATTCTGCATTTATACTTGGGAGAAATCATGGTTTCAGGAAAGGAGAAAGAGGATTTTCTTCCCCTAATAATTAAATTCCAATTCTGTATTAAGGTGATCTCCAAGATAAAATAAGAACATAGACAATAAAATGACAAAATAGAAATGTATAATCAGGACCACAGAAATTTAATTGAAGTAGAATATTATGAGCATAGAACTAGAAAAATGCAAATTCATCGCCAATGATTCCTCCACCTGAATGATCATCAGAAATACACAGATGCTTTTAAAATGTAGATTCTTGGACCTCATCCCAAACTTAGTGAGTCTCTCTAGAGACAAGGTCCAGAAGTCAGACTTGTAAAAGCTCCTCACGCTGGGACTATAAACTATATGTATGTGTGCTTGGGTATATGTGTGTGTACATTTACTTATTCTGTACTCTGACGAAGCAAAAAAAAAAATGGCAAAATGAAGTCTGTAACACTTATAAATAGGAATTATTTTATTTTATTTTATTTTATTTTATTTTATTTTATTTTTGAGCTGGAGTGCAGTGGCACGATTTTGGCTCACTGCAACCTCTGCCTCCTGGGTTCAAGCGATTCTCCTGTCTCAGTCTCCTGATTAGCGTGTGCCACCATGCCCAGCTAATTTTTGTATTTTTTGTAGAGATGGGGTTTCACCATGTTGGCCAGGATAGTTGCAATCTCTTGACCTTGAGATCTGCCCGCCTCGGCCTCCCAGAGTGCTGGGATTACAGGCGTGAGCCACTGCGCCTGGCCAGGGATTCTTAAAGTAGGAAACATAAGAGAAGCTTTTCCTCCGAGTGAATTCTGAAGAAAATTTCTCTTTTGGTATTGTATCCACAGGCTGTAGAGTTCAGCAAAGCCCTTAGGGCCCACTGAGAGGTTTGAGGCTGTGTGTCCCTTCTCTGCAGAGTGAACTAAATATTTTTCTGTTTGGGCTGCTGACTCCCCTCCATTGGTGACAGGGTTCTCCCTCAGGTACAAGCAATAAGAATGTGCATTGGACATAGAGAATTTTAGAACAATAATAAAACACTCTAAATATTTTTCTATTATTCCCATGTGCTAGCAAACATGAGAAACAAAACAATGTCAATGATAAAATACTCCTGCCCTCAAAAAATCTTTTGTCAGTGTGAATTCTAACAATCACTTTTGAGTTAATAGCATTATATACATATACACACATATACACACGTATGTACATATACTTAATAGTGCAGTGCTTATACATACAGAATCGGAACTTGAATTCCTTCAATGTGTCACCCTATATAGAGTTAACTTATGCTATAATTTAAATACAGTGTCTTCTTGGAGTTTTTGTTTGTGCTTTAATTTAAAAATATTGAAATAGAACATGAACTACAAATTGTAAAATCCTTGTTTGGTAAATGCAAATTTTAGTTCACACATAAAATATTTTGTGGAATTTGAAGACATATGTAAATATTAAGGTTTATTTTTCATTTTTAATTGTTTAAAAACTAACAATTCAAGAAAACAACAGGTTATTTAGTATACAATTTAGTGGCTACTAAAATTGTTTCAGTTGAAGACATTTTACTTATTACTATCTATCTCTACTGATATGATTATATATAAACATATATAATAATTATATATAATTCTATTATTGCCATGTGCTAGCAAACATGAGAAACAAAACAATGTCAATGATAAAATACTCCTGCCCTCAAAAAATCTTTTCTTAGTGTAAATTCCAACAATTACTAACAATTAATTACATATATAATGATTATGTAAATCTTTTACTGAACTTTGTGTGTGTGTATATATACAAGGTTTTATATATATACATACACACACAAAGTTCAGTAAAAGTAGATTTTTACTGTGTTTATTTCAGGCTATTATTATTCATTCCACATCATAATTATTAATGAAAATAGTTTGGTCATCTATAGGAAGGGTTGTTGGGAAACATTCTGCTCTGGTGTCAAATCTAGTAAGTATACTATCGGTCCCCTTCATCTCCTCCCTCCGTCACCAAAACCAGTGTTTCCATGCGGGGTTCACAGCTTCTGCCTCCGGTTCTAATTTCCACTGCACTGTAATAGTCCCTTGCATTTGTATCTGTTACTCTCCTCTCTTTTGTTTCCACTTTCCCTTTTCTTTTGTAAAATTTCTTGCTTTTTTCTGTGCACTTGATTCCTTCTTCAGATGCTTGGTTTGAACCATGTCTGCTAGCTGTGAGAATCCCCTTTCTTCCTGCTTAGAATACCCATTACTACATGAGGAAAAGGTTTTGCCCCCATAGCTGCAGGGCTGTTATTGTTAGGTGCCTGGAAGCTGTTCCCTTCACCTTTTCCTTAGTTCCTGGAAGTATTCCAGATATAGAAGTCACCAGGTTTATAAATTTCCAAAGTAAACACTAACACAATTTTACCCATAATGCTGAATTATTATAATAAGCTCTGGTGGTGAATTTAACGAACATAAAATGGAGATGGCTTGATATGCAAAGAAACAAACACTCCCATTATCACCTAATTTCCTCAAATATTACTTTGAAAACTGTACAATGACACCATCTCACACTTATTTGTATAGTACTTGCTACTTCATTTGCATTATTTCCTTTGCCATGTACAACAATCTTATTATCAGTCATCGTTATTACTGGCCAATATCATCTCCATTTTAGAAACAGGTAAACCACTTAAATGACTCGCCTACAATTATGTGGAAGGCCAGTGCCAGAAAGAAATATTTTCTCAACATCAAAATGCTTCTAAGTATCATAAATTCTCACTTTTTAGAGTTTCATGAAAATACTGGAATGCTTATGTGAGGAAATAATTGCTAAAGTTTGGGAGGCTCTCACTTTAAAAGATATCATTATACCTGATGGTAGAGACCTGCTGAATCTGAATGATACTGTCTCTTTTATTATAAACAGAATCTTTATTTACAAAACCAAACATTTTTATTTCAGCACCAAATAGATTAAGTAGCTTCTTAGATTCGTAATAATGGAGGCGGTCCTGGAGGACATGAATTATGTTTCAACAAAATTAAATTTATTTTATATCTCCTCTTAACCAGCCAATCCTCCAAGACTCATCCCTAATCACACCTTCTTGAAAATCCTCTTATATCCCCAGATGGCTGAGATCTGTTTCTCTCTGCACCTGCAGAGATTGCACTGGGGATTCCTTACTTTGTCCAGTCCAACATCTAACTCTTCATGTTGTAATGGAGCCCTGATTTCTCCTGTGTATTCACCCTTCTGCCATTGTGAGTCCCAGGTGGTTTGAACACACCAACTCTCTCTTGATTCCTGGGATGAGCCCATGGTAAAGGCCTAGTCAAGGAAATCCCCTTGGCTACAGAACCTAGTTCAGGCCTGGGTCCAGTGAGCCTCAATCACAAGACTTTTTGTGAGACTGCTGTAAGAAAGAAAATGACTTTGGTGATCTAAGAACTGGAGGGACAGAAATCGAGATTTGTGGAAGCTGCCATGGGTAAAGGGCATGACTGAGAGTAAGCTTTTTCTTCCTATATGTTTTTTTTTAAATGTCAAAAATTATATATAGCCAGACTTATTACTCATAACTTTGGTCTCAGTTCTGAAATCAAAATACAGCCAAATTTGAGGCAGAGCAGGACCAGACAGAGGGAGAAAGGTGGAACAGGAGAATGGAAGGAGGAAGTTGATCCAGAGAGACAGACCTGTGTTGTCACCACAGGCCTTCTGGATTTATTTATGCCTGATGCTAGATCACCTCTGGACTCTTCAGTTATGTGGGTCAATGGCTTCCTGATTTTTTTTCCTTCAGGAAAATTGAATTGGGTTTTTATCAAATAATTATAATAGAAATGATCTATGTGATCTATTATATGATATCATTATATAGATATCTCTATAGAGATACCATTTTTTTTTCTCTTAGGCCATGTACCATTCTTTGCCACGTAGAGTGTTAACCTGTGAAAAAGTGCAATCCTCTTGCATCAACGGGGAAGCAGAGAGTAGGCTCCAGTGGTCCTTCTTTGTTTTGTTCCCGCTTAATATATTAGATTTGGTTTTTATTGTGGAGCACGCATCTCAGGGCTAGTGGTCCTTGTTTCCCTGTGGAACCTGGCATTCTTTGGGGGTATAAATGCTCCACACTCACTTTATATATGGACAATAAGGCCCACATGTTTATTCTGATGTACAGCATTTAATTTGAGCATTGTCTTCCTTTGGCATTTAGGAGGGAGCTATTACAACATTTCTAATACTAATCGGGGTTTGAATCTGCTACTCTTTTGAAATCCCACAGATGCAAATATTTATGAATTTATATAACAGCCACCTAGTAGTCAGGCATGCCTATTTTAATTTCAGAACTCAGATAAAAAATATGACTAACTTAGAATAATAAGTCTAGTTATAGTATTTGGCATTTAAAAACATCATATAGGAAGACGAGGGTCAGGTTTAAGTGAAAAGATGTAAAGTCCTATTTTGGACATGTTGGGTTTGAGATGCCTATGGGATATTAAACCAGAGATAGCTAAGTTAGCTGAATTAATGGGTCTAGACTTTAGGAGAGGCTGTTAAGGGGGAAATACTTATTTGGCTACATATTAGGATCAACTGGGGAGCTTTTAAAACCCATAATGTCCAGGCCACATCTCAGACCAATTTAATCAGAAGCTCTGGGAGTGGAGATTAGACATAACTATTTTTTAAAGCTCTTCAGGTTGGTACAATGTGTAACCAGCATTGAGAAATAATGCCCCGGTGTGTCTGGCTAATGTTTCAACTACTGGAAAATTCAGGCAACAAATCAAAACACTTCAGGATAGAATTATTGACTTAAGCTGTGGTTCCAATATTCCCAAGAAAATGGTTTTATTTGTATGTCCCTTTTCTCACTTATTCCTATCTTATAATTCTAATAAAGAGGCTGCTTAAAAGTGGAAAGAACATAAACTTTCCCAGGTATATAGATCTGAGTTCAAATCCTGTCTCCTCCACTCATTAACTGTGTGGCTCTGGCTGAGATACTTAACTTCCTTGAGCCCTAAAATTTTTCTTATTTGTAAAAATGGGAATAATACTGACTTTCAGAAGACTATAGGTAAATGAGATACTTCCAATAAAACAGAAAACACAGGGCCAGCTATTTTGTAGCTGTTTAATATATTGATAATAACTGTTGAAATAAGGTAGACAGTTCACATGTATAATGATAAGAGCAAATGTCTGTTATTCTGCAGATAATAGGCTTAAGGGTATCTGGTTTGGGATCTACAGTCATGCCTGAGTAGATATACACACTATATCTCAAGCTTCTGTCATTCACTGTCAGGGTTTTATAATATTTTCACCTTGGTTAATGTTGTGAGAAGAACAGGTTCTAAATGAGGCAGCTGGTGCCCAAAGCAGAACAGCGGTGATAAGGCATAACCAAATAAGAGTGGTTCCATTTTTTTCCCCACCAAGGCCTGGCTTAGCATCTAAATTTTGTTTTCCCAATTTTGTATTTATAATGCATTTTCCTCCTCTCATGCCTTTCAGTGACTATTTCTTTCCCCTAGCTGCATGCACTCAAGCACCTCCATTCCCAGATTCACGTGCCCATGTTCCTTAGCATAGACTCCTAAAGCTAGCCTCTATTTTTAAATCTCCTCACTCTTCCCTTCATCCCAGTGGCATCATCTGGTTTTGCAGATATTTCACAAAATCTTGACAGGCACTAAGCCATGGAAACCACTTAGGGAAGAAGGAATATGATATATTTACATACCATTATCCAAAATGTGAGATTTCTGTAGCAAATATTACTTATTTATGATAATACCCAAATGGAGCCACCTATTTAACCTTTCAATAAAACTGTGATTATACACAGACTTTACCAGTATTTACTTAGAAAAGAACATTATACACAAGTGAGAAAATGGCCCTCCTTTCTCTACCACCCAGTGTTCAATTCTACACACCTTGTTAGTGCATTTGAAATGCATATTTTACTGAGAAGTGTGCCTAAAGCTTTCACCAAATCTGCCTTAAGGCGCACTAAAGCAGGGTCCAGCAACATTTTCACAAACAGGAAATTATACACACATAAATGCATTTGTTTCTGATATAATCTGTCAGACAGGCAAAATTAAAACTGACTTTCTTTCCATTCATTTACATTAAAAAATCCCAAAATAATAGAATTCAGCAGGTTCTCATTTGAGGGCAAGATGGAACTGGACCACATAGGACTTACCTGGCAGGAGTAGGGGGCAAGGTGGTGGCAGTGCAGCTGGGGCTTTCGGCCTACAGCACGTGCATTAAACACAAAGCCATCTTTGGCTGTTTTTCAAGACAGAGGCAGGGGTGCTGCAGAAAGATACGGTGAACTCCTTATATGGAAAGAAGCCAGACTGAAGCAGCATGCAGAGAGAGCTGAATTAAGTGTGCAGATTAAACGAACAGCTTGCTTTATGTACATCAGTTAAGTTCAAAGCTTTCAGACCTACTGCTAATAGCAGGCTTGGTGAAGAAATAAACAGTGAACTGGTGACATGGGCCTGGCAGAAGGCAGGCAACAACTGCACTTGCCCTCTGGCTCTCTGTTCCTCCAGCCTGCATTTCTGTGGTACAGTTTTCTCTGTATTTTGGGCTTTATCTACAGCACCTATTCTCGTGCAAAAAAGAAAAGGCTTGATCTCTGTTTAGTCTGGAATCCCTAACCAACAACAGTGGAGGGAGGGGAGTGTTGCGCACTCAGGAAAAGGAGTTAGGACAACTGAGAATTTAATAGCACTGACTTGAACATCAGAACCTGAAGAATGAGGGTGCTGTTCCCGCCGACCTAGGCACAGAACTCTCCACAGTCCTTAGATGCAAATGAGACCGTGCACAAGAAAGAACACAAACATCATCTGGTGTCACATTACTTTTACTGTGCTTATTATTCATGGTATCTAAAGGTGATTCTAGTTCCAGCCCAGTGAGGCTGGCAGATATATCCCGCTAAGGTCTATATGTAGGGGAAACAGCCTTCTCCAAACTGTTACCTTCTCCGGTTCACCGCAAAGAGCGCAAACTCTCCATAATTCTTCTTAAGTAATTAAAAACTTATTTTGCAAAATATATAGACAAAACACATTCTTCTAGAAAATGAAAAAATATACAAAAACATAAAGAAAAAAATTACCCGCAATTCTACTCCCACATTAATCCCTTAACATTTTTCTGTATGTTCTTCTCAAGAGACTTCTTATGAGTCTCAATCTCCGAGGTAGTCATCGACAATGGCACTATAACTGAAATCTACAGAGAAAATTCTTACAGTTTGCATAGAGAGTATTTCTTTGCAGTGGAAATCGTAAGGAACTCCGTGGTCAGGCTCAGAAAGGAAGCCAGCCTAGTAGCAGCTCCACACGGAAGTATTTTCAGCTCTGAGCTCCCGGGCTTCCCAAGGGGCAGGTGAGGATCATCTGGGGACGTGTGGGGCTCAGGTCTATTGCCCAATGTGTGCTGTTGTGGGACCGCCAGTAGTGACCACTCATTTCACCCTTAAGATATGAGAAGGAGTCTAGTTTCCCAGACATGGAATCTTGAAATGATGCACTGAATTTTCTGGCCCTGGTCGTCTTATCTCTGAGCTTTTTGGGCTTCATTTCCTTTCAACTGGCCGCGGATATCCTTAGGGAGCCCGATGTCTTTCAACTGCTGGACGCGCCGGGCAGATGCGGCACATGTATCTGCCGCGGGGGTGAGGGGGCGTATAAAGGAAACTTAATTTTGCTCACTTGTCACACATAAGTAGATGCTTTTTTTTTTTTTTTTTTGACAAACTGAGTCATGTTCTTTACTTCCTGGATTGGGTCTGTTCCCTTTTCCCCCCACTTTGCGGTGGAACCAGCTGGGCTCAGTGTCTCAGGGAAGCCGTGTGGTCCGGAAGAAAAATAAAAATAACCTGCACGTTTTCCTGAACTTTGTTTTCCAAAGCTCAAACATTTGGGAGAACTTAGGGAATTCATGGAGATATACACAGAGCCCGGAAGAACCAGAGAGGGAGAAGAGCTGAGAAAAGCCATATTCTCCTGGGTTGTGCTGAAGGGGCGAGGAAGAGAGGCCGAGGAAAGGGAGTGGGAGGGAATGGTGCGCCCCTCCTCTCTGTCTAGAGTCGCCTGTTCCACCATGGGCAACCTCATCAAGATTGCACCTGTAAGTGTGCCACTGGGGAAAAGGATGATGGACCAGCCAGCTGCCTCCAATGCATCCCTAAACGCTGGACTCTAGAGCTATAGCCAAATTTGGAGGTAGGGGTGGTGGAGTTTCAAAACCCCAGGAAGGGATGAGGTTCAGGTCTGGGAGAGTGACTCAGAGTGAGAAACTGGCTTAATGAACAATGAAACTGTGTTTACTGCTCTCCTGAGTTGTGGATTAATATCATACTTGTATTCATTTCCTATTGCTGCTGTTCCAAATAACAATAAAGACTTGAAATGTTGCAAGTCTATTATCTTACAGTTTTGTAGGTCAAAAGTCTGACAGAAGCTTCACTGGGCAAAAATCAGTGTGTCCTCGGCCAAGTTCCTTTCTGGAGGCTCTAGGAGAAAATCTGTTTCTTTGTAATTTCCAGCATCTAGAGACTTCACACATTTCTTACCTCTGGGTTCCCTTCTATCTTCAAAGCCAGCAATGGCTGGCTTCCTCATATTGCAGCACTCTGAAACTGACTATTCTACATCATTCCCCGCACCCCTCTTCATGGACCCTTGTGATCATATGAGGTCTACCTGAATAATCCAGGGTAATCTATTTTGAAGTCAGTTGATTAGCAACTGTAATTCCATCTGCAACGTTAATTCCCCTTGTCAAATAACATAACACATTCACAGGTCCTAGAGATTAGGATGTGAACACCTTGTGGGGAGGCATTATTTTGCCTGCCACAAACCCAATTACACACTGGACCAACAGCATCAGCATCACTTGGGAGCTTGTTAGAAATGCAAGTTCTCTAGCCTCCTCTCATACCTACTGAATCAACATCTTCACTGAACAAGATCCGTAGGTGATTGATTCCTATGCACTGATTCAGAATATTCCAGATAGTAGAAGCTTGAATATTTGTACAGCAGTAATATGCAAAGAAGCAGGGCAAATTTTTATCAAAAGAAAAATAGGCTCAGAGAGGTTAAATAATTTAGCAAAGTCACTTAGTGCAGGGGTTGCCAATCTGTCCTGCACATTAGATCTTGAGGAGCTTTAAGAACTCCCAAGGGTCAGGATGCATCCCAGACCAATGAAGTCAGATTCTATGGGGGTGGGACACCAACATCAGTTGCTTTTAAAATGCCCTAGATATTTCCACTGTGCAGATAATTTTGAAAGTATGGGTTTTAGAAGACTTCAATGGTGAAGAGAACCTAAATCCTAGGTTTTCAGAATGACCAATTGTTTGGGTTTGCCCAGGAATGTTCTGGTCTTAAAACTGTAAAATGCTGTGTCTTAGAAATTCCCCCCAGTCCTGTGCAAACTGGGACAGTTAGGTACCCTTGTTTCCAGGTGTAAAATCTAGCCCACCACAACTGCTGCATGATGCTGAGTTTAGCTTTTCACCCTTACCTTCTCCACTGCTTTCCTGTAGGATACAGACCAGACACATGGATAAGCCATAAGGAGACAATACCTTGACTGTGTGGGTAAGATAGATAACCCCATGCTTTCCTTTAGAATTGAGGTCTGCTCTTAGATCTGCATCTCACACAGCCTATGGAAGTATGCTAATGATCCTGAAAAGCTCATTGATTCTTTTCAAGCATGATATGAGGTCATGGGAAGAAGGGCAAAGGTAGATGATTTCTCTTTCCTTACACTTACCCTTTAGTCTTTTTGACTTATCCCTCTCTTCCAGCATTCCCTACTTAGGAAACATATTTGGTAATAAGAGCAAGATCATTTATTGGTCATTAGTTGGCTTGTAGCACATTTTTTTCTTTAATGAAAGAGCAGCAATACATGTAAACCGAGTGATATGGTTTGGCTGTGTTCCCAAATCTCATCTTGATTTGTAGCTTCCATAATTTCCACATGTCATAGGAGGGACCCAGTAGGAGGTAATTCAATCATGGGTGTGGACCTTTCCCATGTGTTCTCATGATAATGAATAAGTCTCACAAGATCTGATGGTTTTATAAAGGGGAGTTCTGACTTTGTTCCTCATTCGCCTTCCGCCATGATTGTGAGGCCTTCCCAGTCATGTGGAACTGTGAGTCAATTAAACCTCTTTCCTTTATAAATTACCCAGTCTCGGGTAGGTATTAGCAGCATGAGAACAGACTAATACACCCAGGGTCTCCAAAATGAAAATGTGGAGGACTATTTATGATATTCCTCACTTTTCAACGGGTGAGGCTTTCTGACCCATTTATTTTAAAGCTATGTTTTCAAACAGGAGAGGGAAAGGCGGGCCTTCAACCAATCAAGAATATCACCCTGGATTCTATGCATCCTTCATCCCTTATCTCGGGATGAGAACCAGGCACAATATTCCAGGGCTGCTAATAAAAGTGCCTTCCCATATGCTCACCCACAGACTCCTGACTCACAACAGAATATAGTTACCATTTCAACTTCTGGGTCTCCCAGCGGACTTTTATATGGTTATAGGGGCATGAAAATGCTTGTCTACCATGAAAGGATTTAAGTCAGCCAACATTGAAGTCAAAAACAATAACTTCTCAAGGTTTCTGGTTTGCTCAGAAAATCTTAAAAACAATGGTTTTGGTGGATAAAGTGGAAGGAAAGAAAAAGGGAGAATTTTTGATGTTTAATATCTCAGTGCATTGTCAGGTTACGACTGGCCACATGCCCAAAATTGCCTGTAGGATAAGTACCTTCTTGGGATCCAAGCTTATTAGTGCATTTACTTTAAAAGTATTTGATCCAGAGCAAGTACTATATGGAAAATACTTGGTCTTTGCTCCCTCGGTACTTTGTGAGACAACTACTTAAAATACAAATAATGGTTTTCTGTGTCATGTCCCTTTCAGCAGAAACACAAATTACTTACCTAGAATACATCCTAATAAAAGATTATAATTCTTTGTAAGAAAATACAAATCTATTTTTGGTTTACCAGGTACAGAGGAAAAGCTTTCTGTTCTAAATGATACTCACATGTTGTCTTTATTCCTGCACTTCAGATATTCATTATTTTGAATGATTGAAATGTCAATTTAAATTTTCTCACCATACATGAATAGGAAAACAAACCTTTTACTCAGCTGAGCTTGATGCAAAGATATCTTTTAGCCTTTAATCTGAAAAAATGTCCCATGATGAGTATCTCACAGGGCATTTTCTTTATGATTGAGGGGCATTTGTGCTTTATAAATGTGTATTTGTGTGTGTTGAGCTCTCACTAAATTAACTCCTAGCAAAGGGAGGATGGAATAAGGTTAGGAAAACACATTCAGACCTGCCAGTACTACATTAATGACAAAAACATATCTGAAGCGAAAAGGAAGAGTTATGAAAATGCAGTGTTACAGATCTGCATTCCACATCTCTTGGAAATCAAAAGGGGTTATATGGTAGTCTCCTACCAGGAAAGAATAGAAGCAATTTTTTAAAATAACATTATGGGACATAGTACAATCAAAGGCTATAAAAATGAAAAGCCTTCATATTTTAAATTTGAAAGGTAAATGTGGTCCTAGAACCTGGCTCTTGAGAAAGTATTGTTATCCTATCTTTTTTTCAGGTGGCAAAGGCTGTTAAGTGCTTTCTGGGTATAAAGCTAATATTCCTAGTGAAGTGCTGACTGATTCATACCTTTGCATGACTTATGTTCCAACAATCCTATAGAATTCTCAAATACAATGTACTTTAGAAATGCAAAGTTTTAAACACTATTATCATTGAAATGATTTCTGAGCAGAAAAAAATGCTTAATTTTCATGTTTGGGCTGATTTAGAAAAAAGTAACTTATAGCAGTCACTAAAAAGGAATCCTGTGCATTATGTTTAAGTATGGGAATAAATATTTAACATTTACTATCAAAGATGAGTAATTATATATATATGTGTGTATATATATATAGGTGGGCAAATGAGTATTCACCTTTGGAGATGCTACTTAAATACTGTGTACAAGGTGTTAGAGCATGCGATGAGAAATTCTGGAGGAAAACCTAAGAGAAAATATTTGGTTTAAGGCTCTTAGAGGAAGTGCGGGGGAAGGGGGGCATGTAGATTTTTGACGGGAGTTTAAGGCATGTCATGTAACATGCAAGCATGTAGAGAGAGAAGGCTCACTTATGTCAAGGATGCTTTCTCTTCCAAGCCTCCCCTGTTTAACCTGTTGAAGTTTGAACCTGTGGTATACCAGTAGACAAGTGCCAATGTATTCCACTTCCCATTCATTCATTCATTCATTCTCTCTCCAAAGCTTTATTGACCTTACATCTTTTAGTCATGGGGATAAGGGGTAAAAGAGGATGCAAGTATGTCTAAAACACAGTTTTACTCAGGAAGCTTTCAGGCTGGAGCAGTTGATAAGATGTGCATTCAAAAGATAGTGAAAAGTATTACAAAAATTTTTAAAAAGTAAAATGTGGTAGAGATTCAGTAGAAGGGAGAATCAAAAAAATTTATGTAGAATATAAAATCTAAGCTTGACTTTGAAAAATGAGTAAAATGAGACATACAGAGATGAAAGTCAGGGACCGGGGTAGTGGAGAGGGAGGAGGAAGTCGGAAGAGTACATTCTGGTTTGGTCCAGGGTGGGCTGGAGAACTAGAGTGAAGCCCAGTGGCCCGGATAAAGAGAGAAAAGAGATACAGTGTAGGTTGAGTCCAGATTACAGGGAGCTCTATATGCTAAGTGTTTAAACCTAATTGTATAGGTACCAGGGAGCCACCGGTAGATTCTGAGAAGGTTGATGACATGAAACATGAACAAAAGAGTAATTTAAGAAGATTAACATAGAGTTTTCATCCCAACCCTACGTTTTTTTCAATGAAGAATTAAGCCTTAATGCTTTCAAAGTATATATTTTACATAATAAATTAACTTGTTCCCTGTGTATCTAGAATGGTGCTACTGTAGTTAGGAACCATGCTTAGGAGAACTAAGAAAACAGTTACTTAAATCATATTCAGAAGAAGAACCCTGGTTAAGAAAGGAAATGCTTAGAAATACAGAAGCCAAATTAGAAGACTTTTACAAGTTGAAATAAAAGAAACTAAAGTAATAGTAGGGAAAGACATATGTAAGTATTAATTTTAACCAATCATATCTACCTAGCAGCAGACCATTCTCTCACCCAAAGGGTTATATGCGAACATGAAATCCTAGAGGGCCATACTGTGTGGAGTCAGGTGTGACAATGATGAGCAGCTATGAGGATTTTTGCTGGAGGTCTTAACACTTTTTTTATTTGACTGATTTCCCATTCATTCATTCATTCATTCATTCATTTTTAGAGGGGTTTCTTCTTGCCTTGAGAAATGATGCAGTTCTAGTTACTATTCAGAGATAGGGCTAGAGTCCAATTCAGGAAAAAACAAAACACATTTGGAATCCTAGAGAGAAGCAAAGAGGATGTGAATGAAATTATAGCTGGTACATAGTTACAGACTACAAGATAGGTGATTAATAATAAAATATTAAATATATCATAGTAGTCACAATTTCTTTACAATGGAGAAAGAGACTGTGACTACCATGATATATTTAATATTTTATTATAGTCCCACCATTAAGGAAGAAGCCATACTTCCTTCAAAGGAGGGTTTGAAAACCTCCACCTAAGATCTCAGGATATTCCAGAACACTGATTATACCAGCAACAAGTTGGCTCAAAGGGTCATGAAACAGACATAGGCTCATTCTGTCTAGGGAGACAGAGTGGCAGCATCACACAGCCACAGTCTGTATTTTGCTGAATGCATTGGAAGCACCCAGTTCATAAAGGTAATACCTGGAGCAAGTGCATAAGCAAACAACAAAACTTAGGTACTAAGGTCCCTGGAGTAAGAAACAAGATATCTAGACTTAGATGATTTGGGGACAGAGACTGCATGTAAGTTACAAAGAAGGATCCAGACCAGACCAATATTTTTCCTTAGAAAGGAGAACCGGAAGAGATATTGGTACCCAAGGAGTGCTTTTAATAATTTGTTATACTTAAATACATAAACTGTTAAGTCCCAGGCCACTCCTATTATTTTTCAGCGTTGCGAGGCACAATGCTTTGATTTTCAGGAAACCAAATTTGGAAGCTCTGCAAAAATTGTTCACTCTAAAAACTCATTCTCCCTCCAGGAGAGGGGATGTCTCATTTAATTGGAGCTCATACTTCCACTTCTGCAGTCCCATCTTTTTGGAGTCTACAGGCCTTACCAATACAGGCCTTGCTATTTGACCACTGCTGCTATGCCACCCACAGTTTGCTGCCAATAGCATCCCCACGACACTGCTAACCTCTTTTATTCCTTCCCTCCAATGCTTTTCAGCCTTAGACCAGTAGGAAATACTGTTCTGATGTTCATGACCATCATGAAGATGGGGTCCCTGCGCCCAAAGCTTTTGGGCCCAACGGTCATAGTCCTTTCCATTTCCCCACAGCATCTCCCTTCCTCTGTGCAAAGTGCTCCCAGGTGAACCTCTTTAGATATTTGATCCTAACTGTTGGTTAGGCTCAAGCTTCTGTCCACATTGCTTGCTGGCACTATATATCTCAATAAATGTGGCTAAGTACCTTTTTTAGTGTTTCCCAAACATTTTATAACCCTTCAATTCTCCCAAATACACTGTATAATTAGGAAGCTGCATAGCCTAGTACACAAAGACCATCTACCAGTGATTCAGTTCTGGCTCCTCTAAATATCCCTTTAAAATCTTACATTGTAAAGACTGGGCAGAGTGGTTCATGTCTCTAATCCTAGCAGTTTGGGAGGCCAAGATGGGAGGATCTCTGGAAGCCAGGAGTTCAAAACCAGCCTGTGCAACACGGTAAGACCCCATCTCCACAACAAAATTTTAAAAATTAAGCTGAGTGTTGTGGTGAGTGTCTGCAGTCCTAGCTACTTGGGAGACTGTGACAGGAGGATCCCTTGAACCCAAGAGTGTGAAGTTACAATGAGCCATGATTGTGCCACTGCACTCTCGCCTGGGCAAGAGTGAGCCACTGTCTGAAAAAAAATCATATATATATATATATATCTCCAACCATCTATAATGGGTTCATTCTTGACAAGTCTACAAGTTCCTTTTTTGGAATTGTTACAGAGTGCCTTCCAAGTTATAGCAATACTTAGAGCTGATGGTCAAGAGAGTCAGGGGTCAAAAGCCAGAGTGACAACTTGGATGGGGTCAGTTTGTTGCTGTGATTCTGTCTTGTAGGCACTAGATTGGACTCTCCTTTTTGAGGCTGACATTATGAGTGTTCAGCTCAGGGCTGCCTGTAGTTGAAGAGGTTTCTCTAAAAAGAGTAACATGAGATCTTACGATAAGTGAGTTAGCAGAGACAGAATGAACGTGGCTTACTGAGTGATTGCTGATGGGATATATAAGCTGTCAAAGATGACTTTGTGTTTTTAATCCTGTCCCACTGGGACAATGATGCTATTATTAATTGAGCAAGGAAAGAGAGAAGTTGCAGTAGGCTTAGAAGTGAGGGTGATTCAGTTTTTGACATGCCGAATTAGAGATTCTTGTGGGTCATCTGAGTGGAAATGGCAAGCATCAGTGAGATACAGTGCACTTGGAAGAGGAGTCTAAACTTAAGACATATATGTGAAAGTCATTTACATAGGCATGATAGATGAGGCCATGGCATAAATAATTTTAATTCACTACCTTCACACTCCATTTGGGTATAAGAGATAGAGAAGCTGGTAAGCAAAACAGTATTCCTGGTGTATCTCATTCAATGATGGGCTCATTCCTAATGCTTCATGATAAGTAGGACAAGAAAAGCAAGGAAGCCTGAAATTACTAGGCAGTGCCAGAATCCATTCTATCCTTTATCCATTCTTTCAACTGACGCAGGACTGGATTAGTTGAGATTCCCAGCTTTTCTCTGCCTTTGTTCCCTTTTTTACTGGGCGTGGGCATGACTCTACATAAGAGGAAGTGGAAGAAACAACCAGCTCCCAGATCACCAACAAAATGGTTACTCTCTTTTAGGAGGCTTTTAAGGATTTTAAGATTCACAATTTGTAAAACTGATTAGACCAAGAGGTTAAAATCTTAGAAAACCCTGCCTCTTGTTGAGATGTAGCTAAGGATTTATTGTAAGATTCTATATAATCTTCAGAGAAAAATCTGCTAACTTGGCTAATGAAGAATGCTGCTTTTGATAATGTTTCCTCCTAAATCCAATGATATTTAGAGCTAAAAACTCCTATAGCACAAATAATAAAACTCTGAAGTACAGAAAAATGATGGGATGTTTTTCCAAAAATAAAAATATAGCATTCTAATTTGCATTATAGTGATACGTGTATTCATCAAACATCAAACGAGCACCCACAATGTACAAGCTTTGAACAGGACTCAGGGATTACAAATCTGGTCAGTAGAAATGTATATAAAACATGATATTTCCTTTCAAGAAATTCCCAGTCTTATGAGAGATATAGACATATAAAATTATCTATAACTAAATGTGCCAAATTGTTATAGTGCTATATGAACTGTTATGGGCATTAATCCTAAGGGATTTGGTAAAGCTTCTTAAAAAAAGTAATATTTGAGGTGGCTCTTGATGCTCAAAGAAGGTTTTTGAAGTGACCAAGGCAGGACTAGGCATTCTAGAACACAGAACACCCCGGCATACACATAGAGCTTTGCAAATTGTTTGAAGAAAGAAGGAAATTTGGTGCATAGCATACAGTGAGTTGCAGAAGGGATTGAAGGAGAGAACTGAAGAGGCCAGAGCTGGCTTGGCCAAACTTGGACTCTCTCCTGGATGCAAGCAGTAGGAATCCAGTGAAGAGAGGGAGGTTGGGTCAAAAATGTCAGTGAGAAGTGACAAGGACAGGGATTGCAAAGAGAAGATGCTGAACTTTTCTGAGGTAGAACTACTAAGACCCAAACGTTAAGTTGAGGTTATTCTCAGGTTTCTATTTTGGAAGACTCAGTAGCATGGCTGAGAATCCTAGTAGTGTCCAATATTCTTATTTCTTCTTTTCTTTCTGAGCATAGAGCTAAACTTAATTTCCCAAACTTTTGCAGTTAGTTGGGATTATGTATCTGAGTTTTGCTCAATAGAATGTGGGCAGAAGTTATATACACACTACTTCTGGCCCTATTCATTCTCTTTTCCCCATCTGCGCTAAACTTCCAGGTAAGGTGTTGACAATGACCACATCACAGGATGGAAGGAGTTTGACCCTAAAATGTGTATAGAGTAGAATGTCCCCAACCCCTGTGGGACTGCAATGGACGGTGATATCCAGTGGAGTGGGAGCAAGCAGTCAGGTTTTATTGTGCTAAGCCATTAAGATTTGTGGTTTATCTGTTTAAGCAGCAAGGGTTACTACTGTGAGCAATATTGCCGAGAAAAAAGGGGAGTGGTATAAATAAGATGGAAGATTAAGAAGAAAATAATAGGCTTAGTTGTACCTATGTTGAATTTGAGGTAGAAGCAGGGGCACCCAGTGGTCAAGAGATCATTAGAAAAAGGAGTTTGAAGCTCAACAAAGAGGCTAAGACTAGCTTTGTTGTAAGACCTTGGAATAGAGATATTCTTTGAAGTTTAAAAAGTAAAAGAACCACCCTTGATGCATAGGCTCAGATGAGAACATAAAGGCAGAACTCTGGGGGCAACACCAGTATTTAAGGTGTAGAAAGAAGTTTCATCAAAAGAGTTTGGAAAAGAGTGGTATGTGGGGATAGGGGGGAAGGAAAGGTGGGTAGAGGAGAAAGGGAAAGAAATCTTTTTATTAAAGTTAGTTTCTTCTTGCCATAAAGCTAGCATATTAGGCACTTTTCCATAAGCCTACCAGGCATGATTCTCAAAAATCCAGTGAAATGAACACTTCTCAATTTATGATCTAGAAAATTAAGGCATGAGAAAGTTGTATGACATCCTTAAGCTTAGAATGTCTATTAAGCAGGTCAGCAGGGATTTGAATCTGGACCTATCTGCTCCAGGAAACTAGAAATGAGCTAAACAGTGGCTGAGGGAGCGAGTTCCTGCAGAGAGAACCAGGAAGGAATCTGATATGTCTGGTGAGAGGTAGGGTGAGCCGAAGAAAAGTGTGGTAGATTCACAGCCAGAGAGTGATGGGCCAAAAGGTCAGTATGTGATTGAAGATGCAAGTTTGTGAGACAGGCAACAGGAACTCAAAAAGAAAACAGAATGTGAGGAATAGAATGTCAAAACCTAGAGTTGCCTGCAGGAGTGTAAGGCTGAGAACTGGGGAATGATGAGTAACATTTACCATCAGCACATACACAGCATTTACAGAGCACCAGACCAAAGCCCGCAAGCTTCACCACTGCACTTAGCAATTCCTCTATGGAGATTTGAAAACTGGTAGTCTGCAGTTGTATATGACTCACAGACAGGTTCTGTTTGGTCTATAGGTTTTTTTTAAAAAAATTTAAGTTAGTTATCAACTTTTACAAATGGAGGAACTTCACATAAAGCTTCAGATTTCAGGATTCTTTTGAAAAATTCCAAAGCCTGGCTACCCCGATCCACTTTTTCACCTGGTACTTATCATGTGTAAGTGAGAAGCATTTACCACCTTAGAGGGGTCATCCCATCTCTATCCACCTTCACTCACTCCCATTACCTGTCAGCCTTTGTCAGATTTCAGTTTGCAAACCCTGCTTGAAGGAAATTAGAAAGGGAAACTCAAGCCTCTGTTGGCTGTCATGATTTCACTAAACCTGCCAGGTGGGATCTTCTTATGTGGCGTTACTTTTTATAGGTCAAGACACAGTTGGGCTTGCTTTGGCCCTGAGGTTTCATAAAGGAGCCTCAGACACTGAAGAGAAGCCCCTGGGTTTGACATTTGGTACTTAGGTCATTTGTGATCTCAGCCAAGAGTATTTTCAGAAGAGCACTGGGGGCATGAACCAGATGGGACTAGATGAGGACAGGAAGTACGGAGGCGATGAGTGAAACAGTCTTTTTGACAAATGTGGTGGCAAATGAGGTTGCAATGGTGCACAGTAGTTCTCTCTGAGATGATTGCAATCACTTCCTAACCAGGGTTCCCGCTTCTTCCTCCACCCCACTCTACTCAATTCATAACACAGAAGCTGGAGGGATCCTCTTAAATAGGTTAGACCATGCCACTCCTCTACTCAAAACCTTCCCACCAGCTTCCCAATTTCCCCAGAGCAAAAGCCAAAGTCCTTAGTCACAATGCTCCACAAGGCCCTCAAGATCTGGTCCCCTGACCTGTATCCTACTAAAGTTCCACCTCTCACTCAGCTCCAGCCACAGGGTCTCCTTTGCTTCTTGATTTGTGCTAAGGACCCTCTGCCCTGACACAGGACGTTTACATGGCTGTTTCCTCCACTTTGAATGCAGAGTCTTCACCTGGCTTCTTTACCTCCTTCATATCCTGGCTTGAATGTCACCTATATCTGGCTGCTTTATTTAAAGTAGCATCCCTGCTCCCTCCCTAGTAGACTCTGCCCCCATTCCCTGTTTGTATTTTTTTCTAATAAACATCTATTTTAAATTCATTTATTTGTCTCCCTCATTACCTTATTATCTGCATCCACCCACCTCCATTAAAGGGGAGATGTTTTATATGTTTTTCCCCACTAGGATCTCTGTAGTGCTAGAAATAGTGCCTAGCACATAAAAGGTGCCCAGGACATACTAGTTGTAGGAGACAGAGACAGAGACTTAAGCATGTTTGTGGGCTAAAATGTAGAAGATGGAAAGAGAGGTACAGAAGAAAGAGCATATAAATGATCCCAGAGGAGAGGGGAGCAGATATTAATAGAATCAAGAGCTTAGGTGGAAGCACTGGCCCTGGAAAGGCAGAGAATTTTTTCCCTCCCAGGTATGTGTACAGGAAGCAAGGATAGATCTGATACCAGGTAAGAAAGAAAGAGAAACTGGTGCTTACCAGTTACATTCACAAGTGAATTAATTTATTCTTTCATTGATCCATTGCAACATACTATGTCTCAGGTGCTACACTAGGGAGTAGGGGTACAGAGTTGATGCCCGCTATCTTCTCGGTGACGTCAGAGCAAAGCCAGTAGCTGAGAATGCAAAGGGAGGAGAGCTCCAGGAAGTTTGTGAAGAGTGTAGAGTTTGGAACAGCTGCTCGGGGCACTGTTAATGGAAGGTAGTTAGGACACGTGAAAAGACTGCTGAGTAGCATGGAGAGCCCAGCTGAGGTTGTCCTGGTGCCAGCTGGCAGAGGTATCCGATTTTCTCTAGCAGCATTTGCAGCTTGGGAGCAGAAGCAGAAAAAAAGCAGATGGTTGGAATAAATTGGTCCTGGGAATTGCTAGGAGACGATGTTGTGTGGGGACTAGGGAGTGAGGAGATCAACTGATCGGCCCCTAAACCTAATGGTTCACTGTGTCTTCATCTTGATGCTGTTCACCTGATTTTGAGGAATGCCACTGATTGACAGCTGTGCCTCCTTTCCCCCAGAGCTCTTGAATCAGTACCAGCCTCAATCAAGGTACCCAGTGTGAATTGCTGCACAAACTCTGAATAACCAAAATGTTGATATTTACTCATTAGGGCTCTTCTCTCCTCACTCCTTATGAATTATTCAAGAAGGGTATCCACCTACTTTCCACACAAAGACACCTCGAAGGCTGATTCTTTGCTATCCATTAGACATTTCTGGCCCACTCCTTGGTGAATACTTACTTATTTTGCTTCTGGAACAGGCGGCTGCAGTCCTATGATGGGGAATGACTCTAATGCAATTCCAAGTTCATTTAGGACAGTACCTTATTTGGGTTCTCAGAAACATGCTTTACTAATAGGAGTTCTTCCTTGCACCTCTTTCTCTGTATGAGTCTATGAGTCTTTGTTGCCTTAACAATGAATACTAAGTAGGACCCGTATGTACTCCATTCTAGGCCAACTCTATAGCTCCTTAGTCCCCTGGCCCTAGGCTTACCTTGCATTTATCTCTTCATGTGACTGGTTTACAAAATGCCATTAAGCTGAGCTAGGTTGGCTTATCCCACTATTGGCCTAGCCCTCTTAGGACTTTATCTGAAACCTTTATGACTGCCTTCCCAGATACATAGTGGGTGTCTATTGCTCTCTTGGGAGAATCTATGCAGGCTTCTGGGTCAGGTTAGTCAAATGATGCATGAAAAGCATAAAATGCCTGCTTCTTTTGGTTGTTTTTCCTTTCTACCTAAAACCTGACACTCTCACACTTGGCTTCATGGCCCTGTGAATGCAACATGATTTTTCTTTGTTACTGAAAAAGATTTTACTTCTCCACTCTTTTTATGATACTCTATACAATAGACCTATAATTTCCTTACCTGATATATAAACTTTAAGTGATTTAATATTTTTGACATATGAATGCTGAAAATTAGAAGAATGCAGAGATTTAGATTATTATGCAGAAATACAATCATCTGGAATAGTTAGAAATTTAGAATTCAAGGAAATAAGTTGGAGTGTGCTTTCACGGAATGCCCAGAAATAAGATAAAAATCAAAAGACAAACACCATGAGCCTTCCCTCTTGTCTGCTTTGTTCTCATGACAATGAAAAGATTTATTCAACCTTGGAGAACATTCTCCAGGGACTTGGCTAAGGCTGTCCACCTCTGTCCGTAGTGGTCTGAGAGAGTTGCTGCGTCACTGTGGTGCTTTAGTCTTTCTTCCCTGCAGTCCTATCTTAACACACAGACTATTTCCAGTATTGATTTTCTGCCCTTCTATTCTAATGGAGAAACCCACTTAGAGAACAATAATCTAACAAATGTTCACCTTACCAGGATCTCCAAACACCCCATCCCGTGTGACTTTATTTTAATCCCATCATCAAGTTCATAGTCTTGAAGCACTACATTGATCCTGTCAGTCCCTTGCTGAAAAACCTTCACTAGTTCCCTATTGTTAACCAAGTACAGTCAATTCTCCTGGTTCTGCCATTCAAGGCTGCACTTATCAAGCCTCTGCTCACATCCATGTCCCATTAGTCCATGCATTTCAGATAGCCAAGCCCAGAGTCAGCTTGAGAGGACTATAGAAGGGTATGGATACCTAGAGGCATGCTTTTATTGGGAGTTACCAGTGCAACCACCTAGCATATTTCTGCTTTACTCAGTAGTATTTCAACATTGCTCTTTTCTATTTCCATTTTATAAGTTTGAGTTTACCAAGCCTTCTCTTATCTCTTGGTGATAACAAATGAGATTGTAGTGCTTAGCCTTGAGAGATTGACTTTGCCATTAACCTCTGCCAGGAAAAAGAATCTCAAAAAAAAAAAAAAAAAAAAAAGATGTTTTCACTTCTCCTGCAAAAACAGATATTCAGATTTTTTTTTCATAAAGAAAAATTTTGAAATTGAGACATTCACAACAGTCTAGATCTTAACTCTGGAGACTTGTGTAACTATAACCATTCTTTTCTGATTTCTGCTACTTTAAAACTTGTCCTTGCAACTGTTACAAAAAAGTTATTGACAATATCTAGACTCTGGAAACTATTGCTATTTCCTAAATATTTTAACCTTTAACTTCTGAAACTTTGAATGTCTAATTGCTTCCCTTGCCTATTAATTTGTTTCTAAATAATATAAAATTTATAGATACATGTGAGTTTTTTAAGCAACCAAGAAAACAAGCTTCTTGAATTTGCCATTTTTCCTTTCATGCATTAAGTTCATAATTGTGATGGATTCTTTATGTTAACTAAAAGTTTTAAGAGGTTTTTTCTTTTGGTCTCATTTAAATTACTAGTATTTAGCTAAATATTTATTCCTTGACAAAAGAGAATCTATTTTAAAGCAGGACTTCTTACATATGTATACCTATATTTATATAAATTATTAAATATGTTCATATTCTTCATCATAATTATTCATCTGGTATCTAGCATTGTCCCTTCTCCAACAAGCAATTGCTAAGCAAAATTTTAAGTAGCTTACTCATGGTTTTCATACTTATAAAGACATACGCTCATTGTCTAATTGATCTTGGTAGAGCAGGAGCTGGTGATGCTAAAGTTGGGCGTTTGGCCTCTGTATGTTCAGATATAATAGGGAAACATTTATTGCTCTATGGGCCAAATTACAAATCTAGTGAAACATTTTTAGTCTTTTCTGAAACACTTGAAGTATTCTTTAAATATTTTTAAACCATTCTTATTTAATTCAAAAGTGTAAATTTATTAATTATTCTGTAATGTGCATGTTTTTACATGTGTGAGTACATATGTATGTTTTCACAATCCAATCTCTTCCTGCACTATTGAGTTTTATCCTGTTTCCTATGAATTTTATGTAAATAAGAAGGTATAAAATAACACATGTAAAGTAAAAAAGATTATGACTAATTATGATAATTAATATTAATTATTGGCCCAGACTGTGAAGTATAGTAAAATTCATGCTAGCTCTTCAAATATCACTTCCTGTTTTAGGTTTAAAGAGATCCCAAGGTTTTTAAAGAAGGCAAAGTATAACAAGATGCCACTTATTAAAGATATTTTCTTATAACAAGTTCAGGGAAGTTTATATTTTAGAAACTCTCAAAAATAAGAAACATGGAGGGGAAGAAGTAGACCAAACTATAACAAGATGCTAGACGTTAGAGGCATTTTCTTATGACTGGCTCTTGGAAGTTTATCTTTTAGAAACTCTCAAAGATAAGAAACATCTGAGGGGAAGAAGTAGGCCGTCTCAAGGAAAACCAGAACTGGACTCAGGCTTACATCAAGCCCTGAAAAACCATATTTCCCCTTTGCATTTTGTCAGTCCTCCAGAATGAACACATTTCAAGCTGTTTCATGATTATTCCGTTTCTCTGCCAATATCATTTCTGGGGGTTATAGATAGTAACTCCTTTTCTACTCTAGTTGAGAAAATGATGTGGATAACCCATTAGCAGGAGACAACACCTACAACCTGCTGTACTGCAACATCACTGAGTCACCCATAAAGTAAGAGAGAGGGTGGTTCATTAATTAAGCATCCTACTCTCACCCTGGGACAGAACATATTAATAATTACCATCCTTATTCTTTAATAATACTATTCTGTATTAAAGTGAATAATTAAATTACATAGAAACAACCCAGCAAAGATAATTACAATGATGGAATGGATTGCAGTATCATTGTCTGGCCTACACTTTTCTAAACTAGATGCAACTAGATTTATTCCCATGAAATGTGATTTTAAGGCTTAACGTTTTTGCATGTAACTTAGTTACTGTTTTTTGGTAACACTCTTCAGAGCTTCATATTTTATTAGAAAGAATCTGATCAAAACATTGTATATTGCCAATATTCCCTGGTGTAGAATATTAAATGTAAATTTATATCTTGAAGAATCTTGTAGATGATTACATTTCTCTTAAATAAACATGCATAAACTATTTCACCTCCCGGTAGCAGTTATATATGAGGATGCAGTTGAATAGCAGGTTCATAAAATCAGAAAGCTATACAAAGTCCAAATCTAATAAAATTATACACTAAAAGATTGTCAGAATTTCAGAACTTTCCCCAGATCAAGTCAAATTCTGACAGCGCTTCTATTCTTTTGTTAAAGATATGGTTGTCAGAATTCTCTTTATTTTTTAAAGCAGATGTAACATTCTCAGTATCATTTACTGTCCCAGAGAAGGACATACATGAGGAAAGAATAAACACATGTTCAGTGCACACTGCCCCAGTACCCAAATCTATGCTAAGAAGGAAGCACCAGTGTACACATACTTTAATACTTTAATGCCAATGACTCCTTGCATCCTATCTTTAACCCTATCTCTTTCCTGAACTACACACTCAAATATCTAACTGCCAACTCAAATATCTGCCTGGACATCCAATGCAAATTTCAAATGTGAGCTGTCCAGGATATACCCTGCACAATGCTACCTCTACCTTCACCCCTGGACTCTTCCTGCCAACCAAAGCTGCTCCTCCCTCAGTTACTGCTGCCATCATCTACCAAGAAGCTGAGGACCCAAAACTAATGGCTATCCTCGGTTCCTCTTGGTCTCTGCTGTCATCAAACCCTACCCAGTTTACTTTCAATATGTAGCCTGATTCTGACCACTTCTCCCTTCTTCCAAGCCTGCTGCTTTGGGCCAGCTACCATCACCACATCTTGTGTAGGTTCAAGTCACAGCCTCTTAGTTGGTCTCCAGCTTTTCTTTCTTAGATTTCCCATCTAATCTCCACATGGCAGCGAGAGTGAACTTACTGAAATGCAAGTATTAAAATATGACACTCCTTGAGCTTCCCATCACACACAGAAGAGCCGTGGCTCAAAGGGACCCCATGATCTAGCCCTAGTTTACCGCTGACATTCATACCCTTAAATACTGTGTTCCAGCCAGTTTGGCCTTTTTGCTGCTCCTTGGACTCAGCAAGCTTCTGGGGCAGTTCTTGCTGTTCCCTTCACCTGACATGCTCCTCCCATCTTCTATAATCTTTATATGATCCCCTCTTTCATATGGTCCCCTCTTTCTCATCATTCAGGTCTCTGCTCAAGTGTCACTTCCCAGAATCCCTGATCTAAAATAGTCCCTGGGCTGTACTCCTTTATTAAGCCTTATTTTCTTCAAAGCATATATCACCATCTGATACTGTATATTTTATCTGTTGTTTGTACCCTTCTTATTTGTTGTCTGCCTCCCAGCTACACCTGTTTGTGGCTGGTATGTAGTAGGCACTCAACAATATTTGTTAAATGAGTGATTAACTGATCCACTCAACTACATAAGAAATATGGCAAACACATTTATAAAATAACTTTCAAAGCAGGATTTTAACTTTTCTCAGGGTGCCACTGTGATTGCTATGGGGGAAAGTAGTACTGGGATCAAGAGTCACTTTTTTTGTTTTGAGCACCTAGGTGATTGGAGGTGCTCCCTGCCCATTCTCTAGCTTGGTGCTGCATGATCCTGTAGGCATTTCAAAGTCAGCATGTTCTTGACAGGTCTCTGCCTTCCACTCTGACCTGTCTTCTTCCACCCTTTCACTCCAGCCCCATTCCTCTTCTTGCTGTTCTGGAGGTTCACTACATATGGCCTAGCCTTGGAAGTCTCATACAAATGTGAGCTTGACTCCGCTGTCCCAGGGGCTGGCTTTTTCTCACTCTTTAGAGTTCAGCTTAGATGTCAGAGAGGCCATCATGACCACTTAATCTATAGCAGCCTCTTGGACACTCTATCACGTCATTATCATTTTAATTTTAATTTTCTGCATAGCTCTTATCACCCATATTTTTCTTGCCTATTCTCTTTCCCTACTCGTAGGCTATAAGCTTCCATATCTCTCTTGTTCTTTATTTTATCCCCTGAGCCTAGAACAATGCCTGACATAATAGTAGGTGATTAGTAGATATTTGGTGAATATGAATATGACCTTTGTCTAGCTTAGTGCTTCCAATCCACTGAGTACCTAACAAATGCTAGTAGAAATATCAGAAGAATGCTTATCTCTCCTCACCAAGTCTTCAACTGATTTGTAAAATGATGTGAATCTCTGCCAAAAAAGAGGAAATGTTTATCTTTTACCCCAAATATCTCTGCAGCCTCTTTTTGTTGCATTTATGGAACAGTATTATTTCTCTTCTGTTTGAACTGAGGAAGGACTGTGATTTATTTATCCCTTTGCAGTACACAGCAGAGTATCTGACTCAGAGCAGATGCTCAATAAATATTTATTCAAATAATGAATGAATGAAGTGTCTAGAATAAAGCTAAGAATCTGGTGGCTGGGTGGCTTCTAGAAGTGCATAATGGAAGAAAACTAGAGTGCTTGTTTTCAGCCCACCTTTCAGAGCTGAGAATTATCAAGTCAATTACTTTGGCCAAATTTCTGAGGTTTGACTGCCTGCATCACTTCAACTCACTTGAAAACTGCTTACCCTCTTTACAAAGTGTTGGCCTGTTGTAGAAACTGTGAAGACTCCACAGATATCTCAGTTTTTATCTGAAATTAGCAGCACCAGCAGAATTTTGCTTTCCCTGGGTGCCAGAGCAAATGTACTGGCACTGGCCTGTCCACAGGGTGATGATTTTCATGGCAGAGGTTTGACAACCCCTGTCTGGGTCCCCTCCCTGGCTATATGACTATATGGGTCTACATTTGTGCTTTAGATTCAGAGATGCTGTTCTCAGTCTCTTGAAGTCTATTTCTCACTTCTTTCCTCTAACTTCGTGGTACTCAGACTCCTCACCTGTATGTTTGGAATCAACTTCTGCCAGATGTCTCCTGGCTGCTGTGGCTTTGGTATATCAGATTCCACATGCTAGCCTGTGTTATTCTCTACACCCTAACAGGTATTTCTTATGCCTTTGTGCCCCTGCACCAAGCCTTTATCTAGTTTGAAGGCTCTGATTATACCTTTAGTTCAGCTCTGTCTACCTACCAGACTCTGAATCCCACCAGCGACCTCTGGCTCACACCTGAGCTTCACTAACATAGTCATGGCAATACACCCCATTTTCTAGAAACACCAGGACCTCTGGTGATTTCACCTCCTCATTTGGCCATTTGCTGACTTGAAAGGGCTCAATTATTCTTTCTCAAATTTCAAGAAATTTCAGGTGCTACAAGGCAGCTTTGTCTCTGAACTTCTGTCTTGGACATACGGCCTTATTTCTGGACTTTAGTTCCATATGCATTAGTCTGTTCTCACATTGCTATAAAAAACTACTTGGCCGGGCACCGTGGCTTATGCCTGTAATCCCAGCACTTTGGGGGGCCGAGGTGGGTGGATCACTAGGTCAGGAGTTCAAGAACAGCCTGGCCAAGATGGTGAAACCCCAACTCTACTAAAAAGACAAAAAATTAGCTAGGCGTGGTGGCACGCACCTGTAATTCCAGCTGCTCCAGAGGCTGAGGCAGAGAACTGCTTAAACCTGAGAGGTGGAGGTTGCAGTGAGTCGAGATTGCGCCACTGTACTCCAGCCTGGGTGACAGAGTGAGACTCCATCTCAAAAAAACAAAACAAACAAACAAAAAAAACAAAAAACAAGACTGAGTAATTTACTTTCACTCTAGCAAAGTAGAAAAGGTAATAGAGTAATATGGATATTCTAACACAGAAAGAATGACTGATGGCATCATAATAGGATGCACTGGACTACTGAGAAATTCCTTGCAGGAGAAGGTGATATATAGAGACTGGGTAATTTGTAAAAAGGTTTAGTTGACTCAGAGTTCCACAGGCCATACAGCAAGCATGGCTGGGGAGGCATCATGGGGAGGAAATGTATAATTATGGCAGAATGTGAAAAAGAAGGAGGCACATCTTACATGGCCAGAGCAGGAGGAAGAAGAGCGGGCAGGGGGAGGTGCTAAACAACCAGATCTCATGAGAACTCACTCATTCTCATGAGAACAGCAAGAGGAAATCTGCCCCCATGATCCAATCACCTCCCACCAGGCCCCTCCTCTAATTCTGGGGATTATAATTTGACATGAAATTTGGGCGGGGACACAAATCCAAACCCTATCACCATATTATGTCTTGATATCATGTATCAAAGTGACAGATTAGACAAATGATAGATGATGCATCTACACAGTGGAATATTTTATGTCCATTAAAAGGATGACATATGATGGTATTGACATGGAAACATCTCCATGATATAACTTTCATAACAATATAAGATTACAAAACAATATGCTCAATATGATTCCATTCACATGTGATTATATATTTACTTATAAAAAGGGGAGTGGAAGGTTGCACAGCAAATATTGATGGTGGTTAGATTAGGAGTATTTGGACTTTCCTCTTTATACATGATGCATTTGTTACATTTCTAAAATGACCAAGTTTTATTTTCATAAACAGGCAACATAATTAAATAGAGAAAAGAAAGATAAGTCTTGTGGTAAAGACTCATTACATGACTGTTTCTTCTCTTATCTGTCATAAAGCAAGTCAAAAGAAAATGGAACTTGAGGGAGGTGAAAATGGAAAAAACTGGGCCAGTTATAGCTCAATTTTTAATTGATTTAGGCCAACAAAGGCACAGTGGGACTCTGGGCCTGTCCTTACCTTGGGAGCAGGAGGTGCTGGCTAGAAAGTTAGGGGTGTATTCATTATTAGCCTTACTTTTCCCAAACAATGCATGATCCTCAGTTGTTCGATTCAATTCTCTTTCTGTTTTTAATTTTTTGTAAGAAGTTTCCTGCTCTCCAGTTGATTTTCTTGACAGTTTTGAAGAAAGACAATAGAATATCAAGATATATTTCACAAATACATCAGTCTTTTAAAAAACCAAGTGCCTGAAAACAGTAACTATGATATGCATGCAAAAAAAGTCTTAAGGTCAGTATTCTCCTTAATATTTCCTTCCGTTAGAAGAAAGATCATAATAGATAACAGAAGGTGGTATTATGAGAATAAAGACCATTGATCTAATCAGTTCATGAAAATAGTTCAGTTCTTCATGAAAGTATGCAAACTGATGGCTTCAGATATAAGCTAGTTGCCTCAGGTGTGGAAGCAAAAATAGCTCAAATGTGCCAAGTTATTATCGGCAGATTTTTTTTTTTTTTTTTTTTGAGACAGAGTCTTGCTCTGTCGCCCAGGCTGGGGTGCAGTGGCCGGATCTCAGCTCACTGCAAGCTCCGCCTCCCGGGTTTAGACCATTCTCCTGCCTCAGCCTCCCGAGTAGCTGGGACTCCAGGCGCCCGCCACCTCGCCCGGCTAGTTTTTTGTATTTTTTTAGTAGAGACGGGGTTTCACCGTGTTAGCCAGGATGGTCTCGATCTCCTGACCTCGTGATCCGCCCGTCTCGGCCTCCCAAAGTGCTGGGATTACAGGCTTGAGCCACCGCGCCCGGCCTAGATTTTTTTTTTTTTAACCAAGAGAGGAGTCCAATAGAACTGCTATTTTATAGTGAGTGCTATCAAAATTGATAAACTAAATTTTATGCCCATTTAAAGTGAGAAGTTTATGCCTTTTAACTGAAGATTTTCCTAGTCTAAGTGAATCTTTAACATTAAATGTTAGAGAGTATTCTGGATACCACATCAATTATTGGCTTAATTGAGAATGGCCTGTTGACTGGCAGTGAAGTGTCTCTCAGTGAGTCAGAACCACTCATTCTGAAGAAAGCAAGTCCTCGGGTGACTTCCAGTAGAGTTATCTCCCAAACAGAGGACTGGGAATTGCACAAGTGACCATGTGGGTTACTTGCCTCCAGAACAAAGCTCTTTCCATACTGCTTTCTAAATGTCCTGGCCCAGCTGAGTACATCGTCATGCATTAGGATTTAAAGGCCACGGCCATGGGCACAAGAATGGAGGCTAGATTCAGAAGCATGCTCAGGTTAGTCTTTTTAAATTTACACAAAGGTGAGACTTTTAGACCTCAGGATAAAGGAGTAACTGAAAGAAATTGTTCCCCTCTCTGAAGTTTGATACTGTACTTCTGCATCCTTACAGCACAGATTCATGTGTTGGGTTCTACAAAAAGATATCAAAATTTGATATATGATACCAAATTAGGCTTGTTTTATGTTGCCTGATTGCTTTTCTTCGATTTTTAAAAGAAAATAATTAAAAATAAGCCTTATTCAATGAGAAGGACATGATGACCTTCATTTAGGACAAGTTAAAAGGCTTCCCAGAGCTGGGTGCAGACACTGAGATCCCGACTTCTAATCCATTGCCCTTCTATATATCACCCTCTCCTGCAAGGAATTTCTCAATAGTCCAGTACATCCTCTTATGATGCCATCAGCCATTCTCTCTGTGTTAGAATATCCGTATTACTCTATTACTTTTTCTGCTTTGCTAGAGTGAAAGTAAACAACTTTCTTACTCTAAATCACCATGCTCTTCTTTTCTAAGTTGTGGGGAAGGCAAATTGTATTATTTATATATCTTGCAAACCAGGGAAGGGGGAACTGCTTCTTTTCTGGGAGTGGCAAGAGTGGTAAGCACTGGAATGTGTGAGAACTTGGTCATCCTGTTTCTTTTTGACAACCTGCGAACTTTTACAATGTGCATTTGATGACATCATCAGCAGGTGGGGAGACTGCTTCAGAAGAACCAGATCTACTCACCTAGTGTAGGGAGACTAATTTCTGAATGGGACCTTCTCTCCTTACTGCCTTTGTATCCATGGGAAAAAGTGTTCAGGTAAAAAGGACTTTTGGAGATCTTCCTTTTAAAAAGTCATATTACTGGAAAGGAGCTTAGAGAACATGTAATACCACTCCTTGGTTTATCAGCCGACAAATGAAGCGTAATCTCTCTGACCTGCCCATGATTACTCTAAAATTCTGGGACAAAGCTTAAACTAGATGCTTAGATGGCTCTAAATGGATTTTCAGATTATGTACAAAATATTTCGTGTTCCAATGGAAAACCATGCATCATATACAGTATACCCTTTTGGATTATAGGATTCTAGCCCTACTCGCTGTTTTTGAGCTATTTTGTAATTCTTTGTAAGTTGTAGGTAACTGGTAGCTCTGTAAGTTCTGCCTTACCTGGTTGTAATTTAATTGAATTTTTCCCTCTTGTAGAAAAAAGTTTTGTTCCCATTTGGAATTCATCTCAACATTGCTCTGTTCCATGTAAATTTATACTGGTTTGACTTTTCTTTTGAACTAGTTATAATAACTACCTAGTTCTATCATATCACGAGTAAAGAAAATTCTGTAACATATGTTCATTTTATATTTGTATGAGAGTCATGATTTTACCTTTTTCTGAAAATTATCTTTTAGGAAATATTGAGTAAAAAAACATATTGTAGTTTCCTCAGATGGCTAGTTATTGGTAGGAAAACTCTGTAAAAAGGATAAATGGACACATATGAAAAGTGAAAATAAAATATTTTCAGTTAAGCAAGTCAATTTAATATGTTATTTATTTATTTATTTTGAGACAGAGTTTCACTCTTGTCACCCAGGCTGGAGTGCAGTGGTGCTCTCAGCTCACTGTAACCTCCGTCTCCCAGGTTCAAAGGATTCTCCTGCCTCAGCCTCCCTAGTAGCTGGGATTACAGGCACCAGCCACGATGCCCAGCTAATTTTTGTATTTTTAGTAGAGATGGGGTTTCTCCATGTTGGCCAGGCTGGTCTTGAACTCCTGACCTCAGGTGATCAACTTGCCTTGGCCTTGCAAAATTCTGGGATTACAGGTATGAGCCACAGCGCCAGGCTCAATTTAATATGTTATTAATTAAATTTCAGGAAGAAAGAAAATCCTGCAAAATAATACATTACATCTTTAAATATCCCACTGACGAGATGATAGTAACAGTTTTAAGGAAGTAACAACCATTGTCTAGATCTTCACTATCCAATATGGTCACCTTCAGCCACTCATGGCTCCTGAGGGTTTACACTGTGATTTGTCCAAATTGCAGTGTACTGCACATATAAAGTACACACCAGATATTGAAGACTTAGTACAAAAAAAGTAGCTCATTAATTTTTATATTGATTATATGTTGAAATGATAGCATTTTAGATACATTGAGTTAAATAAAATACATTTAATTTTACCTATTTTTTTTTTTTTTTTTGCTTCTAAATGTGGCTACTAGGGGACCAAAAGTAGCATATGTGGCTCAGATGATGTTTCTATTAGTCAATGCCGTACTAACAAATTAAGTGAAAAAATTTAATATTATTTTACTAAACATTATTGACATATTCTTGCGCTTCATATCTATGCTAGAGAAAAATAAAATAAAGAGAAAAGAGTGATCATAAATTGAAGAGCAGGTACCTGGGAATTCATACGAAATTAATATGCTTTCTTTTATGAATAGTCACACAACATTTGGCTGTCATCATTTATAGTATATAAAGACAGAAAAGATAATGAAACAGCTGCATTAAACAATTCAAAAATCAATGAGCATATATTTGGTTTTGTTGTACCTTGTGTCCCTGATGGAAAGGAAGCAAAGTCTGGAGTGAGTGTGTGTATGTGTGTGGGTATGTGTGTGTATGTCAAAGTTCAGGGTTTCCAGGAGGACATAAAAAGAGCTGAGCATTCAAAATGAAGAGATACAAGCTTAGCTAAGCTTTCTAGAGATATGACTGGTTACCTTGGAAACAGTTCAAATTCTTACATCAAACAAGATCCTAGAAGTTGACCTATATTTTTTAGACCCAGTAACATAATGTATTTAAAATGTTTATTACCCCCAAATTAAATTTAAAAAGTATTTGTGGGATAGCAAATGCTTACTTTAATTAATTGTATAATTTTTATTTGTAAAGAAAGAACACATTATACAACTATCAGGTAAAAAGTCATTAATAGAAGATGAATGTAGCTTTTTCAGGGAATTATCTTCAATATATTTTACTAAAATAATTCCATTGTTTTTTCTGATTTAATTGTAAAAAAAAATTCAATCAATACAAAAACAGGAATAAAATGTGAAAAGTAACCTTCCATTTCCAGTTCCAATGCTTTTGTCAAAGATGTCTACAGTAAACAATGTGGTTTATGGTCTTCTAAATGGTTTGTGCTGTGTGTGTGTGTGTGTGTGTGTGTGTGCGCGCGTGTGTGTGTGTGAGAGAGAGAGAGAGAGAAGGAATGTGATCATATATAACTCATGCTCTATAAACTGCATTTAAAATGCACAAATATTGTCTTCCTTTGGGAAATTAAAATGTTTAAATGACGCTCGTATCTATTTAACTGGAAGTCTTGACATCAGCAAATAGACTCCACTGCCTACAGTGTGAATCATTTTTTAGACACACATGTTCCTGACATGTCTCCATTAACTAGACTGTAAGTTCTTTGGAGGCAGAAATCAAGTTGTTTTCAAGTGCACCACAGCATCTAGCACAGAGATCTCACCATCATGGGCTCTCAAAAATACTTCCTCAATAATCAGTATGTTTCATTTTTATCAGAGTACATTAGCTGATCATATAAGATATTCTAGGTCCTGAACATCAGACAAGAAGAAAGAACAGACTAATACCAACTGCTTACATGAATTGGCACTTGCTTTTGGGGTGATATTCTGTTAAGTGTTTTGGTGATCCCTTTTTTGAGCATCATGATGCCTAAATGAGGCTTAGAGTGAGCTACCATGCTAAGTCCTTTACATAGATAGGCTTACTTAATTCTCACAACAATCCTATGGTGTAGGCACTGTTAAACCTCCCATTTTACAGTGAAGAAACTGATGCACTCAAATCATTAAGTAGTGGTGCTGGGAACTGAATGCAGGCATCTAACTTCAGAACTCATACTCTCATGTTCCATCCGGGAGCTCATATTCCAAAACTTTCATGACTTTTCTATATGGTCATGGTCGACAACAACTAAGAGGCTAAATTTTTCATACAAACACATACCCAAATCTGATGGACCAAAAAAAAAAAAAATCCATTGCACATTTATCTTATGCATTATGTTGTCATTCACTGGGTCATCATGATCTAGTGAATGGCAATAGTCCCTTAGTGAGAGAGTTTCAAATAAAGGTGGATGGAACTGGGAGTTAGGATTGGGTAAGGTTTCTTATCTATGTCAGGGAGACAGAAGAGGAAGGAAGGAACACTTGGTTTGATTCTCTCTGTTGCTCCTATTAGTTCCACTTTGGCAGTGACATTTTTAGTAACGAAGAACAACACTTTGTGGCCTAATTTTCATCCTGTAAGTTTGCCATCAGGTAGTTTATGCTCTTATGGACCAAATGACTCATCACTAATTAATCAATACCCATGATGCTAAATTTTGACCACAGAGTGAACCAAAGTCAAGTCAACCTGGCTTTCAGTTAATTGGAAAAATTAAATGGGTAAGAGAAGCCAGTTCTTCCAGGTATAAATAATGTGCTTTATACCTCATCTAGTTAAAGGCATCAGCAAAAATGTTTTAATACTAGCAGACTCTAAAACAGCTCCATCCTCTTTTCTAATGTGTAATTAAAGCTACAGTATGAATGTAAACTTGGTAGGACAGAAAGAATCTCATACACTACATATTATAAAGAATTTGATATTACATTTTATCATGGTTATCTTCTCTTCTGAGGACAAAATGTCCCTTAGGCATGTACCTACTCACTTGCTCCAAAATACTCACTGAGTGTCAATTATGTGCCAGACACTGGGGAGGCAGACAGTGGTGAACTAGGGGATCAGGGTATACACCTACTTTCCTTGTGATGTCGCACCTATTGCAGGGAACAGTTTGGGGTCTCTGTCTAACTTATATTTCTCTGTAAGTATCAGCTCAACTCTAGAAAGCCTTTTCTGTCCACTTGCCCCAACCCCACCACATCTGGGTTAGAAACTCCTTCTATAATCTCCCTCAGGACCCTGTACTAACCACTGTGATTACATTGACCACAGTATCTTGCCTAATTACTTGTTTGTATCCTTCACTGAGATCTACATTCCAATGACAAGTGTTCCAGTATCCTGGGATTCTTATGAATTATTTCTGCATTCTTATGAAATATTTGCTGAATGCTGGAGGGAGGTAATATTTAGTATAAAGTGGTTTAGTTTGGCTATGCTATCATTTGTATCCTGGTGCAGAAGTTACTGACATGCAGTCTCTGGTCTGGAAATGTCAAATCTAAAGGCTGGATCCATGCAGTTGGCAACAGCAGACATGTGCTTAGTTATGAGGCTGCTGAAAACCAACTGGTCAAGGACCATGGAAAAGTATTAAAAAAAAAAAAAAAGTTCAAGGAACATTTATCCAGTGAAGCACCACTCAGACATTCATGAGAGATCACGATGAAGCAATCCTTCCAGATTTCATTTTACTTTAGTAATCACTGGCTCTATGTTACCTTGGTCATCATCCTTTATCTTAGCTCTGGTGTTTATGTTTATTTTTTTCCTTTTCAAACACTTTTCAAAACCTGCAATTCTTCTGATAGTGTATTTATTTCTTTGTTGTCTTCCCCCTGTGACTGCAAACTCTCTAAGGATAGGGACCCTGTCTGTACCCTCAGTTTCCAGAATGGTTCTCAACACACCGGTGTTTGATAAATCTATTGAAGAAATAAATTAAGGGTTTAATTTGCATATTAAAAATATTCTTTTAGACTCTAGTCCTCAAATCTCTGTACATAACACATAAAAATCTCTCTCTCTCTCTCTCTCTCTCTCTCTCTCTCTATATATATATATATATATATATGAGGAAAAACAGATTATATCTGTTTTGCCCACAGTTCCAGAATGGATTAGAGCACATGGCATATTGTAAGTATTCAATAAATAGTCACTAAATAAATGAGTGAATAAACCATTTAATTAAAATTTTAGTCCCAATTATAAACTATTGGAAAAAATGCATAGGTCTACATCAGTAATAAACAAATAGGGGAGCTTTTGCTTGAAGTAGAATTCTGAGAGCTGATGGCAGATGTGAAGAGAGTGCTGACCCTGAAACATCGTAATCTTGCAACTGTTTTATTAAAGATCAAATCAGGTAAGATTCATCAATGGATGCTAAATCTAGAGGGAAATCTTGATGAGAAACTAGATACCAGCATGTTTTAAACTGTCTCTTTCAGACTATTAGTTGCAGGGAAAAAAAATTACACAATAATTAACTAGTAGGGAAATCAGAAAACACTTGTATAGCTGATTAAAGTCAACATCACCAATGAAGGACAGATGGACATGATGTGCCTTCAGATGTGACAATCTGAGAAGGACACAACATCTCCTATGCAACATTTTAAAGAAGAATTCGTAACTTGAAAGTGATCATGAAAGGCTATCTAAAAAATCTCAAATGGGAAATGTTCCATTAATAAAAAGTTGGGGGCAGGTGAATAGATAGAATGGCGATAATCCATTCTTCCAAAATGTCAATGTCAGAAAAAAAAAGTTAAAGTCAGAAAATAAAAAGAAAGGCTGTAGAAATATTCCATATTGAAAGTGGGTAAAGAGACAAGGCACTTAAATGCTATACCTGATCACAGACTGGATCCTGTACCAGAGAGGAAAATGCTATAAAGAACATTACTGGATCAAATGACAATACTGACATATGAAAGGTAGATAAGACAAAAGTATTCTATCAGTGTTAAATATATTGAAGTTGGAGAAATGCAAATCAAAACCACAATGAGATACCATTTCATGCCAGTTAGAATGGCGATTATTAAAAAGTCAAGAAACAACAGATGCTGGCAAGGCTGTGGAGAAATAGGAACACTTTTACACTCTTGGTGGAAATGTAAATCAGTTCAACCATTGCTGAAGACAGTGTGGCGATTTCTCAAGGATCTAGAACCAGAAATACCATTTGACCCAGCAATCCCATTACTGGGTATATACCCAAAGGAAAATAAATCATTCTGCTATAAAGAAATATGCAAACATATGTTTATCGCAGGACTATTTACAATAGCAAAGGCATGGAACCAACCCAAATGCCCATCAATGATAAACTTGATAAAGAAAATGTTGCACATATACACCATGGAATACTGTGCAGCCATAAAAAGGAATGAGACCATGTCCTTTGCAGCAACATGGATGAAGCTGGAAGCCATCATCCTCAGCAAACTAACACAGGGACAGAAAAGCAAACACCACACGTTCTCACTCATAAGTGGGAGTTGAACAATGAGAACACATGGACACAGGGAGGGGAACAACACACACTGGTGCCTGTTGGGGGGGAGGGGGCGAGAGGAGGGAACCTAGTTGATGGGTCAATAGGTGGAGCAAACCATCATGGCACATGTATAGCTATAGCTATACAACCAACCTGCACGTTCTGCACATGTATCCCAGAACTTAAGTAAAATTTTTATATATATATATATATATATATATATATATATAAAACTACTGGGGCTAAGAGAATATCTACATTCTTGGGAAATAGGCACTGATGTTTGGAGTAAAGGGCCATCATGTATGTGACACCTTCAATTTACTAAGAAAAAAATTAAGTATATAATGATGTGTATGTAACATGTATGGAGAGAGAGAACGGTGGGGTGAGGTGGGTGGGGAAAGAAATAAACCAAAAAGTCCATGTGTGAAATGCTAACAATAAGTCTTTCTGGGAAAAGGGTGTATGGTATTCTTTATACTCTTTTTATATTTGCAACTTATCTATACAATTTAAATTATTTCCAAATAAAAAGTTTTAAAAAGTGTGCAAATGTCAATATGTATAAATAATCAGAGCAAATAAAAATTATTTCATTAAAAATATTTGTATGAGTTTTAATATTTCATCTGTTTAAGAATGCTATGCTAATTTGCATGGCAAATTTTTAAAACTGTCTTCTTTTGCATACTTAAAAATTGGTTTAAATTCAAAGGTGAGAGTAGAATAAAGTTAGTGATAATGTAAAAGTTTGCAAACTATTGCCTAGTATTCAGCAGTCCCCACACTTACCAGTTCTTTGGGATCCAAAATGCTGCCCAGTGGGCATTTTTAGAGTGAGAGAGACTCCGACCTGCCCCTGCCTGGACAACACCATCATTAAGGAGAAACAGGTTTCTTTCTGCAGTACAAGCCCTGGCAGCAGCCATTCCCCTCCACCAGTGCTGAGATCTTGCAGATGCCATCAGTTACCCCTGCCTGGTCCTGCCTGCCCCGAGTCCTGATGTATAGTCTTGTCTAGCCCCCAGTACTCTCTTGCAGTAGCCTATGGAGGTACACTCACTGCAATATTCAGACGTGAGATTATCAGGCATGACTTACAGTTTATAAAAGTACCCAAAATATGAACACCATTTCACAATACACATTACACAAAGTGTATCCCACTCTAAAGAACAGCAATCTATGTCGAACAAAAACAAATCACCAGATTAAAGGGAAATGTTAATTGGAAGTAGACAAACAAGCTTTTATTATGTCAGATTAGTTCAGGCTTACAACCACATTAAATCAGGACATCAAAAGGCATTGCCCTAGAATAAGAAGTCAGAAACCAGCACTATCACTCAGTATCTTCTGGAAATTATCCACATGTGCCCTTCTGTTATCCTCCTCGGAAATACAGCCCTCTTTGTTACAAGCCTCATGTCGCTGCAATTCTTTTGGAGTTGTTGAATAAGTGATCAGAGAATGATTTCCAGTTGATAAACTGTCAGCTGTCAGCTCCAATTGTGTGTCTTAAATTTAGCATCGTAAAGCCAATGTGATTTTTTTATTCACTTGTTTGTTTCCTTGCCCATGTTGCTTGGAATTGGAATTTACCTGGGGCTGATAGAAAAGGCTTTATTGATTTGTGCAGAAGGAAAAAAAAAGGAAAATAAGGAGATTTAAGATGTAGCTCTCTGGACGATGCTGAAGCCGTGGAGGTGGTCACAAAGGGGTGCTCAGTTAATAAATGTTACATAAGATGTTGTATGCAAATACAATTTATTACTCCTTTTTTGTGTCTCAGTTTTCTTTAGTTCAAGAAGGCACAAAATATTAAGAGATTGAGCATGATATAAACATTTATTTCTGGTTCCTCTTTGGTGCTGTGGCTCTTTCTGGCTGGTATAGTTGTATGAGTTTTTGTCCTGTCTCTACTTGGTCTGCAGTAATTGGATAATTGGGTAATTCCCACTTTCAGTGTGTCGGGGAGTGGATGTTGCCTCCCAAAGGCAAAAGTTACCTCTCCTCCTGCCCTCCTTACTAAACTGGCCCTGGGCTGTATCCACATTCATGCTGAGTGTGACACTGACCTTGACCTCTTTTCATTTTGGCAAGCATTTACCTAATGCCTAATATATGCAAGGTACCTAGGTTAGGAAAGGCTGAACTAGAAACAAAAACAAGACTTAGCCCCTACAGTAAGGAGCGTGCCCTTCTGACAATGGTAGCCAGACCACAATCATTATATTGTTTTGGTTACATACATTGTTTAGTGACAGTTTCCACAAGACCTTTGTTAATGACATAGGCAGTATAATAATTGTGTTGTAAAGCACAAGTCTCAACCAGGGAGAGAGAGAGTGAATTATACAGTTCACTTCACATAACAGAAATGAGGGCTAACCCTATAAGTGCCAAAATTTAAACCTTTTGTGATGTAAAGCTTCCTAAAATGTTGGTATACTTCTCTCCCCCTCTCAAACAGAAGAATCTCCCCCCTCCACCTAATCCTGTCTCTGACCTCCAACCCCCTGAACCCAAGCTGAAAGCAGTATCTGACACGTCTTGGCCCACTAATGTTGGCAAGCAATTATTCTTCCCTTCCCCTCAACACAGAAAATTAAACCTTTACAAGTTGCAATATTTAAAGGGCTACGGTTTGGAGACATGAGAAGGCAAGGGTCCCACCGCAGGCTAAGTGGTTCTTGCCTCCAGATCCCCCTGTATACAACTGTTCTGTCTGCCCTGAGACAGCCATTTCATCCCAGACACCACCAGCCTACAGAACTCCTGCTTGTCTACCATTCCCTTGGTTCTATTCTTGTCTCTTGTAACTTCTCCCATGCTGCTTGCCTTTGTATCTTTCAGGGGCAGGGCTGGTAGGTGGGGGCTCTCCTTTCCCTCCTCTTCCTGCAAAGACAGTGGTGGAACTAACTGCAGGCATTTCTTTCCAGTTGGCCTCTCCCCCTCCTTAACGCTGACCTTTCCGGATGCTCCGGAGTTTCTTTATGAGTTGAAAGACTACTGTTGTTGAGGGAGGTAGATTATGTGCAGGATTACTTCTGGATCGAGTTCAGGGAAACTGGAAGTTTTGGAAATCCAGATTCTGGATAAGTGAAGGGTTACTTATGTATTTATAAATGAGGGGGATTTACTTGGCATTTCTTAAAATTTACTTTTAAGAAATAACTGCTTCTTAAGATCTATGATTCGGGAATAAGGAAACAGCATATATCTCATTGAGATCTCTCTTGGTTTTGCAGGGTCAGAGAAAGTTAATTCAGCTAAATAATGCCTCTACATAGAGAAAGATCAAGCTGATAATCCCCATTAATTTCCTTGACACATTTAAAAATAAATGCAGGCTCCAGACAGGACACCCACCTTAGCAGATAATTATTTTCATTCAGCAGCAAAACATTAAGCTTCAAATAACTAATTGATTCAATGAATATTTATGAATCTTGGAGGAAGTTTAAACAGGCTCAAAACATCCTATTAACCATTTTTCTGATAGCAAGGTAGATTTTTTTTTAATGATTCCTTTTCATTCTTTAAGGTCTCTGCTAAAACTGACCCTGCCTGGGATCCTGAAAGAATGGCTCTCATTCCAACTGTCATAAAGCAGTCATAAGCTTAATTCATTACAAGTAGTTAGATCATCAATAACTATTTTCAGATTGGGAGTGAATTTCCATAATTTAATCTTTTAGGCAAGCTGGTGTATGATTACATTATTCAAATAGCATACTCTATTTTGAACTGATGAATAAATCTGCATTTTAGGTAGTAGATGAAAAGTAACAAAATTGAGCAAAGTAAAGGAATTTCAGATATCTATATTTTCCCCAAAGCTGCAATATCTATTTATTTGGTACTTCATTTAATAGCTGGAGAAAGTCCATAAGCAATCAGATTGTCATTTGTAATCAAGCAAAAAGGCCAACTATTGAGAATTTCCATTGACTCAAATCACTGATAATACACCACAAAACCTTAAAGAGTTCAAGATGAACTTATTCATATGTTTAACACAGAATATGTCTTTCTCTTTGCAGATTTTTTTTTTTTTTCTGTCATTGACTCAATAAGTTTTCTGTACTGTAGTTCTTAATCTATTCTGCCTAAAGCAATCCTAGAATTTGTTTTCAAGGATATTCCTTTGGGACACAGTCTTGCTGGGAGTTTTCATGGTTGGCTGTATTCCTAAATCCCTTATATATAATTAGGGGCTGATAGCTTGGTCTTTTCCAAGCACTGAACTGCAGTTCTATTGTTAAATTATAGAAGTAATATTTTGTGAATTAGGGCCAATATTTCTTCTGGTAGGGGATACTGCTTAGTCAACAGATTTGTTGCCAAATGGTTACAGAGTTCAGGAAATTAAAATTACTAAATAGTTTCAAGAAGTGATTTCAGTACGTAGTTATCTTGAATGTAGCTTACGTGCCATAGTGTAAGTTAAAGAATAATTTTTTTTGCATCTCTGTAATAATTTTGTTAACAGTTTATGCAAGTCTGAAATTCTAAATACATTTATCTCCCCGAGTCAGAAAAAAATCCTACTGAGTCTGAAAAGTTGATTTCTGTATCTACTTGCATACTGTATTGTGCTGAACTCTGCCCCTCCTTTTTTATGTATAGCTTAAAAGGCAGTGTTTGAGAGGCTTCAAATGAAGGAAAATCAACAATTCTCTGATCTACATTTAAGTCATTAATTCATAGCTTTATTTAAAACTACTGAAACAGCAGATTTAATTCAGCATTCTGATAAACAATGAAATATTTTCTTTTATCAGATAAAAAGCCAACTCAGTCAAAATATGCTCTTCATTCAAGTAATATGACTAACATGACTAGAAGTCATTACACTAAACAGTTATTTTATGATGTCAATGTACTTTCAAAAAATGGACTTTAGCCATATGACAATGAAAATCACAAATATTCTTTGTATCCAATATGCAGATGTTATCCTGCCAGTCTTTATAAAGCCAGGGAGTCTATCTCCCTCTCCTTTACACACCATGTTCATGGCTTCCATCCAAGCCTCTGGCCCTAATCTATCTACGATCTGCTTTCTGATTTCCACTCAGGCTCCCTGACTTAGACCCATGATTGCTCCTCAGTGAGCTGCTCTGCTGGCTGTGACTCATACTTGACTCAACTTTGATCACTTGACAAATGTTTACTAAGTGTCTACTATGTGTCTTCAAACACTGCTCTGATACTGGAGACATGGCAGTGAACAAAAACAATACTTCTCAATTCTACTTTTGGATTTCTGTCTCAACTATGATAACTATGATTCAAACTTTTATTTTTTCTTGGTTATGCATAGTTCTAGAAGCAGATGTAAAAATAGAGTAAATGGTCAAGAATAATACATGATGGGGCCGGGCACGGTGGCTCACGCTTATAATCCCAGCACTTTGGGAGGCTGAGGCGGGTGGATCACTTGAGGCCAGGAGTTCCAGACCAGCCTGGCCAACGCGGTGAAACCCCGTCTCCACTAAAAATGCAAAAATTAGCCGGGTGTGGAGATGGGCACCTGTAGTCCCAGCTACTTTGGAGGCTGTGGAGTAAGAATCACTTGAACCCAGGAGGTGGAGGTCACAGAGACCCAAGATCACACCACTGCATTCCAAGCCTGGCTAACAGAGCAAGGCTCCATCTCTAAATGAATGGGAGGGAGGCAGTGAGTGAAGGAGGGAGGGAGGCAGGGAAGAACGAAGGAAGGAAGGAAGGAAGGAAGGAAGGAAGGAAGGAAGGAAGGAAGGAAAGGAGAGAGGGAAGGAGGGAGGAAGGAAGGAAGGATACATGATGGCACATCTTTCTTTTAAAATGAAGAAATGAGTTACAATAAACTACATAAGGTAAAAAGTGAAACATTTGCAATCTGATTAATAAGACTCTACTGACTGGGGGAATCATTTCCATATATATAGAATCTAGAGTGAAATCTTATACCCAATAGTTTTCAAGAGAGTCAGAGACCTAATTTCTTTTCTTCTATTTCAAAACCTCATTAATCTAAGGGTTTTAGTGTTTTCTAATGACTATTTCTTAGAGTTTCTATGTCTATTTTAAACAGTGGCTGAATGCAACTCTTCCTCAGCTGATTTTTAAGTAGAGTTACTGACACTCAAAGAAATGGGCCAAGGCCAGGCAATGATTCAATTCAACACATATATCATGCATTTATTTTCCTAAGTCTTAAAGAGAGTTAAGAAGGAAAATGAGATAGCTGCCCCTGAAGCACTCACAATAGCAAATAAGAAGTACCAACCATATATCTTACTATTTCCTTATTTTTTAAACCTCTCAATTCCTTCTTGTTTATTTTATTTGTTTTTAAACTTCTGGTTTTTGGGAATTGGTCCCTTGCCAAAATGAACACTGTATTAGTTGAGAAGAGTCAGAGGGAAGACTAAGACTGAGGAGATTGCCCTGTAATATAGAAAAGCATATTATAAAACACTAGTTTCAAAATTGTTTCACATGGGTTAAAAATACAAAACTAGAATGATGAAAGTGAATATACTATAAGTTTAATAAATTATAATACAGTATGAAATAGAATAACAGATAAATAAGAAATGGCTAACACATACAATAATAATGAATGACATCTCATACTCTAAATAAATACTGGTTTATTTGTACATGCAACCATAAATTCTGGGTAGACTAAAGAATGATTTTTTAAAAATATTCTCAAACTTAATAAAAATTAGGATGTGATTTAGATCATGTTTTGTTGTTGTTGTTGCTTCTTTTACTAAAATAGCTGTAAGGCTAAAGCATGGTTATTGAAACAAAAAAAAAATTAATAACAAAGTTAATAACTGAAAACTTTATTCAGCAAAAGGCTAAAACAATGGAAAGTTATTTTTGATGAATATGACAAACTTTAATATGACAAACCATTATATTTATATTAAAAGCAGTATTCTGCCTTTGTACAGATATTTAAAAGTTGTAAACAGTTATTCATATCCTTTGACAAACCCCATATTTATCCTGTAAGACCTAACTCAATGTCACCTTCCCTGTGAAGCCTTTATCTTCTGCTTCAAGTAAAGACAATGATATTCTCTACTTGCTCCTAGAGACATATTCATATTGTTGTAATATTTTTATTGCATTCTCTTGTAATTAATCCTTTATATGTCTTTTCCTTTTGTGAATTCATCAGCTAATCAATTTTCATTCCCAAGGCCTAGCAGAATGTGTGCTCCACATAATGGATATTAGATAAATGTTCAGTGAAAACAAAATTCACACAGAACCGATCACACTGAAATTTTTTAAAAATCACAATTTCTTAATATGAGGACTTTTCTAAACACTATGAAAGAAAAATGGTGAAGGGCAGAATGTAAGAATACATAGTCTAAACTACTGCTTCTAGAGATTAGACAATAGAAGAAAAGTGAATAGGTGCAAAGTAAAATTCTACTGATAAACTATATTAGGAGTGAGGCCATGATAGAGGTTTACTTCTTGTGTACAGTGTCCCAAATGAATGTTTATGTTTGATGGCATTGGGGGAGGCTCTCTTTTCAGGGGTGATTCTAGAAAGTGAGATTTTTTCAATTTTCTGGGTCTACTGTCTTTACTATATGGCCTCAAACATTCTGCACCAAGCTTATTAAAAGAGGAAAACAGGGATGGAGAAAGAAAATTCACTCCTTAACTGCCATGGTCTGTAAATAATGGCATACTTACTTTGGCTAGCATTGTTGGTGAGAACTAATCCCATGGCCTACCTATGTGCAAGGGAAGCTGAGAAATGTAGCCATTGACTGCAACCACTTCCCAGTAACTATGTTATAGAAGGAGGAGCATAAACTTGATGGACGGTTAGACATCTCTACCTCATAATGATTTCCTATACTTTGTTCTAAATTCTTCCTAAAGGAATATCTAGGACATATTATTTCATATGTACACATGTCATTTCTGGAAGGTAGATAAGCACGCGCATGCACGTGCGCACACACATACACATACACACCCCTCTATGGGTCTTTAAGAAATATAAGGTTGGAGCTACAAGCAAGCCAATGAAATTAGAGGTATGATTCTTCCCCAAATTAAAGAGTTGAGTAGTTTTATCTCCCAATTCATTTATATTCTATTTTACAGCAATGGTTCTCAGACTTTTTGAGATAATTACTGCATGCACAATGAATCAGGCACTATGCTAGACAATAGCAACAAACAAAAATGAGGCAAGGTTCTTATGACTTCATGGGAATTTTCAGCCTAGTGGAAAGAAAGACACAAAGGCAGGTACATAATTAAAACATCAAGGATAAACACAATGAGAAAATACGCACAGTTTTAAGCTTTAAGGCGTCGATTATCTTTCTTGTTCTTGTGTTTTGCCTGTATTTTCCCTAGATTGATAGATCATTTCCCCCCTTGAAATTCTTTCTGGGTAATGTGGAATCGCTTATGTGCTTTTTAAGAATTCTTTTATTTCCACTATATTAACAACAAGTATTGAGGATGGGAGTGAAAAAGATAGCAGAAAAGTTCTCCACCTCCCGGACACACATTTTATCATTGTTACGTTTTGCCATTCATACAGCAGTTATCTTCATGGCCACCTGCAGCAACAGCACAGACTCTTTTTTCTTTTCCCCAAAGATGACTCTAAATGTACTATTTAAATGCCTATAAGAATTAATGTGTTTATTTAATAAGGAGGGGGATTGGGCACAGGCAATATAAAATCTCATTTAGAATCATTTAAACCTTAGGTATTTTTTTCCCTTATTTTAAGGTCTTAATTGTAATCCTCGCTGTTATGGAAAATAAATATTGACTGAATATTTACAATATATTACATACACACACACACACACATTCATATCTCCAGAGAGAGAGAAAGAATAATAATAATGTAGGTGGTTTGGCACCCTGGTACAGATAGCAATGAACCCACATTGTGCAATTCTTTTTGTAAGAGTTTCTCGCCACAGCCTTTGGAAGCTCCCTTGCTCTTGCCAGAAATAATAAATATTTTGACTAAATAATAGCATGTTTTTGGTTACCATCTGTGACCTGCAGAAAAGGAAAGAGGCAGATGGTAGAAAGAAGTGAAAGGGAAGTTTAATGGAGAAATGTTAGAATGTGAGTGCTTTCACAAACGTTCTACTATTCTTAGTTTGTGTATATACTAAAAAGTAGGATAACCAAATAAAATAGAGGACACTCAGTTACATCTGAATTTTAGATGAACTATAAATAATTTTTAGTATATGTTCCACATATAGCATAGGGATACTCATACCACAAATTTATTCATCATTTATCTGAAATTAACATTTAACTGGACAGTTTATAGTTTTATTTGCTATATCTAGCAACTTTAGTAAAAGATCTATTAAAGGTATTTCAAATATTATCATAATCTATGCTTATTATTGTTTAACAACTGTATTAAAAACAGATTTGGTCAGAAATAATGTTAGAAAAAAATGTAGAAGGTTTTGTTGTTGGTTCTGGATCAGTAAAAGCTGTCTATATTCAGGGTATGTTTTAATTCCTGAGAGGAATGAGAGAACTTAAAGTTTCTGGCAGAATAATTAAGAATGTTAAAAGTCTGCTGCTTCAGTCCTAGTTTCCACAGCCTTCTAGCTAGCTTTGGGATGTGTCTCCTGATGGACAACTTAGCCATCAAGCTCAAGGAACCAATCAAGCAATTTTCTGATCTAGAAATATGAATCAATAAAATATCAACAGTAATTATTAAAATAATAAATATCTTTACACTTGCAAGGTGTTTCAGCTTTAAAAATTTTCAGAATATGTTACCACATTTGATTTGCAAAACAACTTTCTGAAACTGTTTCCTATTTCAGAAAGATACACATGAGATTCTTGATTTTAGAAAAATCACATGAATTCTCTCTGCAGGTGCAGCAGTAGCATGAAACAAATACTGCTTTCCAGTCTAGCTGTCAAACATGCACTTTATGGATGAGTTAATTATTATGCAAGATGGAGCTAAATCACATCGATGTGTAGTGGCTGCTAATGAGAAGTCATAAATCAAAGTCCTCAATGTTAAGCTCAAGTTCCCACATGTAGTTCTCTAGAATATCATAAGGATGGCTACGTGTATGTGCATATATGTGCAAGACCCTCTCCATTAGCTGCTGCCTCCTTCTCAGTTAAAATATTCAGCATATAACCCATTCTCTCTCCCCTGAGTGATGTTCTTTGTTGTCCTGAAGCCCCAAGTACTGGTAGAGCTCTTTGGAAAGGTGATAAAAAGCGTAGAGTGCCTGATAATGCACAGAACAATGTTGGCTCCCTCACAGACTACTCACAGGGAGGTTCTTGACTTTGTCTGGAGTGAGAGGTGGTTTTTGTTTTGTTCCTTTGCTTCAGCAAGGAACAAAAAGACCCTTCTGTTTACATTCATCATCAGTCCTACAGAAATTGGAGATTACTTTGAGGATATAAAACTCCTTTGTGAGTGCAAATGTTCCCATCTACCTTATCAAATAAATTATCAACTTACACATTCTGTGAATTGTTTTAATTTGATTAGTCTCTGGAAAGTATCAAAGCAATCAGCTAAAAGGGACTATTAGATAAGAAGAAAACTCTGTAGGAGGGGAACTTATGTAGGATAAGATTGGGCTTGGGCATTTTCCTCATTCATTCATTCATTCATTCGTCAATTGAATATTAATTGAGTGCCTAAGTATAAGGTTCTTTGAAATATCCTTGGGTAATATGAAGATAAATTTAATTCATATTCAACTATCAAGAATTTTATAGCAAAGTACAATAAAGGAAAAAGTAAACATTGATAATACAAGGTAGAATAAAATAAGTGCTTGTAAGATATATAAGGGACAGTGCTGAGGGAGCACTGAAGAGGCAATTGATCCTGGCCAGGAGATCAGGAAGAAGGAAAGATAACTAACATTTAATAAATACCTGCCCGGTGGTTGGCCTCCGCCAGGACTTTATTCTCATTATCAAGAAGGAGATGTGTCTGAGGTGAGCTTTAGGGGACAAGGAGGACTATAGATGCCAGCAATAAGGAAAGGAGCCCTTTGTTCTGATGGAAGAATGGAAGTATCAGGGAGCACCATCCATTTGAATAACAACTTGTGGTCTGGTGGGTCAGAACGAAGAAAGGTACCTGGGCTTATTATACCCCATCTACTTTCTAAACAGTTGGTCTGGGGGAGTGGGGGTTTTAAAAGTCAGAGGGTAACACGAAAGTCCTGGCAACATGGAAGGCAGAGAGGAAAGGCAAAGGCTGAGAGACAGGCCAAAAAGGCAATCCTAGGGACAAAGGTTGATTCCCCAATAATGGCTTGGTGACCAGGGCACTACATGTCTTATTTCCCCCGAAAAAACTGAAATCGGAGAGAATAGGTTATAATTCATTTTGACGTCTTTCACAGTGATTGCCATGGCAAAACCCTTCAATTGCAAGCAAACAAATACACAAAGCCCTTGTTGGTTGAATAGGATCTTTTGTTTTGTTTTTGTTCTCCAGAGAAACATAACAGAACCTTGTATGCTATCTTCAACATACTGTGGACATCATATTCATGTTATTAAAAAAAACGTTATAATATTTGAAAAACCACAAACATGACCATTCCCCTATGCCAATTCAGAAGCTTTCAAAGTTCAGAAACTATGGCCTTGCCTCTTTTCTATGCAGTTATCTCATCAAAGAGAAAAATGAAGCCAGGGGTGGGTGGGGGCACATATGCACTGCGGTTTCTTTTCAAAAGACCTCCCCAGGTGCTGCTCATGCTCATGAGAAGCTGTCCTCGACTGAATTAGTTGGAGATGTCATATACCGCCAGTGAATTGTGTGACAATGACTGCATGTTTGCAGATATATTTACCCCAGGCATGCAGAAGCCTTCTCCATATAAGTCCTTCTTTGTCTACTTCCATTAATAAGATAGTCAAGGGGTCCCAGGAACCTTTGCAGAGGCAGCACTGATGAGAAATCTTTGATAGAAACAACTTCTCATCATTGCATTTGTTATTTTTTCCAAGGGGCACTACTTGATTCAACCCATGAGTTGATGTCTGTCTTTCTCATCTTGAGACAGTGCCTACAACACAACCCTGCCTCAGAAAGCAGCTGGTTTCACTGCAGGTCTTGTCCTTGTACATGATGACCAGGACTTGTTATATGAATCCTGTTGGCCCAAACACTTCAGTTTGAATTCCTGATCCATACACAGACTCTATGCCATGTGTCTATGTGAATCACAAAATTTCTGAAAACACACTGGCAAACAATTAACATTAAGATCCAGTCCAAATTTTAATGTATTGGCCATAGAGGTAAGGGCATAAGAAAATAGTTCTGCAAAATCCAGCTATATGAAAGGTTAGGAAGTTACGTAAGATCCATTTGTGTATTTTCCAAGAATGTTTTATTAATACTCTACATGAAAGTTCAATTCCAATAATATGTGACCAAAAAATTACCTTGGTAAAAGCTCTCATTTTTCAATATGACTATGTGTAATGTGTTACAATCCACTTGGAGAGATTTTTTAAAAATCCTGATGCTGTGTCCTTTGCAGGGACATGGATGAAGCTAGAAACCATCATTCTCAGCAAACTAACACAGGAACAGACAATCAAACACCCTATGTTCTCACTCATAAGTGGCAGTTGAACAAAGAGAATACATGGACACAGGGAGGGGAACATCACACACGGGGCCTGTTGGGGGGTGGGGAGCAAGGGGAAGGATAGCATTAGGACAAATACCTTAAGCCTGCGGGACTCAAAACCTAGATAACGGGTTGATAGGTGCAGCAAACCACCATGGCACATATATACCTATGTAACAAACCTGCATGTTCTACACATGTATCCTAGAACTTAAAGTACAATAATAATAATAATAATAATAATAATAATAATAAATCCTGATGCTGGGGTCACAATGGCAGAGATTGTGATTGAATTGGCATAGAAGATAAATATGCCTTTAAAAGATCTCTGGGAGACCCTAATGTGTGGTCTGGATTGTGAACTACTATCTTAAAAACAAAAACAAAAAACAATGCCTACCCCATGATGCCAGGTACATTAGATTTTTCTCCTCTATTCCTCATGGCCACCTTGTAAGTTAGGAATTCTTTTGCCATTTATAAGATGGTCAATTAAGGCTGAGAAAAGTTAAGTATTGTCAAATTTTCAAGGTTGCACAGTATTTGGGTCTGTTAGATTTCTCTAACTTTGAGGCAAGGCACATCAGTTAAGGGTTTGCAAAGCATTCTCAGCTCTCCTCACCAGACTCAGAATCCCCAGCCTGGTGCCACTTTTCCTTCTCAAAATGGAGCTTTAATTAAGAACTCCGCTGTCACATGCACTCCTTTCTGCCTCTTTCATTCCCTCCCAGATCCCTATCTTTGTTGGCTTTAAATTGAGGGAATTAAAAAAAAAAAATTAAAAAAAGAAATTCTCCTCCCAGCTTAAGGAAATTTTTCCCACAAGAAGCTGTCTTATCTGCCACATAAATGAAATCATATTTGGTACTTTTCAATGCATTTTATAGGGTCATAGGATGTAAAACTCTGCTCTGTCAATTCAGAAAGCACTCATTTCCACAATATAAAATATGAAGGCAAAGATTTACATAAATTACCATATTGATATACATATTTAAAATTCAGAGTTTATAAAAAACAGAATGATAAGGAAATAATTTAAATGATAACAAAGTATGTTTTCAAGTTGCTTAAATATTTGATATGTAATTAGGAAGTTCTGGGCTTGGGGTGGAGAGCACAGCTAGTTTTTATTACACTTAACTCCTTGAATACCAGGCGGCAAATCTACCAAAAATGTCATGATTAGGATCAAACCCTGTGAAATTCAGAGAGGGCCTAAAGTTGACTGAAGGAATTTGATCAGAGATGAGGTTATGGACAGAATAGGAGGTCAAAATATTTGTTGCTCTATTGCTTACTAATAAAAAAATGATATTTTGACATGGGTGTTTTGATGAGTGCTATATAAAAATGACCCCGTCATACTGGCCTTAGCACTATGTTTAACTTTGGTGGCAATGAAACCACTGATTTGAAAAGCAAAATTGGGGGAGCCAATAAGGGCAAAAGAGGGAAGGAATGTCAAGGGGAAAGTGAGATGCCAATAAAAGTTTTAAGAGGGCCAGGGGTGACAGGTGGACATGGCTTCAGTTGGTATGCACTATTTTTTGTCAGCTTTGTGGGGTATCTGGAGAGTTTTCCACTGGTTTTATACAAGGGTGCTTGAAAATGATATTAAAAACTCTAACTTACTCTTTTTTTTTTTTTTTTTTGAGATGGAGTCTCGCTCTGTTGTCCAGGCCAGAGTGCAGTGGCACTATCTCGGCTCACTGAAATCTCTGCCTCACGGTTCAAGCAATTCTTCTGACTCAGCCTCCTGAGTAGCTGCGATTACAGGCACCTGCCACCACCAGGCTAATTTTTGTATTTTTAGTTGAGACGGGGTTTCGCCATGTTGGCCTGGCTGGTCTCGAACTCTTGACCTCAGGTGATCCACCTGCCTTGGCCTCCCAAAGTGCGAGGATTATAGGTGTGAGCCACTGCATCCAGCCAACTTATCTTTTTTTAACATCTAGTTTTCTGTGAGTGTTTCTGGATGTGCACTGTAGATGGACATAGTGGTATGTGATTACTATTTATGGATAAATAATACTTTATTATTATGTAACAAACATTGTGTGATAAAGAATTTGGCTGACCTTGGTTTCTGGTTCCTGAGAGGTAATCTTTAAACCCATGGAGTTTCCCAAGTGATTGAAGTGTCTCTGTTCTTCAAGGTGGGCCCCTTAGAGCATATCTGATGGTTTGTGCTAATGCGATGACTCAGGATGGAAGCTGGCCATGTTAGGAAGACCAAAGACATGATGAGATGGTTGGAACTTTGAACCAGGTGGCATCAGTTCCACTTCCAAGGAGAGAAGACGCATTGGAAATTGAGTTCAAGCATTTGGGCAAGGATTTGATCAATCATGCCTATGTAATGAACCTCCAATAAAACCTCTCTGAACACTAAAGCTTAGGGAAACTTCCCTGGTTGTCAATACTATGCATATTGTCATGCAGCAGTGCCATTAGGGTAATGTCCCTGAGGACATCAGAAGCTTCTGCTCTAGAACATTCCCAGATCTTGCCCTGCCTATCTGTCTTTTCGGCTCGTTCTAATTTGTATGTTTGTTATAACAAAACTGTAATCATAACTTTAGTGCTTTCTTGAGTCATTTCTGTGAGTCATTCTAGTGGATTATCAAACCTAAAAGGGGTCACAGAAAACCCCAAATTTGTAGACAGCTGGTCAGGAGTGAGGGTGGCCCTGGGGATTCCCAAATTTGCAGCTGGTGTTGGAACTGAGCCAATCTGGTGGAGGGCTATGTCCCTAATCTTGAGTTTAGTCAACTTTGAGTAGACACATATTTGATGATTTTTTTTTCTGTGAAGATATATATTTTTCTGAGAAGGTGTCTTGCTCTGTTGCCCAGGCTGGAGTGCAGTGGCACGATCTAAGCTCACTGCAACATCTGCCTCCTGAGTTCAAGCGATTTTCCTGCCTCAGCCTCCTGAGTAGCTGGGACTACAGGTGCGTGCCACCACATCCAGCTAATTTTTGTATTTTTAGTAGAGATGGGGTTTCACCATGTTGGCCAGGCTGATCTCAATCTCTTGGCCTCATGATCCACCCGCCTCAGCCTCCCAAAATACTAGGATTACAGGCGTGAGCCACCATGCCTGGCCAAGATATTTTATTTTATAATCAAAATAGGCAATACAAACAAGTTGACATAACAAAGATTTATATAAATAACTGGGTATAAACTGTATGAGGAAAAATACCCATGAGCATGGTGGCTGGGCTCCCAGCACAGGATGGAGACCAACCAGGTGGGTCTGCTTTGAAGAGGTAGGAGCCCAGAGGCTGAAGGGATGGCTGGGTGGGGCTGCTCTGAATAGAAGGGATAAGTCGCTCCATAAATAAAACACAAACTTGCAAAAACACTTAAGAAAGAGCCTCATTCAGGCCCAGGCGTGAGGTCCAGGATGCTGTCAATAGCCCAAAACTTAGCAAAAATCCTGTAGTAGCTGACTCTGGGCTCGTGAACTGCTTTGTGCTCTCCCATGCCTACACATGGCCCCTGCCTGGCCTGGCTTCTGATCTAGAGGAGGCATCGCTGGCCCAACAACCAGATACTAACAAGACTGAGATGCTCCCTAAACCAGGAGGCAAGAAAAACCAGAGGGCAAAGGGACTTAAACCCAAAAAAGTCTTAATTACTAAGGGTATTTGGTTAAAACAAAGTTTGGAAACCAACTAAAAATACATTAAGGCCTTGTGACATCTCTTTCCTCTCCTACCATTCACTAATGATTGTTTTCAGTATGCTATGGAAAGAAAAAGTATAAAAAAGAATCATTTGGTATTTATAAGTAAAAATTAGGTTGTAGGATACAATAGGCTTTAAATGTGAACCAAGTGTTATTCTGTAAGTAGACACCATGAGATTGAGGACACAGAAACTGTGACATATGCTTGGGCTGCTTGTAAGTTATTGTACTTACATTATAATTTTTATCCTTGCTTTGAAAATTGATGGTCTAGAAAGGGAACAGTATGTGAGAATACTTAATATGGGCTCTAACATGAACAGAATCAGACATCATATACCATGACCTATCTTCTCTGGTGAACTCCCATGTCTAATGTGCTGTTTTTCTAATTTTTTTTTTAGTTTCCTTTAATGTCTTTTTTGTTTTGTTTTTAAGAAGGGGGTACATAGGCGAGGTTGGTTTGTAACTGATAACTAGGATAATTATCTTAGTTAACTGAACTGGAAAGATAAATTCTAGATAAGGACTCCAGAATTTTCCAGCTATAGAAAGGAATCCTACATTTAGCAAACAATGTCAAAGACTTGAAAATATGTAGAGAGTAGACTGGGGTCGTATCAATTTAGACTCAGAAGATTTGGCCTTTCTACTCATTCACAATGCAGTTACTGAGTGCATATTTCTTGCTGACCGGGCAAATAGAAAATGAGGGTCAATAACATGTATCATGAGGTACAGAACACATTGGCTGAGGTTAGGTTAGGAAGCAGACTCCTGCTGGAGAGCATATTCATGATGGTCCTGAAAATACTTGTAAGGTTCAAGTAAGTCATAAATGTAACTGTTATTTTTTAAAACCCAGAACTCTGTTTTCTAAACAGAATAATCAACAATATTTGCTTTAAAGCAATCATTATAATGCCAACCAAAACCCAGCTGAATATCTAGGACTAGAAAATAGGCTCTTATCACAACTTCGTCTGAGGAGTTACGTGACAGGTGTAATTATTGTCCTTTAAGACAAATCTACCCTCAAAGGCAAGTAACTAATTTCAAAGAAAAGAGGATATGCATATTGCAATAGAGGGAGACCAAGAAAAATGCTAGAAAATGCTGGTATTTGCAGTAAATATTGTAACACAAAACTGCATATTAAGAGCTGCGAGGGAGTATATTTTCAGAGTGCAAGTGAAACAGTACAAATAGCAATCATATTTACATAATACCTTTTATTCAACAGTCTAAGTCTTTTATTTAATCTTTAAATTCCCTATATAGCCTGACTTGGGTAAGGCTGCATCTACATAATTTAGCTTCTGGCCTTCCCTGTAGTGTCAATATTTATGGAAATATGACCACTTCCGAAGTTCAGTGAGGCCAAAGTACAGTTGAGTTGACCACAACACAAAGTCATAGAGGACAAGTGTCTCTCTCTATTCTCTTAGCTCCTTCTGTATACATAACCAGCACATTAACTGCTAACATGTGTTTTGAGCTATTTGCTATTTCCTGAGTTACACACACACACACACACACACACACACACACACACACACACAGACACTTTTCTGAAACCAGAATGTAAGCCCAGGTTTGTCTGTTTGGTCTGAACAGAAACTTAGTGAAATGCTTAACTAAGACATCTTTAATTCAGGGCTTTACTCTTTTTTTCACATATCTTCATTCTTTATGGAGCTATTTTCTCTCTCAGTGTTCAGCCTGGGGAATTTATTGAGACAAGCCAGAACCAAGTGCAGCAAATGAAGGTATGAGTGGGTGAAAAAAAAACAAGAGAACCCTGGCTGGAAACCAAAACAGTAAGAGAAACTTTGAACGGAGAAATGAGCAGACATTTCTCATCAGGTTACAGGGCATCTTTGGTTCTTTCAGATGTCTGACATTTGTGCTGTACTTCACTGGCACTAACTTATGTGCAAATATACCCCCATCCAAAAAATAAAACGCTGTTTTAGGGAAAGAATGTGCTACAGTAACTAATCAGGTAACTTTAAGTCACATTACTTACTATGTAAGATAAGACACTTTTTTTTTTTTTTTCTCTTTATCAGTCCTACCCACATATTCTCTCCATCTTACTGGGAAGAAGAAGAGTCTCATATAAGCAAAGCTCTGGTAAAATAAGCAGTGCCTCCATGTGTGATTTGAATTGAAAGCATTGGTTTGTTTTCATCATAATGATCTGATACTATTCCAGCTCTCAGTCATCATTTTTTTTTTGTTGTAGAAAACATATAATTGATATGTGCCTGGGCCTATGCTAGACTGTGGAGATACAAAGTGAATAAGATCCAGTCTTATATAATTCTTGTTCTGTCATTCATACGGTCATTCATTCAAGAAATATTTATGGAATACCTAGTACATGCCAGCGACTATTCTAGGCACAGAGAATATAATACCACATAGAACGGACAGAGATCCTTGTCCCAAGCAGCTTGCATTCTTATTTACACAGTAAATAAATAAATTATATATATATTTCATAGGGCGATAAATGCTATGAAAAAGACATAAAACAGAGAAAGGGAATAGAAAGGACTGCAGAAGGTTGCAATAAGAAATAGGTTGGGGGAAGAAAAGAAGGCCTTCCTGAGAAGGTGACATTACAGCGAAGACATGAAGGAGGGATGGGGGCTACCAGAAGGGTGTCTGAGGGAAAAAACTTCCAGGCAGTGGGACAGCAGATGCAAATGTTCTTAGGTACAGGCAAGTCTTGAATGTTCTAGGAATAGCAAAGAAGCCGGTGTGGCTAAACTGGCGGCACGTGGAGAAGATAAGCAGCAGAAGACGAGGGTAGAGAAGCAGTGGGCAAATTGTACGGGGTCTGGTAGGCTATTGTAATGGCTTTGGCATTAATCCAGGAGAGGCGGGATGCTGTGAAGCTTTGGAGCAGAAGGGTGACAAGATCTGATTTACAGTTTTAAAAGCTCACTCCAGCTGCTGTCCTGGGAAGATTCTGGGGGCTGGACCAGTAGTAAACGCAGGAAGACCAGTTAAGCGGTTCCAACAATGTAGATGAGATGATGGTGGCATAACCAGGTGGCAGCAGCGTATTGTGGGTTGAGTTGTGTCCTCCCAAAAGATGCTGACATTATAACCCCAGGACTGGTGAATGTGGCCTTATTTGGAAATAGTCTTTGCAGATGAAGTTAAGATGAGGTTATTAGAGTAGGCCCCAATCCAATATGACTAGGTCCTTATAAAAAGTAGAAATTTGGACACAGAGTGAGACTTATATATAGAAAAGACAATGTGAAGATGTTTTCGGTCGGCTGCGCTGCTTCAGGTTCTTGACTTCACCACACAAAAGAATTTGAGAGCAAGTCCAAAGTAAGAGTAGGTGAAGAGGTTTATTGCAAAGCCAAAGTAGACTCTGAGGCCGAGCGGGTTGCTCAGAGGGAGAGACAGCAGCTAGTGCCTTAAGAGGAATTCCTTTTATGGGAGCTGTATGTGCATATTCAGAAAATACTGGTGAGGTCAAGTATGCAAAGGAGGACCTGCAGTTGGAGAATGTGCTCAATATCTACATGCTTGAAAACATATCGCATGTATCATTAGCTTATAAAATCTCCACCTAGGGGTGTGATTTTTACTATTAAAATTAGGGAAAGGTTACTATGAGCTAAATCTGGAGACTAGACAGGAAGGCAGGAAGATGGGGCCTAGACTCCAGGGCCCTGCGTGCTGTTAAGGTTGTGGCTAGGAATGGTGCAATGCTGCAGGAGCTGGAGGAACACGGGAGGGAAAGGGCGCAGATGACAAAGGGCTACGTGCTAACACATTTGAAAACTTAGCTAAAAATGATAAATTCCTATAGAAACACAAAACTTCAAAAATTTTGTTGATGAAGAGCCTAGGTGTATATCCAGGACCCTAGAGAAGCCCCTGGCTCTCACAAGGCTGGAATTTGCAGCTAGTAGTTTCCTGGGCATTCAGTGCTGATTGGCTGGAGATTGGGAAAGCTATCTCAGGAATAACGGGCTCTAGTTCCCTTTCCTGTACTGGGTATTAGCAATGTGTAACAATCTGGCAGTTTGCTGGGGGACTTTAGGACTGCTTACCTTGCAAAAGAGTTAGGTGCTGAGGCACGGGGGTGCAAGAGGTGTGGAGTCTGCTGGGAAAGGGGCCCACTGGGCTTCCCAAGGGGGCAAGTCAGTGGGGCCTCCTAGTCCTACTTATCCTCCCTCAAAGACAAAAGGAGAATGCACTCTACAGGCAAGGACTGCTTGAGGCTACCAGAAGCTAGAAGAGAGTCCCGGAACAGATTTTCCCTCAGAGCCCTCAGAAAGAATCAATCTTGTGGACACTTTGGCAACTTCTAGCCTTCAGAACTGTGAGATAATATATTTCTGCTGTTGAGTCTACCCAGTTTGTGGTATTTTGCTGCAACAACCCTAGCAAACTAATATGCAGTAGACGTGGTGAAAAATGGTGGGAATTATAATTCTGCAGTTTGTCTCATTACTCACAAATTCCAAATTTGCAAATTCACCTGTTTGCTAAAATTGATTTGTAACCTCAAAATCAACACCCATGATGCTTTCATGGATAGCTGCAGACATGCTCAGAGCAGTGAGAAATCTGAATTGTCTGACACACATGTTCCCAAGTAAGTCTGAACAAGGCCCTGCTCACACTGTAAACGAGTGCCCTTTCACAGTGTATTTAGTGCCATGCTTTTCGTATTTTTTTGTGCTCATTGTAGGTGACTTTGCTGTTTTAAATAGCCCTCAAGTAGAGTGCTGAAGTGCTGTCTGCTGTTCCTGAGCACAAGAAAACTGTGATGGGCCTCGCATAGAATAAACATGGGTTAGACAAGCACCTTTCGGGCACGAGTCAGAGAACAGCTGGTCCTGAGTTCAATGTTAATGAATCAACTGTATATATTAAATAAGGTATATTTCTGTAGAAACTCAGACAAAACATAGTCATGTATTAATTACTTGGCGAAATGTCATGCAGGCTTGCAGGACAACAGCCCTGTAATTCCCTTCTGGGACAATAATTCAGTATTTGCTAATTCAGTGTCTGTGGCAACTTTATAGGGTATAACTGCCACGGATACTGGGAATAGACTGTGTTTTGAAATCAGACCCAAGATATAACAGTATTTTTTGAAGAACTGGGTGTGCAGTCTGAGAAAATAAGGACTTAAGATTAACTCCAAAGCTTTTAGGCTGATAAGCCAGAAGGATGGAGATGTCATTTATTGAGATGCAAAGGCAATGGAGGAAACAGGGCGTTTTGAGTTTTTGTTTTTGAAGGGGCTGAGGATTAGGAGCCCTCTATCTTCTAAACATAGATTTGAGTTTAAGTTGGGTTATTTGCACAAAAATAATGTTTTATGGTTGGGTCCGACCAGCAATAACAAATGTATCATTAACATCCTGGGAGAAAGAAGAGACTCCCTGCGGTCCAGTGTAGGGTGGTGGTAAGAGTCTGGGGGCAGAATTCTGTGCTCTCCTCCCACCACTGCCCGCTCTGAGCTGTGACACAGAACTGATCTTTTAGTCGACAGGAGTCTTGAGCCAGATTAGAAAGCTCAGAACAGAGGCTTAGCAATTGCTCCTCACATCTTAGTTGCTATTAGCAGGCTAACTTTCATATTTAACATGAAGTCACCTTAATTTAAGACCACTGTATAGCTTTGGAGGGGAAAGAAAAAGAAAAAACTGCAGAAGAGAACATTTGAAGGTGAAATTGCATTCCAGTTTCAGCACATCTGCAATGGTACCCTGAATGTCACAGAAATGAATTATTTAAAACGGATAGGAAGAGATTGTTAAACTTTTATCCTCAGTCTCTGATTTTTTAAAAAATATCAATCTGCTTACCAGATTTCCTGCTCTTAAAAAACGTCTATATTTATAGTTCTTCATTGTATCATAAAAAGCAGAATGTAAATAAATAAGAGAGGGGGAGATAAGCCAATGATATTCTTCTACAGGAAATACAGCAGCCTGTGGCCATGCCATACTTAGAACAGAAAGATAGTAAAATCGGGGATGGAGAAGATTTTAAGTCAAGTTCAAATGCACTGCAGTAGGTACAGACCCTGAGTCACAGTGCTAGAAAGAGCCTGGCCGTGTACTGGAGGTCACGTTCTAATTGAAACCCAGTAAACTCTCTGGTCACAACCCATTTGAGAAAGGACGTGAAGTTTCAGCGGTGACCTGGTATTTCTATACTTTCACTTCGAAGGAAGTGAAGTTTTCAGTGGTGACCTGGTATTTCTACACTTACTTAAGCCTATTTAGGACCTATCTCTCTAACAAATCATTCATTAATTTATTTCTTAAATCAAACCCTGCTGGGGGATCCAGACACAGAATACTGCATTTTTAAAAAAGAAGTAGCCTTTATTTTCCCAAATCCATGGAGCCACTAGACTGCTGCCTTGGCCTCTACAACTCTATGGTCCTTAACAAACTGCAGATTTAAGCAAACTGATATCTGGCAAATTAGCCTAGTTAAGGACCATGATGACACACATTTTTACCACATGGACAAGTCTGAAGCACATCGTAAGCATCATCGCAGCTTCCAGTGTGATTGTTTATAGCCATCTAACATCCCTGTGATTTTTATAAAACACCCCAATTAATTAAGATAACCTCACTAGGTCTGCATTTTCTATGTAGTTTTGCTCACTCATTCCACGAATATTGAGCAGCCACTAAGTGCCAGGCTCTGTAGCAGGCACAACAGACAGAATAGTTTCCCCTTCCCATACACACAGTCCAGACATGGCAATAGCCAATTTCCAAAATTCGGGGTGTTCCAGGCTCAGAATGGGGAGTATCACATGAGGCCTCGGGGGACGGAGGGTAATGCCTTTATCTTCCCACTTTAAGGTAAAGAATGAACTGAACCTCCTATGCAAAGTAGAATGATGATTCTCTTCTCCCGATAAGAAATAAAATAAGTAGCCTCCAGGCATTCCCTTCCGCCAGAGGAGCAACTGTTTTTTAAATAGCCCTTTGGTGCCCAGTCTATTACTAAACCATATGAGTCACTTTTTAATATTACTGCTTGTGAGTTAACACAATCTTCCCAAATTAAAATTTTAGATGGGCCCTCAAAATTTTTAGGGTGTGGTTTTCCTGCAGGTTTGTATTGAAAGTATGGGGTATCTCCCATTTTTCCCCCTTTCATTTGTTTTAAAGGAGAAAGGGAGAGGCCAGAGACCAAATGTCCTCGTTCCTCTGTAGCTGATCTATATGGAAGATAAGCAGCCCAGACTTGAGTTTCTAGATGGATACAACCAGGTGCATGTCCAAGGCACAGAGGTGGGTATTTATAACCCATGGTAACATTAAATGCAGTGCCTTCTTCTCCTGTTGAGCAGGGCAATGATCATCTGTAGCTCCAGGCATTCATACACTATTGTTAGTGCAGATTTCTGCAGGAGCATCCATCCAGGTGAGAGGTTGAATAAGTGGAGGAAAAGGCACATAAGCCCAGTAAGAATAATTTTGTGCAGCAGTTAAATCAATGTGAGAGGAAACTGGTGAGACAGAAAGTATAAGGAGGAGAATCATTAAATAAAACCTAGTGCAAGCGAGATTGAGTGCTGAAGGAGGAAGAGAACAGAGGGATGTTATTTTTAGGCTAATAGAAATGGTGAGATTTTTAGGTTTGTAAGGAGAAAAAGAAAGGTAATTAGAAGTGGGATTAGTTAGATGGGTCTCCATTGCCATCAGAGAGGAATGAATCACACCTATTGTGATTTGGGGTGCCTGCTTCTGAGGAGTTGGCACAGATGTCACCACATCTGAGGGCAGTCTCTGACACGGACATCTTTTCCCTGTAGTTTTCGTTGTCAGTATTTACCCGAAGCTTGAGTCTCCTGGTGGGCACCCAGACAGGGGATTGATGATCTCCTGGTGAAACACAAGCATATCCTCTTCCCCACGTTATAATTGTGCCAGGTTCCCAGGTGTTGGTTTGGGAGTTTTTCCATAACACTGGCTTGCCTTCGTTTGGAGAGAATTTTTTGCCTGTATAATGGCATTTGGCTACAGTTAGATCATTATCTTTAGGAACATTAAAAAAATTTAAAGTAAACAATGCCAAATGTAATTGGGAGTAGGGGGTAGTTAAATCATGTTTTCATTGTTCAGACTGGACAATTGGGTTTTTAAAGTGCAATTGACCCGTTCCACCACAGCCTGTCCCTGAGGACTGTAAGGATTCCAGTAATATGGGAAATTCCCCACTGTTGCATAATAAATCAAAAGTCTTACTAACATATCCACGGGCATTGTCTGTCTTTATTTGATATGGAAGCCCTATAACTGCAAAGCAAGAATACAGATTTTTTTTTAACATGGGCCGTGCCTTCCCCTGTTTGGCAAGTAGCCCAGGCAAAACCCGAGAAGGAATCTACAGAAACATGTACATATGACAGTCTGCCAAAGGAGCTAACATGAGTCACATCCATTTGCCATAAAGCATTAGGAGCTAGGCCTCTGGGATTAACGCTTTGTACTTCCTGATTTGGAAGTACAAAGACATGACACTGAGGGCAGCTGTGAATAATAAGCTTAGCCTGTTTCCAGGTAAGGGCAAATTTATCTTTTAATCCAGCAGCATTGACATGAGTGGGATTATGGAACTCCTGAGCTTCTTGGGTTGTAAGAGACCAAACAATCGACTTTATGGTTACCGGCAGACATGGGTCCTGGTAAAGTGGTATGAGATCTAATATGTGTAATATAGAAAGGGTGTCTACGCTGGCGAACCGCCTGTTGTAACCTTGAAAATAATGAAGCCAATTCAGAATTATCAATATGTTTGCTAGTAGCAGTTTCTAGATTTTTAGTGGCATGTACAACATAAGCAGAATCAGAGACAACATTTAAAGGTTTGAGGAAATCCTGTAAGGCAGTAATCACAGCAATTAACTCTGCCTTTTGAGCAGAAGTATAAGAGGTAGAAATAAGCTTGTCTGTAGGACCTACATAACCAGCATCAGTGAACACTGTAACAGCCTCAGGGATGGGCTGATCTTTGGTTAATTGAGGGACCACCCAAGACGTCATTTTTATAAAATCAAACAATTTGTTCTTTGGATAATGATTGTCAATGATGCCAATGAAATCAGCCAAGCGAATTTGCCACACTATGGAATGTTGACAGGCAGTTTGAACTTTGAGCCGATTTAAAGAAACTACAAATAAATTCGGATCAAATCCAGAAATTTGAAGTATTCTACACTGAGCCTGTCCAATTAACATGGCTATTTGGTCCAGATAAACAGACAAAGTTTTTGACACAGAATGAGGAAGAAAACAACTCCACTAAATCATTATGTTGAACTATTGGTCCAGTAGGGGAGTGTAATGAAGCGAAAACCAGAAGCTGAAAAGTCTGAAACGGCTGTACCCTAGATAACTGGGCGGTCTGGATTCTTTCCTCTATGAATTCCAGTTCTAATAAAGCCTCAGGGGTCAAAGTCCTGGGACTGCAGAGATCAGAATCTCCCCACAGAGTAGAAAACAAGTTAGACAGTGCATAGGTCGGAATACCTAAAGTAGGTCTTAAATAATTAATGTTACCCCAAAGTTTTTGGAAGTCATTTAAAGTTTTCAAAGAATCTCTCCTAATTTGAACTTTTTGAGGTTGAATACGTTGTTTATCGACCACTATTCCTAAATATTGAACGGGAGTGCCTGTTGAATTGTATCCTGAGCGATGTGTAATCCAGTCTCTGTAAAACTGTGGCTCAAAATTTGATAACAGTCAATTAATTCTTTATCAGTGGGGGCAGCAATTAAAGTAGCATCAACATAATGAAGAATACAGGCCTGGGGAAATTGGGCTCGAACTGGTGAAAGCACTTGCCCAACATAAAGCTGGCAGATTGTCGGGCTATTCAGCTTTCCCTGAGGAAGTCCTTTCCATTGATAACGAGCTGCAGGCTCCTGATTATTGATAGATGGGACAGCAAAAGCAAATTTTTCACAATCCGATTTATGTAACGCAATATAAAAAAAAATATTTAAGGTCAATAACTATGAGAGGCCAATTCTTAGGTATTAAAGCAGGGGCAGGCATGCCGGGTTGAATGGCCCCTATAGGTTTAATTACAGCATTAATGGCCCTTAAATTGGTTACCATCCACCACTTGCCTGATTTCTTTTTTACTAGAAACACAGGAGAATTCCAGGGGGAAAGAGAAGGTTCCACATTTCTAAGTTGTAACTGTTCAGAAACCAAGTGAGTTAAAGCCTCCAGTTTTTCTTTAGAGAGCAGCCCACTGTGGAATCCAAACGGGTGTGTCAGATTTCCATTGTAAAGGCATAGGATCAGGAGGCGTGGCAGCGGCCGCCACTAAAAATGATAACCTAAACCTGCCCTGTTTTCTTTTATAGTAACTGGGAGGGGTTTAGTAATCCCTTCATGCTTTGTACTGAGTACTACATGTACTAGTACTACAGAGTAATAGTACTACAGAGATCAATCACCCCGCCCCCTACAGTGGAGGTGGACCAGCATTGTACTGAGACAGAAGGAAAGGCTGGGACCCATTTGGGTTGGCTGTAGGTAGGTATGTTTGTGCTGGGGGTTGCGTTGGGACTGCCTGAAGCGGAAACGCAATGTTGGTCTAAGTCTGAAGTGTCCCATTTGATGTCGGGGCCTGGGACTGGCCCCGCTCCCCATTTCCCTGGTGTGTGGCAGGGGGTTTCCATCTATATCATACTTAGAGCAGCAATTACTTGCCCAAAGTTTACTTTTGCAACAACGTGGGCAAACAGTAGCAGCAGCATTTGGCCATGTTTGTTGAGCCGGCTTGGCTGCTTTTAAGTTTTTAACAGTGCAATTTTTTCGATTATGACCAAGTTGGCCGCAATTATAGTAGGCTCTAAGAAAAGAATTAGTGGGACTAGTTTGGTTGGTGTCCTTCATGGCTCATGCCCACAGAATAGCTTTGTGGGTGTCTGATCCAATGCCTTCACAAGCTTTAATATATGAAGGCAACACCTCGTGATCAGGTAAATTTTGTCATTGGACAGAACACATGGCCATTTTACACTCATGGTTCACATTTTCAAAAGCTAACATACGAAGGAGAATACCTTGAGCACGCTCATCAGAGACAGATTTTTCAACAGCATCTTGTAATTTAGCTAAAAAATCAGGGTATAATTCAGAGTGACCTTGTTTAACCATGGTAAAAGAAACAGGAGCTTGGCCCAGAGCGCGTAATTTATCCCAAGCTCTCATACACACCTTTGTTACTTGTTCTGTGGTAAGAGAATCAAAGTTTAATTGGGCATAAGTATCAGAGAAACTATCAGAGCCTGTGAGCTGGGCCTGAGTAACTAGAATGCCATTAATCCGATTTAGTTGAGCCTGCAAATGAGCCTCTTCTGACCACCAAGTACGAAACTATAAATGCCGAGATGGGGTCAGAACAGTTTTTGCCAAAAGGTCCCACTCTAAAGGAAGTAAAGTGACCTCCATACCAAAAGTTTGTAATACCATTTTAACATAAGGAGAAGTAGGACCATACTGAGTGCAAGCATCCTTAAATTCTTTTAAAAAGGTAAGATTAACAGATACATAATGATGCATTTGTACCCCTTAGAAGTTAGGTGGGTCTAGCATATCTGGATACATCCACGCATCTAATCCACGTGTTTATTTGTTTTGGCATAATAAGCGTTGCATTGAAGTTTCAAGAGTAGGCATCTGAGATGGAGTCGGCATAGAAGTGACAAGAAAAGCATGCGTAGATAAGGGAAACTGAGGGTGAGGGGGTCGGACCGGAATGAGAGTGTGAGAAAGGGGTATTGGGGGAGCAGAAAGAGCACAAGTATACTGGTGATTACTGGCGTTCATGTGTGAAGGATACAAAGAAGCAGGCCAAGTGGATGGCAAAGTGACTGGCTGAAGAACCAAATGACAGGAGGGTGAGGGGCTGAAGTGGATGGGGGAGGGCCTGAATAATTATAGGTAAGTTGTAGTTTGGTTCTGGAGCCATTAGGTGATGCCCAGAGGCAAATGCTGCAAAGGTTTGAAGATGGAAGAATTAGCATATATATGGTCCCGGGCTGTGTGAGTAGGGCCAGGAGCTTCAAGTACCAGTTCTTCGTGAAAAGAAGATAAGTAGGGGGTAACGTTAAGCCAAAGTCACCAGAGTTAGACACTGAATTTTTAGCATCGTAAGGTGGGGGAGGAGTAGCTGAAGGGAGAGGCTGATCAGATAATGAGGGCTGTGTGGGAGAGGAAGATTGAGGAGGTATTAGGATGGCAAGTACCAAGGCCCAATCATCCTAAACGGTGACAAGAACAAAATTCCCTGTTGAGACCAGTTTCCAGAATGCTGTACCAACACGATCCAATACTTTTACATATAAGGTTCCTTTTTCAGGAAATCCAAGGCAGTACTTTTCCACCGCCCTGAATAGAGTGACCATATTTTCCATGGTTACTTGGACCATTCCCTGTTTTAACAGGTCTACATTTAAGGTTCCTTTTTCAGGAAACCAAGGAAAGAATTTTACCACTGCCCTGAATAGAGTGACCATATTTTCCATGGGTACTCGAATCATTCCCTGTTTCAACCAGAGTCTCATATAGAAGAGATAAGTATAATTTTCAGACTCTGTGTGACCCACAGTTAACCCGGACCATACACAGACTACTCACCAGTCATCAGGGAGTCGAACACGCGTTTCTGTGGACTGAACCGATGATGTTTCTCCACACCTACCAAAGGGAATCAGGTTCCCACATGCACTTAGAAAAAAAGAAAAACCACATGGGCACCAGATGTTGGGGGAACCCCACCTTCGATATTCAACATGGGTTCTTTTCTATTTCCCTAATTGTCAGCTGGTCTGAGAAATAAAGGGAAAGAGTGCAAAAGAGAAATTTTAAAGCTGGGTGTCCAGGGTAGACATCACGTGTCGGCAGGTTCCGTGATGTTCCCTGAGCCATAAAACCAGCAAGATTTTATTAGCGATTTTCAAAAGGGGAGGGAGTGTATGAATAGGGTGTGGGTCACAGAGATCACATGTTTCACAAGGTAATAAAATATCACAAAGCAAATGGAGGCAGGGCGAGATCACAGGACCACAGGACCACAGGACGGGGCGAAATTAAAATTGCTAATGAAGTTTTAGGTATGCATTGTCATTGATAACATCTTATCAGGAGACAGGGTTTGAGAGCAGACAACCGGTCTGACCAAAATTTATTAGGTGGGAATTTCTTCATCCTAATAACCCTGGGAGTGCTACGGGAGACCGGGGCTTATTTCATCCTTTTGTCTACAACTGTAAAAGACAGCTGTCCCTAAAGTGGCCATTTTAGAGGCCTCCCCTCAGGGACGCATTCTCTTTCTCAGGGATGTTCCTTGTTGAGAAAAAGCAATATTCCTATTTGTTTTTGAAAGAAGAGAAATATGGCTCTGTTCCGCCCAGTTCAACGGCAGTCAGAGTTGAAAGTTTTTTTTATCTCCCTTGTTCCCTGAACATTGCTGTTATCCTATTCTTTCTTCAAGGTGCCCAGATTTCATATTGTTCAAACACACATGCTCTACAAACAATTTGTGCAGTTAACACAATCATCACAGGGTCCTGAGGCGACATATATCCTCCTTGGCTTAAAAGATGATGGGATTAAGAGATTAAAGACAGGCATAGGAAATCACAAGGGTATTGACTGGGGAGGTGATAAGTGTCCATGAAATCTTTGCAATTTACGTTCAGAGACTGCAGTAAAGACAGGCGTCAGAAATTATAAAAGTATTAATTTGGAGAACTAATAAATGTCCATGAAATCTTCACAATTTATGTTCTTCTGCCATGGCTTCAGCCAGTCCCTCCGTTCAGGGTCCCCGACTTTCCACAACAAAACTGCAGATTTAAGCAAATAGATATCTGGCAAATTAGCCTAGTTAAGGACCATGATGACACATATTTTTACATGGACAAGTCTGAAGCACATCATAAGCATCATCGCAGCTTCCAGTATGATTGTTTATAGCCATCTAACATCCTTGTGATTTTTATAACACACTCCAATTAATTAAGATAACCTCACTAGGTCTGTTTTCTATGTAATTTTACTCACTCATTCCATGAATATTGAGCAGCCACTAAGTGCCAGGCACTAGAGTAGGCACTGGGATGTAAAAGTGGGGAAGATAAACAGACTCTTTATCTTTGAGGAAGTTAGAATCCAGCAGGAAAAAAGATAACCAAATAAGCAGTTTAAGACATTGTAAGATATACTGGGTAGTATTGTCTCTAGAGCTCACTACATAAGCAACTAAACTACTCCGGGATTAAGAAAAGCTTCTCAGAAGAAATGAGAATCTAGCTAAAATCTGAATGATGAGAATAAATTAGCTTGATCTGGGTGAAGGTTGGAGGAATATGGTTTGTTATGAAAGGCAGAGCCCAGGGGAAGAGAGACGCAGAGGTATGAGAAGTTCAAGGGACTGAAAGAAGTTCAGAAACTAGAAAGAATTGAGCAAATATATTAATATAAGGTCAGCATCTGGTTTCCAAAATATTGGATGGAATATAAGCACCTGAGGTCTTCCTCAGGGAGCATAATTTTACATATCAAACTGCCTATCCAGCTCTTATCAAAGGCATAAAGTAGAAAAGCGACATTTAGAGAAGATAGTCTAGGTAGCATGTAATCCATTCATACCCTTGAGTGGTTACCATTCAGTTCTTGGATCATTTGAGACCACAAGAACTCTACGTGCTTGGATTATATTTGCCCAGCCACTCACAGAGGCCTTCACTGAAGGTGCTCAAATATTCTGTCTTCTTCAAGATATTAAAAAACAAGTCTCACAGCCTTTTTAGTACTAGTTATAAAAGCTATTGTTAACATAAACCCAAAGTGCCCCAAATAAAAAGCATTTCCATCCAAATTCAACAAAAACTTTTTTGAAGTTTCTTATTGCCCTGTAAGATTGATATGTTTTTTTTCTCCTTTCCTATAATGAAAGCTATATAATATATCATGTTTAATAAATAAAATATATAAAAAATATTTTTTGGTCTTGGTTATTACCTTGGTTTACAGCAATCTCATAACCAAATTGTATTTCAAGCACAATAACCGTTTTGATCCTTTGGATTTTCATAAGCTTTGAAATTCTCTATAAGACACCTTTTATGCAGCCCCTCAGATCTTCCCAGACTCACCTGTCTCAAGGGCTCTTGGCCACTTGTTCATTCCTTCTGCTAACCACTTCTGCAAGGGCTCTTCTGGACTATCACCTGTGTTATGACACTGGCACAGCCCAAAGCAGCTCATCTCAGGCCAAGGCCACAGACCCCTTGCCTCCCACAGTGAAGTTTCCCTGCTGCTACTGAGCCATGAGTCACCCATACATGTGTAACTGGGAAGTGTGGAAGAGTCAAAGTCCCAGAAGTGAACATTGGACCAATAGAAGAGAAGAGCTAATGGGTCAGTTCTTCCTTCCTTCTACCAGATAGTCTGTCCTGAGATGCATTATTCATAAGGCACCTCTGAAGGTGTTCCTGTGAGATCAATGGTCAGTTATACTTGCTACCAAGTAGAGATCAGTTTTCAAATCCCAATCCCCTCCATGTTTGTTTTCTCTCTTCCCTGATGCTCCCTTTCTCCTCACTCTTGCTTCCAGGCACCATATGTCCCAATAACCTATTAGCACATAAAGCTTTTTCTTCTCTGTTTCAAGAGAATGACAGCTACAACCATCATCCTGATTCTTGAGAGTTACTCTCTACTCATATTTTACTAACCACAGTGTATGCATTTTTTTGTGTTGAGTTTCTCACATTCTTTTTGAAAATTTATAGATTCTTTTTTATTTATTTATTTTTATTTTCTATTTTTTTAATTTTTTTATTATTTTTTTTATTTATTTTGAAAATTTATAGATTCTAAATAAATTCTAAATAGGCTCACAGTCAGCTTAATTTTGTATTAATTTTACAGAACTGGGGAATTTGGCCAAAGAGGGTAATTTAACTCCTTAAATAAAATTCCACTGGAAAATTCAAAGCACAGTCTAATGTGTTTTCAAAAAAGAGATAGCTTCCATTTCCTCAAAATAATCTGTTAGCTTGCTGCTTGCTACTCTCCCTAAATCTCCATGCTTGCTGATATGGTTTGGTTGTGTCTCCACCCAAATCTCACCTTGCATTGTAATAATTCCCACGTGTCATGGGAGGAACCTGGTGGCAGGTAACTGAATGATGGGGCGGGTTTTTTCCCATGCTGTTCTTGTGATACTAAGTCTCACGAGATCTGATGGTTTTATAAAGGGCAGTTCCCCTGAACATGCTCTCTTTCTGCTGCCATGTAAGATGTGTTTTTGCTCTTCCTTCACCTTCTGCCATGACCATGAGGCCTCCCCGGCCATGTGGAACTGTGAGTCAATTAAACCTCTTTCCTTTATAAATTACCCAGTCTTGGCTGTCTTTATTATCAGCTTGAAAACAGATTAATACACTTGTCTTCTCCTTAACAGACCAGAATTTGTGTGTAATAATTTTTTTTTTTTTTTTTAAGGGAACTTTAATTCTTCCTATATAGTAAGATAGTTTTAGGATTCTGGAGAAATCACAGTCAGCAAGCTTTTTATTTCTTTCTGAATAATCAAAGTGCATTTTGTTGGGAAGAGTAGCTGAAACTTTAGCTGCAGTTCAGCTTTAATTAATTTTTCTTTTTGCTAGATATGTTTTTCTGTATTTTTTAATACACTTAAGATCAGCACTTGGAGACCAGTAATTTAAAGAATGTGTTTCTTCTTGCCTATTTCTTTCAGAATACCTTATTTCTTGTTGTAGAAGGCCATCACTGAATATCAGCAAGCTTCCTCACCCACAACCACCATTCAATTATACTGTACATGTAAAGCAAGTTTTAGTAGCTGCACTGGAATGGTTTTCCCCAAAGGGCTTTTTTCGTTTATTATACAATTCTGTTCTTCTTCCTTAAACATTTCTTAAAATTTCTGATTTTTTTTTTTACTTTTGAAATTAATAATAATTCTTAAAATATCCATTTTGTGCTAGTTATTTGTCAAACAGGAAATACAGATAAATAAGATAGTCTTTCCCTACAAATAGTTTCTAATCTAGTAGGAACCTAAGACAAGTATACACTTAAGAAAAACAAAAAGTTAAATATAATTGGTGCCATAGTGGCAATACACAATCTTAAATCTATTGTTGAGAGGAAGAATAGAACCATTAATTCCTGGCTAGGTCAGTTTGAAGTAATTTCTATATTTTTTGCTGGGAAATCAGGATGTAATTCTGTTTATTACTTTAGATCATCCATTCAAAATATATATTGGATTAATATAGTATATGCATATGTGTGTGTATATATATAATATAAATATATAAATATAAAATACAATATTTTGTGTGTGTATATATGTACATACACACAATGTATATTACATAACATATATTGTGTGTATGTGTATGTATATTATATATAAAACATATATGATATATAATGTATATTTTATTATATATAATAAAATATTATAAAATGGAAGGACATTCTGACATGCTACAATATGGATGAAACTTGAGGACAGTATGTTAAGTAAAATAAGCCAGTCACTAAAAGACAAATACTGCATGATTCCACTTATAAGAGCTACTTAAAGTAGTTAAAATTACAGAGACAGAAAGCAGGGTGGTGTTTGCTGAGGGGTGCAGGGAGAGAGTGATGGGGAGTTACCGTTTAAATATAAGTTTTGCAAGATGATAAGAATTCTGGAGATGGATGGTGGTGATGGTTGAATGTATTTAATACTACTGAACTATATACAGGAAAAATGGTTAAGACAGTAAATTTTACGTTATATTTTACCATGATAAAGAAATGAGAAAAAAGAAGAGTGTATATATTGTATTGTATTGTATTGTATTGTATTGTATTGTATTGTATTGTATTGTATTCTATAATGGGGAAAATGATTAATGAAAATATAATGAAATAATAGCAGAGTCTGCTAGGTCTTCTGTGATCTTCAGAAAGTGCTAGGGTAGTGTGGGTGCAGAGATGAGGGTGTGGCTAGTATTGTCCGCTGTGAATAAAGGTGGAAGGGGGTAGGAAAAGGGGCAGAGATACCTTTTAAAGCTTTGTAAAAGAGATAGCCTTGAAAAGTAAATAGACTTTTTAAAGATAACAGAGAAAGTATTTCAGGCAGAGAAACAGAGGTAGTAAAAGGATGGAGTTTAGGTAAACAGAAAATTTCTGTTTAGATGAAACATAGAGCAAATGGAAGAGAGTGGTAGGAGATGATGTCAGTGAAATAGATACTTGGAGGTTTCACTGTCCACTATGTTAGCGAGTTTAGATTTCATTATAAATCAATGGTCTTAGCCAGAAATGAGCTTCAGAATCACTTGTGCAGCCTTGAAAAATTCATATGCCCATGTATCTCATGGGAGATATGGTTTAGTAGATCCAGAATGGAGCCTGGGCTTGTATATGTTGTCAAAGCTCTACAGGTGATTAACATGTGCTCTCAGAATCACTACTGTACATAATAAGATATTACTGGAAGTTTTATTTTTAATGCCTGAGATGTACTAAGGTTCACTTATGTAGCTCTGATGGTAATCAGATGGATGACCTGGAGAGGGTGGAACCTGAGATAAGGAGACAAGATAAAAGACTCCTAAATGAATGGTTTGGATTAAGACATTGGCAATAGGAAGAAAAAGAGCAATAGATTGGAGAGGCATTTAGAAAGTCAAAATGATTGAACTTGGTGGTCAATGAGATTCTATTCGTAAAACAGGAAGAAATAAAAGACAGTGCTCATATTTCTACATCAGATAACTGGGTGATGGTGGATCTATTAACTGAGATAGTAAATGCTGGCATAGGTACTAAATGCTATGTCTGACAGATTGACTGTCAAAGAGTTAGGTGCTCAATGAGTGCTTGTTGAATGAATTTAAAAACCCTAATAAATCAAGTGATCATATAATTTTGGATGAAAAAAAGGGTTTGTTTCTAGAAGGGGCTTTTGTTGGTTTTTGACAAATCTATATGCCTTGGGGCAGATGGAGTAGCAGATTGAGGAAAGAGACATGCAAAGCAGAGAATAAAAGGATAGAAGAAAAGAAGCACAAATGTTGGAAAGTTTAAGCTGGGCTCCAGGAACAATGAATGGTTTTGTTTGCTTCTAGAATAGTAAGAGATGAAGCCATGAAGATATAGTGGCACCAATATGTATGTCTGAAAGTCAGGCTGAGGAAGTTTTAATTAATTCAGCAGGCATTGATGAGGCAGGACTTTTGGGCAGAGGTCTTCCATGTTTTTAAGATCTTGTTCTTTTGGAAAACTTAAAAGAGCACTTCTGACCTGGGACTCCTGGATCTCAACATTTTCAGACAGAAAGTAGTCAAGGTTAAAATTACCATATTATATAGCAATATGTGTTTCATGCTATATGTGACAATTAACTAGATGTCATAACACTCTTAATTGAACCAACCTTTTTGTCACTAACTTGAATGCTACTTTTATCATAAACTATATCCTCATATAGATTTGTGCTTATCTCTGGATTTTCTATTTCATATCATTTTGTACAAAATCTGCTGTATTTAATTGAGATTGCCTTGAGTTTATAAATTAATTTGAGAAAAACTGGCATTTTTACAATGTTCAGTTTACTAAAAAGAATAGTTATTTAAGCTTTCTTAAAAATAATATAAAAACAATAGTTATTTAAGCTTTCTTCTGTATTCCTCAGTGAAAGATAATTATTTTTTCATATACATCTTAAACTTGTCTTTTTAATTTATAACCCTGTATTTCTCTTTTGAATTGCTATCGCCAATAGTATTATTTCTTGCATTGTAACTGTGTGTGTGTGTGTGTGTGTGTGTGTAAATAAGAAGTCTTCCTAGATGAACAATTAAAACAGAAAAAAAAAAAAAAGCAAATGGAAATATTTTTAATAGCATCTGACCCTCATTGAACTGATATATATATATGTAAAAAACATTTTGGATAATATTATCATAGAAAACAAACAAAAAAAGAATTTTTTGCCTACGTATTGTCAAAGTTTTCCTTACATAAGATAGTCTGTGATTATATTTACAGTTATAGTGTGGTATTTCTTCAGTCAGTCCTAGTCATCACCAGTGGGAGCTCCATTTTGGGAGCTCCATTTCCCTCCTAATGTCACACAAAGCCCTACATAGATTCTTGCTCTTTCCACAGACAAACTGCCCTCTTTAGCCCTGTGCTTGAGCTCATAACCCTTCTCCTTGGCTTTTCAGTGTCTCTTCTCAAGGTGCTGGTGGGACAGAATGCAGGATACTGTAGCCATAGGAATAAACCCTCACTGTAAACACTCATCAGGGTCAGAAGTATTTTCAGATAGTTTGATGCAGCTATGAGTCAGAAATGGTTTTGGTTTTATCTTATCCTTTATCTCAGTCCTTCAAAATTTTTCAATTTGAATAACTCGTTTAACAAATCTTTTGGATGAGGGGTCCATAAACTTCTTTCATAAATGGCCAGATCGGAAATATTTTAGGCATTACCAGCAATATGGTTTCTGTTGCAACTACTTAACTCTGCTGTGGTGGTGTTAAGGCAGTCAAAGACAACAATCAACTTTTATTCCAATAAAAGTTGATTTACTAAACAAGCAGTGGGCCAGATTTGGCCCATGAGCCATAGTTTCTCGATCCCTATTTTAGATCAGTAAACTTCCAAACTATTCATTATTTATATTTTAAAAAATCAAAAGCAATGTACTAGTTTCCACGGAAGCAATGATGACAAAATGCAAAGCACTGGAAATGAACAAACTGCAGAAAAATCATCAGAATGACTTATTATCAATCCCTAAATAATGCTTCTGTGCATAAACAGCATTTGTTTTTAAATGAAGCACAAGTGGGATTGTAGTATAATGTAAACACATACATTACATTGCGGTATGGTCACTGCTTTGGGGAGAAAGAAGGAGTTGACTGGAGAACCATTATTATCAGCAATAAGAGTATTTGCTCTAACTTACCAATCTTGTACTGCATTGAAGGATTCTTCATTTGTAATGTCATACATTAAAATAAAGCCCATGGCTCCACGATAATAAGCTGTGGTGATAGTCCTGTATCTTTCCTGGCCTGCTGTGTCCTAAAGTATAAAAAAAAAAGATAATCTTCAGAAATGAGGCAATACATTTTTGGGAAATGATTAATAATTCCAAAAAGAGTCACAATAGAGTCTAAAGTGTACTCATTGTGTATAGCTATCTTTTTTAGTCTTGTTTCCCCTAATGATTTTTCAAAATGATTTTTTTACTGATACATAATAGATGTAGATATTTTCAGGGTACATGTAATAATTTAATATATTTATATAATTTTTAAAGATCAAATCAGTATAATTAGATATACAACACTTTAAATATTTGTCTTTTCTTTATGCAGAAACATTCAAATTATTCACTCCTAGCTACTTTAAAACATACAATCGATTATTGTAAATTATAATCACCCTACTGATTTATCAAACACTATATCTTATTTCTTCTACCAAACTCTATATTTGTACTTCAAATGATCAAATCTAAAAAGTATTAGTGTTCAAAAGAGTTGAGCAGGAGCAAGGGATAGAAAGCTTATTTAAAGAAATAATAAGAGAAAACTTTCCAAAGCTTGAGAAAGAGATAAATAACCAGATGTAGTAAGGTCAGGGAATACCAAACAGATTTGACCCAAATAAGACTCCCCCAAGGCATGTAATAGTCAAACTCTCAAAGGTGAAGGACAAATGGAGAATCCTAAAAGCAGCAAGTACAAAGAAGCAAATAACATATAAAGGAGCTCCAATTTGTCTGACCACAGGTTTCTCAATGAAAACCATAAAGGCCAGGAGAGAGTGGGACTGCATTTTCAAAGTGCTGAAAAAACCTGCCATCCAAGAATACTGTACCCAGCAAAAATATCCTTTATCTATGAAGGAGATAAAGTCTTTCTCAGGCAAACAAAAACTGAGAAAATTCACCACTACCACACTCATCTACAAATGTTAAAGAGAGTTCTTCAGTTTGAAAAATCACTCCATTAATATGCAAAAAGAAGACACTTGAAGGTATAAAACCCACTGGTAAAATTAAGTGCATAGACAAACCAACAATACTCTATAATTGTGGTAGCAATCCCCTCATAACTCTAGTATGAAGCCCAAAAGACAAATCTATCAAAACAACAATAGTTACAACAATCTGTTAAGATATAAGCAATATAAATATATGTAAATTGTAATAACAAAAAGTCAGAATGTGGGAGGATGGAGTTAAAGTGCAGAGAGTTTTTTTTTATGTTTTTCTTTGTGATCTAGGATAAGCTGCTACCTCTTTTAAACCACTTTTATGTCCTAATGATTTTTATATGGCAGTTCTGCAATATTCTGAAAAACTCTTTTTTTTGGTAAAGAACCCACTGAAAGTACCTTCGACATTTGTTTACTTCCATTAAGCGGCATCTGACTATAGAAAACAAACAAATAAAAAGATCGTATTTATTTACAATCTGAGCTTTTTATTGTAGTTTAAGATCAGAGGAATATATTAGCTCCACCACTATGCATTTGTCTATCTACTAAGTACAAGCCACTGTGGGGAAAAAAGGAAGTTTATAAAAAGGTCCCTGCTTTTAAGAAGCTTGCAATTCAGTCTTGGTTTATTCAATTTTAAAATGGGAATAAAAATACCTGCTTTGTATGTATGTTTGAGTCAGACAGATCCGGATTTGAGGGCCTTCTCTCCCATTAGATAGCTGAGGAATGTGGCCAAGTTACTGAACCTCTGTAAACCAAATCCTTCTAACATTTAGCATGCTTGTTAGGGTTCCATGAAGTAATTCATGTAAAGTGCTTCCCACAGAGAGCAGCACACAAACATTGGTCAATAAATGGCAAGTACTAGCTTTTATTCCTTAGATGCAGGACAGCAAGGTTAATACAAGATAAAGATAGCAGCTTACAAGTACAGAAGTTTGACACTTGCAAAAGAGATGGCATATAACAGTTAAATTTGGGGATCAGAGGCAGATACATCACCAAAATGGACCTGTATATATCACATATACCTTATAGTGTAACTAGAGTAAATGTTCCTCAATTCAAACTTCCTCCTCAGGACCTGGGGCATCACTTATAATTCAAATGTTCTTCAGTTTCTCTCTTTGCCACTTTCCCTGGAGATAGGCGTCTAACTTCTCTTTCCTAGTTCTCTTTAGACGCTTAGCACTTTGGACAGAAATACGATATTCTTTCTGACGTCAATCTGGACTCTCTTATCCCAGAGAGGCCTCCTTTGGATGCAGAGTGCATCCCAGCTACCCCTAAGATTTAACAGGCTTTGGAGGCAAAACTAATGTGTTGCACACAGGAACAGCTTCCTTTACCATCAAAATGAAATTAATGTCTCATAAGGTCACTATTGGGAAGGACTCATGTTGAATTTGCTGTTCTTCACCCTTAGGTATGTACCTGCTTAGATGCTTACACCCCACCATGAACAGCAGTGTGAAACTAAAGATTGCCTACAACTCTTTCCCAATTTGTGTTATATCCTATTTGACTCCTGAAAGTTTAGAGAAGAATGATCAAAGGAGGCTGGGAATCAGTGAATGATTCTGGAAGAATGTAGGATATAAAATGGAACTGAAAATTATCTAAGAGTATGAATTTTTATGAAGCCAACAATTCTACTCTTGGAGCAGGGGTAAGGCCGACCTGACTAGAAGGTATTTATTTGGTAATTTTACAGAAAATAAAGTTTCAAAAGTAGGATGAAAACAGATTATAGTACTCAAAATAGCAGAAATAATGTAAAACAGGTGAGGAAGATCTTTCAGAACATACTATCAATGGCAGAAAACAAAAAAAGAAAGTAGATTTCACCACATGAAAATCTGTCAATCCCTTGAATATAAAAAAAGTAAAATTAAAATGATAGAACATCAAATGATAAACTGGGAAGTATATTTGCCTTAGACCAGAGAGATCAAAGGTTAATATATTTAATATGTAAAATGGTACCAAGACATCACTAAAAATGTTAAATATTCTTTTTTTTTTTTTTTTTTGAGACGGAGTCTCACTCTGTCGCCCAGGCTGGAGTGCAGTGGTGCCATCTCCGCTCACTGCAAGCTCTGCCTCCCGGGTTCACGCCATTCTCCTGCCTCAGCCTCTCGAATAGCTGGGACTACAGGCGCCGCAACCACGCCCGGCTAATTTTTTGTGTTTTCGGTAGAGACGGGGTTTCACCGTGTTAGCCAGGATGGTCTCGATCTCCTGACCTCGTGATCCTAATAGTAAAAATTATTTATGAAAAGGCATATAAATGACGAATGAATTTATAAAAAGAATCGAATCCCAGCCATAATAATAAAAATGCAATGCTGCATAATTGCATGACTATATGATAGAAATTACTTGGCCACTATTTGAATATTTTGCTGTACTTTGCTTACTATTTTATAAATATTTTAAAATAAAAATGTAGATGCTAGGGATAAACATAGATGTTGTAAAGTGTAGCTCATTGGGACAAATATACAAATTAGGCAGAAAGAAGCAAATCTTGAACTTATTTGGATATTCTTATATATTCATTGGATTTAATTCAGTTAGCAGTATATCCAACTGTGAAACAAAGAAGAAAATTAGATAACATGGATAAAATACCAGAATCAAACTTCAAGACTGTTTAAAACGCAAAGAATGAGCAAAGCTTTTGTGACATGTGTAAGATTTCTGGGGGAGCATAACTAGTTATAACTAGTCTATTTTAAAAATTTTCCATATTTGGCTTGGGTTCATATTTTCCAGAACATATTATCTATAAATGTAATTTACCGTTTTTATTTTGGCTATTTTAAAGTAACTTTAAACGGCTTTCTTTTTCTCTTGGTCATACTTTTTTTTTTGGCATTGATTACAAAGCATTCTTACAGGTTGGAACCCCACGCCTGCTGCCTTCTCTGCACTGCAATAGACAGCTTCCCCCTAATTTCTCAGTAGGGGAAAACAACCTGTATACCAAGACACTGCTAAAAGGTGATGCAGACCTTTTCTGTCAAGCATGTTTTCAGCACAGACACTGAGTAATGTTGTGTTGGAAAACTGACTTTATGTCTCTCTTCCTTCTTGACCTCTTCCAGTGATGCTGTCCCCTTTTCGTAAGATGTTAATTTCATTTTGACAGTAAATAAACTTGTTCTATTGTTATAAAATGCATCGATTTCATATTGTGGGTATATTTAATCTTTGAGAGAGAAGAAATCAAGTCACCATTATATTCTGATTGAAATGCTACAGGAAACTGTTAGAAACCACAGGGTTGAATAGCCATTATGTATCAAAATCAAAAATGAGAGAGGGAAAAACCAGCTTTCAAGAAAAAAAAAATAGAAGCTTTCAGTAGTACTTGAGTCACAGCAAGGGGTAAGATCTTCAACATCATTCTGATTTGAACCCAGAAATACAATCTAATTGGTAATATTTATCATTTAAAAGCTCTCAGGGAGAATAAGAAATTGCACAAGTAGGGAAAGTATAGTAAGAAATAAAATGAGAAAATTTATTCTCCAGATACAGAGAATAAAATTAAGCTAATAAACAGACACCAAGCTGACTTTGTTTTGGCTTTGAAAACAATTTCAGGATTACAAACTCATTAGCATTTTCTTCTGTTATATCAGGAAAAAAAGGAACTGGGAAAAACACTTCATTATAATTGACATTTACTAATGATGGAAGAAGTTTACATCTGAAAGAAAAAAACATTTTATAATGTCAAGTGCCACTAATGTAATTAAACTTGAACAGTCTCAGGTAACTGACTAAAATGGTATTTCTCCCCAATTTGCCCAGGAAGCTGGCTCAAAATCCTGGCTTTGTGTTGTTCCTTTCCCTAACTGACACTAATAACTGGACATACTTGATTTTCCATAAATTTAGGCTTCTGATGACTGAAAAACATGACTGGAAATATCAGAGAGAAAATTAGGGATAAAAATGTGATTAAAAAATAAAAACTTTCTTCCATGAGTGATAGCTTTCATTTTCCTTAAAAAAAAAAAATTCAGTTAGCTTAAATATTTTGATTTCCCAATCATGTTTTTAGGAGAATTTTGGCATTAATGGCAAGTTTGATTAACAAATACTTGAATATCTGTCAAGAAAAACCTATAAAATGGGAAACATTCACAGCTTGATAAGTAGTAGCTTAAAACTTTTTCAGTTTGAATTTTGGCACTCTGTTTCTGCCTTAGAATTTTGTTTTCTAATGAAATCTTTCTTTTTTAAAACTGTATGTACTGAATTCTTAAAACCTTCTGAGGTCATGCAGAAATAACATTCAGTTTTAAAATTGAGGAAATAGCAGTCATTGGTAAGGTAAGAGTTGTACTGCAGTTTGTTTTTTGTTTTAGTGGTTACTTCTCTTTGTATTTAATTAAAGGGAAAAATGGGAGTAACTGTTAGTAAAGAAATATAACTCAAATAATATAACCACGATCAAAATACATTTATTGGATACCTAGACAGAGAAAAATAGATCAAAGGACAGACAATCCTGATACATGATAGAGTAGACAATTTTATAGGTGGAGAAACCAAATCAAAAAACGTTGGTGTTAATTGTTTAACAAAAGTACTTTAATTAAGCTATAGAAAAGAATATGTGATAACCCAAAAGGGGAAGTCAAAAGAAATGGGGGATGGGAACAGTGTAATCCAAGACCAAAAAAAAAAAAACATGCTTTACCTAATGAGTTTCCAAATGGACATAAAGAAGTAAAATAGAATAAATACTTAGTCATTGAGCACTCAAGCAAGTGGGGATCTCTTAATTCATACCTAGTTACCTTTTGCCCAAAGAAATTGTTTTGAATCACTAAAGACAGATTAAATTATGCTCAGTATAGTTTAATGTTAACACTGATTGATTCATTCAATAAACATTTAGTGAACACCTATTACAAGTTAGGAACTATGATAGGTATATATTAAACTTATTTTACCTATTCTAATCATATTTGTACATTTTAAAATTCTACACATTGAGAGCATTTCATTAGGAATACCATATTCTCTGTATATCTACAAAAATTTAAAGTTGAATGGAAAGAAAAAATGAGAGTAACTATTAGTAATGAAACATAACTCAAATAATATTACCATTTATTTTCCTAAAGAACTAGACAGCATAGCAATTTAAAACTGTAATAGAGACAATTTATTTAGTGTTGAAATCCCTCGATTCAGTTTCTGCTGTTGGCTGTATTGTCTCCCAGAAAGATACATTGAATTCCTCACCCCAGAACCTATGAATGTGACTTTATTTAGAAAAAGGGTCATTGCAGGTGTAACCAAGTTAAATGAGGTCTTCTTTTTTAAAATTATTTCAGTAGGTTTTTGGGGGAACAGGTGGTGTTTGGTTACATGAATTAAGTTGTTTAGTGGTTATTTCTGAGATTTTGGTTCACCCATCACCAGAGCAGCATACCCTGTACCCACTGGGTAGGTCACTTTGGATTAAAATGGGCCCTAATCTTTATATATGTAACACTTTAGAGACATAACACTCAGAGGAGAAAGCTATGTAAAGGCAGAGGCAGAGACCGGCCTGATGAATCTATAAGACAAGGACTGCCAAGAATTGGATTCTTCCCTAGAGCCTTAGAGACAGCATGGCACTGCTGACACCTTTATTTAGAACTTCCAGCCTCTGGAACTGTGAGACAATAAATTTCTGCTGTGTTAAGCCGCCCAATTTGTGCCTCTTTGTTACATTAGCCCTAGGAAACTAGCACAGTCACTGACCCCACTTTGCAATCTTCATGATCAGACTGAAGGCAATATAAATCTCAGAGCTACCCACACACACTGTTAGTACTTTACAGAAGAAAAAACTACAGAAAATTCAAGGTGGTCTATGGAGAAGTCAAACATAGTCTCACTGTGTGAATTCAGGAAAGATGTTATGCTAAAATCCACTACCATATTCTACATTTAACTTACATCAAATGAACCTCTTCAAAAAATTTGGTTTGATATACCTTGTTACTTTAAAAACTAGGTATCTATCTATTTCTCCATCTCTTATTCTAATATATGTCCTATTAGAAGGACAGAGCAATGTTGCTTGATGTGACAAAAATTATATATTACTTTCTGTTGGAATTTCATCCCAAAATGATTGAGATACTGTTCCACGAAAATGTAAAGTCATGATGTATATACCGAGACACAACTCCCGCAAACAACAGAAACAACAGAAACAATTTCAATTATTACACACCATGTTGTTTGTATAATGTCATTAATACTTGCCCCCAAGTTGCATTTTTAGAAATTTCCATAAATAGTCACAAAACAGTATTGAATTTGTCTTTTAAAAATGTAACAAAAATAGGAAGCTTAAATATTTTATGCTTTCTTGTTGCATATTTATTTTTGGAATGAAATAGCAACTTTTTCCTTAGAGCAGTTAATCTTCTATTAAAACAAAATTTACAAACCACTTTTTCCAACTGATCTTGTGCAGTCAGCCTGGCTTCATTTATGCACATTCAGTTATACAAGCATCTGTGAAACAAGCCCACATTTTAGAAGAGTACTAATAAAACAGCCGCTAAATAGTTCTTCAATCAGTTTAACTCCCTACTTATTGTCCTTTGTCCATCCTTTTCATACCAGCAGATTTTATTGATCAGATTTTTCTTGTCATGATGTTTAGTTTTGTAATACCAAAAACATTCATTTTACAATGGCATCCACTTCTAAGTAAAACCTAATAGAATAAGCCTGAGGCAGAAGGATAAAACCTGACCTATTATTTCATGGCAGTGTTACCATGGCAATTCATCTTTCCTGGAAGAGAGGAAAAGCCATAGATAGCTTTTTTTATAGGGGGCCTTTGACTCCATTGTCAGTAATACCCTGACATATCTACCAATTGTACGTTTCTGCTCATGAAAGTTGGAGATGGTTTTCAGTAAACACTCAGAACTCTCTTCAAGACCTTAATAAAATTTACAACCGAAAGTATATAAAGGCATCTTTACTTATTTTATTTCAGTGCTTGTTTTCTAAGAATGTTTAACACAAAGGCAGGAGAAGACACCATTTTTGCTTTCCTTCTAATTAATCTTTTTGACATACTTCTTCCCAGTGGGATTTTGATTACACCAAATTTTTTCAAAACCTGCAGGATAAATAGATAAATTCAGACAGCTTACAGCTCATAGTCAAGGTTGAGAATTGTTTTTCTTCACAGAACACAATAAGAAACGCTTGCATAAGATCAAATGCATTGCGTTTTAAAGGATAACAGGCTTTTGAATGGGACTTTTACTATTGCCCTAAAATAGGCAACTAAGACTCAAACCAGACTCTTTATAAAGGGTTGGGCACTTTCATACACACAAAGCCATGTGCCGATTGGGCTCATTGAATAGTATCTGCTTAAACAATGAAATTTTGATCTGCTTTTGTGCAAGAGTACTTGATACCTGGAGAGAGAGAGCAGGGTTGAGGAAGGGGAGGCAGTGGAGAAGCCTGATTTCTCACAGGTTAGCATGACTATATTATGTGAGTTTCTCATGGATCAGTAAACACTACAGCAGGTAGCTGCACTTGACACATTTTGCCATTAAGCCATCTCCAAGAGAGCTGTCTCCTGGATGAGGTGTGGAGAGCTATGATGTGTATTAACAGGGGCAGAAAGGAGCTGAAGAAATTTTAAAGGAGAAGGAATGTGAGCAACTCTTCCACGTCATGGCACTATGCGGCGAGAGAGCCCTAACAGGCTCCCTGAAGGTCCTCCATAAGGGAACCAGCATTCAGATATCTGTCACACGGAAGCTTGTCCAGTGGGTGGCAGGACAGGCTTCACTGAAGAAGCCAAGAAAGAATTGTAATTGCACATCAGGTTATGTACAGTCATCTGCCCTCTCTTCATCTCCCAGCTCTTCTTCATCCCTGATTTTGAAACAGCAAGAACTACAAAAAGAAGGGACAGAAAGGGAGGATCAAACTGCTCTTTTGATTGTACTACCAGTCCCTGGGAATGTAGTCAGATTTATGGTAAGGGAAGAATATTATTGTTAAACTGGATACGACAATTTTGCCTTTTTAAACTGGGCTCAACAGCACTGAGATTTCTTTCTGTCTTAATAATCAACTTTTCTAAAAGCAGTTTTAGTTTCACAGCAAAACTGAACAAAGTACGGAGATTATATCTTATAAACACCCTAGCCCCACACATGCATAGCTCCTCCTCTATCAATGTCCCCCACCAAAGTGGTGCATTTGTTACAACTGATGAACCTACATTAACACATCATTATCACCCAAAGTCCATAGTTTACATTAGGGTTCCCTCATGGTGCTTTACATCCTGTGGTTTTGCAGAAATTTGTAATGACATGAATCCACAATTATAGTATCATATAGAGTAGTTTCACTGCCCTAAAAGTCCTCTGTGTTCTGCCTGAGTTGAGTTTTTTGTCTGTTTGTTTGTTTTTTAATAAGAGAACAATGACTGGAAATACTATGAGATCTATTCAAGTCATGGTTTGGGGATGAGTATAGGTGACTGGGCAGAGCATGATCAAAAACAGAGTTTAGATAAAATTAATATCAAAGTACACCACAAGTTTAGGCTTTTTTACCAAGCTAACTACCAATAAGGTATTACAAAAACAACATCAAGAATGTAGACTTAAACAGGGTGTTACATATATGCACATTCATATACATCATGCCATTCATTTATTCGTAAGTAGTAGACTATTTTTTAGATGATGAAACAGAGATAAAGAGGTGAGGTGCCAGTTCTAAGTCACAGCGCGGGGAAGTGACACAGGTCATACCAAAGACCAGCTTTTCTCAAATATCCAAAGTCTAGTCCTCTTTCTGAGTATTAAGTTGAATAGTGAGGAATTTAGGTTATAGTTTTTTTACTCTGGCTCCCTATTTGATGTTATCATCTCGCTTTTGAACCTTTGTTCATGTCTATGCTTTAGATATTTTTCAGCTTCGTTATTTCAAACCCATTCATTTTTCAACCAATTGTAGCTGTGTCCAGTGCTAAGACTCTACTGAAATTGTTCATGCTAAAATAATCAATGACCTCATCACTGCCATATCCAGCAGTTTAACTTTTGGTTCTCATTTTACTTGTCTATGCTAAAACACATGGTATAGATGATAACCCCTTATTTCTTTAAATTAACTCTTCCAGGGCATGACTCTCTCCTGATTCTTTAGTCTCTTTAAGTTTTCTTCTTCACTTGGCAGGCTCCTTTTCCTGATTGGCAAGCTTTGCTTTCTGCTCACCTCTTAAAGGTGCTATACAGGCTTCTGATCTTCATTCTGTCTCATCGTCTTGTATGATGTTACCAGATACTACACTGTCTTCACAGTTTCAAATGTAATCTATAAACATAATAGCTCCACTTACTAGGAAACCTTGATTACACTTCTGTATTCCAGAACCATATTTTCATCATGGGATACACAGATATCTCAAATTTAACTTGTGCAAAAAACTAAAGTCAATGAAATTCTCCAAAATCTACTGTGTCACCAGCACTTAAAATCTTTAATCACAACATCAAAACTCACAAATTTTAACAAGCTGAAAATGTTTGACCTATCCAATATTCTTCTTCCTCTTCCTTCATTAATTCCCGTGCATACTTTTAAAGATGTAATTAGACAAGAAATTATCTTTGCTTAAGCTTAGGTCAAGGCAAAAGAAAAAAAAATCACCTAAGATTTTTCTTTATTGCAACATTTTTATTCTTATCACCAGTCACAGCCTTGTCTACCCTCTAGGAAAAAAAATACTTTTAGTCCTGGAGACAAGGCTAGTTGTATCTTCAGAAAGAAAAAAAGAAAGATGCACAGGAAATTCAGCCTGTGGAATTAAATACATTTTTGAGGAAAAGAAGACAAAAGTATAATTTAATAGATCATATAGTATTGGAAGCCAGGAAACCTGGGTTCTGGTTGAATCTCTGGTAATTGTTAGAAAAGTCACCTTGGTTATCTCATTGGCCTCTCTAGGCTTTGATTTTCTCATTTATAAATGAGAAACTACCTTTTCTAAGTCCTTTTCAGCTCTAAATTAAAATATATTTTTCTTTCTCATGGTATTTTTGATATAGTGGATCAGAATACATTTTTTTTTTTTTTTTTTTTTTTGAGACAGAGTCTCGCTCTATCACCCAGGCTGGAGTGCAGTGGCCGGATCTCAGCTCACTGCAAGCTCCGCCTCCCGGGTTTACGCCATTCTCCTGCCTCAGCCTCCCAAGTAGCTGGGACTACAGGCGCCCGCCACCTCGCCCGGCTAGTTTTTTGTATTTTTTAGTAGAGACGGGGTTTCACCGGGTTAGCCAGGATGGTCTCGATCTCCTGACCTCGTGATCCACCCGTCTTGGCCTCCCAAAGTGCTGGGATCACAGGCTTTTGTCAGGAAATTGACCCACTAATATTTTCTATAATAACCACTATATTTATTTGTATATTTATTATATTATTCTATGACATTTGACCTGATTATATTATGTTTCTTTTTTTCACATCCTGCTTCCTCTTTGGTTGAAAATTTTCTATTTTGTCTAATCTCATGCATCTCTTTATTAATTTGGAAGTTATGCCTATAATAAATTGATTATCAAAATGTTAAAATTTATATTTAAAATAAGCAATCAATATCTTTAACTTCATTTTCCAAAATTCAAATACTTGGCTTCAGTCATCCATTCCTATCTTAAATCATAATGTTGCACAATGTTCTATATTTCAAACTACCTTGATTTTTTACTCCCTGAGTCAGGCACTTTTTAACACAGACATTATTTATTTGTATTTATCCACATGTTTTCCAGTTTCTCTGCTCACAAGTTTTTCTTGCATCTCAAATTGTCCCTTTTTGTTTTTGAAGTGCACTTTTTTAGAAATCCCATTGGGGAAGGTCTGCCGGTAACAAATACTTCTTTTGTATGTCCAAATATACTTTTGTTTAACCCTTATATATGAATAATGTTTGGCTGGGTATATAATTCTAGTTATAGTCTATCTTCACTTTATCACATTATTCCATTGTCTTGAGGTTTCAGTTGATACCATTGAAAAGTCTGCTATAAGTCTAATTATTGTTCCATTTTAATCACTATCCTTATTGCAATAAAGACCCATGACCTCCATCACCATCCATACTACCATTCACCTCTTGTTCAAAACCATGCTATGTCTTCCCATTGGCTAGGAAATAAAGTCCAAGTTTCTTAGGCTCTTTTTCATTTGTCCCCAACATATGAACTATCTTTACTCTGAAGCTACTTTTAGGAGTTTCCTTTCATCTTTGGTATTCTGTAGTTTCACTGTGATGTGGCTACATTTACATTTCTTTTCCATGTGCTGCTGGGGGAATCACTGTGCTTCCCAATTTTGAGGATTATTGTCTTGTAACAATTCTAGAAGAAAATTTCAGTTATTAACCCTTCAAGCTACTTTAACTTCATTTTTAAAATGCGTTTATTTTAGAATTCCAACTATACGTAAGTAGACAGGGTAACCATACGTCCTAGTTTGCCCAAGAATGTCCTGGTTTATGCCTGTGTTTTATCAATGAATACTTAATTAATTGTTGGCTCAAAAGTCCTCTAGAACCTGTTTAGTTCAAGTTTAAAGCCAGGTGAGGGTTTATCAAGCAAGTTCATAATTTCTGATGTATTTTAAAGATTGTTGTTATATTACCATTGTCAATTCTAAAGAGTTGAAGAATATTTGCAAAAGTTCTAAAGCTCAGCTGATTTACACACTGTAAACATGTTCATTTTAAAATAAAACCAGTGAGTTTGACTCTAAAATAAGAATATTTCTCTGCCATGTGCAGTTCTTGCCCTGATTCTCACCAGCTTTCTTTAGTTACCTATTTTGAAAAGTGACTGTGTTACTCATGTAGGTCAAGATCACAGACTGGTATCTGCCTCACAGAAGTGCTCTGTTTGATTAACATCGTGTTTAAAATTCCTTAAGCTAACATTTTAAAATGTGAATTTTTTTACACAAAAGCCCAGATTTCTAATTTGTTTTGAAAAATTTCAAGAGATGGTAAAAATGGTGCCTGCATTGCTGTGTGGCCATGGAGGACTACAACTAGTAGCAGCTGCCCCTTTTGTACTCTTATCTGGCTGTCTTTATGTTGACTGGCCCCTGAGGTATTGAAGTTTAGAGATGACCCCACTACCTCCGTCACCATTTGTACTACCACTCACTCCTGTTCAAACACAGTCTATGTCTTCCTATTCGCCATAGAATAAAGTCTAAATTTCTTAGGCTACTTTTTATTTGGCCCCAAGATCACTATCCAATTTTATATTTACATTTATACTTTGTATGTGTGTTTATTCTTTTGTTTTTGATCCCTTCATGTCAGAATTCGGCTGTGTTTCCCAGTCTGTCCCTAAGTTTTCTTATCTTTGTCTTCTTCATTGACTACACTCCTCTCACCCATTTGGCCTTGTGTTTTCATGTTCAAAAGAACCCACATATATCTTCAAAAACAAAAATAAAAATATTCTCGGTCAGGCATGGTGGCTAATGCCTATAATCCCAGCACTTTTGGGAGGCTGAGATGGGTGGATCACTGGAGGTCAGGAGTTCGAGATCAGCCTGGCTAACATGGTGAAACCCTGTCTCTACTAAAAATACAAAAATTAGCTGGACATCATGGTGCATGCCTGTAATCCCAGCTACTTGGGAGACTGAGGCAGGAGAATCACTTGAATCCGGGAGGCAGAGGTTGAAGTGAGCTGAGATCGCTTCACTGCACTCCAGCCTGGGTGACAGAGCGAGACTGTCTCAAGGGAAAAAAAAAAAAAATCTATCAAATGGCTATTTTTTTTTTTAATTTTTGTAGACCATTTTAAGCCAATAATAAAAGTAGTTATTAACTTATCCCAGACAATTTAGTGCCTAGGTGAAATTGATGTTTAGACTCGAAATTGATGTTTGGACTCAAAATTGATACAAAGCAAAAATTACATTGTTTAATCAATATTCTTAACCTAACTTCTTAATGAAAACCAACCAAACATTGAATATCTATATTCTTAGCATTGTGTGGTGTACTGAGAAAAATACAAAGTAAATATCTACGAGATACAACCTTGAAATCAGAAAATTTGTATTTCCCATAAACTGGCAAAATGAAGTACATAAAGCAATCTGAGAGGCTGGTTGTGTGTGAAGTGTTTATTGTACGATGTAAGTGCTAGAGAAATCAGAGGAGAAACAAATCAATGTGAGCTGAAGTAAGCTCCAGGAACGGGTAAGGTTGGTGCAGGTTCCCAGTGTGCATACTAGTGCTAAATAAGTGACACTCCCTCTGCTTTTGTAGTCAGTAACAGCAATGTGTGGCATAAAGAAAGGGCTTTGGAGTTAGAACACCTGGGTTCCTACCCTGGTTCTAAGACTCACATGCAGAGTATCTTCAGAAATATCATCTAACCTCTCTGTGCATGTTTCCTGATTTCCAAAATGAAATCAATACCTAATAGTGAGTTGAAATGCAAGCCATAAATGAGAAAAGTTCTCTGTAAAGTATGAAATGCTAGAGGCAGCATCATCATTATTGATTGTGTTAATAAGAGTAAAAAATCGAAGCGAGCCTGTCAGATCCCAATAGAAAGTGTCTGTTAAGACAAAACTGGATTGCTCAGTGGAACATTGTTTCTTGCTCATCCTACTCCCAGGGGAGAAGAGAAAATAAAGATATTTGTCCTTCAGGATCAGCCAGAATCCACATGTTCTCATTTTCTCTCTCCATGCCTCCTTACATAAAAGGAGAACAGAATGCAAAGATGAAATACGCAATTAAATTCTTATCATGACTATCATCTGATTATGCTTGCTGATTTCTTTAAGGTCTTCTGCACATTCTTATTTTTATGATTGTTTTGATCCTCATGGAAACAAAGGGCCTAGTGAATTATACGGATGTTTCAAGATTAAAGCAGATTCCCATATCTCACACTACTTTGAGTGATAAGAATCAATAAGTATTATGTCTGGTGATGAAGTCCCTAAAATAGATAGAAAGAAAAAGGGAAATGAAAATGTAGAAATCAGATGCTAGAGAACTAGAAGCTGCTGCAGCATCTCATCATGTATGCCATAGAGAGAGCAAGCACATAGCTGGCTGTGCAACAGATGTGCAACAAGAGGATACAATGGCTGTCTCTTGGAAGAGCAGGGGAAAGCCAGGGAGAAGATGCCAGAGAAAGGGTGTCAACTTTGGAAAAGCTTCCCTTTTTTAAAATTTCTTTTTATTTATTTATTTATTTTTTTTGACATGGAGTCTTGCTCTTTTGCCCAGGCTGGAGTGCAATGGTGTGATCTCGGCTCACTGCAACCTCCGCCTCCCAGATTCAGGCAATTCTCCTGCCTCAGCCTCTTAAGTCGCTGAAGATTACAGGCGTGTGCCACCATGCCGGGCTAATTTTTGTATTTTTAGTAGAAATGGGATTTCACAATGTTGGCCAGGCTGGTCTCGAACTCCTGACCTCAAATGATCCACCTGACTTGGCCTCTGAAATTGCTGGGATTATAGGCGAGAACCACCACGACTGGCCTGGAAAAGCTTCTTGATTTGACCTGAAATAGTACTACTATTAATAATGATATACATTTCTCTTTATAAGTGGGTCCAATTTACTTATTAGTTTCTTTTACAATAGTATTTCATCTTAAATAATTCTAAAACCATAGTGGGATGATAGTACATCCAAATGGAGTCTCTAAATATCAAAAGTAATTTTGAGTGGGCCAGTACTGTCTCAAAAGTAGTTAAAATGGTGAAAAATATTAAGCCTATTTGCCTGGCATTTGGGAAATGATGACACTCAGACGAAGGCCTCAGACAGCCTAGTGTACTTTCACGTGTGAATTTAGTGACCTCACATTTCTGTATAAGATTATACAATATCAAACTTTACAAGGCACAAAGTTACCCATGGCCTCCTAAGATCAATGATAACAGCAAATGAGGCTTCACGATTACACAGCTAATTAGAGACAAACCCTGGCTCTTCGCTGACTTTTTTTTTTTTTTTTTTTTGGATATGTTGAAAGCATCCAGAGATGACTTCAATTGCTGTTAAAGTAATTCTTTTCTGTTTAGTTCTGATCAGACACCAATGAGACTGGTGCTTGGATCCATAATTGTAGGAACTGAAATCAGAGGCGTGGGTCAGAGGCCAGCTACAAAGAAGACTAAAGGATTGAGAGATGCACCTATGGAAAACAATTCAACAACAATTATGAGCCAGGCTCGATAAACCTCAGAAGTCTGAAGAGTGACTTCCTACCAACTTTGAGGATAGAAGTCTTTCTGATAGAGCATGCAGCATGGGAAATGGCTTTTTTTTTTTCATTTTGAACATCTTCATTCAAAACAGAACTGGAATTTATTGGGAAGAATTGGGGCATGATCATTAGCTGCAAGGATTAAGAAGCTAGAGAGGCAGACATCTCAGTTTGAGGACTGGACCGTGAATTGTGGACTCGCCTCTGTGGAGCAGGTGCTACCCCTCTGGAAGGTAGAAGGGCCTGGGTGGTGTATGGAGGGTGAGTCCCATGGGCACCCAGGCCACTTTAATGCTGTCACTCTGGGTGCTGCTTTTGAAAAGGATAAAACTTGACTGAAATGCCAAAAGACAATAACATGTAAAATTAAGCCCAAACTCTTATTACAACTTGACATAATTTAAACCTAGAATAATGTCTACAGAATGTATTCAATCTGAATTCTCTTTAGGGGTTAATTTCTCTGCTAAGGCAGAGAAAACAAATTTCCAGGAGTTATTACAAATGAACACACCATATTATTTCCAGATCAACAGAAAATAAGAGTAAAAAGCCACAAATGAGAAAGAACCTATATTGATTTATGTGTGAAAAAGAAAGCAGACAAGCAAATATATGCTATATAGCATACATCTGTACATTAACATTTTAAATTTAAGAAGAAAGATGAGGTAGGACTAAGAATGTTATTTTTGGAGAAATAAAACCCATGTATACAGCAAAACTTAATTCTTTATTTTCCATATTAAAATGTTAACAAAAATCACTGCATCACAAATAAACCAAATAGACCTAAATCATTTGCCAAACAATCTGGCAGTCCATAAAGGCATTTTTCTCACATTTAAATTTCACTGACAACATGACTGTTGGCATGAGAAACCTGAAAGGGAATTAGTATTCTGACTATAATTCAAATTCCTATTTCAATGCAAAAAGTTCTTTCAGGGATTGTGTGCCAGACAAATGTATTTTTCTTACCCTGTAAACAGACTCTACTGCTTGAATTGCTTGGTAGCAGAGTCAGAGAGCAGATGCACTGGCCTCTACTGATCTTTCTCCTACAGGAAAGACAGAAACTTCTCCAGCTGGGCACCACTCTGACTGGATTATGCCAGGCATGATGATCATGCTGTGCTAATAAGGTCAGGGTCTGATCCCTGTGTGTTCTTCCCTCTGCTCCAAGCAGTCCAACTATATGCTCAACCTGGTGAATTATTTCACAAATGTGAGAGCAGGCAGATGGGCAAGGGTGTAAGGCTATATTTGCCCAGATCCATCATCATTCATAGAAGGATGAAGGAATGGGCTAGGCATGGTGGCTCATGCCTGTAATCCCAGCACTTTGGGAGGCCGAGGTTAAAGGATCACTTGAGCCAGAAGTTTGAGACCAGCCTGGGCAATGTGGCAAGACCTGTCTCTACAAAAATGTAAACAAATTAGCTAGGTGTGGTGGTGTGCACCTATGGTCTCAGCAACTTGGGAGACTGAGGTGGGGGTATTGCTTTAACCCAGGAGTTTGAGGCTACAGTAAGCTATGATTGTACCACTGCATTCCAGCTTGGGCAACACAGAGAGACCCTGCCTCAAAAAAAAGAAAAAAAAAAAAAAAAAGGAAAGAAAGATAAGAGATGACTCTTAGTACCCGAAAACGATTGCAAGCTGCTGTAGAACATCCTCAGGCAGGGCAGGGTTTCTTCCCTTTTGGAGCCAAGCAATGAATTCTAATAAAGCACAGAGTTGGCTGGGGGTACAAATAGAGTGAAGAGTTTCCCTATCATTCATTTTTGAGGAAGTTTTAGGAGACTTATTTCTTCTAATGAATTTATTTATAAATGACATTTGGCAATTTAACATAATGCTGCCCTCTCAGAAGTTCTCCCTTAGTAGATCTGGCAGCTGAGTCTGGGAACGTGTACCTTCTCCAAGCACCCTTGGTCATTCTGATGCTGGCAGTCTGACCAATACTAGGTAACTGTTAAGAGAAGGGATTCTAGGGCTGAATGATCTGTGTTCACCTTCTGGCTCCAGTCCTTACTGGCTGTGTGATGCTGGGCAAATCAATCAATCTTTCTGTACCCCAGTTTTCTCAACTGTAAAATGAGTTTCTCTAGAAACCTAAGGTTGCTATGAAAATCAAATGAGCTAACACAGGTAACTTGGTTAGAATAGGACCTCAGACGCAGGAAGCATGCAACACATGTCAGCCGTTGTAACTCCTAGCTGCTCTTTATTTCTAAGTTTCTTTTTCTTGTGCAATGTTTTATACATCAACATATTTCATGTTCATGATTTGGGTTTATTACATCTCTATAGAATTATCCAAATACTATGTATGATATCTAATTTTCGGATGTCCTTTTTAAAAAAAGTGTGATTACAAACTACTGTTAATCTCTCTTATTTGAATAAAATTGTATTTTACAAGGAGTGAAGATATAGGTTGTCATTCTTTGCTCAAATATCATTTTTCCAGAAATGGAAATAAGATTACTGCTATGGCCTTCCAATTTGCTTAAAGTTGACAAGCAAAAAACAGTGTGCTTTAAAACTTCTGCCAGAGGACCCACTTCAATATGGAATGTCCAAGGCAATCGAACAACAAATTGAGACAAGCAAATAAAAACTGGAAACTGTCATGGAAAGAAAAGCAGGCAAAAGATGACTAAAATGTTGTCTGGGCTTTTCTCCAAGCTGGCTTTGGCAATGGGATGAAAGCCCTTTGTCTCAATGGTAAAAAATGATTGGATATGTATAGATTTTGACTCAAGATAGAGATAAACTAATAAAAATGGGCTGCATTAGAAACTGGTGAGTACTTTATCACTGGAGATGTTTGAACATAAGAATGTTAAGAATGAACAACACTAAGGATGTTGTAGAAGAGAGTTGTGCATTCTGTAAGAGGTTAGATTACACAACCACAAGAACCCAAGAGACAAGTTGCAGATGGTATCAAGGTTGCAAAAATGAGATATTGGAAGGTTAATGTTATTAATCAATACAAATAAGTAGAGAAGTTACTGCATGTCTGTGGAAAGATAAGAAGTTCAAATGTTACAGATGCTTTATTTTAATCCTAGATGAAAACTTCTAAGCAGAGATCGTCTAAGACTAACAATGTATAAATGGATATATTCTCATTATATTACAACTCTACCTTTTCTTCCAATAACTCTGTTATTACTGCTTTTCTGCTTTTCCTATCCTGTAAATTTCAATGTGTCCATGAGGGAGACCAGCCACTTATTTCTAAATAAAGATATGAATTTGAGACGAATGCCCAAGGTGGCCATTGAAAAAAATGCTTATCCAGAGGTGCTCAAACTCTGACTTCCAATGCTACTGTCCTACAGCTTGTAGCTGTAACTGACGGATCTCACTTCTCAATTCGTGGGACAGTAAAGCTTATTTTTCAAGATTGCCACCATAAACTATTCCTAAGCAACAACAAAAGTTTCTGTATTTGCTATCTCCTTTACACTAACTGCTAGATCACCCAGTGGTTGTTTGCACTTGATTGTTTTTCTTTGCATTTAAAAAAATTCATCTCAAGCAACTTTCAAACCATCAGAAAAACATCATGAGAATTATAAATTATAATTTTATGTTGGCTGTACCAAAAATGTAATATCCAGTATCTCCTAAGATTAAATGAACTGCAAGGCTACTAGGAACAATACGAAAGTAAGAGGCGGTGGATTGGGCAACACAGGATCAAGTGAGGCCTTATTTCGCATCATAAGAAGATGGATACTCCAGGCACAAGTATAGTAATGAGTAAAATTTAATTTGCTTCATTTCCAGAAACAAGTTAAATAAGGTTAGGAAGCAAAGGGCTCCTTTCTAAAGAAAGACAGAGGGAGGGATGAAGAGAGGGAGAGAGAGTGAAAGTGGGGAGAGGGAAGACAAAAGTGATTGGGAACAAGTCATTGTAACCAAGGAGTCCTTTCAATAAAAAATGTGGGCATCATCTACTTCTATTCCATAAACACAGCTGCAAGAGACTACATTCTCCCTCAAAAGAAAATTTCTCTTTAACCTTATTAATATTTACTGAAACATGTTTATCTTGGATTTTGAATTCAAGTACCTCTTAACTCCTTTCCTAATAAATAGCAAATCCAAATACCATAATGCAAAATTTGTCATCAAAATTTTTAAGAATTCATAAAAGAAAGCCAACTATTTGTAGATTTTCAATAATCTCACTTAATAACAATATTGCAAAACTCCTGATCATAAGACAGAAGAATCTAGCTCACATTTGGGCTGGTCACTTCTTTCCAATTGCTGCAATGGAATTTGCTTGTGAGAAGCTGTTTTCCCCTGAAGGTAAAGACTGCTTTGCCTATTTACAAAATAAGAACTCAAAAAATACCAGATGTATAGTTATTATACTAGTTGTTTATTCTAAAAGTACATTGAAAGCAGAGATTCTCTGAAGAAGTATCTTTCTACCTTCCTTTAGTGTAACATATAATGTGATGTCATAAATAACCAGATGGTTAAAAAAAATTATAAAACATCCAGGAAAAAAAAAACATAGTGATTTTTAAAAATACTAAATTATTATTCTGTTTGCTTCAGTGCAATTATCTCTGAATATAACATTGCATTATCACTCACTTTGAATCTACCATTCATAAATTTTAAAGTAAAAGGAAACTCATACAATTATTCATAGTTAATGCTGGAGTTAACTATTTTCAGAGTTAATCTCTGATTTGGTAACTTGAGTTTCTTATTGTGCTAATTAATGGTGAACATGAATCAGCCTGGTGTTTAGCGATCGGATCACCACCCCTAACTCAAACTGGAACTAAATGTTCAACCAGAGAATGAATGAAAGTTACAGAAATTAAAAAAGAAAGAAAGAAAGAAAGAAAAAGCTAGCACCCCTTTAAATTTCTGAAAATATCACAACCAAAAGGATTCAGATAAAGTAAAAGTCATTTTACCTGCTCATCATGTTTTTTATGACCTGTTAATGACTGTTGTTCTGAAATGGAATAGAATCCCAACCCCAGATACATTCAGCACAGATCATGTGTATAGCATTGCTTTTGTGTATCTTTAATAAAAAATTCTCAGTACTTTCAAGAATTATGTTTGCGATTATATTCAGCTATTTAGATGACATTTCACCTCAATAAACAAGCAGAATTTTTTCCTTTTCAGGAAATAGAGATATTGATGCAGTTTATTCTATCAGAGTCCTTTAATTTGGAAGTCTAGCTGCTTCCTCTTATCTGAGTACACCAGCAGGCAAACTTGAGCATTATGAACCACAAATTACATGCAAACTCCAAGCACTATGCAGTAAGCAAAGGAGATTTCATGGCTCTGTAGTTTTCATAATTACATTAAAGCCAGGAATGTTTCTCTTAAAACACCAAAATGTGTTTTTATAAAGAAATTGATTTCAGGATTTGTCATTAGAAAGTAAATAAGCAAGGATTAAAGTGGCATTTACTGTGATGAAATAGTGGCTTAAAATAGGTAAGCCAGCAGATATAGTAAAGCATGCTCCAGTCTGGAATAGGGAAGAGGGCTTAGGACTTGAAATCAGAGATTCTTTCTTGGTAAAAGGCTCAGTTCTTCTACAAGCCTGCTCAGTGACTTGTGGGAGGTCATTTCATCTTTTTACTTTCCTCATTTGCATAAAGATGTAATTAAATTACATATTTTAAGGTCTCATTTGATTCTAAAGACTCCTGAGGTTAAGGTTTCTTAAAGGAACTGATTTCTGGGGAGAATTTACATTAGTACAAACTATTAGTGCTCCCAAAGAGCTGTTTAGTACATTGATTTTTACAGTTTTATAAGTTTAGTGTAGTGATGCTCAAATTTTATTATGCATCAAAACTTGTTAACAGGGGGAAATTCCTGGGCTCCATGATTAAAGACATATTCAGTAGGACTGGGTGGGCATGGGAATCTGAGCTGTTAGTAGCCCTCAAGGTAATTCTCATGTAGTTGCACTTTGAGAATGGACTAGTAGCTTGAAAAAAGTAAAACAATTTCTCCAAATTCTGGTTTAATCCCTGGTAAACTGTCATAATAGGGTATTAAGGCACAATAATAATTCCAAATAAAAACTTGCTTTTCATCAGAAATATGATTACAAAAGAATAAACATGGCCGGTGGCTCATGCCTGTAATCCCAGTGCTTTGGGAGGCCGAGGCAGGTGGATCACCTGAGGTCGGGAGTTCGAGACCAGCCTGACTAACATGGAGAAACCCTGTCTCTACTAAAAATACAAAATAGCCATGTGTGGTGGCTCATGCCTGTAATCCCAGCTCCTTGGGAGGCTGAGGCAGGAGAATTGCTTGAACCCAGGAGGCGGAGGTTGCAGTGAGCCAAGATCGTGCCATAGTACTCCAGCCCGGACTGGAGTCTCAAAAAAAAAAAAAAAAAAAAAAAAAAAAAAAGAATAAACAAGATGTTATTCATCAGGATAGTCCAACAACTTTGGCTGCCAAATATAATTTTGGCTGCCACATATAATTTTGGAAGAATCCCTTACTTCTTTTATTAAAAGTTATTTACATTTCTTTTCATGGAAGTCATCTTTAATTACTTTATATCCTGAGTATTCATTAAACCAATATATAGGTTGCCTTGTATTTTTTCATCAAAAATTGCTGGTTATAACTTATACTCACTATCCAGGTTATCATCAAGTCCATTCCAACAGGTTCCAAAATTTTGCAGCATGAACCTATTTTTGTTTGATAAAGTGTGTAGATCTAAATATCAAAAAGATTAACTGAAAATGTATAAATATTAGTAGTTCTCTCTGGAGGGTTTGTTTAGAGGTAGGTTTAGGTTTCTGTTTATTCTTCTGTATTTTCAAATTTTTCTACAAAGGCTATTGTATCTGTTATCATCTTTCTTTTAGAATGAATAAAAAGAAAGGAGAAAGGGAAGACAACAGGAAAAGGAGGAGGAAGGGAGAAGAAGGAAATGGAAGAGGAGGAGAAAAAGAAGGATGTGTGTGTGCAGGAGAGAAAGAATGAGAGAGACAGAGAGAAAGGAGAACGAGAGACTACCTGGCAAATACTGTAACAGAGACAATACAGGAGGCTGGCAAGACGTAGGTGTGTAGGTGCCTGGAGGAAATCAATAGTTTTTCAAAGAAAGTAATGTTTAGAGTTGAGCCTGTTAGCAGAAGTGGCACGTAAGCTTTGTAGGGTAAGAATAGCCTAAAGTGCATGAGGCATGAAAGAAAATGGCTTGTTTGGGATCTAAAAGTAGTTTGCATGGATGAAGCACACACAGCCTGTATGATGTTTAAACTGTGGCTTGAAACCTACTAACAGGACAGAAACTCTGTGAAGTGGGTCATGGACAGCATTTTACAAATTAATAGGCTATAACAGAAACTATGAAAGTGAATTACACATAAGAATAAGTGCCAAATTTTGTGAAGATTTTCATGTGTGTCTGTGAGTGTGTGTGTAAATTAGATCATGTAATAAAATATATATTTTTAATTGTAGGTTGAGGTCAGAAAAACGTGAAGCTGTTGCCGAGGCCTGGGAAGTCATGAGCGCTCCATGCAGGAAAATGGCAGGACCAGATTGCATCTGACTAAAAGACATCACTTGAGTTCTGTGGTAGGTAGAATGATGGCTCTCCAAGGGGTCTACTTTCCAATCTCCAAACCTGTGAATATTACTTTATATGGCCAGAGGAATTTCATAGGTATGATTAAATTAATGATCTCACAATGAGGGGATTATCCTACAATTTCTGGATGGGCTCAATGTAATCACAAAGGTTTTTATAAGGGAAAGGAGGAGGCAGGAGAATCAGAGAAGAGGTAACAACAAAAGCAAAGGTGAGAAAGAGATTTGATGAGATGCTATGCTGTTGGCTATGAAGGTAGAGGAAGGGGCCATGAGCCCAGGAATGCAGGTGGCCTATCAATGCCAGAGAAGGCAAAGAAGTGGATTCTCCCCCTGGAGCTTCCAGAAGGAACACAGCCCTGAAGACCCATTTTGGACTTCTGACTTCCAGAACTGTAAGATAATATGTTTGTGTGGTTTCAAGCCACTACATTTTTGGTAATTTGTTACAGTAGTAGGAAACGAATACACATTCCATAGGAATGGATTTGCTTCAGGAAGCTAGAAGCTTAAAAATAAAGAGAGGCGATTGCAATATCCTGGGGAGAGACGATAAGTAAACTAAAGTATAATTGGAAAGGAAACTCATCTTCAGAATGTGAAAGATTCTGAAGGTATTTCAAAGGTAAAACTGATAACACCTGAAGAATAACAGAATTTGGAATGTGATTAAAAAATGAACTAGGCCAGGTGTAGTGTCTCACACCTATAATCCCAGCACTTTGGAAGTCCGAGGCGGGTGGATCACAAGGTGAGGAGATCGAGACCAACCTGGCTAACATGGTGAAATCCCATCTCTACTAAAAATACAGAATTAAAAAATTAGCCGGGCGTGGTGGTGGGCGCCTGTAGTCCAAGCTACTCTGGAGGCTGAGGCAGGAGAATGATGTGAACCAGAGAGGCAGAGCATGCAGTGAGCTGAGATCGCACCACTGCACTCCAGCCTGGGTGACAGGGCGAGACTCCATCTCAAAAAAAAAGGAAATAAAAGATTTTTAAACCAGAGTACCTCAAAAGCTATCTCCTTTCAACTATTTGGAGGTCTATCCATAAAGGAGGAATTAATGACAATGTTACTATAGCATTTCTTCTTGCCAGGATCACCAAACCAAGTGTTCTCAATTTTTTCCTCAGTAGCATGATTGTGAAATGGTTCAAGACCTCGAGTCGATTTCCTAGCCAAATGGAACAGACAGGAATATCTATTTTTAAATACGTGTTACATATTTTGAATACACACCTATGCATCAATTAATCATATTAAAAATCCTCACAGGGAAATAATGATGATGTTTTGCAAAGTGGTTCATAAAGTACAATCACATTATCACCTAACTTGATCTTAGACAAACTTTGCAAGGGAACACACAATGAATATTATCTTTGCTTTGCAGATAAACAACTTAGGGCTGTGAATTGGGAGGACATTCTCGAGCTTATCTATTAGATCCACAAGTTAATTGTGTTTCTAAACAGAAATAGAAGTCTTAGACTGAATGTAACTTATTTGGTATTTTAATAGAATTCAAACTCAGTTCATGGAATTAATATGCACACACACAAACTGCATTCTTTGCTTCTCTCCATCCCCCTCATCACAGAACATGAAAATGTAAAGTATCAGGATGCTTTGGATTTTAATATTAACTGGAAGTTTCATAAAACTAAATCATATGAAACACATGCAAAGCACTGCTTTTGTCTTTTAAAGTATTGCTATTAACTTGTAAGATAATATTCAGAAAACATTTCCTCAGCACTTACTACCAAGTGTCATGTGCCATGCTGACTCATTTAAAAATTGAATAGATGGCATCTGCCTTTCAATTCAATTCAAAAATGGAACAGACGCGGGGCATTCCAAGATGGCTGAATAGGAACAGCTCGAGTCTGCAGCTCCCAGTGTGATCTATGCAGAAGACGGGTGATTTCTGCATTTCCAACTGAGGTACCTGGTTCATCTCATTGGGACCAGTTGGACAGTGGGTGCAGCCCATAGAGGGCGAGCCGAAGCAGGGTGGGGCGTCGCCTCACCCGGGAAGCGCACGAGGTCAGGGGATTTCCCTTTCCTAGTCAAGTGAAGCTGTGACAAACTATCTGGAAAAATGGGACACTCTCACCTAAATACTATGGTTTTCCCAAGGTCTTAGAAACTGGCAGACAAGTTGATTCTCTCCCGTGACTGGCTTGGTGTGTCCCACGCCCACGGGGCCTTGCTCACTGCTAGCACAGCAGCCTAAGATCAAACTGCGAGGCAGCAGCCTGGTTGGAGGAGGGGCGTCTGCCATAGCAGAGGCTTGAGTAGGTAAACAAAGTGGCAGGGAAACTCCAACTGGGTGGAGCCCATCTCACCTCAACAAGGCCTACTGCCTCCAGACTCCACCTGTGTGGGCAGGGCATAGCTGAACAAAAGGCAGCAGACAACTCTGCAGACATAAACCTCCCTGTCTGACAGCTCTGAAGAGAGCAGTGGTTCTTCCAGCATGGCGTTTGAGTGCTGAGAATGGACAGACTGCCTCCTCAAGTGGGTCCCTGACTCCCATGTAGCCTAACTGGGAGACACCTCTCAGTAGGGGCTGAAAGACACCTCATATAAGTGGCTGCTTCTCTGGGACGAAGCTTCCAGAGGAAGGATCAGACAGCAATATTTTCTGTTCTGCAATATTTGCTGTTCTGCAGCCTCCGCTGGTGATACCCAGGCAAACAGGGTCTGGAGTGGAATTCCAGGAAACTCCAACAGACCTGCAGCTGAGGGACCTGACTGTTAGTAGGAAAACTAACAAACAAAAAGGAATAGCATCAACATCAACAAAAAGGTCAACCACACCAAACCCCATCTGTAGGTCACCAACATCAAAGACCAAAGATAGATAAAACCACAAAGATGGGGAGAAACCACAGCAGAAAAGCTGAAAATTCTAAAAATCAGAGCACCTTTTCTCCTCCAAAGGATCACAGCTCCTCGCGAGCAACGGAACAAAGCTGGATGGAGAATGACTTTGACGAGTTGAGAGAAGTAGGCTTCAGAAGGTTGGTAATAACAAACTTCTCCAAGCTAAAGGAGGATGCTTGAACTCATCGCAAGGAAGTTAAAAACCTTGAAAAAAGATTAGGCGAACGGCTAACTAGAATAAACAGTGTATAGAAGACCTTAAATGACCTGATGGAGCTGAAAACCATGGCATGAGAACTTTGTGATGCATGCACAAGCTTCAATGGCCAATTTGATCAAGTGGAAGAAAGGGTATCAGTGATTGAAGATCAAATTAATGAAATAAAGTGAGAAGATAAGTTTAGAGAAAAAAGAGTAAAAATAAATGAACAAAGCCTCCAAGAAATATGGGACTATGTGAAAATACGAAATGCACATTTGATGGTGCACCTGAAAGGGATGGGGAAAATGGAACCAAGTTGGAAAACACTCTTCAGGACATTACCCAGGAGAACTTCCCCAACCTAGCAAGGCAGGCCAACATTCAAATTCAGGAAATACAGAGAACACCACAAAGATACTCCTCGAGAAGAGCAACTCCAAGACACAAAATTTTCAGATTCACTAATGTTAAAATGAAGGAAAAAGTGTTAAAGGCAGCCAGAGAGGAAGATCGAGTTACCCACAAAGGGAAACCCATCATAACAACAGGAGATCTCTTGGCAGAAACCCTACAGGCCAGAAGATGGTGGGGGTCAATATTCAACATTCTTAAAGAAAAGAATTTTCAACCCAGAATTTCATATCCAGCCAAAATTAGTTTTATAAGTGAAGGAGAAAAAAAATCCTTTACAGACAAGCAAATGCTGAGAGATTTTGTCACCACCAGGCCTGCCTTACAAGAGCTCCTGAAGGAAGAACTAAACATGGAAGGAAACAACTAGTACCAGCCACTGCAAAAACATCCCAAATTGTAAATACCGTCGATGCTAGGAAGAAACTGCATCAATTAACAGTCAAAATAACCAGCTAACATCATAAGGACCAAATCAAATTCACGCATAACAATATTAACCCTAAATGTAAATGGACTAAATGCTCCAGTTAAAAGACATAGACTGGTAAATTGGATAGAGTCAAGACCCATCAGTGTGTTTATTTGGGAGACCCATCTCACGTGCAAACGCACACAGGCTCAAAAAAAAAAGGGATGGAGGAAGATCTACCAAGCAAATGGAAAGCAAAAAATACCAGGGATAACAGACATTGAACCAACAAAGATCAAAAGAGACAAAGAAGGTCATTACATAATAGTAAAGGGTTCAGTTAACAATAAGAGCTAACTATCCTAAATATATATGCACCAAATACAGGAGCTCCCAGATTCATAAAGCGAGTCCTTAGAGACCTACAAAGAAACGTAGACTCCCACACAATAATAATGGGAGACTTTAACACCCTACTGCCAATATTAGGCAGATCAACGAGACAGAAGGATAACAAGGATACCCAGGACCTGAATTCAGCCCTGCAACAAGCAGACTTAATAGACATCGACAGAACTCTCCACCCTAAATCAACAGAATATACATTCTTCTCAGCACCACATCGCACTTATTCTAAAATTGACCACCTAATTGGAAGTAAAGCACTCCTCAGCAATTGTAAAAGAACAGAAATCACAACCAACTGTCTCTCAGACCAATCAAATTAAAACTCAGGATTAAGGAACTCACTCAAAACTGCACAACTATAGGGAAACTGAACAACTTGCTCCTGAACGACTACTGGGTAAATAATGAAATGAAGGTAGAAATAAAGATGTTATTTGAAACCAATGAGAACAAAGACACAACGTACCAGAATTTCTGGGACACATTTAAAGCAGTGTGTAGAGGGAAATTTATAGCACTAAATGCCCACAAAAGAAAGCAGGAAAGATCTAAAATTGACACCCTAACATCACAATTAAAAGAACTACAGAAGTAAGAGCAAACAAATTCAAAAGCTAGCAGAAGGCAAGAAATAACTAAGATCAGAGCAGAACTGAAGGAGATAGAGACACAAAAAACCCTTCAAAAAATCAATGAATCCAGGAGTTGGTTTTTTGAAAAGATCAACAAAATTGATAGACTGCTAGCAAGAGTAATAAAGAAGAAAAGAGAGAAGAAACAAATAGACACAATAAAAAAATGATAAAGGGGATATCACCACCAATCCCGTAGAAATACAAATTACCATCAGAGAGTACTATAAACACCTCTATGCAAATAAACTAGAAAATCTAGAAGAAATGGATAAATTCCTGGACACATACACCCTCCCAAGACTAAACCAGGAAGAAGTTGAATCTCTGAATAGACCAATAACAAGCTCTGAAATTGAGGCAATAATTAATAGCTCACCAAAGAAAGAAAGTCCAGGACCAGACGGATTCACAGCCGAATTCTACCAGAGGTACAAAGAGGAGCTGGTACTATTCCTTCTGAAATTTCTAATCAATAGAAAAAGAGGGAATCCTCCCTAACTCATTTTATAAGACCAACATCATCCTGATACCAAAGTCTGGCAGAGGCACAACAAAAAAAGAGAATTTTAGACCAATATCCCTGATAAACATTGATGCAAAAATCCTTAATAATATACTGGTAAACCAAATCCAGCAGCACATCAATAAGCCTATCCACCATGATCAAGTTGGCTTCATCCCTGGAATGCAAGGCTGGTTGAACATATGCAAATCAATAAACATAATCCATCACATAAACAGAACCAATGACAAAAACCACGAGTATCTCAATAGATGCAGAAAAGGCCTTCAACAAAATTCAACAACTCTTCATGCTAAAAATTCTCAATAAACTAAGTATTGACAGAACATATCTCAAAATAATATGAGTTATTTATGACAAACCCACAGCCAATATCATACTGAATAGGCAAAACCTGGAAGCATTCCCTTTGAAAACTGACACAAGACAAGGATGTCCTCTCTTACCACTCCTATTCAACGTAGTGTTGGAAATTCTGGCCAGGGCAATCAGGCAAGGGAAACAAATAAAGGGTATTCAATTAGGAAATGAGGAAGTCAAATTGTCCCTTTTTTCAGATGACATGATTATATATTTAGAAAACCCCATTGAATCAGCCCCAAATCTCCTTAAGCTGATAAGCAACTTCAGCAAAGTCTCAGGATACAAAATCAATGTGCAAAAATCACAAGCATTCCTATACTCCAATAACAGACAAATAGAGAGCCAAATCATGAGTGAACTCCCATTCACAATTGCTACAAAGAGAATAAAATACCTAGGAATCCAACTTACAAGGGATGTGAAGGACCTCTTCAAGGAGAATTACAAAGCACTGCTCAATGAAATAAAAGAGGACAAAAACAAATGGAAGAATATTTTGTGCTCATGGATAGGAAGAATCAGTATCGTGAAAATGGCCATACTGCCCAAAGTAATTTATAGATTCAATGCCATCCCCATCAAGCTACCAATGACTTTCTTCACAGATTTGGAAAAAACTACTTTAAAGTTCATATGGAACCAAAAAAGAGCCTCCGTTGCCAAAACAATCCTAAGCAAAAAGAACAAAGCTGGAGGCATCACGCTACCTGACTTCAAATTATATTACAAAGCTACAGTAACCAAAACAGCATGGTACAGTACCAAAACAGATATATAGACCAATGGAACAGAACAGAGCCCTCAGAAACACCACCACACATCTACAACCATATGATCTTTGACAAACCTGACAAAAACAAGAAATGGGGAAAGGATTCCCTATTTAATAAATGCTGCTGGGAAAACTAGCTAGCCATATGTAGAAAGCTGAAACTGCATCCCTTCCTTACACCTTATACAAAAATTAATTCAAGATGGATTAAAGACTTAAATGTTAGACCTAAAACCATAAAAACCATAGAAGAAAACCTAGGCAATACCATTCAGGACATAGGGGATGGGCAAGGACTTCATGACTAAAACACCAAAAGCAATGGCAACAAAAGCCAAAATAGACAAATGGGAACTAACTAAACTAAAGAACCTCCGCATGACAAAAGAAACTACCATCAGAGTGAACAGGCAACCTACAGAACGGTAGAAAATTTCTGCAATCTACCCATCTGACAAAGAGCTAATATCCAGAATCTACAAAGAACTCAAACAAATTTACAAGAGAAAAACAAACAACCCCATCAAAAATTGGGCAAAGGATATGAACAAGACACTTCTCAAAAGAAGACATCTATGCAGCCAACAGACACATGAAAAAATGTTCATCATCACTGGTCATCAGAGAAATGCAAATCAAAATCACAATGAGATACCATCTCACGCCAGTTAGAATGGCAATCACTAAAAAGCCAGGAAACAACAGATACTGGAGAGGATGTGGAGAAACAGGAATGCTTTTGCACTGTTGCTGGGAGTGTAACTGAGTTCAAGCATCGTGGAAGACAGTGTGGTGATTCCTCAAGGATCTAGAACTAAAATTACCATTTGACCCAGCAATCCCATTATTGAGTATATACCCAAAGGATTATAAATCATGCTACTATAAAGACACATGCACATGTATGTTTATTGCGGCAGTATTCTCAATAGCAAAGATTTGGAACCAACCCAAATGTCCATCAATAATGGACTGGATTAAGAAAACGTGGCATATATACACCATGAAATACTATGCAGCCATAAAAAAGGATGAGTTCATGTCCTTTGTATGGACATGTATGAAGCTGGAAACCATTATTCTCAACAAACTATCACAAGGACAGAAAACCAAAGACTGCATGTTCTCACTCATAGGTGGGAATTGAACAATGAGATCACTTGAACACAGGGCAGGGAACATCACACACCGGGGCCTGTTGGGGGGTTGGAGGTTGGGGGAAGGATAGCATTAAGAGAAATACCTAATGTCAATGATGAGTTGATGGGTGCAGCAAACCACCACGGCACATGTATACCTATGTATCAAACCTGCATGTTGTGCATATATACCCTAGAACTTAAAGTATAATAAAAAATACAAATTTAAAAAATTGAACAGATGGGAACTTATGGGATAGTGGGATGGACTGGGGTGTTGAGCACATCCAGGAAAGCCTCCAGATGCCTGTGACTCTGGCTTTTCATTCAGAGGTTCTGCCCGTGCATAGACTAGAATTGGCATGCCATCGGGCAAACATTTATTGAGCCCTGCATGTTCTGGTCACTGGGTTAGGTAGTGGGTTTACAGAGACATATGTATATGAAAAGGTACTGTACTCAAGGGCTTAGAGTCTAATAGAGGAATGTGTGGGGCGATTTATGTTGGACCATCTATGGTAGCTTTTGCTGAATAGAAGTAGTCACTTGGAGTCACTTTTCAATTTCTTAGCTCTACCTCTTGGCTGAATTAGTATCTATTTTAGTCAAAGAACAGTAAATAAAATATTATAGTTTTCTGTTACATTTGGGTAAAAAGAAGAAAAAAGTGATGGTTTGTATCAAACAAGATATATTATGACCTATTTCTCATAGTTTGAAACCAAAAATGTTTATTCCCAGGTTATATTATAATTTAAATTCCTAGTCTAGGTGAATTGCAAAGTTTTAAGAAATTTTATATATATATACAATTTCGTAATTATATTTCCATAATTAAATTTATATAATTATAAATTTATCTTAATTATATTTATATAATTTATATAATTGTATGAATATAATATATATATTTATTATATATATAAATATTTTGAGATGGAGTTTCACTCTTGTTGCCCAGGCTGGAGTGCAATAGTGCAATCTTGGCTCACTGCAACCTCTGCCTCCTGGGTTCAAGTGATTTTCCTGCCTCAGCCTCCCGAGTAGCTGGGATTACAGGCATGCGCCAACACGCCAGGCTAATTTTGTATTTTTAGTAGAGAAGGGGTTTCTCCATGTTGGTCAGGCTGGTCTGAAACTCCCAACCTCAGGTGATCCACCCGCCTCGGCCTCCCAAAGTGCTGGAATTACAGGCGTGAGCCACCATGCCCAGCCAAATTATATTTGAATCTCTAAAGGATTATAAAATTTTAGGTGCCAAGGACTTACAACCATTGTCTAAATACTTTATTTTGGAGAAAGTAATTGAAAAAGGAATATAAATGGAAAAGCAATTCCAGAAAAGTTGGCCCAAGAAGAATCCTCAAACACAGGCATTGATAGGGAACTATCTGGGGGTGGAGGTGGTGGATATTGATGCTTACTTCTATTTGAATGAAGTGCTATTACCACCTCAATGCTTACTACAGTAAAAATGATGCATATGGGTCAAAGGATCAAGAGAAAATGTAACACTCTAATTGTCATAATGTTTTTCCCACTTAAATTTAATGTGTCTTGGTGGTAGTTGGCTAAACTTTATGCTTAACATCAAAATAAAATCCCAACTACTGGCAAAAGATATCATTACCTATCCTTCTGATTTATTTATAAATATGAGGTCAGTCTATTCTTTGTTCTTTTTTCCTGAACATTATTTTCTTCCTAGCAAATATGTATTTGCATTCCTGGTTAATAGTATACTAATTCATTGTTTTTAATAAATGCATTATTGAAACATTTGAACAAACAGTGAACATTCCATTAGCCAAACTTTGAGTTTATAAAACACTGAGATAAAAAGGGACATGGCTTTATTTTAATATCTATTTAAATTGCATATAAAACCTTATTCTTTCATTGCTGCGACTATACATACTTTAGGCTTTTAAGTGTCCAACCATCTGGAACTATTTTCATGCCAGATGTATCAGAAAAGAACCACTGTGCGGCAGGCTTACTCATCCTCGGGTGTTCTGACCTTGAAGAAAAAGCATCACTTTATTGCTTTAGCTGAAGTCTAGACTGTGATCCCCTGGTCTAAAATATGCTTGGGTCCATGAATCTTCAGAACACAATCACATTTTGTGAAGGGAAGAATGGAAGATTCACTTATGATTAAAGGACAAGAAGACCAGTTCCACACACTAATCGAATCATGGTATAAATATGATTTATTTGGTGTATTTTTTCAGTGACATCACAGGTGAGCAGAAAATAGATAAACTCTAGTCCAAAAGTGCATTCTGCAAAAAAGTATGTTTTGAGATCAAACACCCACTTGTATTCATTGCATGTCGGGGTTCTAGGTACAGTGCACAATGAAGCCATGCTTCCTGCCTACCAGAAGCTTTCAGTAATATGACATTATTATGTATATTCCCTGAAAAGACATTTTGTACCAAGGCTGTTACATATCAATCCCAGTCAGTGTCTCTCAGACAGTCTATTACGCCTGGTAATTACCCACATTTTCTCCTTCCAAATAGATGTTTTAATTAGTGGATTTAAAGATTGTAAAAGTGTTTTGGCTGGTTTCTCCTTATGTCTGTGTCAATGCTGAGAAAGAAACATCTCTTCTTCCCTTTCTTGCTTCTTTCCTTGGCTTTTCATTTCCTGTGAATTAAACCAATATTTATCCAGCAGACACCCCATCTATATGTCTCCAACACTCTCCAGTTGTTAATCTCTTCTCCATTTGGGGAAAGAAAACTCAGCCCACTTATGAACAAATGCAGAAGAAATTTCATTATACACTCACCCACAGCCTAAAGACTAGATTCAGTAAGACAAGAGTGGGTGTGGGAATCTGTACTTTTAGTAGCCCTACAGGAAACTGTGATGTAGGTGCACTGTGGACCTCATTCTAAAAATGAACTAGTGGCTTGAAAGAAATAAAGCAATGTATTATTTTTTTTTTGTAACTGGAAATTGTGTGAACTATCATAATGTGTGGGTTTTTGGTACTTAAATATATAGTTCTTAGTAATAAGCAGATATAAAAGTGGCTTAAGAGCAACTTATCACAAAACATGAAAATCTTCTGTAAGTTATCATCAATGATAGCCTCTTATGATCAATTGCTACACTTTTTAAATGTGGCAACTGGATTTATTTGTTATTACAAATCTTATTAGTTATATCACTATATTATAACCTAACAGAACTATAATAAGAAGAAATATTAATGATCTCCACTTAACTATACATCCTTCCTTCATCTTTCATGCCTTTCTATAGTCTGCTTTTTTTTTCTTTAACTACAAAGGCAGCAAAGAACCTTGTGCCATTTCTTAGTCTAAGTAGAAAGTAGACCTGACAGTTTCAAGTTTTTTACTTTCCAGAGGCCTAAGCTGCTGCGAAAGAAGCTGGATTGCCCTGTTGGAGAGACCATGTGAAAAGATATGGAGAGACAGAAAGACCTAGAGACTGCATGGAGGAAAATTAAAGAATCCAGCTGACAGAAATCTGTGGCACCAAACATACAACCCCAGTTAGGTTTTCCAGCCAACACCAGCTGTCTAAGCCACCCCAGCTGAGGTATCAGACATGTGAGTACAGAAGCCATTTTGCACATTTCACTCCAGCAGACATCATGTGAAGAGAGATGAATTCTCCACACTGTGTCCTGTCCAGTTTTCTGACACAGGAAACCATGAGAAGTAATAAAATATTTTAAGCCACTTAGTTTTGGTATATAGTTTGTTACACAGTAATAAATAACTGAAACAGGAATGAATTCAGTTACCATTGTTTCACTTTTTAAACTAATATTTTAAAATGAGAAAACATTAAGACCATCTCAAATGGCTATAGAATTCTTAACTAGAAGCACCTATTTTTAATGCCAAGAACTGGGTCATTCAGGTCTATATAGCTTTTCCTGTTGCTTCTCAATAATCTTATTTCTTCCTCTAGAGAAAGGTATAAATTTTAAAAAGTCATTCTCTTAGGAGGAGGCATTTTGGATGGATGCCAGTATGCATAACTCTAGGTATAAATTGTAAAGCATTTGAGAGGAATTAGTGAGCCATATATAAACTTCAAGATATCTCCCCTAAGTATTGCTTCACACACTGGGCTTTTGCTAAATATTGAGTGACAGAATATTAGACAAGAATTTGATCTGGAGTGCAATTTGTCTATTACACCACTTAACACTAAGCAGTTTACTTTAATAGTCATCTGAACAAGGAGAAGAGTTGTATCCTCTCAGGGCTTTGAGAAGTTGAGGAGGCTGTCAAGAATAACAGCCTGAACAGAGGACATTTCCACCCCGCTTAACTTGTGCCAAGAGAATGAATGGAAGGAGGAAAGGCCATGATTCTCTGTAAGAAATAATTTTGCATCTGCTCTCCCACTAGAGAAATGGATAATCAAGCCTTATTGTCTTCACCATCAGGCACGGCAACACTGATTTTAACAACCCCCACAATCCAAATCTTGGAACGGTCACAACCAGAAATTAACCTAGGGCATACACTTTTTTTTCTTCAACAAAATATCTATGGTAAAAATAAATAAATAAATAAATAAATAATAAAAAAAACTTATCTTGAGCAGAATTACTTCATGGGATGCTCTCTAAATTATCTGTTTACAAAATAGACATCTACATAACTGCAATATTTAAATTGCTGTAGGATCTCATCCCTAAGCCAGTTAAATGTTAGGAACTCATTGTGAAAATTACCTTCACTTTTATTGTCTGTTGTGAAATACTGTGTTGGCACTAGGGAGCAGGATAAATTGTCCATACCAAATCTAAATTAAGAAAACAATATTATCTTCGCATAAGAGGTAGTATATAGTAATGATTAAGAGTTCAGGTTCTGGAGTCAGATTTTCTGACTTGAATTCTGGTCTCGTCTCATAGTAGCCATACTACCTATGAAAAGTTACTTCTATCTCTCTAGGCTTCACCTTTCTATTGGGAAAAATGGAAATAAAAATGGCATCAACTTCATAGAGCTTCTGTGGGGATTAAATGGGAATAAACTTTGTAGAATGCTTAGCCTAATACCTGGCACAGAGTAAAAGGTCAACAAATGTTAGCTATTTCTAGTCCCTATTATGGAGGATGTATATCCAACTCACTACCAGGTGTTAAATTATTAAGGTAAAAATTACAAAAAAGGCAAAATCGAATCAAATACATGTTTGACTTCACAAAAATCACTACTGGATACATCAAGAGACCATTTCTACTGATTTTCTAATTAGTATTAAGGTGTCAGTATTAATAATCAAAGATACGCAATATCCTTATAAAGTTTAATCTGTAATCAACTCCTACTCACAGATTCAAAGGCCAAAGAAAAATCAATAAATCACACAAAGTAATTAAAATGGATTGCAAAGTGATATAGAAAACAAGTCTTTCCTGATCTTTCTGTAGAATCTATGGCCTGAGAAGACAGTAGAAATGACATGTTCTTAGAAGAGTTGAGGAACTAAACCTTTTGAATGGATTGTTACTTTATGTAAAGGCTTCATAATTTAGTGGCATAAAACGGTTGGCGTTCAAAAAGTGGCATAGACTGTGCCCTGAATAGAATCAGAAGAGAAGATTGTCTACAGATCTCATAGAGGTCAACTCATTGTCAAAAATTTAAGTATGAAATTTAGAGTTGTCTTTGACCTATTCCGGGTCCTGGAAATGCTACTACTTACATTAAAGAGTAAGCCAGGGAGAGGTAAGATTATGCCAGGGTACACATGACTGCCATAAGCAACATGCTCTTGGGTCAAATACCTTCAGCCAGCCAGACTTGAGCTATGAGGAGCATCTCATATGTAGAAGATGGAAAAGAAGTGAGTGGGGAAAAGTCAATGAAGTCAATAACATCTTTATGAGATTCCTTCTTTATGGGTGTTCTGGAGAAACCATGAGAACAATAAACAGGTTATTAAATATCCATACCTCTTGGCACCAAGTAAAATGATTTTTGGTATTATATAGAAATAAACATTTTGGCCTCTCTAAAGCATTTACCAGAATTAATTAAAATAGTTCATATGTTGGAAATATCATATTCATCTAGTGTCTAAGATGGTTAATGGAGGTTGATAGAGAAAGAAATGTGGAATAAACCAAATAAAATTTTAGCAAGTACATTCAGGGACTTAGCTTACAAATTTTTGATGGTCTAAGTCCAAGGCTTCATAAACTGAAGAATACAAAATAATACAGTAGTGACTAGAAAGGATACTAGTGTATCTAAATGCCAAGTCATATTATTTCTGTAGTATATTTTGAGTGCATCTTACATGTAGGATCAACTGCACTAACATTTAGATTAGGCTCATTATATTAAATGCAATTTATGCCAATATTAAGCTACATTCTCTCTAGGTGGATTGGGTCTTCTTGTTTTTTGCCTTGTGTCTCACTTTATGCCACATTCATATAGGCCAAAATTTATTAGGTGCGATTTGCTAACATTCATATAATTAATAGTTCCTAAGCACAAGCAAAAAAAATGTCCACTCCCCCACCAAGCAAATTATCACTGAAATGTTTACTGGGTTTCTTTACTTGCAATTACTTCTGTTGTTGTTTTTAGTCCACAATTAGTTACCTTCATTTTTAGCACTATTCTAGCTAATTCATATCTGAAAAGAAACAGTGTCAAGGAAGAAATCAACTTAAATGGAACTATCCTCCAGCTGTCTACCATGCACTAGCACTAGAAATAGAAAATAAAACTTGGTTGAAAATGAATTCTGGCATGGTTCCCTCTCTTTTAAAACTTGGCATAAAATATGATTTGGGGGAATAGATGCACATTTTGCGAAGATAGCAGGTTATTTTGGTATCTTGTGGGTGGGCAAAACAAACCACAATCATTTCTAGAAGGGCTTCAACTCATGAAGATGGATAAAATGATCCTGTTCCCAATTAACCACTAAAAGAAACACAGATGATTACATTGTCTTTATTATTCACTGGGGAGCTGGGTGGTTGGAATTCTTAGCAAAGGAAAAAGTCCTTGAGCTCTAGGTCACTGAGTGAAATCACTTCGAGGTTTAAAATGGAAAGTTTTTCTTTTTTTCAACTCTATTTGAGGGTAATTGGGCTTGTATCAAAATTGGTAGCATTGTTGGGGAGATGTTATTAAGTAGGCAAAGGCTTCTACCCTCCTCCAAGGGACTGTGTTAGTGGTCAATGGGCTGGACAACTGGATGGGTCAAGAGAAGACCCTGCTACCTATAAATTTATTTCAAAATTAAAGTTATTGATGAGTCTGTCCTCTCTTTTACCCCCATTTGATTAAGAGAGCTGGCTCTAAGAATTAACTTTGCGTGTGTGTGTGTGTGTGTGTGTGTGTGTGAGAGAGAGAGAGAGACACACACACACACACACACAGAGAGTCAGAATTAGAGACGGCTATAGAACAAAGGGCAGCACAGATAGCAACAGGACTCACAAGCCATAATCAGTCATAACAAAATTAGTGGTTAATATTTTTATTAATTATACCTAAAATGGGAGACATTTAGAAGCAACTGTTGCTAATCTGTTCCTAGAGAAGGAAATGTGGAACAAACTGAGCTAATAAACCAAATAAAACTTTAGCAAGTCTATTCAGGGACTTAGCTCATAAATTTTCAATGGCCTAAGTCTAAGGCTTCATAAACTGAAGAATACAAAATAATACAGTAGTGACTAGTGTATCTAAATGATGAGCCAAACTATGTGTTGTTTGGGTATTTGTCTTTTACCCCTTTTGTCTCTCACTCTTTCCTATCAACTTTGACCCCACAGGTCACTCTACAAATGCCATGATATTTCTCAACTTCTTCGTGCTGCCTTAAATTATTGTACTTCCTGCCTCCAATAGCATCCAATGCTATTAACCTAATTCAGACTGTCATCACTTATCACCTGGATTAAAGCAGCATGTCCTAATTGGTCTTTCTAATTCCAGTCTTGTTTCCCTCTAATTCACATTTCAGTCATAGGCATCTTCATAAATTACATATCTAATCATGTCACCTGCTTTTCTTTTAAAATTATTTCCTGCATTTTAAGTATAACTTTTCTAGCATAGCTCACAATAACTTAATTCCTTTGTATTCTATGCTACTGCCACATTGAACTATGCTTCCATCTCTGAAAGGCGAACACCTTCTGTATCTATGTTTTTTCCATATGCCTGGGATTTTATTTATACATAGAATCTAAGCCCTGAGAGAACAGGGAACTTAGTGAATGTATTCACTATGGTATTCCCATTTTCTGAGCTCCTAGAGGAATGCTTAGCTCATAGTAGATACTCAATAACAGTCTGGTAAGTGTGCCAACTAAATGAATGAATGATCAACTGTATTAGCTTAACTAATGTTAAGTTGAGCCAGTTCTCTTAGAGAAGAAGTTATTATCTGTTGCAGGCTGAAAAATACCCCAATGATGTCCACATCATATTTCCTGGAACCTACGAATATGTGGTCTTATTTGGGAGAAGGAAATTTGCAGATATAATTTAGTTAAGGATCTTGAGACGGGGAGTTATTCTGGATTTTCTGAGTGGGCTCCATGTAATCACATAAGTCTTTATAAACGGGAGACAGAAAGTTAAAGACAGAAGATGCTGGGTTTGAGGATAGAGGAAGAGGCCATGAACCAAAGGATGCAGGCAGCTTCTGGACGCTGGAAAGCACAAGACAGGAGATTCTTCCTGGAACCTCCAGAACGAATGCAGCCTAATAGATTCATTTTAGACAGCTAACCCCAAGAACATAACATAATACAGTAGTTTTCCCTTATCTGAGGGAAATATGATCCAAGACCCCCCAGTGGATGCCTGAAACCATGGATAGTACCAAACCCTATATAGAGAGTCATCCTTTGGTATCTATGAGGGATTAGCATGTATCTGTATGTGTCTCACGAAAGTTAGGGTCAATAAAGATTCTAATCGCATTTTCTTATTAAACATAAGCTTGAGCATTTATCTTTTCAAGTACAAACTGCCACACCAATATATTCAGTAATATATTATCAGTAACATATTGTAATATATTCAGTAATATATTATCAGTAACACATTGTGATAATCTGTAACAAACATTTCCCAGTGGGCCTCTAAAACAAGCAAATAGCATCACTGTCTTTTTTGACCCAGGAGCCTACATGCCAAGGTAAAATCTTCCCTAATGCATGCAGCCAGCCAAGGGCAAAAGTAGGATTGCAACTCCTGGTCACCAATTTGTACAATGATATCTTGCTGTGATGACTTCTGATGCCCCAGAAAGCCAGGTAATTGTTTTATTTGGCAGTGCTATTCCTGCAGACATTGCCCTTTCATTAATTAATACTCCCCTCCTATATGAGCTGCTAAATTCAAACAGGCCTGAAGAGGGCCTTCATTAAGAAGATCCTTAATCTTTTTCCAATGAACCAGCCTGGATTTGGGGTCAGGTAAGAATGTTCAGCTAAGCCACAGCCAAAAAAAAAGACTATACACATCCTAGAGCTGCCCACTTACTTGGCCTGATAGCCTACTATCTGTTGCACCCTATGACCTAAGTTGGCATTCCAACTGAGGCCTGTAGATCTCTAGGCTGCCTCAAAAGAAGAAGTGATGAAGAATGCTTCTGTCAATCCCAGGTCCTGTTCCAAAATTAGGTTGATTCCAAAACCTGAAGAAACAGAGCTATTCCTCAGTATCCATGGAAATTGGTTCCAGTACCTTCCATGGACACTGAAATCTGTACAAGCTCAAGTCCCTGGTATAAAATGGCATAGTATTCACATATAACCTATGTAGACCCTCCTGTATACTTTAAATTATCTCTAGATTACTTATAATACCTAATACAATGTAAATGCTATGCAAATAGTTGTTATATGGTATTGTTTAGAGAATAATAATAAGGGTAAAAAGTCTGTACATGTTCAGTGCAGATGCATGTTTTTCTGGATATTTTCAATTCATGGTTGGTTGGAGTCATGGATGTGGAATGCACAAATACAGAGGCTGGCTGTACTATATTTTTCCTATACATATCAATGATAAAGTTTAATTTATAAGTTGAGCGTAGTAAGAGATGAACAATAATAATAAAATAGAACAATTATATCAATATGTCAGCATCAATACTCTTGTGCTTTGGCACCATTAGATTATTAAGTCAAATAAGAGTTACTCAAATGCAAACACTGCGATATTGGGACAGTTGATCTGATATCCAAGGTGGCCACTATATTACTAACAGGAGGGTAGCGTATGCAGTGTGAATAGTATGGACAAAGGGATGACTCATGTCCTAGACAGGATGGAGTGGAACAATGTGAGATTTCATCACACTACTCAGAATGGGATGCAATTTTAAATGTATGAATTGTTTATTTCTGGAATTTTCCATTTACGAATTTTTTAACCATGGTGGACCACAGGTAACTGAAACTATAGAAAGTGCAACCATGGATAAGGGGGAACAACTATACATTTGTGTTTTTTTAAGCCATTAAGCTTGTGGTACCCTGTTACAGCAGCAATAGGAAACCAATACATCATCCCCGTATTTCCAGTGTTCATGTGCCTATATGCAGATATAATGAAAATGCAGACATATACATAACTGGTTCCACATACAATTCTAAGTGGTTTACAAAAATGTGTATTAAAAAGATAATTTTATTTTTAAACAGAAAAATAACAAAAAAGAATTGCAGACCAGGAGGAAAAGTATATAAGAAGAATGAAGCCAGGAATTCAAATTTAAATTATTATCCAAATCACATATTTTCAAGCTTTAAAATTTATAAAAGTGGGCAAAAATTTGTCTATATGCTTTTCTGTAGCCAATGCAAAGAGATATACATAGTGTAAAGCTATATAATATTCAATATTTGGGTCATAAAATAACAAACCATGCTCATGAGAATCACATATTCCTGGCCCTGAGAACAGAGAGAAATTCCTCCAGTAAATCTTCATTTCTCAAAGTAGGCTGAAGGCATAAAAAAGATAATTCAGTAAACGCAAAGAGAGAAAATATCCACTTTAAGCAAGGAAACATCATTTGTTGCACATTTAATGATGTACAGAACACTATAGAGCTAAGGAAAGTGCTAGTTGATAATACAGTCCTTTGTGTTATAATTTTGCAAACTTGCAAACCGTCAGGTATATGTTGAGTAAATCCCCAAATCTTGAGAAAATATATGGACTCATGGAAAGGTGATCCTGGAATGATCTCAAATGCTCTCAGTCATTAATTTAAATTCCCTCTCTTACACTTCCCTCATAATAGTTATGTACCATACAGTATGCAGCTTGATTTGCAGAGAATTACAGTTCAGTGTAGCAGGAATCAACAATCTTTGGGTTTCTCAGTATTTCTGAAATAATCTTAAAAACTGTCTTTTTTCTTTTTTTTAAGACTGAGTCTTGCTCTGTCGCCCAGGCTGGAGTGCAGTGGCGTGATCCTGACTCACTGCAAGTTCCGCCTGCCGGGTTCACGCCATTCTCCTGCCTCAGCCTCCCTAGTAGCTGGGACTACAGATGCCCGCCACCACGCCTAGCTAATTTTTTGTGTTTTTAATAGAGACGGGGTTTCACCGTGTTAGCCAGGACGGTCTCGATCTCCTGACCCCATGATCCACCTGCCTCGGCCTCTCAAAGTGCTGGGATTACAAAAGGCGTGAGCCACCGCGCCCAGCCAAAAACTGTCTTTAAATAATAATGCCCCAAGAATGTCTTTTTCATTCTACCTTAACACAGTGGCAGTGGCAAAATGACCGATGTACAAAAAAACTATTTAACGATATAATGAATAAGAGTCGACCTTACTGCCACTCTCATGTTCAGTCACATAAGCATATAACCTCTAAGTAGTTGATTCATATTTTCTTTCTAACCTTGACCTGTCTTCCTGAGTTTTCTGTCTAGCTCACTTGACATCACCATTGCCATGTCTGCAGTCACCCTACACTCAATATCTTCCAAACTGAACCTTCACCTGCCTCACCTCAACCATACAAATGTTTCTCTTCGTGACATATCACTTCTTGATAATGCCATCATCAGTTACAAAAGCTTGAACTTTGGAAACCTTGTTTTCCTCTTTGAGACACCACTTTCCTTTTGACCCACAGCTAATCAGCTGATAAATCACAAAGGTGCTTCCTTTGCACAGCCTCAAATCTGTTCCTTCCCTTCTTCCAGCGTTATCTCAGCTACAATTTGCTCACTTTTTCATTAACTTATTTTCCTAATCAATCTGCCTCTAAAAGAAGGTCATATGAATCTTCCTAAAATATCCTAATCTTGCTTAAAATCCCCAGTCACCACCCCACCATTTCCTACTGAACTAAGAATTCTTTCCTAGTCTAGTATTTATAGGCCCCATGTTATGGCTTCAAGTTCCATCTCTAGCTTTTTCTTTTACGTATCCTCAATTCCAGCCACTATTCCCAAATGATGATTCCCAAATACAAATGATTCCTCTCTCTTCACTGTGGCTCAAGCAGTTCATAATAAAGATTTGTTCTGACAACTATAAACTTATTCCTGCAGGTAATAGAATGGCAAAAGTAAAAAGTATTCACTCAGGTGTTCTATGCTACTTCATCTTCATTTTTGTGAGATTGCTTAATGGTAGCCATTTAAATGTTAATTTCCCTCATGGGAACAAAAAGTACTTCACCACAATACAAATTTTCCTCTGGTGTAATTGCCTGTCCAATTTTCCAAACTGATATTCTAGTTTAGTACCAGTTTCATTTCCTTCTTTTCAAGGATAACGCAGATCTTCACACTGGCAATACCACAATATTCATCTGTAATGGTTGTGGATGTTCTTGATTTACCATGTTGTGCACCTTGAATAGATGCAGCTTTTATTTGTTAATTAAATATTTTTTAAATGAAATAAAATAAACATGGGAAGCAGTGCCTCACTATTTCCTGCTTTGGTCATGTCTTTTTTGATACTTTTAATCTGTTTTAAGGATTAGAAACAAGTAAGCCTTGATATAAATAATATTTGCATAAACAGCATATATTTCTTCCTGAACATAATCAGTTCTCTATTGACGGACCCATTTTCCCACAAAAATTTAAAAAAAAAAGTTTTTTAATAAATTTTAAAATTAGCCTTTATTCCATTAAGATTTATGTACTTGCTGTTTAAACAGTTGAGTGAAGCAACTGGGGATGTGGTGGACTGAATAATAGCCCTTTACTGAAGTCCAAATCCAAATCCCCTGAACCTGTGAATGTATTAACTTATAGTGCAAAAGATCTTTAGAAGATGTGATTAAGGGTCTTGAGATGAGAAGACTATCTTGGATTATCTGAACAGGCCCAAAGTAATCACGAACCCTTATAAGAGGGATACTGGAAGGTCAGAAGAGAAGGAGATGTGCTGATGGAGGGAGGAAGCGGCCATGAGTCTAGGAATGCAGAAAATCTCTACAAGCTGGGTAAACACAAGGAAACCTATTCTCGTCTAGATCCTCCAGGCGGAATGAAGCCCTGCCAACACCCTGACTGTCATCCAGTGGGACTGATTTTGGACTTCTAACTTGAGAACTATAAGATAATATATTTGTGTATGGTATGCCATAAGTTTGTGGTGATTTGTTATACCAGTAGAAAATGAATACAGAGGATAACTAATATGTTTTCCCTAGTAAGTTGCTGAGCAGTTTTTTGTTTTTGTTTTGTATAACATACAAGTGTCCAGATCATTTTATTTTTCCAATTCACTTCAATAATGCCACATGCAAAAAGCACAGATTTCTGAATCATTCTTGATCTGGTTTCTAGGCAATATAAGCTTTTCTCCTTCACTAATGGCCTTGCAAAGCTAATTATTTTTTCAGATTCTAGGATCTCAAAGGAAAGTTCAATGGCCTAATTAACAAGTAGCTAAAGTGTTGGTATTGTTTATGGGGTATCTCATTTTTTTAAAAAGGGAAACTTCTGAATCCTCATTCAAAAATTAACTCCTTCCCTTTCTTTAATTCTCTTATTTGTTGTAAATTAGTGCCACATTTCCCTTACTACCATTCATTAACAAGGTTGATTTCCCTGTTTACTTCAGTTTATAAATTTTGGCCCTCAATCATTTAAAATATTCAGATGGAGAAATTTTAGATTCCCAGAGAAACAAGCAAAAATTAGAATGACACAAAAATCTGCTGACAAACTGAACCTCTAAAAGAAAGAGCATAGAACACACTTCTGCGCTGAAAATCAAACAGTACATTACCTAAAGGATATGTTTACTGCTCACTGATTCTGAAGAAAATACTGCCTCTGCTTATTTCACTGGGCAAAGAAAAGCCTGCATGAATTTGCTGAATAATTCACATTGAGATTCTCTGATTCTGATTCTGATTTTTCAACCAAATAACAGCATTAACTAGCTTAATTTGAGGTCAAAAGCATTCACATACAGCAAAGATATCTGAAGGCATCATTTTCAGGGAGAAAACTACAGAAAACATATTAAACAAAAACAACTGCCTTTGGTCAGATACACAGTATGCTATGAGACTATAAAGAACTGAAATGTATCATTCCATGTGGAAAAATCATAAGGTGAAGGTCCATGATCTAGAGAATTACCATGTTCTAGATAAAGACACAGACTTGTACTATAACAGAATTGTCTGCCTCAAAAAAAAAAAAAAAAAAAAAAAATGAGATTGAAGCGCTCCAAATATTGTGTCTTCAGTCAAAACAAAGATTCTCCTTTCAGGGTATTCACAATTAAGATTAAGAGAAGCCTAGCATCCTAGAGATGAAAGTGGCTCTAGAGAAGATCTAGTTCCAATTGTGCAAAGAGTCTCATAGTGATCAAGGAATCTACTGAGAACCCCCTAAAAATGAGCCGAGTCTCAAGTCCTGAACCATGACATTCACAGAACCCTCAATCTCTCTCCTTCCTCATACCCCCACCCTGCTGCTCCTCCTTCATAATTTTCCTCAGTTTCCTCCTTTCCTCCACTCCACGCTGTCTCCTTGCTTTACACTACCACATCATGTTCTTGTTCATAGGACCTGACACAGTGTCTCTGTTCTGGCTTGCATCATTGGGGTGGAATAAGATGACAGGGGCCAAATACAACCAGCTTACAGTCCATCAGCTCAGGAAACATATATTAGCCAGCATCTAAAATGTGAATGTTCCCTAAGCTGGGGGAGGGAGGGGGGGAAGGCTTTTTGGACACATAATAGCCTTTCCCTGGTGAAATGGGGTTTTTCTATTTATACCCTACATCCAGCAAAGATAGGAAAAGATTAGAATATGCCCTTGTAGTCAATAATAAAAGAACTTAGCATGATTCATATAATTCTAAGCTTTTCAAAAAGAAGTTACAATTATATGGGAATTGGAATGATTTGCAGTTGGGTTATTGTTAAAATGTAGAGACAATAGAGAATGGGTGAATTTAAATTTTTATTCAGTTTAAAATAAATGTCTTAGGCAGAGTTGGAAAAAATATTTGTTAGTAATTCAAAAATATTTGTTTCTAAAAGCTAGCATATTAATACTTTTCTCTGAAATGTGCAGGGAAGACTATGTTAAAATACAAACAATAAATAGTGTTTTGAAACTCTTCATATATTTTTTTCTAATGACTTTCCTAACAAGTGACTTATCTTGCCATCTTGTCACATGAAATATCTTTACTTGACGTTAACCAATGGTCAGGCAGCTCCATGTTTTCCCCTAGAAATACAAATTACTATCTGTAATCGCTTTGAACATAAATATAAATTAAATGTAAAAATTTCAGCTATTTGTAGCATAATATCCAAGTACATATCTATGTGTTATCAAATATCAAACATGGACCCATGTAAGTTTCATTCCTAGCCACCAAAACTTAGTTTTCAATATTTTTTATATATTTTATGTCTTACATGAAAAATACTTAGGAATTTAGCATCATAAAGTAGGAGATTGTTTTCTACAACTTAAATTTTGGAATAGACCTCAAACAATCATTTACTATTATTGCTCTAAAATGTTGCTTCTAAATATTTTCATGAGCTTCCATGGCTGTTCCTAGGATTATTTTCCTTGCCCACTCCCCCGACATATGTACCTTGAACACACACACACACACACACACACACATACAAATAATCTAGCTACTACCTGCCAGTAAAAGAAGAGACTTGTTTTATAAATCCTTCTTTGATTCTAGGTCATTACCCTGTCCTCTATGCTGGTGCAAAAGATACATCACAGGAACTGTGTTCATTTCCTCCAATAAACAGAAAATGTTAGTATTTCTTTAACCCAATATCCTTTCGGATCACTACAGCTATAGGCTTTGTCAATTCTCTAGGATATCATCACTACCTGTGATCAAATATCTAGATAGCCCATCAGTTCAAATAAATAAGCTATCTTCTAATTATAAACTTAACAATTCAGTTACCTGGTAAGTGATGTGATTTAATTTTAAAGAAATGTATTGAGCCTTGGTGTCAGTACTTTTATATTTATTTATTGAGTATCAATCATCTTGCTAAGCTCTGAAGAGAATAATATAATGGATAAAACACTATAATTAGCACTAACTCTTCTGTAAAATACCCATGTGCATCCTTACCCCTGTCTTATTCCTTGGACCACAATAAATTTCAGGCGAACCTCAGGTGAGGAAAATAAACAAACGAAAACAACATATATTACCTAGCTAGTTAGCTAGCTATCCAAAAGACCTATAAGAAAGCCAGGACAGTATGCTTCGTAGAGTGTGTATAGATTGTCTTGTGCCCACTCCCCCAAATGTATGTGCTTAAATCCTAGCTCCCAGTGCCTCAGAATACAACCCTATTTGGAAGTGGGGTCGTTACGAATATAATTTGTTAAGTTAGAATGATGTCGTATCTAAGTAGGATGGGTCCTTAATCCAATATGACTAGTGTCTTTATAAAAAAAAGGAAATTTAGACACAGACATGCACATTGGGAGAACACCACGCGAAGACTAGAGTTATGCTGCCTCAAGCCACAGAAATAACAGAAGCCAGGAGACAGGCCTAGAAGAGATCCTTCCCTAGAGGCTTAAGAAGGAGCATGCCCCGATAGCCCCATAATTTCAGATTCTGGCCTCCAGAACAGTGAGGCAATAAATTTCTGTTGTTTAAGTCACCCAGTTCATGAGACTTTTTTACAATAACCCCAGTAAACTAAAATAGAGTGGGAAAGGCCATTCTAAGCAAACATAAAATCTAGAAGCCATAAATTACATTGATAATTTTGAGTACCTAAAACTTTTTTTTAAAAGTCTGCATGACAAAGGGGCCGGGTGTGGTGGCTCACGCCTGTAATACCAGCACTTTGGGAGGCCGAGGCAGGTGGATCATGGGGTCAGGAGATTGAGACCATCGTGGCAAACACGGTAAAACCTGTGTCTACCAAAAACACAAAAAAATTAGCCGGGTGCAGTGGCGGGCGCCTGTAGTCCCAGCTACTAGGGAGGCTGAGGCAGGAGAATGGTGTGAACCTGGGAGGCGTAGCTTGGAGATCGCGCCACTGCACTCCAGCCTGGGCGACAGAGCGAGACTCTGTCTCAAAAAAAAAAAGAAAAAAAAAAAAAAAAAAAGGCTGCATGACAAAGGAAAATAAAACAAAACAATCAAAACAAAACAAAACAAAAACTTCCTGTTTTGGAATTTCAGCTGAGGTCCCAAAACTGAGGAAAACATGTGTCAAATCTCCTCACACGCTAATGAAGCTGCCGGGTCATCAGTGCAGGACCTGCTAAGGGGGTGATCAAAACTGAACTCTGCCAACATCAGCCCACCTCCCCTACTGCCCTGCACCTCCAGTCTGAATTCTCAACCCTTGCCAGTCCAGTCTAGCATGTGTTGAGAATTTGGGGTGGCAATAGGTTCTTTTTTATTATTTTTTTGGAGACAGAATCTTGCTCTGTCATACAGGTTGGAGTGTAGTGGTGTGATCTAGGCTCACTGCAACCTCCATCTCCCAGGTTCAAGCGATTCTCCTGCCTCAGCCTCCCAAGTAGCTGGGATTACAAGCACCTGCCACCATACCTGGCTAATTTTTGCATTTTTAAAATGGGGTTTCACCAAGTTGGCCAGGCTGGTCTCAAACTCCTGACCTCAAGTGATCCACCGCCTCGGCCTCCCGAAGTTTTGGGATTACAGGTTTGAGCCACTGCGCCCGGCCCAGCAATAGAGTTTAGAGAGAAGGTTGTCTGAATGTCACAGAATTTCCTTGGTCTTTGACAGAGTTTGAATAAGGGAGGCTTCAGAGAACCCCTCAGAAAGAGTGACTTCAGTCCTCTGGGGCTTGGGGAAATACAGGGACTTTCTCTTCGAAATGAGTCTAAGGGCAAAAGGCTGATGGAAGGAAGCTGCCTGGTGCAGCAAAAAGCCAAGCTGTGCCAGGAAAGCCCTGTCCTTCCACAGTGCCACAGGGTAAGGCTGCACAAGGAATTCAGTGGGCCAGCTGGGGCCTGCTGAAAGAGCTAGACTTGAGCAGAATGGAAAGGAACCCGCCCAAGAGACCAGAGGGGAAAGCTGATGCCAACAGAGGAGTCAATGTAGTAGGAAATGAGAAGGCTGGGGAAGAATCACAGCAAGCTTAGAAGATACATTCATCTCCGATTCACCATGAGAAACATTTTTAATAGAAATTTCTACTAAAAATAGAAATTTTTAATAGAATAGAAACCCTTCCATGACTCACTGTAATGCTTTGTGCAACAAGGGTTGGAGTGCTACTGATATGGGTTTTGAGAGACTTTGTTTTAGCAGTCATTTGCTGAAAAGCCCAAAAAAAAAAAAAAAAAAAAAAGACAAATGGCCTCTGGTGGGAGATGCTGACGCTGTGTTGGGAAGCACATTTCCTTCTCATTTCAGTACAACTGTGACTCCCAGTTGCTACGCTTGAATGCCTGCCATGTGTGGAAATGAAGCAATGGTGAGGTTTTCTGCTGAGAACAAAATTTGACTAGCAGATGGGAGAAAGAAACAGAAAACTTAAATTACAATATACAGAAAGTTTAAAATGTATCTTTACAAAGGAATTTTAAAAGCCTTGCAGACATAGGAGTTAAGTAAAGGTATAGTCAAGGAAGAATTGATAGAGGGGAAGAAAATTAGGTGTGGAGAAAAAAATGTTTCTCTTTTTAGAGATATATGCAATGCCATGTAAGAGATATATTCAATGCCATGTCTCAACGAGCTGAAAATAATAGGATACGGGATGGACACTAAGCCATTTTCACAAAAAATGTTTTACAGAAAGGTAGGTATTGAGCATGAGACAGGTTTGTGCTTGCAGCAAATCTTGCCTGAGGGGAGCATGAGAAAAGTACTTAGGGAAAAGAAAAGCCTAAGTTGTAGTGATAGAGTTTTTAGGCTCACTTTAAAAACCTCAATGTGATCCTCAAGGTGCTGGATTCACCACGAGGTCTGAGGAACGCATTCAGAGGGATCCTCTGAGCTTCAAGGAAACAAATGGAGATGCATAAAGTCATGGTGCTTTTGGTTGTCTATCATATGACTCAGGATTGAGTTAGACTTCAGGTTTATAAAGACCTTTTTTTTTTAAATGTATGTGTTTCATCTCAAGACTTGTCCTAGTTTGAAAGAGAATTCAAATTTCTAAAGACCAACACAAGATAAATCTTATACTTTGTGTCTTTACCTTCCAAAGTTTTCCGTGTCCTTTCTTTGTAAGAAAGACCTCTCTGCACTTAAAATACACTGTATTATTCAATTTAAAGCATCTTAATACCTGTTTGAACTTCATACTATTGAAAACTGTATTACAGTGTTAAATATTGCATTATCATATTGTATTGACCACATGGTCTTCTGTACTCCATTTGTAGTTGAACAAACCTTTTTGACTGTGATCCATATACTTTTCACATGGATTAAGCAGGAAACATGATTTCTTGGCATTATACACCATTTCCCACTGCTTTCTGTTCTGTAGGAGAAATAAAAACTTCCCAAGTGGAATTCATTAGAAATTGGTTGGTTTATATCCAACCATAATACTTAGCTTTCAATTAAAAACCCAGGAATCACTGGATTTACTAAAAACATATTAATCTATACTTCAAAAAGACAAAGCAATGACTCAACCTCTAAATCAATTTCCTGAAGAGTGAGAGAAATGATGCCTCAAAGTCTTAAATCTTTGTATAATATTCACAGGGATGATTCACCTAGAACATTCAAATACTCATTGCTCTCACTAAATAATATACATCACATACATGAAATTACCTCACTGTCAATTCTGATCTCAATATACTATTTCTATATTCCCCATCTAAAGTCCCTCAAATATTTATGAGTGGGATTTTATTCTGAAAAACGCCAACACTTTGTATCCTCCCAAACTTACTCTTATCTATTCTGCAACTTGCGTGTACTATCATTGTCCTGCTTCCTAATCCACGAAATGTACTTTAACAATTACTGATTGATTCATGTCATCTACAAAATGATTTCTATATATGACATGTATTTCTTAGATCCTATGTTTCTTATATGTATGTGCTGGTCCTGGACAAAGTATCTACATTTTACAGCAGGAGTCACAGCCACCCTCTGCATCAATCCTGGATACCTCTGAGTTATGAGAGGTATGTTCAGGGTGCAATAGCCTTATGCCTCGTCAAACACATGCAGATACACAAAAAGTATTTCAACATAACTAAACTATTTGATCCTCTTTCATTTGGAAACATAATTTAAGAGAAGCAAATCCAAACACCACATAGACACCACACAACTCAACCATGTGGGTAACTGACATTTTGAGAGGTAAAATAGGGCAGTGGAAACAATCTGCTTTAAAATCCTTGGGTCAAACCCTATAAAATGTATGATGTCTTTTCAGTTGTAGTTTCTATAAAATGGGAATAGTCAAGCCTACTTTAAGAGATTGTCATAAAGGAGGATTGAAAATTTTCAATCCTCATTTTATATATATATATGTATGTGTGTGTGTGGATATATATATAACCGTGTGTGTGTGTGTGTGTGTGTGAGTGTGTGTGTGTGTATAACTAGTTTGTTGAGAAGAGGAAAGGAACCACTCCCTGCTTTCCCCCTACAGTTTCCAAATTGTACTAGGCTTGATGGGAAAGAAACTTTGAATTGGGTCTCTGATGAAAATTTTGGTTTAGATCAGGTTGTACTTTTTAATATCTTAAAGTGAAATTACTGTAATATCTAAAATTACTCAAAGAATCTGTGGTGCTGATTCATGTAGGGGCAGGACAGGGGGAACCCATAGAACATGTTTTAAGGGTTGTGGGTTTTTCCAAGGCTGGTCTGCTCACTAAATAGGTTTCTTCATGCAGAGCACCTTGCCTAATGCCTAGAACACAATAAACACTTTTGAAAATCTGTATTTTATTTTAGTAATCCTCCCTGCCCTGCCAATTCCCCTCACCCCAACAAAACCCAACGCCAAGAATCTGATCTGTTTACCAGAATTAAATACTAACATATATAAATTTTTGGAATATCCTTAGAGGGAAAAGTAAAGACAAGAACAACTGAATAACTGAAATGCAGCAGACTTTAACAAATGACAATCATTATACATAGTTTATTCTTCTCCTAGCATATAAATGTGGCTGGTGCAGGATAGAAGACCCACAGAGTATTATTCGAAACTAAGTGGGTTATGTTTTCTCAGAGCACCCACTGACTTAAAAGAGAGCTAATGGTCAAAACAAAAGTTCTCTGGATTGTCACAAATGGCAGAATTTTCTTCCTTTTTAGTGCTGAATAATCATTAGACGAGGCTTATGTATATCACATTATCATGTATACCTTCAATATATACAACTTTTATTTGTCAATTATATCTCAATACAGCTGGAAAAAACAACCAACCAACCAGAGGTCCTTCAAGAAAAGTCATGAATTAGAATGATATATGCTAAAGCACCTTTCAGAGTTTAATTCTTCGCATAATTTTAGACTCAAAACTGGAATTCTGGACATAGATATGACCTTCGAGAACCATCCAGTCCTGTCTCCTCATTTTACAGGTGAGATAAGTGAGCCTCAAGGAAATAGCTTGGCAAGTTAGTAGTGCAGGTAGGAAGTTGACTAAACTGTTGTGTATTCCACTGCATTAGAGGTCCATGGCACCATTGAAGAGCTCAGAGTCTAAAGGAGAGAGGGCTGTGGAGCAGGGCAGTGGTTCCCGTGTTTGCCTGACCCCAGGGGATCACCTGTGCCTCTTGCTTAGGGTGCAGTTTCTGCAGTTCCTGGGTCCTTCCAAAGAGAGGCATCATACTCCTGATCCCTCATCCAAATGCTGTTTTTACTCTATCCCATTATCCCAAAAACATTGAAACAGTCTACTTTTATTATGTTTTGTTTTCATTAGTAACCCCTCTTCAAAGCTCTATAGTGAGACATCTTAAAAGTGTATTTACTATAAAATTCTGGGATGATGGCCCCTAGTTTATAATACGTCAAGCTGAAAAGATGAATGAAGAGCATCTGACTGGTATATAAGTAATTCTAATTTAAAATTAAAGTTCTTTTTTTCTAGAAGTTTTCTTATGTATCATGTCATTGTTTACATGTATTTTAATTCCATTTAATCTCCTAGCCTTTCTCCTGGTGGAAACAGTATATTCTCAGTATTTCTAAATAACACTTGTATTTTGCTAGTAGCCTATTTCTTATAAAAAATGAGCTTGCAAAAATCTTGGCTATCAGCACACCTAAAAGCTGAATGAAAAGTGCAACCTCAAAGTTTGGTCACATAAATAACAACTGAAACTTTCCAGTTTAAATTATATTTTATTTTGAAACCCTATGCAGCCGGCAATCAATGTATTTGTAACAGAAAGCTGATATGGAGACATGGGAAGGACTTAGTTAAAAGTGGAATTCATTATATGAAGTGATTTTTAGGGGCACAATTTTTTTTGATGGTTTAAGTCTGAAGTGTGTAAATTTTGGTTAAATGTCTCAAATCCAAGAAAATACACTGGAAAATAAGCAACTTAATGTAAGGATCATAACTAGAAACTATTATTGCTTTACTCCAACAGTAGAGTCATTATTTGTGCTGGCTCTGGAACCAGACAGCCTTCGTTTTGAAGCCTCACTGTGCCTCCTGCCAACTGTATGCCCTTGAGCAAATTATTGAACTTTCCTGATCTGCAGGTTTTTTCATCTTTCTAAGTGTGGGGGGATAATGAGAGCACCTATGACATAAGGTTGTTGTGAGAATTTTGTAAAAAAAAAACATAGTGTGCTTTGATCAGTGCCCGGTATTGATACATCTCAGGCTCTTGACAATTATTATTATTTTTGGGAAAAGAAACAACATGCAATCAATCATCAGCTGCTGCTGATGAATCATTAGGAAGATCAGGAAAAGCATCAACTGGGACCTGAGAGGTAAGTGATTCAATCTGGCCACTTTACAGAAAAATAAACTGGGGCCCACAGAAGTTGTGACTTGCCCAAATAGAAACAAGAATCCAGTTATCCCCTACTCCAACTGCCTACCTGAAAAACATACGATGGCCAGGGCTTTGACAAGAGTTTGACTTCACAGATCTCACTGCATACTGACTAGGTATGTCACATGGAGTGAGCTCCATAAGTCAAAAGGGCAAGGTCGGACTGAGTCAATAGTGGCCATGAGATCATGACTTCTGACTTTGACCTTGAAGTTGGCCAGGTTCTGTTATGCAGTCTATGAAATAAAAATGTCCCAGCTGTCACCCAAAGCAGACATAAGGCCTCTGCTTAATGTACTTTAACAGTTACACATCAGGTGGACAATTCAAATAAATAAGCACTGCAGTTCTATACTCTCTGGATTTTGAAGTGATAAATGCATAATTTGTCTTTGATAACATTTCTACACTTTTCAGCATGTTTTCATATGCACCTTAACTTTTTCTTCTGTTGGAAATGCATAATTACGTAACTTTGCTTTGAAAATTGGCAGGTCCTTAAGAGAGATTTGGCTAGCTTAGAATATTATCACATTCAGTATAGCCCAGGAAGTCCAAAATCACCAAAAAGGGAAAGATAGTTGAAGAGAAATGTGTCTTTTCTTTAGATGTTGAGCACAAATCACTTATGTTCTTTCACGAATTTTTTTCTTAAATTATATATGAGCCAAAGCTTAAATTAAAAAAAAAAAAAAAAAACTATCCTTTGGAAACTGTCTTTATTTTAAGAAGCGTATGTAGGCATAGAATGGAAGACTTTATCACTACAGACTTTTCCAGAGGGTCCATGAAGGCATCAGGAAGTGCTGGGCCTCTAAAATCATATGGCAATTGTTCAGATATATATGTAGTAGCAGTATTGATGGGAGAGAGAATAAGAATGGCTACTATCAGATTCCCCAAAGACTCAATGACCTCTACCCTCAAATACAGGCAGTTCTCAGAATACGGAGAAAGGCACATAGAATGATTTATAGACATGTGCATCAATAAGAAAATATTCGTGCAGGTGGTGAAAATGGCTGGGTATTGTCTACTCTCTAGATCTTCAAAACAAATGGGAATGAGAGCAAAAAAAAGATGAAACTATTCAGAAGTCACCAAATCCAACCATGGATAAAGCATTGGCTAAAGAAAAGAAATGTGAAGAGTTCATCTTTGATGGGAACTGGATGATGAGTTTTTGGTTGGCTTGAGCCTTGGTCTTGCCTGTATTTAGGACTGTAACAGACTCAGTGCTAGTATCAAACATGGATCACACTTACGTGAGTCATTCACTTGATCCTTTTAACTCTATGGAGTTAATATTGTTAGATCTGTTTCACAGAGGAAAAAAGCCAAAGCACAGAGACAATAAGTGACTTTCTCAAGATAAATTTAAAAACAAGTTACTAGTGGAGCCGGCATGTGATCCCAGCTGCACCAGTGCGCACCTAAACTACCGCCTTCTGTCTACTGCCTCTAAAGAGTTACTGGCTGACCTTGGAACTGGGATTTATACCATCACTGTTAGTGTTACCTTGAATTTGAGGCTGACAGAGGTTGTTGGGAAGTGGGTTGGATGTAAGCTTAGACCATCCCTCTGAGCTCACCCTTTTCCATGTTGTAGTAGTCTCTGGGTGTAGTCTGGTATGACCCGGGCAGCAGGCTCTTTGAACATGAGGTTGCATCTCAACAGGGGTTTTTCTCTATTTTTCTTGAGGGAAAATGATACCATATGTGACCACATTTGGGATAGGGATTTGGTTTTAGCAAAAACACAGGACACTTTGGGAGGCCGAGACGGGCGGATCACGAGGTCAGAAGATTGAGACCATCCTGGCTAACACGGTGAAACCCCGTCTCTACTAAAAAATAAAAAAACTAGCTGGGCGAGGTGGCGGGCGCCTGTAGTCCCAGCTACTCGGGAGGCTGAGGCAGGAGAATGGCATAAACCCAGGAGGTGGAGTTTGCAGTGAGCTGAGATCCGGCCATTGCACTCCAGCCTGGGCGACAGAGCAAGACTCCATCTCAAAAAAAAAAAAACAACACAGGACACATTTGAAAGTTATTCATTGCTTGTAATTATACCCATCTAGTGAGACTTAGAATATGAAAAAAATACTAGGGAAATTGCTATGGCTAAATCATGTCCCCCCAAAATTCATATTTTGAAGCCCTGACTCTCAGTGTAATAGTATTTGGAGGCCTTCAGGAGGTAATTAGGTTGTGGGAGTGGAACCCTCAGTATGGGATTAGTGCCCTTATAAGAAGAGACATGAGATAGCTCTCTCCCTCTTCCTCTTCATGCAGCAAGAAGATGGCCATCTCCAACTGTAAGCCAGGAAGAGAGTCCTTTCCAGGAACTGAATCAGCTGGCACCTTGATCTTGGACTTCCAAGCATCTAGAACTGTGAGCAATAAACATCTGTTGTGTAAGCCACCCAGTCTATGGTATTTTGTTATAGCAGCCAAACTGACTATGGCAGGAATCTTTCACGGGAGACCATGAAAGATTAGACTAGAAATTAAGACGTAGGAGCCCCTAACTCTATTTTTGGCTTAGATAGTAGAAAAAAAAAAGTGATTAGAACATTAAGTGGAGGGGTGACTTCTACCTCTCAGCTATATTATTTTCATTTCTAAATTATTACCTTCAACTAGATACTATGAGGTCTTTAAATTTTGATGATTCTCTGATTTGACCCTGATTATGCCTCAGATATACCTAATGTGGACTCAGAAGACATGATTTTGTAAACTCTGTGATCTCCATATAGGGGACTAGGCTGTGGGACTCATGAAAACTGTTGGTTGGGCTTTAACAACGATTTTGTGGAATACTGAGTGCCACATACATTTTCAGTTCTTTTGAGGATAATTGGCTAGAATTTCAGTCTGATATTAAATCTAATTTAAAGCTAGATTCTCAATTTGTCTCCCAAGACCCTAACTTCCCACCCTCATATTTAAGCTGCAAATAAATTCTAGATAGTGTGAACCATTTCTTTGCAAGCTAATTTCTTCCTTTATTTATCTCTGAGGGTCAGGTCAATTTGCTCCACTTAATGTTCTAATCACTTTTCTCTGAAGAGGAAAGAAAGAAACATGACAGCACAGACAGATTTTTCACATGGGCAATTGCAATACAAAAATAATGAAACTGTCCAGACCACTAGAATATAATATTAATTTCATAACATGCATGGGTAAGCTATATTATATAGAATACTTATAGCACCTACAATGAGGTCAAGTCTACTCAACCCAGATTCTCTCCATAGTTTACACCCAAGTTACAAGAATCAAAACTGGGTTTTGTTTGTTTCTTTGTTTGTTTTTGGTAGTAAACTTCACCTGTTTTTCAGCCCAATGGAGGATGAATATTAATAATTTCAAGTCCATATAATAGGCATAGAATATAATCACCATAAAATACATTATGTGTAAAATAAGTGTCAAGATACTATCTTAGGAGAGCAGTTGTCAGGTTAAAATAAATAAAATTTAAATTTACCCACAGAAATTTACCCTGGCATTATTAAAAGTCCATTTTAAAATGCTATTGATTCTTCTTAGAGCTTTTGGTAAAATAGAACAATATATTTCACGGGGCCACTGTCAGAGTTCAATGATATATAATATATACACAATTTTTAGAAAAGTGGCTAGCATGTAGTAAATTCTTAACAAATCATACCCATTTCATCTGTTAGGAATTTTGTATGGCTCCATATAATAGGCATACAAAAGCAGCTGCTTAAGCAAATTAATATACTCTTTTTAGGCAACAGGAGTCTGGGGTAGGCAGCCTGGGGCAAGTATAGAAGTCCCAGGCTCCCTCCATCTTTTCACTTGGATTTTGTCCTAATGCTTTCAGGATGGCTCCTACACACCCACGCCTTATAACCACATTCCAGGAAATGAGGGAGAGGAAATAGCAAAGGGTGCAATATAGCTAAGTCTGCCCTTTCATTTCCTTAAGTCAGGAAAACAATAGGATTCCCAGAAGCCTGCTTAGTAGAGCTCTGGTTATCTCTCACTTGCTAGAACTCTGTCATGCAGATCTATGCAGCTTTAAAGGAGGCCGAGGAATCAAATTTCATAACTGGGCACATTGCCACGCTAAGTAAGGCCTGCCCCCATTGTTAGTGCCATTGGTGCATAAAACCAACTCTCATTTGTTTCCAATTGATATGATATGGTGGTTCTGTTGGTAAAGGGGTGAAAAGACATTGGGAAAACAACTTGGAGAGTCTGCCACAGCTATCACCATGATTCATTTACACATCACATAGTCTGTCTAAAAGCGTCAGATAATTTTGTTTTCCAACATTAATGGCAATTGGTTGTCTCCCCAAGACAAAGTGCTCAAAGGTTCAGATGCAATACAAGAAATTTTTGACTCTGGTCTGACGTCCCACGCACGTCATTGCCTCACTGCTGTTTTCATATTTCTGCCCTGTTTTGTAGCACAACTTTCCATAAATCATCTGCATTATCCTCTGAGTCAACTACCATATAATTAGCTTCACATTCATCATCTGTCTTCAGAGAAGTCGCAGTTTCTTCCTGGGGAGGATGCAGGCCTTCCTGCTCTGACCTCAGCTCAGGCTTCCAGCTGATTTCCACCTAACTTCAGCCACATGTGTGACCAGCAGCCCCTATCTCTACTAACTGGTCAGCCTAGTGTGGTGTTACAAAGACTGGTGTGTGAACCACCATTGTCTGGGAGCTTGTTAGAGATTTAATATCTTGTGCATGCTTTGGTCCTCTGGAATCAGAATCTATGGAAATAAGGCCTAAGAATCTTGAATTTTAACAAATATTCCAAGTGATTCTCATTTAAGCTCAAATTTGAGAAATACTGTCCTTGTCCCCTGCCAGGGGTTTTCAGCATATCCGTAATGTAAACACTTGGCAAAACTAGAGACGTGAACACTTCAAGCTACCCACTCATACAAGGTACTAGCTTGTTCGCCTTCTCTGTCAATAAATACTTTAAATATTTTTGGTCTCAATGCAATCAAATAAAGCATAGCTGACTTGGGGAAGCATGAACGTTACAAACATAATAAAATAAAGCCAATTATATTGTGCTGTGCCAATTTCCTGAGGGACATTGAATATTACCCTATGCAATCCCTAACCAAATAATTATAGCCGTCTACTTATTGTTTCATCCTCTTACCCCTGTGTGTTGGAACCTGCCAGAAGCAAGGAATTATAGTACAGCCCATCATCTAGTCACAGAAATCTATTGCAGAAACAGATAATTTGCAATGCAGGCAATAAAAGGGTTCTTTGTGTCCTTCAATATTTGAGTGCAGTGTATTGGCCTTCATGATCCTCAGTAGATATGCATGTTTCCCACTGACTCCTACATTAAAGGATTTCCAGAAGTGTAGTATTCCATGACTTCACTGAGTTTCAGAGAAAATAAGCTTATCAAAGATACCTATTCCTAAATATGTAAAATAAGATTAAATGTTCTTTGTTTATTCATTTCTTTGTTCTAAAATACATGTATGGGATGCCTTTAACATGCAAGGCACTATGATACTACCATGAAAATGGAAAATGAATAACACAGAGTCTGAATGACCTCAAGGAGAAGCAGTCCCAGGATTTGCATTGAGAAGATGATTTTTCTAAAACAAGTGTCCATCAAGGAGTTAATGAAATAACAGCAATAAAATGAAAGCACGTAAATTCAAGAGCATTTAATGGACCACTTATTGTACTACTTCAGTTTGAAATCATTAGTACTATTCTTTGGTACTAATAAATCGTCTTCTGTTTCCTCGTAGAGTTCAAGCTTTAGTGTTTTCTGATAAGGACAGGCACATAGCAGCTAATTTCTCAGTAAGACAACTTAAATAAATAGAAACTGTATTGCAACTGAAAGAAGTTGCTACCAAATGTGCCTACAAAACATTTTTCTTAGGTCACACACTCACATTTTCTGCAAAAACACTAATGGCTATCAGGTACTCCTTATCTTTTATCTTACTCATAATGCAGTATTACCCCATAAAAGCCTTATCCACGTACCTGCCTGGTAGGATTAAACAATATATAATGATTTTTTTGTGCATTACATTTTACACACAAATGTTCTCATAAAGGTATGTATACTTTTTCAACTTATTTTTGCTCATCAGAAAATACAGAAATACGTGTGCTGTTTTAGACAAACTGGTCAGGGAAGTCTTCTTTCAGGAAGTGATATTTTAGCAAATAACTTTAAGGGAGTGAGATTAAGTAGGTGACATTAGAGCAACTATATTAAGGGAGGGAGTAAACTAGGCTATGATCTGGGAGAAACATATTTCAGAGGCTGGAGACATCCAGCACCGAGATCCTAAGGTAGGAACACCTTTGAAGTATTTGAGAAATCAAAAGAAGTCAAGTGTGGTTAGGAGCAAAGTCAGCCAGAGGGAGAATCGTAGGAAATGAGCTGGGAAGGGACATCAGGAGCCAGCTCCTGCAGGTCCTATTAGGCAACATTAAGGAGTCTTGGATTCTTAGTGTATATGATGGGAAGCTAGTGGATGGTTTACAGGAGAGCAACATGATTTAATGTACTTTTTCAAAATTAAATATTTTATTTTGAATTAAATGTACATTCACATGCAGTTTTAAGAAATGATATAAAGAGATCCTGTGTACCCCTTACCTAGTATCCGCTGATGGTAACATCTTACAAATCTATAGTACAGCATCACAACCTGGATACGGACATTGATACAGTCAAATGTTTCAGAGTATTCCCATTACCCTCATGTTGATCCCTCATGTTGCCCTTTTATAGCCACCACCACTCCTCTGTTCGAAAGGGCAAACAAAGCCCACCCACTCCTCTGTCCTGACTCCTAGCAACCGCTATTCTGAAATGGTTCTCCATTTCTACAATTTTATCATTTCAAGAATATTGTATTAATGGAATCATATAATACATGACCTTTGGAGATTGGCCTCTTCACTCAGCATAATTCCCTGGAGATTCATCCAGGTTCTGTGTGTATCGATAGTGCATTTCTCTTTATTGCTCAGTTGTATTTGATAGTATGGATTGGCCACATTTGTTTAATGATTCATCTACTGAAGGAAATCTAGGTTGTTTCCAGTTTGAAGCTATTAAAAATAATGCTGTTATAAATATGTATGTACAGATTTCTATGAAAATATAAGTTTTCATTCCTCTGGGATGGATAAATGTTTAGCAATTGATTGCTGGACTGCACTGAATTTCTAGAAATGTAATTCCATGACTTCATGGGGTTTTAGGAAAAATAAGCTTAGCAAAGGTCCCTATTCCTAAATATGTAAAATAGAATGAAATGTCATGTATTCATTTCATTATTCTAAAATATATCTATGGAAAGCCTGTCACAGGCAAAGCACTATTATGATACTATGAAGATATAAAACATGCACTTGCTTAGTTTTATAAGAAACTGCCAAAGGGTTTTTCAGGATGGCCATACTATTTCACACTCCTGCCATCAATTGCTTTGCAAGTTTGCCAGCACTTAGTGTTTTCAGCTTTTTGCCGTTTTTTGTTTGTTTCATTTTTTAATTTTTGTTTCCTACTTCATCCATTCTAATATGTGTGTGGTGGTATCCCATTATGGTTTAATTTGAATTTCCCTAAGAACCAATGATGACAAGCAACTTTTCATACCCTTATTGGCCATCTGAATGTCATCTTTGGTCAAGTTAGCTCTTTTGCCCAAGTAACATTTACTTGTAGCTAATAGTTACATTTGAATAAATCTTTCCCTTTCTATTTCATCGAAATGAATGTAGTTACATTTTATTTATTTATTTATTTATTTATTTATTTATTTATTTATTTTGAGACAGAGTCTCACTCTGTTGCCCAGGCTGGAGTGCAATGGTGTGATCTTGGCTCACTGCAACCTCTGCCCGCAGGGTTCACGCCATTCTCCTGCCTCAGCCTCCCGAGTCGCTGGGACTACAGGCGCCCGCCACCATGCCCAGCTTTTGTGTGTGTGTGTGTGTGTGTGTGTATTTTTAGTAGAGACGGGGTTTCACCATGTTAGCCAGGATGGTCTCGATCTCCTGACCTCATGATCTGCCCTCCTTAGCCTCCCAAAGTGCTGGGATTACAGGCATGAGCCACCGCGCCTGGCCCATTTTAATATTTTAAACTTGAAATTCTTAGGAGGAAGATGACTGATCTCTTCCAAAATTAATTTTTCAACAAATGATAAAGATATTTTTATCTAAAATCACTTTTTGAAATGTGTTTACAGGACAGAATGTGTGTCCCAAGGACGGATCTACTAATTCTATCCCTTTGATATGAATTGGTATGAATTTTATAATACACATTTGCTAGTGGGGTCACCTAGGCAGTGGTCAACAAAGCCTTATCTTTACATATATAATGTCTACAGATAAAAGCAAAAATTAAAGCAATCATCTGAATATTTTAATTCTCTAAAATATGCTTCTTTATAATTTGAAACAAAAAGTGAACAAATGCCTGGATTCTTCACTTTGCATACTTTGTATATTTAGATATAACTTTTCTGTCTCTATTAATTAAATACAATGAAACATTCAGTAGTTAACTAGAAAAATGCAGAAGTACTATTTATATTATTGACACAAAAGAAACATAAACAGCTCTTTCTTCAACGGCAAGCAATTCCATGCTTATATTCTCCTTGAGGAAAGAATGTGCAATATGGATAGGATCATTGGCTTTCATTGTGTTAAAACTTACATACAATAAAAGACATCCATTTTTACATACAGTTCAATGAGTTCTGACAAACATATACTTGAACTACCACAATTAAGAAATAGAGCATATCCATCATCCAAAAAGAGTTCCCTCATACCCCTTTGAAATCAATCCCCTCCTACCGTTCACTCAATCAACTGCCAATCTGGTTTCTATCACCACAGCTTAGTTTTTGTCTGTCTTTGAATTTCATGTAAATGGTTGATATGTTCTCTTTTGTGTATGGCTTTCTTTGCTTTGCATAATGTTTTTGAGATTCATCCAGCTCATTGGATTTGAATCCGAGATCTTTCTTATAAGATATATGACATTTGGGCCAATTATTTATCTTCTGTTTTCTTAGCTGATAAATGGTCTTATTAATACCTTCCCCATGTGGTTGCTGTAAGAATTAATTTTAAGGTACTTGGCTTGGTGTTTAACAACTATATCAGTATGGATCTAAATAATATAATTTATATGACTATGATTTTTTTCGTTCAACCCCTCCTTCTCACCACAGGAAGAATCTTCTGTAAGCCTTATTCAAGTTCAGCATGTTCTGTGAAAGGAATCAGCGTGAAGAAAACTCTACAATCATAATTTTGTATTATTGAGCAACAGCACACCCCTCTATTTCTGCCTCCTTCTTTCCTGTCTCCATGGGCTCTGACAAATTGGCAGCAGTCAACTCTGCTTTCTCTGCTCTATCTACAATTTTGTTCCTTCCAGAGTCTAATACTTTCCAAGAAAAGGGCACAATATCCTCTTCCCCACTACCCAGAAATAGAGAGAGTGAGCAGGATCTAAGACCTAAAGGAGACCTCCCACAAGAGCCGATGTAAAAGACTAAATTAAAAAGGACTTTCCTTCTAAAAAAGATCTCATCACTCCTGACCTGATTCCATCAAATAAGGACCTGGGATGTGGGAGAGAATGAGCCATGAGAAGGATTAAGTATCTCCTCCCTGAGTTTTTACCTCTACCAAGTGTTTTCCTGCTCACACTAAAAATAATTGATATTCTAGTTTCTTTTTGCTTTTACAACTGTTCATTTTGTTTTGCATGCGTTCTCTAACCCCTCTGTCCACCTCTTCCTCTGTGTGCATACATAATAATATAATGTGAGCTTCAGAGGAAGCTAAGGGAAGGGGAAGTAAGACAGGGCCAGTAGTTCCAGCAATTAGCAGCTCTTAGAAATAGGGTTAATGGAGTCAGTAAACTAGCCTTGTCTAACCTTTAAGACCTATCTTGCAGTGCAGTGCCCCTGCTACTCAAGCATTGCCACCACACTAGCTACATGCAGGTCATCAGTTGAGAGACAGATCTTGTGTGTTTGATCAAAGTTAGATCTATTTCATCTAGGACTTCTCTAATCAATCAGCTGCATTGTTATTTGCTCCAGTGGGTCTTTAACCCTCAAAATTATTGGAACCACTTAGTCAGGCATGCAACAGTAAATATGAAAAAAATGTAAACAAAGAATATATTTAAGCAGCCAACGTTTGGTTCCGGGAAATTAACAATTCCTTTGGGTTGCTACAAAGTGTCTGCTACGAATGGCATATCATTAACACGGACATGTATATCAGAAATACCATGGCAGAAAAAAGTAAGATACGGGTACATGATTTCAAGTGATATTTTGATGCATTCATTTATAATTCCTGAGCTTGCTTATTTCACTGAGTATAATAATATCTGCAGTAGGTCACAAGATTCTAATGAAAAGCCCATGAGACATGACTATACTTTAAGATATACTCTAGTTTCTTTTTTTCACATAATGAATATCCCATGTTTATTTCCTGAAAGAAATGAAATACTCACAATTAAGACTTTAATAGAACCTTAAAATAAGAGATGAATTTTGGGGACACAGGAACATTATCATGTTTTGATTTTGATAGAGTCTGTGTTAATCAAGCTTGTCTGCATACCTCTCTGTGTGAGAGAGGCTGTTAGTTCCCACCTAATCTCCATGGGCTCTTCTGCATTCCCCCAGCTTCAAGCATCCATGGTAGATGGGTCCTATGACTCACTCTTACCAATGGGATTTGACAATAGTGAGGTCTCACTTTCAGTCCATGCCATTCAGGTAAGAGTATGCCCTCTCCATGCTCTCTTTTTTTTTTTTCCTTATGGTTAAAATAAAGGAATCTAAAATGGCAGACTTGAAAGATGGAAGTAACCTGCAGCCTTGAGCTTCAAGGAGGATCACACAAAAGAGTTACCCAACCTGCTTCAGATAAAGAAATAACCATATATTCCTTTAAGTCACTAATCAGGCTTAGTCTATCTTGTTGGCATTAATTACACTGACTAATGTGGGCTCCTTCTCTCATCTGATTCATGTGATAAAATGGGGCTGCCATTGGCAGATCAAAATAAAGAATATCTGTCAAATTTTTGTTCTTAAAAAATACAATATGGTATGGAAAATACCTGACATATATCCCTCCAACTCCAGGCAACAGGATGAGACATCTTTCAAGTCTATATACATCCTCCTCTCATGTTGTTTCTGCATGGCTTGGGGTGGGAGTGAATGGGAAGAAGAATAAATATTATACTTTTCATAATGGAAGTTTATACCACATAGTAACTGTCAGACTCAGGGATTATTTCATCTTTTACTTTTCAAATCCCAGGCAAGACATAACAATTAGAATTTCCACAATGGACTGCTAAAATATCATGGGCTTAGGCAACCATCTAATAAGGTTCACATCCATCTACCTTGCATAGATAGGAAGGGGGTATTACATTTTTTGTTTGTTTGCTTTGTTTTGTTTTATTTCTTCATCCCAAGGTAACTGCTGTGTTAGGAATTTAAGAAAAGCCAGGTGTGGTGGCTCATGCCTGCAATCCCAGCACTTTGGGAGGCCAAGGTGGGTGGATCGCTTGAGTTCAAGAATTCGAGACCAGCCTGGGCAACATGGCCAAATCACTGTCTCTACAAAAAATACAAAAATTAGCCAGGCATGGTAGCATGTGCCTGTAGTCCCATCTACTCAAGAGCCTAAGGTGGGAGGATGGCTTGAGCCCGGAAGGCAGAGGTTGCAGTGAGCCAAGATCATGTCACTGCACTCCAGCCTAGGTGATAGAGGCAGACCTCATCTCAAAACAAAACAAACTTAAGAAAAAAAATGATCATTGTAAGACTGGTCAGGGGATTACAACCATTTTTCAGCTGCTTGAGAAAAAATTAATTTTATTATTTTTTCAAAAGTTTAATATTGACAAGTTTTGAGACTTACTTTCTTTTCTATAAGAAAATCAGTGGGGGAAATGAAGTTTGGTTCTACTGGAGGAAAGTAGAAAACTAATTGTTTTCTTGGTATAAACACATGAGCATAACTGAATATTCCTACTTACTTCAGATTCTGGAGGGATACAGTATCTGCTATTTAGAAAAGCAATCAAGTCTATTCCTTTTATTGGCAAATGAGTGATATAAAAATAAAAGATTGCTTATTTTTCCTCTGGGGGGAAAGGGAGAAAAAGATTACATGATGCCTGCAAATAACTGGTCATCCAATCTCTATTGAGAGTTTAGTGTGTGTCAGGCATATTCTCAAAGGGACGAAAGAAAAAGCATATAGTGAAGGTATTACCTTGCTCAGCAGAAGACATATAATTTCAATTCAGCATATTTTAAAATTTGAAATAAAAACACATTATTTGGAAATATAGTTTATATATGTACATGTGTATATATGTATATACTTACATATCTGCACATGCATGTGCATATGTATATAACTCAAACAGCAGTATTGAGAATTGTTTTCCTATGTAATTAATTCACTATGTGATTATAAATATTTTGCCTAACATGGTAGATTGCAAAAATAGCCATGATTTTCCAAACCTACCTGTCTTCATTTCCCTTTTATGATGTGACTTTGTGGCTTCTCACATCTCTCCTATCATAGAAGTGACAGCTATTTCTCTACTCCTTTGAATTTGGGCTAGACTTGTGACTTGCTCCGGCCAATACATATGACTACAGTGATAATGTTCCAGTTCTGAGTCTAGATCTTAAGAAGCCTTGCATGCTTCCTCCCTCTCTCAAAATTTTGGCAAGCCTTCATCTAGACAGACCCAGGGTGGTCTGCTAGACGATGAAATGCACATGGCTCAGTAACCCCATTGTCTTATTGCTCCACTGCCCAGACGATAGCCAATTAACTCTCAGAAGTAGTGCTACCCTGCTGCTAATCACAGATGCATCATGATGAGAGAATCTAATCAGGATCAGAAGAGCCACCCAGCCAAACCCAGTCCAAACTACTGACCCACAGAATAGTAGGCTAAGGAAACTGTTATTTTACGCCACTAAACCTTACCATGGTTAGGCTGTAAGAGATAACTGATGCAAACAATAAGGAATGTTTTTATCTTTGCATTAACCATGGCATATTTCCAGTAGGCTGCTAAATCATATTCTACTGATTGTTTAAAAGCAAAGTTCTCCTTTCTCATTTCTAAACCACAGTCCTTTTCTCCCATACTCACCTTGGTGAATACAGAAGCAGGCCTGGGTTTAAATCCCAAATTTCTCACTTCTTTAGCAGATGAACATTGTGAAAGTCACTGGGCAGGTTTAGGTTTTAGTTTGTCCTACTATAAGATAGGGATACTGTAATCTCACAGAATATTTTTGGGAGGATTAAATGACCCGATGTAGGCAAATTGTCTAATACTATACCTGCAACATAATAGACACATATGAAGCAGTTTTATTCTGCCCAAACTTTCTTTTCCTTTGTATCTTTAAGTGTGCCGTGACATATAGTGTCCCCTTCTTTCACTACTTAGTTCTGGAGCTATCATCACTCTGAGATAAAACCATAGCTAATTTTTTTTCTGGTGGCTTACTTTTTGCATTTAAAAATATATTTTTCATGGGCCTTTTCACAAACTAGATTTATTGCATTGAATACTTTCCATAATTTATGGTAAGGATAAAACTAGCGATTAGAGAAAAAGCATAGCATGGACAAACAACAGCAATTTTAAAGGGGATAAAACTAAGAGAAAAACAGAATAAAAGTCTATCTTGTGTGAAAGTACATTCTGTGAGATCATGTCACTCTTCTCCTTGAAATCCTCCAGAGGCTTCCTTTGGCACTTAGAATAAAATCAGACCTTCTCAGCACAGCCTATATATAAGGCCCATTATGGTCTGGTGCTTGTCTGCTTCTCCCACCTCACCATCTGCCATTCTTCCCCTTTCTAACTTTGCTTAAATGCTAGTGGCCTTCCTGTGGCTCTGTGAGAACTCCAGGCCTTTTCTCTCCTGAAAGCTTTTGTACTGCTGCTCTTTAAGTCCAAATGTTATTCTTCCAATCTTCACATGATGCACACATCGTCATTCAGATCTCTCTTGAATGTCATCTCTTTGGAAAGTGCTTGCCTGACCACTCCTTCCTTTTTTTTTTCTATAAATTATCGGAGTATAGGTGGTATTTGGTTACATAAGTAAGTTCTTTAGTGGTGATTTGTGAGATTTTGGTGCACCCATCACCTGAGCAGTATACACTGCACCCTATTTGTAGTCTTTTAGATAAACCTCACCCCCTTCCCACTCTTCCCCCCAAAGTCCTCAAAGTCCATTGTATCAGTCTTATGCCTTTGTGTCCTCATAGCTTAGCTTCCAGATATCAGTGAGAACATACAGTGTTTGGTTTTCCATTCCTGAGTTACTTCACTCAGACTAATAGTCTCCAATCTCATCCAGGTTGCTGCAAACACTGTTAATTCATTCCTTTTTATGGCTGAGTAGTATTCTATCTGATAAATATACCACAGTTTCTCTATCCACTAGTTGCTTGATGGGCATTCGAGTTGGTTCCACGATTTTGCAATTGTGAACTGTCCTGCTATAAACATGCGTGTGCAAGTATCTTTTTGGTATAATGACTTCTTTTCCTCTGGGTAGATACCCAGTAGTGGGACTGTTGGGTCAAATGGTAGTTCTACTTTTAGTTATTTAAGGAATCACCACACTGTTTTCCACAGTAATTGTCCTAGTTTATGTTCCCACCAGTCGAGCCCTGACCACTCTTCTAAAGGGACTCCCACAGTCACCCTCTGTCCCCTCTCCTCACCTTTGTGTCATTTCTCTTATAATTTATATGCTTATTTCATTTTTATCTACTTAACCTATCTTTTAGAGTATTACTAGTATGTTTCTGCCTACTTCTACTTTATAAAAATGTTTGTATTATTTGAGGCAGAGAGATTAAAAACTGCTATAACTTTATTGTGGTTTATCGATTTTAGCATTCCATTTTTATTTTTATTTTTTAACATGTTTTCAATTGCCAGATACAAATGTACACATTTTGGGCATACAATATGGTGTTTTGATATACATATACATTGTGGAATGATTAACTCCAGATAATTAACATATCCATCACCTCACATACTTATTTTTTTTGTGTGGTGCGAACATTTAAGATCTACTCTCTTAGCAATTTTGAAATACAAAGTACATTATGATTAGCTATAGTCACCATGTTGAAAAATAGAGGTCTTTAGCATTATAAAATGTTTTCTTTATCCCATTCTGTAGGTTTGGGCTTTGAGTCTACTTTGTGTGTAAACTAGATCAAAACTTCTAGTTGTTTTTTGTCAGCATCTGCCTTACATATCCCTGTTGATACCTTTATTTTAGCCTTTCTAAGTCCCTTTGTTTGATGTACCTCTTATCAACCATGTAAGAGTTAGGTTTTCCTTTGTCAGCCATTCTGAAACCTTTTCTTTTTAACAGGTCAAGTGACTATATAATATTGATATGACAAATATGCTTGATCTCAAATCTGTCATAATATTTTGGGTTACATTTACCATGGCATTGTGTTGATCATATTTCATTCTCCAAATAATGTTTCCTTGCTTTTTTTAAAAAAAAATATGTTAATTAAGAGGACTTGTTGCAGTCATTAGTTTTACTCTTTACCTTTCATAATACCCTAGTTCTTATTTCCCTTAACATTCTACTATTTGGTTTGTCAGCCTTAAACCAGAGCCTTTGCCTCCCAACTATTACCCACATGACAATCAAAGAGCGTATTCTGGTTTCATCTTTCTCTGTCTCTTCTCCATTTCTTAAGTTTGCTATTTCTACGTTGTCAAAACATGTCCTTTTATACAATTCTTCCACACTTCTCCCACCTTTATTTTTGATGTATTTCACTGGTCACTGCAAAACCTTTTGCCAAAGACTCCTCATTCATCTCTTGACTGGATGAGGCTCTTTTTAGTTGGTGCCACAGGAAGAAAACTTGACTAAAGTATTCCCTAAGATTTTGTATCTTGCTATCTTAATTATGATGAGAACTTAAGTTGCAGATGGTTTTATTTGTTCTTCTTACTGATCTGCATAGCTTTGGAAGCCTGAGAGCAAAGCTGTGTATTTAGCAACCCTAATCCCACAGGTCTATCTTTGTCCCTTGTATACTGTTTTATTTTTCTGTATAATACCTATCATAAATAAAATTATAACTACAGAGAAAAAGAGTATGTATATATGTAATTTATCACTACCTAAAATTATATGTGCATAATTTATATTTCATCACTTACTGCTTGTGTCACCTACAGAAATGTAAGCTCTCTGAGGCATTTGTACATTATATCCCCACCACCTGGGATACTGCCTGGGACATAATAGGTACCCAATAGATGTTAAATGAAAGAATACATGAACAAATGAGTCTGAATTATCACTATCAAACATGTGTAAGCATTTTTGGAAAGACAGCTATACAGTTAAAGATTTTCAAATGCAATCTTGGGATACATTGGAGAGAGAGAGGGAAAAAGAGAAGGACAGAGAGTGAGAATATGATATGAAAGGACTTCACTGCTGCTTGCTTTACACAAGCCTTATAATGATTGTTTTTATCACAATGGGAATTTCCTAAAATTTTTCTCAACTAAATTTGAAGATTTCATTTAAAATTTGGAAAATTAATTGTATAAGTAATTATTTAAGTAACCTCTTTGTAATAGAGATTGTTCCTGTGATTTAAAAATATTTAAATTATAATTAAATGGCATAATCACATATATGCTCTGTCATATAATCTAGTTGAGAAGTTGAATTTGAATTTTGTAGGGTAAAGTCAAACTGTTTTGTAACTATTTCTTATTTCCCCATTTAAAATATAACTCAACTTGCTAAGCTCTTTGGAAAGAATCCATAAATCCTCTACCAAGAAAACTTCTTTTAATATCTGCCTTTAAAAATGATTTCCTTTGGGTACATTGCACACTCCAAGCAATACTTCATTATCTACATGATATATTATAGTCCAGTAGTGGACCTAAGAATGCTTTAGAAACCCTTAGATTGCCCTAAGCTTTAAAATCAAATGCTTAGACTAAGCCAGCTCATCCGACAAAAAGAGCCATCTGAAGAAATTAGGCCAGCAAGGTGATGATGAAGAAAAAGAAAAGGCAGAAAACATTAAATTAGTCAGAAAGTCAGAAAACATAAAGTTTTATAGTTTTGGGACTCAGTTCTGGGGTTACTTAATGTAAAATACTTTGTATATTCTTAAGGTTGCTGGTATGATATGAATAATGGACACCATAAGTAGATTACATGTAAATGGAAGATTGTGGGAATTAGGATGCACAAAACTTGATGATAATTGTTTTTTAAGGTGAGATAAAATGTATCTTTCTATGACTTCAGCTATTAGCTCAAGACTAATGATGTCCAGATCTCTGTTACCAGTTCCTATATCTCTCATGTGCTTCAATGGCCATCACCAAATAAATGTCTCACCAACACCTCATCACAATATTGTGACAATAGAGATTTTTGCTGAGAATGATGGTTTCCAGCTTCATCCATATTCCTGCAAAGGACATGAACTCATTCTTTTTTATGACTGCATAGTATTCCATGGTGTATATGTGCCACATTTTCTTTATCCAGTCTAAAATTGATGGGCATTTGGGTTGATTCCAAGTCTTTGCTATTGTGAATACTGCTGCAATAAACAAATGTGTGCATGAGTTTTTATAGTAGGATGATTTATAATCCTTTGGGTATATACCCAGTAACGGGATTGCTGGGTCAAATGGTATTTCTGGTTCTAGATCCTTGAGGAATCACCACACTGTCTTCTACAATGGTTGATCTAATTTACATTCCCACCAACAGTGCAAAATCATTCCTATTTTTCCACATCCTCTCCAGCATCTGTTGTTTCCTGACTTTTTAATGATCGCCATTCTAACTGGCATGAGATGGAACTAACACAGGAACAGAAAACCAAACACTGCATGTTCTCACTCATAAGTGGGAGTTGAACAATGAGAACATATGGGCACAGGGAGGGTAACATCACACACTGGGGCCTGTCAGAGGGTAGGGGGCAAGGGGAGGGATAGCATTAGGAGAAACACCTAATGTAGATGAAGGGTTGATGGGTGTAGCAAACCACCATGGCAGATATATACCTATGTAACAAACCTGCACATTCTGCACATCTATCCTAGAACTTAAAGTATAATAATAATAATAAAATAATTTTTTTCCATAAATTGCAATGCAATCATAAATTCACTGTGATTTTTAAAAAATCCAATAGACTTTTGTTTTGGAAATTATCAGAATTTTTCTAAAGTTTATCTGCAAAAGTAATAGAGGAAATTTTATGGAGAGAAATAGTATCCTTCCAAATATTGAAACTATTATAAAGCTAGAGTAATTAAAGCCAAGATACTGGCACAGAATTAACAAACTGTCATCAACACATTTATTTCATCTTTTTTTTTTGCCTTTATAATAAAAACTCCTAAATGTCTAAATATATAGATGTGTATGTGTGTATGTACCAGTACCAGAGGTTTGAAACTGCAAGTTGCAATTTATAATTAACTGCATCTCTCCTGTTATACCCTGGTGGAATAATAGCCTCTGGACAGCCTGCTGTAAGCTTAGATATAATAGTAATTCTGACTGTACAGTTCATGCAATAATGATTTCGTCTTTATAGTAGACAATGGAGAAAAGAAAACATATAACTCATTATGCTTTAAGAAAAAAATAAATTTATCCTCCTTGGAGAATATAAAGTGATTGCAGACGCTATACTTTATTAATGGTGATCATTAATAGTCTCTAAGTATAGCACCTACAAACAATTTATATTCTCTAAGAATACAGATTCTCCATATACTTAGAGAATATAAATTGATTGTAGATGCTACACTTTATGGGACAATTCCTTAGAGAATATTGTAAAATATTTTCCAGCTTGAAAAGAAAACTTATTAAAAAAATAATAAGTCAGAAGACTTCCTTGACAGCTACTAAACCCAGACTAGGCCAATTGCCCCTATTATAAGCACTTATCACCCTTAGAATTACAACCTGCCCTCCAGATCCATCAGTTCTGCATACACAGATTCAAACAACCAAGTATGGAAAATATACAGGACAAAGAAACCAATAAAAGATAACAATACAACAATAAAATAGAATACAAATAACAATACAACACTATAATTATTTACATAGCATTTACATTGTGTTAGGTATTATAAGTAATCTAGAGATGATTTAAAGTATGTAGAGATGTGCGTAGGTTATATGCAAACATTACACCATTTTATCGTAAGAGATGTGAGCATCAGGCGATTTTGGTATAGGGATGGGGGGGTCCTGGAACCAGTCCTCAGTGGATACCAACTGTACTACTGAATGTAGGACTTGGGTTTATCTTGATTACGATCATATCCTCAATGCCTAGCATAGTGCTTGGAACAAAATAGGTGCTAAACAATGTTTGTTGGATGAATGAATAATTAAATAAATTCATTGAGGTTGAAATCAAGTCCACATAATGCTTAGTTGTATTTGGATTGCATACACATGCATACACAATAAATTATATACTACTACTGTACTAATATCAGAAATTGTGCAAACAAATGAAAACATACATAAAAATAGACTTGAATAGTATAAATAGATTTTCTAACATTTCATGCTAATGTATTATCTTGTGTACCCCCTGGAGTGAACAGCACCTCTATCATCATCACCTCCACCATCCTTGTCACTTTAAAGACAACTGATCTAAAGAACAACTAATATTTTCAAGTACTGACTCATTTAGTGGTGACAGAAAACATGAAAAAGAGGTAGGAAGCTAGAAAAATACACTCAGTGTCAGTCATGATCAAGCAAGTGGTCAACGGTACTGTGGCCACAGCTAGTGCAGATCAGCATTTCTACCTCACAACTCTGTGATGTGACACAGTTTATGTGAAAGCACTGGGGTTGCTACTTCTATTGCTGATCTTGCAGGTTGCATAGTGAATAGAATTTTAAGTAGGGTCTAATTTGCCCAAGTTCAATATTCTTATGTCGGTGACACATTACAGGCTCCAAATATTGCAAAGACATTACCTAGCTCTTTTGGATCCAAATGCCCAGTTTAATCTCAGCTCAGAGAAAGTGATTTCTCTGGATAATGAGTGATCCTACTTGATAAAAACATTCAAAGCTGTTCTCTATTTCAGTTCCTAGTTTTCCCTTTTTCTTTGCCCTTGAGATTAGTCTTCTAGACTTGTACATTATCTTACTGAAATGTATAAGAATATTGTGGAAGTTATTTACAAAATGAGTCTCAGAAATTTCCTAGCCAATTCTCAGTAATTCATAGGGGGAATCATGGCTGTTAAAGCCTGGACTCAAACTATCTGCAGACACCCCTTTATAGATGATAAAAGAGGCCTAGCAAATATGACCATATGTATTTATACTGGAGTAGTTTCCTCAGTTATAATGTACAACTATAATTATGAAAGCTGATAAACTGAGGTATGAAAGGACTCTATCATACTCTATTGATAATGTTTAGCACACATATGCCAATTATCACACGATTCAGAAATTCTCAGGGGTTCTCCTTATTTAATCAGTTAAACTGCATTACTTGCAAATTCATGCTTTATTATTTGTCATTCATCATTCAAAAACCAGAATTTTACATTGTGTTCTTTTCAAGTTTCTTGACTGCTACTCTTTTCTCTATGCCAGGCTTCTCTCTCCCTTCCCTCTTTTTTACTGTCTCACTTCATTTCTCTTATTTCCTCTCCTCCTTCTTAGACTCTGATCTCTTACCTGATATTACTCAGTCACTAGCACAAAACATACATCTTGCATCTTAAATTTGAATGGAGACCAGAGTTAGAAACCCTCATGTCATATTTAAGAAAATGTGAACTGGTACAAAGCCAGTATTTAATGTTTATTTATTTAAAAGGTCCCTAGCTACATGAGTTGGGATTTTTAAACCCAATTAATTCAAGGTCCAAGAGCAATATTATGCAATTTCTTTCAGTTTGTAATGGTCAGATGTTGAAAATTCTTTCCATATAAATTGTAAATTATAAACAGAAAGGCAGAAAGTCAGAAATGCAGGGAAGAAAGAATAAATTAGAGGTCACCATAGACAGGGGAGGAAAAGTGCAGTTTGATGCTGCTGTAGTGCCTGAAAAAACAACAGACTGCTGCTTTTTGAGCTAAGGCTTTATCTTCAGCAATCTCCAGATGTCAGGCAAATGTGCTATCTGTGATGGGCTGACCATTAAAACATTAACAGAGATGTGTTCATTGCTTTGGCTAATAGAGTTCAGAGTTCCCTGGAAACATAATACTGGTCACACAGATTTCGATGAGGAGGGGATGAAAATCTCTCTTTGCGGGAGGAAGACTGAGAGGGAAATGGTAAGCAGGGAGAGGCAGGAGCCTGTCAGGCTTGGTGAAGCATGACAGTGAGAGACCCAGAAAGCCAAGGGAAATTATGAAGATTCTGGGTGCCTTGGAGCCTCCTCTGGGGGTGGATAAGAGAATGTCGGGCTACTCTTGGGTGGTTAAGAGACCCAGGAGGGGAAATGGACAGGCAGTAAGGTGGAGATGGGCCACAGTAACTAAGTGAGGGTTTGAGAGAAGTAGGTCTGCATGCTGGCAAGGAAAGATGAAGCATTTCAGGAAGGTACCAATCGTCAAGTCCAAAGAAAGAGATCTAAAATTAGAGGTCAGTGACCACAGCAAGCAAGTTAGGGCCAGTGAGTTTGGAAAATGGAGTTTGCAAAGATACTAGATTCTGATGTGATATGTCAAATGTTTAATAATCAGTACTGAATAGGCATCCACTAATCAGATGGGATTCCAGGCAGAACTTTGAAACAATGTCTTAGATTCCACTTAGTTTTGGGCATTTGGTCACTGGACTGTAGGGAAGTTCAGGAGCTCCCAGTGGACCAGCAGGTGGTAGAGCACTTGGGGAACTTGAGACAGCAACTCTTTACCATAACATGACCAACAAAGACGTTTACTGGGAAGTGGCTCTCTAGCCAGGACATTAGTAGGCTTCCTTTTCAGCATGGTGGGACCATGTGATTAGTTCTTGCCAAAGGAATGTGAAGGAAACTGACGTTTGGTTTACAACCTTGGCGATTAAGCATTGGGTGTGAGATCATTTTCCCAACGACAGGGAAATCTTGAAGCTACGGGATGATGAAGCCATGAGATAGCCACAAGCCGTAAGACAGAAGCCCCCTGGGGCTGCTCAGAACTCTCCCCCAGGGGAAATTCAGAATTGGACTTTACATGACTCAGAATTAAATTTTATTGCATTAACCTCCTTAGATTTGGAGGTTTTATAGCATCTTTTAAGATCTTTTGTATCTTTTATAGCTTGCTCTGATAAAAATATGGCATAAAATACTTGAGTATTTTAATGCATCTATTTTACACTGATAAATATGAGCAAATTCTAAGTTCACACTTGTCTCTTAGAGGCTGTGAAATATTCCACAAAGACCTTTAGGTTATTTTCAAGAAACAAGTTTCTGGATCTTGTGGTAAAATCTTTTCCAGAAACAGGAGAAGATTTTGTTTTTATTTTCTACTTTATTACATTTTGAAGCATGATTTCCCTTTATGTTACAGAAAACTATGAGAGATTTCCATTTATATTGAGAAGCTCATTTCACAAACTCAAAACCCAAGCAATCACATATTAGATTGTGATCTCTCTAAAAGAAGATACTAAGCAGGGAGTCTTGTTCATCTTTGCACACACAGCACAGAATCTATAGGACTCATCCAGTAAGTGTTTGTTAAATGCATGGATGGGTGGATGAGTAAATAAACAAAATCATTACTACTAGAAAAGCAATGTGCTGAGAAAAAGTAAATTAAAAGGCAATTAGGGAGGCCAACCTGGGGTCTTCTGCTAATTAACTTTAGGATGTAGAATTTTCCATGAACCAGTGGACTTTATTTCTTAGAAGGACTTTCATGACTTTTTAGTTTAGCTCTCATTTTCCAGTGAGGGAACTGTGGCCCAGGGAAGTAACATCATCAGCTTATACCCATGGAATTATTTTATTTCAAAACTTAGATAAAAACTGTGTTTTTTATAACCTAAAACTGATATTATATTCCCTATACTATGTCACATTATTTTTTTGTTCAGCTGTTTTCTATCTTCAAGACATAACCACATTGATTTAATGCCAAACAGTTGTTGTAAAGAGAATAACAGTGTCAAAGTGCTACATCATACTTATTATCAAAGGAACATGGATCCTTTCAGTATGGAGACCTGGTTAGTTAATTCAGGTTCAAGTGAGATTGTGTGCATGATTACATCCAAGGGTTAGGATTATTGTTAACTTCAGTGTGTCATTTAAAAAATTCTATGGTAGTTACTTACCCTGGATGCAACACAATACCATTTGACCTCAGATATTCTTGTGAGGTTGCCTGAAGGCACAGATTGTCAGCCAAAGTATAGATCTCAAAGTTTTGGAGTGAGAAAATGATTATTCAGTTTATCAAAAAATAGCTAAAGTATCTGATATGTTTTGGCTGTGTCTCCACTGAAATCTCATCTTGAATTTTAATCCCCATTAATGTTGAGGTGGGGACCCAGTGGGAGGGAGGTGGTTGGTTCATGGGGGTGGTTTCCCCCATGTTGTTCTCATGATAGTGAGTGAGTTCTCATGAGATCTGATCGTTTATAAGTGCTTGGCAAGTTCCTCCTTTTCTCACTCTTCTCTCTCCTGCTACCACGTGAGAAGGTTCAAACTTGCCTCCCCTTCACCTTCTGCCATAATTGTAAGTTTCCTGAGGCCTCCCTAGCCAATGCAGAACTGTGAGACAATTAAACCTTTTTCCTTTATAAAATTACCCAGTCTCAGGAAGTTCTTTATAGTAGTGTGAGAATGGACTAATACCAGTATCTTTGTAGTTACAAAACTGTTGTGTTGAGATTTTTATCATCCTGAGGGCTGACTTTACTTTTAATTGGTTTAAGTGCCTTATCCAGTAGCTCTTCAAAACAGAGGATCTACATTTGATTTGGGGTCCAGTTTCTGAAGAGGAATATTGAATCAAGCAATACTACTGTGCCTCTGTATCTGGATTCTTTTTAGGTGAACCTAGAGCTAATAATCCCAGCCTGCAACACAGGATGAGCAATATAGAGTGTGATTACTATTCTCCTTAGCTGATCCTGCACACTTTAAAATGATACAGCAGAAGGTGCCAAGGGGCAGCTTGAGGAGAATTATTTGCACGATTCCTAATTGAATGTGTCGGCCATGACTGATCACTGGCCTTGCCATTTAATGAATGCGCTAAAACCCAGGCTAGAGATGCATGGGGCCAGCTTTCCCTGCCCCCACAAGTGGTGAGGGAGTGTGATCACAGAAGGCTGGAAGCAAAACTGGGCAGCAGGCTAAATTGATTTCAATGCCTCTATATTCACTGTGTGCCCTGCCCTCCACATACAGCACACCCCACCCATCTGAAGGAGCTTAGTGTACACCAGTGAAAGGTTTGTTCTTCCTTCTCACTCTAACCCCACGGCAGGCCTGGCAGTCTGTCAAGTGCCTAGAGAGAACACTGTACTTTGCTCGATGAGTTACTGGTGTGAAGCTTGCTCTGTTAATGTTTCCCCCCCTCCCAAGAAAACCTTATGTATAATAGGTTTTCTTAAAATTCACCAGAAAATCTAACTCATATATTTGTAGACTAATTGTTTCAATGGACCTCTGTGAACGCTTAGTGTGTCAGGCTGTGCCAAGCATTAAGGATGCAAAGGCATTAAATAAATACATTGTTTTATGCTCCTCAAGAGACTGAGATAGAAGTTTGTGTTAGTTACAACATACCATGCTAGGTGCAGTGAGAGAAGATGCTATGAGAACAGAAAGGGAACCCTAATCTAGCCTTGGGATGAGGATGGGTGGTGCTCCAGAGGCTTCCTGTCACTCAAAGAACATAGCCAAAATAGAAATCAGGATTACTATATAATCAGGGGAAAATCATTTGACTTCACTCCTTCTGCGAAGCCTTTAACCAAGGGTCAGTAATGAGGTTCAGTGCAGGCAGAATGTCCCTCACACTCCAGAGCCCACTTATGACCCTGCCCAAATCCTACAGGCAATACTGAAGGTGAATGACATCTGTTTCTGGAACCACTCTCTCCCCTCCTAAAGGGGAGTGTCCTTAGTTACTCACCTCCAGGCCCTACCTGACCAGTCAGGTCCCAGTATCTGTGGGCCCCAAGCCCACCTCCACCTCATTCTGCTCCCTCTGCCTGGAAATTCCTGACCCTCAACACTACTCCTTCACTCTTCAATTAATTCATTCTTGACCTCAGAGCTCAGGGAAGTTACCAGTTTTTCCAGAAAATATTCCTGAACTCTTCCATAAAAATGCTATGATATCCACTGCTTAGTTACTTCCAGTCTTTCACAAATTACACTAACGACCCTGTCTTATATTTTCACTTGTCTGATTTTGAAAAGGCAGATCTTTATCTTCTTCCTCTTTGAACACAATGCCTGGCAAAGAGTGGATGTCCATAACGGTGGGGAGGTGGGTAGGTGGATGAATGAATATTGTGCCCTTATTTTTTATCACTTTTAAAGAATCCCTAAAACTTCCAACAATTATCCTACTCAAAGAGTAACTGGTGCTATATTTCTTCTGTATCTCCAGCTAGTTGCATTTCATGCATCTCTGTAAATCTGAAGCATATTTTCTTCTATTAGAAGTGAGACATATGATTAGTCATGGAAATACATGCTCTACACATTCATTTAGGAGAGGTACAAGAGAAAATTAGAATCTGGTGCTCTCTCAATTTGTATTCTGTGGTGCTAATCAGCCCCTGGAACTTGCAGACGCACTGCAGCCTAATAAACCTTACAGAGGGAAATGTGTTCAGTCTCACTTGACCCTGAATGATCCTAATATGTCTACTGACTACCTTGTAGCCATATTCAGGAGCCTTCATCTGAATCACATCTCCTTTCCTTTCCTAGTGTCTCCACTACCTCAAACACTCTCTGGGAAATTCTTTTTCCCAAATGATAGCTGCCTTGATCATAAATCACTTTCTCATTAATATTACTTGATTCTTGAATTACTCGGTTTGGTTATTAACCAACAAATAACCAGATCAGAACTTCATTTGTTCTCTGTAAATGCAGTGCTTAAAGGATAGGCTGTTCTCACTGTGTGCTCCTGTTTGGCTTTTCCAATCCTCCTGCTGTGGCCCACTTATGGAAGGGAAAAAGATAGAGTGCAGAGAAGCCTGCCATTACGGTAGCTCTGCAAGTGTGCATGGTAACGCTTTCTTTTTATATTGGACAAAATATTTTAAATAATTTTTATACCAGAAATGGCATGAAAGTAAGGAGCTAAACTTTAAATGAAGAACCAGGAGAAATGGTTAGGATGGGAACATTTCTTCTTGATTCTCGATTTGACCTATTTATAGCTCCAAAATCTTAATCTTTGATCTTGACCTCTATGCCAGGCTTGAGACCCACTAGACAACTCCATTCTACAGAGACTCAAACTTTACAGTCTAAAATGGAACCGAGTTTCTTTAAAAATGACTGGCTTTTTCTCTCTGCGCCTGATGTCTTAGATGTCATAATTATGAGTTATTAATATATTCCACCTACCATGCAGGCACTGGGCTAGGCATCTTATACAAATTATACCATCAAATCCTCTCAGCATTCTGTAAAGTCAATATCATTATCATTATCCCTAGAAGAAACAACTGAAGCTCAGAGAAGTAATTCCCTTACAGTCATCCAGCTAATAAGTGGCAGAGCTAGAACTGAAATCCAATTAATAGAATCCATATTCTTAATCTTAGGCTATGGTCTGACTCAATTTCTCATAAAATAATTAATAGAATATTTTGTTTTTTTATAGGACAAATATTATGTCATAGAGGGCCTGTATTTGTGGAAAATAAAAACAGTATTGCTCGGCTGGGTGTGGTGGTTCATGCCTGTAATTCAGCACTTTGGGAGGCCAAGGCAGGTGGATCACCTGAGGTCAGGAGTTCCAGACCACCCTGGCCAACTTGGTGAAACTCCAACTCTACTGAAAATACAAAAATTAGCCAGGCATCATGGCAGGTGCCTGTAATCCAAGCTCCTTGGGGGCTGAGGCAGGAGAATCACTTGAACCCAGGAGGCGGAGGTTGCAGTGAGCTGAGATCTCAACAATGAGCTGAGATCACATCCCTGCACTCCAGCCTAGGCAACAGAGTGAGACTCCATCTCAAAAACAAAAACAAAAACTAAAACAGTATTGCTCTAGCAATTTAAACACACCTTGATATAGATGAAAATCAGTGATGTCCTCATGAGTATTTTGAGATCTGCATTGTGAGCTTTCTGACTTGGTAACATTGTGACCAATTTAACCTGGATTCCAACTTCCTTTTTTTTTATTTTTGAGACAGAGTCCCTCACTCTGTCACTCTGTCGCCCATGTTGGAGTGCAGTATTGCGATCTGGGCTCACTGCAACCTTCACCTCCCAGGTTCAAATGATTCTCATGCCTGAGCCTCCCGAGCAGCTGGGATTACAGGTGTCCACCACCATGCCCTCCCGAGCAGCTGGGATTACAGGTGTCCACCACCATGCCCAGCTAATGGATTCTAACTTCTATACATAATTAAATAGAAGAATAATTCCAAGACATAGAGAAAGAAAACAAAGTTATAGTTTACTAGGGTCCTAAAAGTAAATGTCACAGGTGTCACCAGAAGCAGAATAGCTGAACATGCATAAAAATAAGCTGGCCAACTGATACTTGTGTCATTTATCCTAAATTCACTGAAAAAGAATTATTCCATATTGAAATAAGATTGAGGATTTTAAAAGGACAATGTTCTTTTAGTTGTTATGATTCTAATTATCTGCAAGTATGTTCAGCCACATGCCCCATACTTGGGAAATCTGTTACAACATGACAGGTATCAGATTCTTTATGATATGTAATTGGTAATTAGCTATACAGGCAGACTGTTGGCAAATGTATCACATTTTCCTTTGTGAAATTTAGGCAAACGGCTCTCAGTTGAAAACATACATTAAAGAGTCTGATTTGGCTTCCAGGTTGATGCATGATTGAAAGTAATGATTTTCTACCTTTCAAGTCATCACATGTGACCTTCTAAAATCCCTATTATAAACTGCCCATTTCTAAATCATGCCTCTGTGTGGCCACAACCAATTAATTACACCACTATTACTGAAATGGTTTCCTGCCTTACTTTCCATAAAATAGTTCATTAGCTTTGCAGAGATTTTACTTCAATACTACATTTAGTTTGCACTCCCTGGGATGTTTCAAACAGAAGAGTGGGCACTCTAGGGAGGAAGCGGTGGGGTTAAAAGAGCAATCAAGAAATACATATATGGCTTTAAAAATGTTCTTGGTTGTGAAGGAAAAAACATCGCAAGGGATGTTAGTAAGTCAATACCACTGTTTTTCTAGTAGGCTTTTCTTACATGATTATTTCAGGTGAGTTACAACTCAGCTTTCTCTAACAGGAAAAATATACTGTGAATCTCAGGGAGCAATATCTATTATTATTGTTGTTGTTTTTATAATGCTTAAAATTTTATTGAGGCCTGGTATAGAGTCCCTTGTAGGTAGAATATGGTTGGTGACTAGACTTAATAACTGCATTAAACTGGCAGACTGAATGTGAGGAGAGCAGTCGACAGAAATAGTTATAAGAGAGAAAGAAAGCTCAGGTAGAAGAAAAATCAATAGATCTGGAGTCTGGTCACATGGAATGTCCAGCTTTGGTGCTACCATGTACAACCTCCCATGAATTATTTCAGTTCTGGGTGCCTCAGTTTTATCTTCCATTGAACTGGAACCTAAAGCTAAGATTGCTTAAGTCTCATTTGGTTCTAGAGTTCTATGGTTCAGTAACGGTTCAAAACAATTCACCATGTTTAGAATCAACATTAGGCTGACAGCAAATGCATCTCATCATGCAAACAGCATGGCTTGATAATAGAAATGGCTCATAAAAAGGAAGTTAGGCTAGACAAGGCACAGTGTACTCACGATTGCCAGCCCTATGCACAGGTGTTACTACTATTGTCCTTATTTTCTAGAGGAGAACAGAGGCACAGGGGAGTTACGTTATGTGTCCAAGGAGCCTGTGCTCTTAGCAACTACACTGCCCACAAGCCAATATTGGTCAGACATATTCCAGAAATTTTACAACACAGAAAACATAAATAATAACTTTTTTAAAACAAAAAGTGGAGAAAAAGAACAAAACAGCTAATAAACGAGACTGATATTGGAGACAAGGGCATAGGTATGAAAACCCTAGAGGTAGACAGACTTCTCCCCAGTCATAGAAGTTACTGGTCCACCTAGATGGTGCTGAAGGGGCAGGTCATCCTGAAACCTGCAGCCCTGAGGAATGGAGCAGAGAGCAAACTCCTGCAGGAAGGTTTGTTTGCTTGTTTTGTTTTCTCTCCCAACTCACTAGTCAGATGAGCGACTCTGGGTAATGTTGAGTAAGGAGTAGAAGAGAGGCCAGAGTGCTCCCATCACGGGTAACAGTTGGAAAGAAAAATCAGAAATGGAGAAGAAATGTCTCAACCTTACCATTTCTGCTGGTTTTTCATTAATAATTTAGTTCCTCATTTCCATGCTATTTCTGGTATTAAAATTATTTAGAACATTTTGACCAACATGAAAATAAATTGTTACCATGCGCACTGGTGGAGCTGCCATGGTGGCAGGCTTCTCTGCACTCTCTCGTTTTCCCCTCCATAAGTGGGCCACAGCAGGAGGATTGGAAAAACTAAACAACGGTACACAGTGAGAACAGCCTGTTCCTTAAACACCACATTTACAGAGATTCTACATTCTATTGACTACCGAATACAGCCTGCACCAGCACATAGTATACCTCCATTCTTTTAGGGGTCAACTCATTTTTCACTCACACATTAACTTTGCTCTGATACAAACTGACAGAGCACACCAGATCTTATTATATGAAGTGCTCACAGGTGATGACAGTCAGCCTGCAGAGGAGATCCAAAGCAGCTAAAGCAGTTTATTTACGAACATGGATCCAGGTTGCTTGGTTTGATGGGATAAATCACAATCCAAGGAATGATCTGATTAAGAAAAATATGTATTTCTTTATTTCTAAAACAAGAGTGCAAAATACCAAAAAGGTAACTCAGCTAAAACTGTCTTTTGGAAGCCTCTGCTGTCAGATGATTGGAAAGTTAGTTTAATTACAATATTGCACTAGAGTACTAGTTAACAGTAGAAGAATTGCTGTCCTCTTTATAAAATGATGTTAAGTGTGATTAGCATCCTACAGAGGACACCTTCTCTGACAACACTGTCTCTGAAAGACACATCTGATTTCCTATCTGCTCTTTCATTTCAGGAGACTTTGGTCACACTTATGAGAGGATTTTTAGGGTCAGATCTTTCAGCAGCATCTTATATACCACCTGATGCAAGATAGTCTCAAAACCAGCACTTAGCATCATGGAAGTAATTATAAATAATAATTATGTCCTCACAGTATGTTGGCTCATAAATTTTAATGGAGCACTCTCTGCAATGGTGATTGCCAACTTTCCTGGCATTTGTGGGATCAATGTTTATCCAAATAGAAATAATATAGTCTGAATAATTGCATAGTCAGCCTGAATCTTCCCTTCCTCATTCCACACTCCAAGATATTTTAAATGCATATGGTTTGGGGGAAAGGGAGAGGGGAAGGCTATCCTGCTTTGCAAGTTCTGATGTACACTCCTGACATTCATTTTCCTGGCAGAGATATAGGTCATGAAAAATAGCTCCAAAGCAAGCAGACACGCTGGCTGCCAGCAGCTGGAAGTTTCTCCTTTCCAAGAGGCCAGAATGAGCTCAACTTTAGGAAAGGAACCAGGGGAGGCTGCTCCCTTTTCTGTCTCTTTAGTCTCTGTTGGCTGGAGAGGGGCTGGGAAAGAAATCCAGCTCACACTTTAAAAAGGCACCAGGAATACCCAGCATGACTGCTCTTTTATATTATGCCCCTGTGTGCAGTAGATTCCCTTTATGTAGTGAGCTTCTCTAGCTATTTAAAAATTATTGATTAGTTGACAGAATCTGTGGATAAAGAAAGAGACTGGAAACGTTAAGAATTCTTGACAATGAAACATCATTAGGGAAGGCAGGGTAACATCTTTACAATTATAAAATAGATCTTTGAGAACACATGATTTTATATCATCCAAGCACAGTTAACAGATATGTTTTAGAGAAGACACTGTTTGAATTTGAGTTCCTTTAAAAGCGGAGCCTGAGGAGGGAACTTGTGGTGCGCAGGTGGTTTGTTTGGGAGGTGATTCTGGGAAAAAGGAGTGAAGTAACAGGGAGCAAGACTGAGGAGACAAAGTTTGTGTTCCCCCAAAATTCATATATTGAAGCCCTAATCCCCAGCTTGATGACATTTGGAGGCAAGGCCTGTGAAAGGTAAACGGGCTTAGATGAGGTCATGAGGAGGTGGTCCCTATGATGGATTATTGTCCTTAAAAGAAGAGAGGTCAGGGCTCTCTCCCCTCTGTGCCATGTGAGGACACAGAGGAAGGCAGCTGTCTACAAACCAGGAAGAGAGCCTTCACCAGAAACCAAATCTGCTGGCACAGGTATCCCGGACTTCCCAGCCTTCAGAACTGTGAGAAAATAATTTTTGTTGTTTGAGCACCTTGTTTATGGTATTTTCTTATGGCAGCCCAAGCCGACTGAGACAGGGAGGGTGGGACAGGAAAGAAGAAAAGGACAATGTAAAGATATATCATGCATACCTCGATAATGTATCTTTAAAAAAAAATCAAGGTCATGGATAACGTATCTTTACATTGTCTATTTCTCCTTTCCTATCTCATTTATTTCAATGAGCAAGGGTGTTTCAATACAGCTATTATCTGAAAAGCATACAGAAAGCTTTCTAGAACTGTCCACTTGAAAGAGGGAAGGCTCAATAACTTATCTCCTGGCTCTGGTCTTCTATCAGTTGAGGGTTAGTGTGAGAGTGGCAGTGTTTCAAGGCACTACACTTCCAGGCCATACATGCAAGTGTAGACCTAGGGAGCTGTGCCGTCAGAAAAGCCTTGGCAAATGCAGAAAGGCAGGCATGGTGTGCTTGAGGTGGGATGCTGACTGTGCACCGACCTGCCCACTCAGCCTTTGGGGCTAACATCAGAAGCAGGCCAAGGAACCTTGTAGGGAACTCAGAGGCACCTGCTACATACCTGCTACTACACTTTGATTACTGAACAAAGAAAGATCAATTTCCTAGTGTTGATGTCAACTGCTTCAAGAGCTTCTAACAGTGATCCATATACAGCTTGCATACATTCAATGCCCGAGGTGACATATAATATCTGTTTCCAGCTATTTTCTTTTCTTTCTTTTTTTTTTTTTGAGACGGAGTCTCGCTCTGTCGCCCAGGCTGGAGTGCAGTGGCCAGATCTCAGCTCACTGCAAGCTCTGCCTCCCGGGCTTATGCCATTCTCCTGCCTCAGCCTCCCGAGTAGCTGGGACTATGGGCGCCCGCCACCTCGCCCGGCTAGTTTTTTGTATTTTTTAGTAGAGACGGGGTTTCATCATGTTAGCCCATGTTGGGATGGTCTCGATCTCCTGACCTCGTGATCCGCCCGTCTCGGCCTCCCAAAGTGCTGGGATTACAGGCTTGAGCCACCGCGCCCGGCAACTATTTTCAATTCTGAACTTTGTTTCTCTGTTCTGACATTGTTTCTCTACAGGTTTAGTCTGCTGAAGTTTCTATTATACTCACACCTAACATATATCTATGTGAGTTGTAAAGTGGGTTATAATTACAAAATAACAAGGACTTTAAAAATTTGTATAATGGTTTTAACATTAGTATGGCTTGTCTTTTGGATACATTTATTTTTAAGAAAATAATTGATGGCCGGGCGCGGTGGCTCAAGCCTGTAATCCCAGCACTTTGGGAGGCCGAGACGGGCGGATCACGAGGTCAGGAGATCGAGACCATCCTGGCTAACATGGTGAAACTCCGTCTCTACTAAAAAATACAAAAAACTAGCCGGGCGAGGTGGCGGGCGCCTGTAGTCCCAGCTACTGGGGAGGCTAAGGCAGGAGAATGGCGTGAACCCGGGAGGCGGAGCTTGCAGTGAGCCGAGATCGCGCTACTGCACTCCAGCCTGGGGCACAGAGCAAGACTCCGTCTCAAAAAAATAAATAAATAAATAAATAATAATTATATATATATATATATATATATATATATATATATATCTCCATGAGAATAAAAAAAAATTAAGCATGACCAAAATATGCCATAAACAAAATGCAAAGAATTAGAAAAGCTTATTTTAGGAAAAATAAGCTTATTTATAAGAGGAAAAAGCCTCACAAATCAATAAAAATAAAGATGCACAGAACAATAGAAAAGTTAGTAACTTATGTAAGAAAAAATGCAAATGGCAAATAAACATTTGAAAAGACACCTCAAAAGATGAAAGGTAAAATATAATGAATTCAAAATTCGCAATCAAAAGAATGATTATGACAAGCATTGCAGGGTTCAAAGAAATAGACATCTCATGCCCTCTTGTTGGAAGTGTAAAATCACAGCAATTAGGATGTCAACTTGGCAACATAACTGTAAGAACCTCAAAATTCTATTTTCTGGGATTTATCCACACAAAGAGGTATTTATACCATTGGAAATTGTCATTATTTATAATGACAAAAATAATCAGGAAAAAAGAACAGCCAGTAATAAGGTATTGCTTAAATAAATTATTCCTATTATTTGAAAAGCATACAGAAAGCTTTCCAGAATTGTCCACTTGAAAGAGGGAAGGCTCAATAACCTATCTCCTGGCTCTGGTCTTCTATCAGTTGAGGGTTAGTGTGAGAGTGGCAGTGTTTCAAGGCACTACACTGTATAAGTAGTATTCCTGGCTACTTATAACCAGGCTTTCAATGCATATTTAAATATTTTAGAAAAGATTCATAACATATATGTGAAAACACAGTTGGTGATATCATATGTATATTTTCTTTAAAATATGGAATATACATATAGGGAAAAATTGGAAAGTTGTATGCTAAATAGTTACCTTTGGGCAGTAACATTTCCAGTGATGTCTTTTTCTTTCTACTTTTTGTATTTGCACATTTTCTACAATGAACATATGTACTTTTAAAACACCAATGAAAGCTAATCATCTTTCCAAAAAGTCTACTTCAGTATTAAAGTTAATTATGACTAAGCCTTGAATGGGTAGCTCCAACTACTTTTTCTGTCTTTCCACCTTTCCTTTTAAAAATTTTTATCTTTTAAAGGAATATATTAATGTTGGAACTTATAGTATATCCAAAATTTAAAGAGTTACTCTAAATCCTGTCTATTCTTCTTCAGTTAAGTCTTTTTATAGGGAAATCCCAGAAAAAATTTAGAGTCATAAGGGATAGAAATCGCAGATCTTTTACTGTTCCAGCACCAGAACATATCTGGATAATGAGTATTTAGTCATTTAGAGAGAGAGTGAGTGATAGCAGGAGAGACAAAGGGAAAGAGGAAGACAGAAGAACAAAGGAAGAAGAAGAAAAGTAGGTAAAAAATTACAGAATACAGCTTGAATGTTCAACACTTGTTTTATTTTCTTTCTTGAGTTCAGGAAGCCAGAAAGGTTTATTAAAAGATTATTAAACCTTTTATCATTCAAGCACAGTTAAAAGATAAAGTGTCCAAATATGACACTTTTGTGACACCAGGGATGGGGAATTGGAAGAGAGTATTAAACCATTCAAACTGAAAAGTTTAAAAAAAAAAGTTCTTTGAATTAAAAAAAAAAAAAAAAAAAAAAAAAGATGATAATGCTTACTCAACATGCCCATTCTTTCCATGGTTACTTTCCACTAATTGTGAATTTAACAACAACAGTAACAAATAACCTAACCTATTATTAAAAGTTTCTTTCCTATTCATGCTTCTGATTTCCATTATGCTCCTTAACAGGTTTTCCAAAATTTGTTATGTGATGTATTGAATATGCAAAAATTTTACAAATGCAGGAACTTTAAGGACACATATGAAAGGCCTTGACATTACAAAAATCAGGAGATTGAAATTCTCATATGCCCTTCCTATCTTTTTGGTGGTCTGTTACTGCTTTCTCATTGCAACAATGTTCTTCGGGAACTGAAAAGGAGACAATTCCAAGGCTTATGATTCACCACTTTCTGGGTGATTTATTTTTCATCCTGGTCTGGCACATTTTGTTTCTCTTTATTTGTTCTTTTATAATTAGAAGAGGCTGATAAAATGATATTAACATAATTGAAAACAGACTGGAGAAAGCATTTGGTGAATATAAAATCCAAACAATGGACAGGGATATAGGGAGTCAAATCAGAAAACTCAAGAACACAAGTGCAGACAGATAAATAAGACAAATGTAAATAAAGGGACAGAAATGCAAAAGCAAGGTGATGGCTAATCAAGAGGCATCCATAGTAGGACATGAGTCAAAAGACAGGATTCAGCATTCAAGTTATGATGGATACTTGACCAGAACCCAAACTGAATGCAAGGATTAGCATTCACAGCAGGAATGTAGTTTCTAAAAGGACTGGGATGCTAGGGAAGCACATTTGGGCAGGAACCCATCTACTAGAGAGCTGGGATAGAAGAACAAGGAAACCAGTTTCTAGGAAATTGGGATACCAGGAAGATCAGACAGAAGATCTCTTTGAAACTCAGCAGGTGAACAAGAATGTTTTGGTTTTGTATATTCTCTTCATCCAAGAAGGATTGGTTTTCAAGCTGGGGTGGAGCCAAAATAATAAATACAGTAATTATTTCAGCTGCCTCAAGTTTGCAGGCTTGAGCGCAATGAGTCAAACAGGTAATTAACGTAATACTATATTCTCTTTGGCCCGTTCTTTAACTTTCCTAATTTGACAGCATTTTATTTTTAACATACTCAGTAATTTTCAATGTCTTCTTTTCTCTACTTCCCAAATGCAGGTATAAATTAGTAACCAGAATTAAATAAAAATTTGTGTTAACACAAATTGTGCATATATCTTCTCCCATTACCAAACACCATGCATTGTCCACCTTCTAGTGAACTCTTCTCTCCTGAGCACCTTATTAGCCACATCATGATCATAGACTGTCTTCTCAAACAGTGACAGAACGGTATTTAGTTTCCTTCCTGTGTCAGGTAAGAAAACAAATGCTCAGGGGACAAATTCTCTAGAGGTAAAGTATGCTCTAGAGCAGAGCCTCTGGGGCTGAAGGAGGACTAAAGACTCTGACAATGTGCAAACCCTGGTCCTGACAGGCGCTTGCACTAGCCAAGTCCCAGGAGGTTTCTAGGTCCAGACAAAATTAGTCTTGATTTTGATTCCCAGGATGACAATTCTCTGTCTGGCTAAAAAATATCTGTAGAAATCATTCCTGAAAGCTCAGGGAACTATTCTGTGGGCCAGATGACACCGCTTTAATTTAAAAAGGGGTTATTTGGAGGCAGGAGCCTTTATAAGTCACCAATTCACTGCTTTCTTTCTTTAACCCGTTGCACCCAGATTAAAATGCATTCCTTTGGAAAGCTCCCATTAAGAATGGACAGCAACCTCCCCATATAACTTCCCATGTTTGACAAAACAAGAAAATCTTATGCATTTGATCTTAAACTTTTTATTTGCCATTTTAGCACATCTCTTCCCACTTGGTCTTCAAGAAAAACAGAAGAGAGCTGATAACTTTTACATAGTATTCCAGTGTTGTGACTCTGGACGTGTGATAGCTCTGATGACTTATCCCTTCAACTCACTGAACACTGGACAGAAAATATTCTTGTCACCTCTTTGAGTGTTTTTACATCAAACATCCACCTTACCGTGGTACTTTTACTTAATTGAATTCAATAACGCACTTGTACCAAAAAGTGTTGCTCTTTTGCATATATTATCTCACATCCTGTGATGTCTCTATCAGCTTTATTGTAGTCCAATTATAAGTCTTCATCTTGAATAAGTCTTCATCTTCTTCTGCGAAGACGATCAACAACCTCCAATATATTGTTACGACACTGCTCCAGCTTTTCTCTCCCATTGACTTGGGAACTGACATAGACCCAGGTTCTGTGGGGCCTGAAGTTTATAATATTTGGGAGGCATCTTGCACAACTTTCCATTTTTCTCAAGGAGAGCGTCAGGGAGGTGTGGCCTGAGGTGGTGATGGTGAGGCCCTCTGATTTAGTAGTTTTATATTAACAGGGGAAAGTTTCAAAATGGCAAAGCACAACTTTCTGAGATTGGATGTTGAATTTTTTCTTGGTCTAAGCCACAAATAATAAGAACTAATATTTCTTGAGTCTTACCATTTATGAGGTTCTGTGTTAAATGAATTACATGTTTTATCCTGGTTATTCCTCATAACCATACTATGAGGGAGATATTCTAATATGCCCATTACACAGATAAAGAAACGAGGGTTGAGAGAAGTTAGGAAGCCTCTAGAATGGAGCTGATTCAGGATTTGAACCCAGACAGTTTGACATCAGGGCCTGTGCTCCTAACCAGAATGCTACACTTGCTTCTGGGAGGCAGAGCTCTCCCAAGTGATCTTATTTCCCTGTATATTATTTCCTTAAACTTTTCAGTGGTGTGAATACATATCCCTCAACTTGGACTCCAGAAATAATGGGAAAGAAGAACAGTGATGATTATGAGAACTAAAAGTATCTAAATAAAATTTGGGAGTACAAACAAACAATTTTTTTTTTTTTTTTTTTTTTTGAGATGGAGTCTCGCTCTATCACTCAGGCTGGAGTGCAATAGTGCAATCTCGGCTGACTGAAGCTCCGCCTCCTGGGTCCATACCATTCTCCTGCCTCAGCCTCCCGAGTAGCTGGGACTACAGGCGGTCACCACGACGCCTGACTAATTTTTTTTGTATTTTTTAGTAGAGATGGGGTTTCACTGTGTTAGGCAGGATGGTCCCAATCTCCTGACCTCATGATCCGCCCACTTAGGCCTCCCAAAGTGTTGGGATTATAAGCATGAGACACCACACCCAGCCCAAACAAATTTAACAATTAAATATGTATAGGGTAAATGAGTATGATCATAACTCTGTTAGATATTACTATACTCATTCATGAATTCAACATGTACTGAGATCTCCTATGGGCCAATAACGCTAGATACTGAGACTCCTGAATTAAATAATGGCCAGCCCATAACCCATAGGAACCCACATAACTTAGTAGAAGAGGCAGATGAGGAAAATCATAATCTGAATGATAGATTATTCATGTATCTGTTAAAATATGACTTTTATTCAGATATGGAAAGTTTTAACTGTTGGTCTCATCTCGATTTCTTTCTCTTCTCTATCTGGAAAGAATGTCCATATTAAACGTTTTTCCTGGCACTATTTACTATTGAATCCTTGTCACACAAATACACAAGTTATAGGAGAGTTACGGCAGATTCCCTGTAGGCTAGATGCCTTTACGTTTGTGCCTCCCCCTCCACTTTCCTTCCTATAGTCTAGTTTTAAGAGACCTTATGGGTCCTTTCCATAAGATCTGCCATCTCCAAGAGGGCTTACCCCATGGATGGAGTCTGCCAGAGATGTGTCTGTATATTCTTCTGCCCTTGTTCTAAAAGATGTTGTACAGCAATGGTTTTCCAGGATGAGCCCTCTCTGCCTTCCTCTAGATAAGGGGTTGGGAAGTTGAAGAAGTGAAACCCTATGCTTCCTAGCCTGCTGAAAACAGGTCAGTTCCCCCTAGTCATTGGAATGTTCCATATGCCTTCCTTTGAAGACATGACTCCATGACACAAAAAGAAATTTGCAAATCACTGTGGGAAATGCTAAAAAGCTTAAGGAGACAAACCTCTCTTTGGTTGAGACAGAGATAGTACTAGAACCTCCCATTTTGCTTCATGTCCAGTTCAGAGACTACAATAGAAAACTGAGATGAAGGTGAATGGAGAGAAAATGCTTCTAAACCTCAATATCTAAGAATGTAGTGAATAGGAGGAAAAAGAAAGAATCCAAAGCAAAGTTAGCAACCAGACAGAAGTGGGACTGTATTCGGTCATGGTAAGAGGGAAGGGAATGATAATAGGCTGGTAGGGAAAGAAGGAAAGGGGATGAAGCAGCAAGTAGAACCATTGTCAAATACAGTATGTCAGAAGCTCTTAAGCTTTGATGCTATTCTCCAGGTACATATACCCTCTGTCTGCAGCCACTCCAAGAACAGACCTCCAGCCTGCTGCCATATTTGGGCCAATCTAAGACTGTTATCCGGCTATAGAAAACAGAAGGAGGTCTGAGAAAAGGACCTTAGTCTGCCCTTTCCCCGATCCATCGTCAACGTTTATAGACTAAAGTAGACCTCCCTTCAGCCCTCCGTGAACAGACACAACATGACAGGATGACCTGTCTCTCAGAATGGCAGTTACTACCTGGGAAGGTTATTAGAAATCCATACTCCCTGGTTCTGTTTACAGACAGATTTGAATTCAATAGGCTTGAAATGTGGTTCAAAGTCTACAGTTTTAACAAATTCCCCAAATGATTCTGACAAGGGACTGACTCTGGGACCACACTTTGAGGTCTGTAGAGACAATGGTTTCTATGTTAAAATTATTGACCAGACACTCCTCTGGGAGACAATGATTCTGATAAACCCCAGCATAAAAAAACTGTTCACCCAGGCTTCTAGTTTCTACAGCCTTCTTTTATCTGGTTGCTTTCATATGTGAATCTCTCTCATATTCTGAGATCAGACCATCTGTAAATTTGAGTGCCTCCCAACTGTAGAATCACTTTCATGTGTCATCATCAAGGCCAGGCTGAAAGGTCTCAGCAGATCTGGATTTTCACCAGTCTCTGAGTAAGAAGCCTCTCTCCTTTAATCTCTGCTTTCAGTCTTTATGTCATTACAAAACTTAATTTAGAATTTCATTCTCAAAATCACATGTACAGACCTTGCTACAGCATTTGCAGAAGCTAGCCATACAGCAAAGTAAGAAAAATGCTTTCAGTTCTCGGTTTTATTATATTTTCAATTGACTGTAAATTTGTGACAAATTAAGTGGTAGAGATAAAATATTCTGAGTTTTGTCTTAACCTGAAGGTTAATTGCTTTGCAAAATTTGAAGAGAGGAAAAACCCTCAAAAACAAAACTATTATCTTTTTCCTTTCTTATAGTAGGAGGACAGATCTATTGTTTAATTAAAATGAAATAATTTATATCAGTCCATTTCTCCCCCTCAATTACAGTAAAGTGTCAATAATATACCTTGTGAGTCTGAGTCAGTCTTCATACAGGGACTCTAATCTGAAGAGTCCAGGGAAGATGGCCCACCATTCAACTATTGCTGAAAGCTCATTCATTCCTTTGCTTCACAAACTACTACTTTAAAATGTAAATACCATTACATATTTGAGACATGAGCCTATCAGTCATGCATAACTTCATGTAACTGAACATTTAGCTTCTGATAAACTTTGAAAGACTCGGATTTCAGATTCCAAGAGCTTGTTTTCACCAGCTATAATCCCTTTTTCAGAATTTTGCCAGAAAACCCAATGGCTTCTCCACTCAGTTGCCCAGTTTGTAAAGCAAATGGAGGATGGAGGAAGGAGGATTCATCATATTTGTCACCTGCCTCTCTTCTCAGAAATGGGAAGACTGTTGCTCCAGTGAGCCAGATTTGAGCAGTGAGGTGGTGCCATAGGACCTATTTTCCAGTCCTTTGCACTTGCTGTTACCATACTGTTGAAAATAGCTGGTATAAAAGGTATGTATTTGTGTTTTCATTTACTCATTCTCTCACTCAGATACTGCTGAAAAACAAAAACTTCATTCTGGTTTAGTCTTCATTGGCAAGACCTTCACTCTTTGTCCTGAGCCTCAGACCTGGCTTCCAGGAAAGTCACCTATTGTCAGACGATCTCCTGCGTTTAATCTGCCAGCATAGGGGGGGTTTCCAATCACTGACAACAACAAGGCCTCTTTATCAAGATGGACCTCTATAAAGAAGTGCCCCTTACGATATATGCCAACATTGCTGTAGTCTTCTGCTAACATTATTAATGATTTATATGAGTGCCTTCTATGGTCTAGAGCAGTGGTATTGAAAATGTGGTCTGAAGTTTCCTAAAGTCTTTCAGAGGGTCTCTGAATTGAAAACTACTCTCACAATAATACTAAGTTTGTATTTGCCTTTTTCATTGTCTTTCTCCCATGAGTGTACAGTGGAGTCTTCCAGAGCTTACATGATGTGTGATAAAGCAACAGGTTGAATAAGGAAACAGACATGAAAAATCAGCTGTCCTTTATTAAGCCAGATATAATGAGATTTTTTTTTAAGTGCCACTTTTCTCACTAACTGTATTGTCTTTCAAAATGTAATTATTTTTCATTAAAATATGCTCTTTATGTGTACATACAATGGGCTTATTGTTATTTTAAAATGAAAATAAATATGTTTAACTTTCTTCATTTTAATTTATAATACTTTAAATATCAATAGCTATAACCCACATACAAACAAGGTCACTGGTGACCTCAATAATTTTTAAGGGTGAAATGAGTTAAAAAATACGAGAACACCATAAGAGGCACAATACACACATTAGGTTACTCCTTAAAACAGCCCTACAAGCCAAATATATTTTGCCTACAAGGCAAGTATTATTATCCTTAATTTATAGAAAATTAAAACCAATGCATTACAGAGTTTAATAATTTGCCTAGAGCCAAACTATCAGACACCCAAAACCCTTTACTTTTTCTTGTGCTGTCTCTCTTGCTGCTCTTATTAAAGTTGGTTCTGAGTTAGGTGTATTTGTGAGACTGAATGCACAAATAGACAACACCCAGACCACATGTAAAAGCAGAACTTTGACACACAACCTGCAGCAACCTTCCCAGGAAACCAACCTCCTTATCTACAATAAACACCAGGAAAGCCAGACTGCTAGAAGTCAGACTTGCGGGAAGCCACACTGCTCTAATTAGTGACAATCCTGGAGGCTTAGCAAAAACTTTTGTAACAATTTTCCCAAAAGGGCCAGGACTTGATTGATAACTGACAGCTTCCCCAATTTTTGTCCCTGCTTCCAATTTAGGATCAATCAAAGAAAGCAAAATATGCACCACTAGCCAATCCCATAGGATGCCTCACTTCTTGTTAGCATGCCTACAGTTTACCCATGCTAACAGCCTGCAACCAGGGCATATATGAAGGCTCCCCTTTTTTCCACTGTAAAGCTTTCCCATTCCTCTGTTTGCCTTTGGGTCTCTGCCAAAATGCAAGTGATGGCTATAGCTAAGCCTGTTCTAATTTGGCTGGTCTTCTCTTTATTTTGACGCCTGTTTCTATGTCATTATTTAATAAGTTATTAGAAGATAGGAAGCTTAAAAACTCTTGGCTCCCTCTCCTCCATGGCCTAGCACTTTGTGTAACACACTGCAGTCATTCATAAATGTCTGGTGCCTTAAGCTGCACCAGGAGTTGTTTGACTAAAATACAGCCCCTGCCTGGCTCTCTAGCTGTGTCCTTTATACTGTCCAGTTATACATAGCCCAAGGGGGTCTATACCACTCTCCACATCACTGAGTCCCAGATATTTGGGCTTCCAAAACCAAAATAATGTTAATAAATAAATACAAATGGGTAATTGACAGAGGATTGCCATCTCCAACAAAAAAAGTTTAAAAAAATCTACCATCCACCAGATTACCAAAACAGCAAGAAGAATTTAATTATAATAAGTAATATTATTTTCAAGTATTTTCTTAAAATTAAAAAACTTTCACTTTTTTTGGCCTTTTTTTTTTTTTTTTTTTTTTTTTTTTTTGAGGTGGGGGGTCTCACTGTTTCCCAGGTTGGTCTTGAGCTCCTGGGGACTCAAAGTAATGCTCTCACCTCCACCTCCCAAAGTGCTAGGATTACAGGCATAAGCCACCACGCCCAGCCCTTTATAAAAAACACATTGACTTGCTCTTTTGGGGGAAACATGTTTGTCAGAGGCCAGTGTGGGTCGGCTGTTGTTGTGTGGGAACCTTGCTCATGCAGCAGGGGGTGCGCTCAGCCTGGCAAGGCGGAAGGCCCCCTCTGAATCCCAGCCCTTCTTTGTTGTGCTGGATATGTTTCTTTGCCTTCCAGATCCACTCCTTACCAAATCTCACCCTACCCTGTGCTCCTGGAAACTAACTTTTGTGAACCGCTAAAACAGAGCAGTTGCTACCCTGTTCCACTAACCTCAAGGTGCGTTCAGCCCATGGGAGGTACAGGCAAAACATCAGAAGGTGGGACGAATGAGAGGTCCAAGGCATCTGCGGCCCCTTCCGTGATGAGCTGCTGATTGGCAGCGGCTGTGTTCTAAAAGGCCAAGGCTCTAATGTAATGTCCTTCTCCTATTACTACAGCTACAGTTCTTTCCTAGCTGCTCTTTCTCTGTTCCCTTCAGTCCAAGGGGATAGTAATGACTCTCTGATGATAGCTCTGGAGTCTGCATCTTCCTTTATTACTTCCCGAAGCCCTGCACACATCTTTGTAAAATCATTAAACTCCCTAAAATTATCCTCTGTTTCTCTCCAGAACCCTGTCTCATACTTTACCTACTTCAATTCTTTTTTTATTTTATGTCTTCTTTGTACTTTTCTATTGTTTATCTATTGTTTTTCACATGATGCTTTGTAAACTTTTTTTTTTTTTTTTTTTTTTTTTGAGACGGAGTCTCGCTTCGTTGCCCAGGCTGGAGGGCAGTGGTATGCTCTCAGCTCACTGCAATCCCTGCCTCCCAGGTTCAAGGATTCTCCTGCCTCAGCCTCCCAAGTAGATGGGACTATAGGCACCTGCCACCAGGCCCAGCTAAATTTTTGCATTTTTAGTAGTGACAGGGTTTCGCCGTGTTAGCCAGGATGGTCTCAATCTCCTGACCCGCCTCAGCTTCCCAGAGTGCTAGGATTACATGAGTGAGCCACTGCACCTGGCCCCAGTGCTTTGTAAACATTTTTAAATGATTTAGTTGCTTCCAGAGATTGTAAAACAAGATGGAGACCTTGCTTTCCCTCTCTTCATATGCATCAGCCCCTTCAGCAAAGTGATTTGTATCGAGTGATGCTCACATTTGCTATCTCTTATCTCGCTGTTCAGCTGCCACAGTGGCAATGTTCAGTACTAGCAAAATTAGTGTTAGGAAAGGAAAAGCAAAAGGAAAAAGAAGAATACGCCTACTACTGAAAATAAGTACTATCCAACTAGGAAAATGCTGTACTTTTTTCTTAAGTCTGGCTTGAAAAATTAATATGGGGTAATTAAATGCTTAATTTGCACTGAAGTTAAGCTGTGTTTAATGCCAGAACAACTGGTCAGTTCAGTATAACTGTAAATGAATCAATAGAAAAATAACTACAGGTGACCTGGTGGAGTGCACACAGCTCACATCTTAGACTAGAAGCTGCTGACATCACTAGGCAATATCCTGAGGAAATCATATCCCAGTATGTGAATTACAGCTCTCTGTGGATCCAATGATTTATAATTGTTTTGCTCTAAGCCAGGGCATCAATTTATGAGCATTTAATAAATAAGCTGTATTGGTTTGCCTTTCCTGTGCAGTTGATGACTCTGTTTAGATGCACAGACGGCTCCAAAACACTAGCATATTAAAATTTACCACTGGTTGGTGAGAGGAATCCAGGTGTCCAGAAAATATGCCACCTTGTCAATATGCTTGTATATATCATTACTTCAGGACACCAAAATTGAAGTTCTTCATATAAATACCTGCCTGCAAACTGGCAATTTATTTACCAAGAAAAGTACTACTACTTGCTGTTGCAGAAAGTATGGCGTTAAGTAGGTTTGGCCCATAAAATAAAGGCTGTTGAGAGAAATAATAATGATTTGTTTCTTAAGTACTTACTATATGCCAGGTATTGTGCTAAGAACTTGGTAAATATCATTTTATTTCAACTTACAGTAAAACTATAAGCAAAGTATTATTATTGTCCCCAGTTTACAGATGAAAACACTGTCATGGAGAAGTTAATTAACTTGCCCAAGGTCATAATATCCATATATCTTACAGCCATAATTTGAACTCAGACGGCCTGGCTTTGGAGCCCATTCTTGATCACAAAACTACTATGTGATATTTTTGTCTTAAGGGGATTTAGAACCAAGTAAGTCTAGAGTAGGCCTAATATAAAAGTAACACCAATGTGTTTAGGCAGGTTAAACATTTTGGTTGGTAAATTTATGAAGATTACAAAACAGTGCAAAGGGAGGCTTCTATGAGATTAAATTAGATCTCCCCAGTGCCCTTACTACAAACCTCATGCATACTAATATAAAAGATCTTCATACCTACATATTGAGCCACTTTCCTCTCAACTTGGCTAACAAATGACAATGAACATGGTTTATAAGAAAAAAGAAATAATGAAAGTAAAAAATTAGAATGAGAAAGGAAAGCAGCTAGAAACATGAAGAGGGACAGTTTGACACTGAAGAAAGAAAAGAAAACATACTAAGTGGAACTAAGTATACAGAAAACATCATCAGATATTGATAATCCTGAGCGTCAAGTTGGCTTACCTTTCATGTTCTTTTTTTCCCCTATGATAAACAAATGTGCAGCACATATTGAAATAATTTTCGGCCGGGCGCGGTGGCTCAAGCCTGTAATCCCAGCACTTTGGGAGGCCGAGACGGGCGGATCACGAGGTCAGGAAATCGAGACCATCCTGGCTAACACGGTGAAACCCTGTCTCTACTAAAAAATACAAAAAACTAGCCGGGCGAGGTGGCGGGCGACTGTAGTCCCAGTTACTTGGGAGGCTGAGGCAGGAGAATGGCGGGAACCCGGGAGGCGGAGCTTGCAGTGAGCTGAGATCCGGCCACAACAGCACTCCAGCCTGGGCTACAGAGCGAGACTCCGGCTCAAAAAAAAAAAAAAAAAAAAGAATTTTCATTACAAGATTTAATTTGTTTCAAGTTCTCACTATTTGAAGCTTTACTTATCTGAAACTTCAGTTATACAGAACTGCCGTTCTCTGCTACCAAAACTATGGTATTCCAATTTTTTTTTTTTGAGACAGAGTCTCACTCTGTCACCCAGGCTGGAGTGCAATGGCGTGATCTCGGCTCACTGCAACCTCCACCTCCCAGGTTCAAGCAATTCTCCTGTCTCAGCCTCCGGAGTAGCTGAGATTACAGGCGTACACCACCACACCCGGCTAATTTTTATATTTTTAGTAGAGATGGGGTTTCCCCATGTTGGTCAAGCTGGTCTCAAACTCCTGACCTCGTGATCCACCCGCCTCAGCCTCCAAAAGTGCTGGGATTACAGGCATAAGCCACCATGCTCGGCCGGTACTTGAACTTTTAGAAGCTTTGAGAGCTGCTTAGCAGTCTTGGGATAGAAGTCCTGTAGGAATTGGGCTGACTAGAGGATCACGAAAGAGATCAATCTGGATGGAATATAATGTCATGATTTGTCCATTTGTACCTGATATATTCCTGGAAAAAACTTTTTCCTCTATTGATTGTTGGCTACCATTTGATTTCTTATTTTAATCAGTTACAAGGTTTGAAGTTACTCTATAAGCAGTAGAAAGAGTTATGTGACCAGGGGGAATTATTTAAACACTCTGAGTCTTGGTTTCCTCTTACCTTATAAAGAGCAATATTAATACCAACATTTCGAGGTTAAAAATAAAATTTCGAGCATTACAAATAAAATAGGCATAGTGGCTGCTCGAGAGCAATTACTCATGTTGTACTTATAGAGAAAGGGTACAGCAGAACGGATTAAGAGAAAAAGCTCCAAAGCTGGGTGGTACACACTCGGATCTGCTAGCCACTTCTTGTCTATGTGACCCTGGGCAAGGTATTCACACACTCTGTGCCTCAGTTTACTCATCTGTAAACTAAAGACAAGAACAGCGTCTATCTCACAGGGTTTTTGTGAGGATTAGAAAACTTACTACACACAGTTGTACCTGGCATATTAGGGATCACTGAAAGCCAGTTAGGGGTTGGGTTTTTTTTTTTTTTTTCAGTTGAGTGGATACTCTTCATTTGACAGATCAGATAACTGCTTCCCAGAAAGGTGAAGTCATTTGTCCCAAGGTTCCACAGAGAGGTCTCAAATCCAGGTCCCCTGCCCCAATGCCTCTTCTTTATCCCACTGTCTTGACACACCTTTGCCTGCATGTTTCACTATACATTGCTCTTTGGTTCTAGTTGTTGTCAATGTTTCCCATCTCCCACATGTGTCTTTCAGTCCCTATAGACACACAGGTAAATTTTCTACAGAAGTAGAGGTGGATTTCCGTGAAACTGATTAAAGATTAGGCTTTGGGTACCTTCCAAGTGGGCTTTAGCAATGTGTTTGTATGGTCACCTGCTTTCTGTCACTTCTTCATAAGGAAGACATTGTGTCTCTTTTTCCTTAAAGAGGACTGGCAAACTGTAAAAGCTTCAAACCCAACAGTATTAATCCACCTCTGCTCAAATAGGGGCAAAATGGGAAGAAAATCAGGCTTTGTTAGCTCAGTTAGCGTCTTGTATCAATCCGCACTGATCACCTAAAATAGGCTTCCCCCTCCCATTGTTGTTTTTTGTTTGTTTGTTTGTTTGTTTGTTTTTGAGACGGAGTCTTGCTCTGTCGCCCAGGCTGGAGTGCAGTGGCGCGATCTCGGCTCACTGCAAGCTCCACCTCCTGGGTTCACGCCATTCTCCTGCCTCAGCCTCCGGAGCAGCTGGGACTACAGGCGCCCACAACCACGCCCGGCTAAATTTTTGTGTTTCTTTTTTTAGTAGAGACGGGGTTTCACCGTGTTAGCCAGGATGGTCTCAATCTCCTGACCTCCTGATCTGCCCGCCTCGGCCTCCCAAAGTGTTGGGATTACAGGCGTGAGACACCGCGCCCAGCCTGTTGTTTTCCATTTATCAGAGGGCTCTGCTTAGTTCTCCACAGCACTTACCACACTCTGTATTTCCTGTGTATGTTTACTTTCAATCCTTAATTCCTCCATGGTATCTGGCACATAGTAAAAACTCAGTAAATAGTGAGAGAGTGAGTGAGTGAGTGAGTGAATGAGTGAGTGAGTGAGTGAACAAATGATTCTTTTCCATTTGTCAGTTCTCAGCTCAGATATAGATACACCCAGGAAACCTTCCAGAGTCCCCAGGACGGTGTTGGGCATCCTCCCTGGGTGTGCTGTGCTCAGGCCTTTTGGACCATTTATAGCAGCAGTGGAATTCCATCTCTTTGTGGCTCCTTATGGCAGACCCTTGGCGTGCTCTACCATTATATGCCCAATGCCCAGCACAGTACCTGGCATATAGTCGGCACCAACAAGTATTGGCTTCAATTAAATTACTTAATTGAATACAAAAGTCTGAATTTTGGTAAACTATTTTTAGAAAAGAAGAAAACTAACATATAGTGAGTGCCTGTTTTGTGCCTAGTTTTGAACTAAGTATAATTTACAATAGCAAATACTTAACAGCTCAGGGGTAGGTGTTATTTTCCCCCACTTCACAAATGAGGAAATGGAAGCACAGAGAAGTCAGGGCTTGAGGTCACACCCTAGTGAGAATCAGGGGCAGCATCTGAACCCTGGGTCACCAGACTCCAAAGTCCCTGCTCAAGCCACGAGGCCACTCTACCCCGTGGCAGAACACAGTTACTGACCCACAGGTTGATCCTTTCTTCTACGTTCGTTTTCCTATCTTCCCATGTAGCTGGTAAGCTCTATTAAGCCAGGAACAACGTCTGTACCATCCTTTGTATTTTGTCAATGCTGAGAAGAGTGGTTAAACACAGTGGGATGTAGGAGCTCCTGCGTTCAGCTGCCTGACAGAGTGAATGTTTTCAGGCATCTTGACATTTCAGACACAGTATCAGTTTCCTCTCAGGAGTAAAACTAAATCTTGCCTTTCTAAATCTCTCAGGAAAAGCAGATGCTAAGTTAGAAGAAATGTGATGGGGGAAAAGAGCATACAAATGACAGCACCAAGAATGGTCTTGGCAGCTGTCACTGGCTTCGGTGGTTTTCTTAAGAAGCTCGCCTGGGCAGAAAGTGTTGTTTCCTTATAAATAGACCAGAGGACCTGAATGTTATCCTGGAATCAATGGGCAGGGTGACTAGGCCACCTGAGCACCAAATGCAAAGATTATAGGCTGAAATATTTTCCTGTAGGTATTGATACCATTTTACTTAGACTCCTTCTTTCACGCCCTTTTCTTTATATGCACATTCTCCAACAGCAGAAACAGCATTCCAGAAATGTGCAGGAAGAAGTTAGTTGAATGTGCTCCAGTCCCTCCTTCTGTGCATATCTATGTGTTTTAAACACAAAACAGATAATGCACAAAGTGCTCATGCTGCCAGATAGCAAGTTCCAAGCAAAACAACTGGTTCTTTTCTATAACTATAAATAATATCTTGGACAGGTCATAAAAACTACTGAAAGATACTGAGTAATTATACAGCACAGAAAAAGTACTTGCTATGAATTAAAATATGTGGAATTTAATATCAGATCTGAAAATTCTGACAAATCACTTGGCTTCCCTGGATCTCTTCCACCATGTGGTCAAGTACATCGGCTTCAGACTCAGCGCCCAGGTTGGAATCCTGCTTGTGACTACGACCTTGGGCAAATCACTTTGTCTTTCTGGTTTTCTGTTTAAGAGAAAAGACAGCTAATAATACCACCTTGCTATAAAAGAGAGCTAATAATACCACCTTGGTTTATTTGGTTATTGCAAAAAATAAATTTTAAAATGCATAGAAACATAAAGTGCTTACTTTATGTGTCAGCACTGGGCTTGATAAATGTTGCTATTATTAGTAGTATCATCAAATGAGAAGGTTGAGCCAGAAAATCTGTCAGATCTTTTCGTGACTCAAGGTACTAGGTCTCCAAATACTGAGACCCAAAAATGTGCCAATCCTGAAGTAACAGACTTGGGAATCACAGCATTTGTCAGAGTGAAATTAGTGACAGAGACTGCTCCTGAGGCCCCAAGAACTTTCCCTCTGTATTAACCGTGTCTTTTATTTTTAGATTTTTTATTTTTTGTATTCTGATGCTTTGACATTTGGGGCCTCACTGATTCTGGAGGGACTGACCCTCCCAGGATTAGCCAGTTTCTAGAGATAGTAAACAACTTACTGGAGCACTTTTTTCAAAGGCAAACCAACCAATCCAGAGCACACAGTCCCAACCACCTCCATTTCAGGGCTTTCACACTCTGGGCCACTATCCATCTGCCCTAACCACTCCAGGACTTACCAAGTGCCAGGCAACTGGGGGATCGCTCCTGTGTCCCAGAGCCCGTTGAAATTGTTCAAACTAGCTAATCTGAACCCTGCGTACTCTGACCCTCCCATTCTTTCCTGCTTCCACAGACAGGAGGTGTAACACATTTGGGAAGTATAAATGTGTCTGTTACTTGTTAAAATGCTTTATTTGAATGTGGACTGTTGCAAATCTACTAATCCAGTTTGAAGAATCAGAAAATCCCTATGCAGTGCATGACAAGAAAGCAAACCATCAAGTAGAAAACAAAGAGAGGTTTCCCACTCAGGATCTTCCTTCCTGATGTAGGAAAAATGCCACTTGAGGCTGGGCATGGTGGCTTATGTCTGTAATCCCAGTACTTTGGGAGACTGAGGTGGGTGGATCACTTGAGGTCAGCAGTTTGAGACCAGCCTGGCCAACATGGTGAAATCTCATCTCCCCTAAAAATATCAAAATTAACCAGGTGTGGTGGCACACACCTGTAATTCCAGCTACTCTGGAAGCTGAGGCTGGAGAATTGCTTGAACCTGGAAGGCAGAGGTTGCAGTGGGCTGATATTGCACCACTGCACTCCAGCCTGGGAGAGAGAGTGAGACTCCTTCTCAAAAAAATAAAAATAAAAACAAAAATGCTACTTGAAAACTGGCCTCAAGTTTGATTTTTCTATAGCTGGAGGATTCCACTGACAACCAGGTTAAGGTTTATTACAATTTTTGTCATACAACACTTACCTTGAGAAGAAGTATAATGTAGTAGAAATCAGACTAGCCCAGCTAGCAGGAGACCTGGACTTTAGGCTCCGCTCTGGTACTAACTGTAAGGTAAGGTCAAATCACTTAGCCTCTCTATATCTTGGTTTCCTAACTTGGCGGTTCTCTCTGGGAGCAGTTTAAAATGAATAGAGTGATCCAAACTAAATCAATGTCTGAAGCCTGTCTTGGTAGAGAAAATGGTATAGTGTATTAACCCATGATGACTTTCATACTGTGAAACCATTTTGCCTCTTTTCTTTGAAATGTATAATAGGCTAGGATGAAGATGATGTGGATTTTAATGAATTAGTTACACATAATATAAATGCATAAAAATACAATAAGTTGGGAAGAACAGTTCACTGCTTGGTTATTAAAGCACAATGAGATGACAAGCCATCAGTGCTAAATATATTTCCAAATAAGTGATTTGTGAGAGTTGTTAAACAATCATAACTACCTACAACTAAATATTTTCCAGCACACTTACATTATAGCATAATGCAAGGATTCCCGGAATTATTACAGGAATGCCTATACTTAAGCATACCACTGTTGCTCCTCATTATTTCGTCTCCTGCATGCCTCCAATGTGAACTCTTTCAAAAACATTTTCAACATCCCAGATGCAACAATCAAGATTGCCATCTTCAAAAAAAACAACCACCACCATATTCAAGAAGACTCTCAATTAGAGCAGTGTTAGAATGTGATAGACCTAGCTTGGAATCCCCTCTTAGCCATTCACTATGTGCAACCCTGAACAAGTTATTTAATTTATTTAACTGTCCTATATGCAAATTTATCAAGTAAAATAGGACAGTAATAAATTAAAAGTTTGGTTGTGAGAATTAGAGATAAGGCATAGATAATGCCTAACATATGCTATGTATTCAATAAATGCTAGCTATGCATCATATTTATACAATTTGGTATTTGCTTGTAGAAGTGCATAATTATTCAATAAGTATTAATTTCCCTTTCTAACTATACTGCAAGTTCCATAAGCATAAGATCTTTGCGTTGTACTTCTTTTAAATGTTTCACAATCTAATAGACCACAATAGTATATATAATAGTATACACTATTATATATACTATTGTAAAACCAATTTTCACACTCTTAGAATCAGATATGACTTAGGGGCTCCTAATGTACCTAAAGAGGAAGAAATTGGATTATGTTTTTATTGCAATAATATTAATGGTCATTAATCTACTATTGTGACTGATGAGGGGGGAAAAGTGAAGGATTCCCAAGTGACTGAACCCTGATGGGAGTGTGGGCATCCACAGAGCAGGAGAATGGAGGCCCTAGAATGAGGTCTCAGGCCTGACTGTCTATAGACTTAAAGAGTTTTATTTTTTTAAGAATCTAGTAGATTGTGGAAGATCAGAGACAAATTTGGAGAGAATAACATTTCAGAGACTTTTTCGTGAACTTACGGAAACTGAGCAGCATGAGGAGGTATTAGAGTAGAAGCAGCTCAGGGATCTGAGCTTTGGTTGGCCAGAGAAGAGCTATATTCATCCAGAAGTGAGATGTAGACATAAGTAACTTATTTCAATGCCCCAAAAAAGGTAAGTGAATTAGCACTGGCTAGGGACCAGCATTGCTTTAAAGAAAATATTTTTAAGTGTGAAAAATAATTTATATTATTTGAAATATATCTGATTTACATTAAAGTTAGATAATTTTGTACCTCAACAAAGAATTTCTGTCAAAAACCTACACTGAAAATTTGCCAGAAATTATAAGACTGGCTTAACACACCATGCTGATGTTTTATCTAAATGATTCTAACAACTATTTTTAATTATCTCTACAACAAAAAGAAGAGAAGAAAAAGTGGGGCTATCAACCAGAGGAATGATTGTTCTTTCATATTAGCAAAAAGAACATTGTCACGGAGTTAAGGGATGTATAGTTTCCAAATTAATTTAATTTTCCATTCACCAAAGCCCCTGAGAATTAAGGAACCTTTCTTAAAACTAAATATCAAATGTATCAGATAACAATTGGGTTGCCTGCAGTTTAAAAGGAAGAGAATGAATCAGGACCCATACATGAAGCAATGGACAAAGCTTTTTCTGTCTCCATACAGAGGAGTGTGAGATTGGTATCTACATTAATTGAGGTCAAGTTTCTGAAGAGGAACACTCCCAATAAAAATGCCTTTGGGGAATGATGGAGCAGGGAATATGCCCAGCCTAAGGCCTACTTGTACAAGTTCTTATGTGATGCATGCCTGTGAATTATAACGAGATTTGAAAGACTCTAGAGTTAGAATAAGTAAAACAGTAACGGCCTATTGTAAGCTACCTAAGAAGGTACCTGTCTGTGTATATACCTGCATCTTTAATTTTTACTTTAAATTTCTACTTTAATAAGACCTTTAAGATGTTTAAAGGTCATTCACTTTATACAGATTTTTAAATAAAGGGCTGTTTTCTTTTTTTAAAAAGTTAAAATCCTCTACTCTGGGATTTGTTTGTTTTTTGTTTTTAGCTTTCCATATTTATGAAGGGAGGCTTATTGTCAGTCCTACTGATCAGTCCTGGCACCAGCACCAAGTGGTAGTAGCTGTTGTAAATGTCTCAGAAGGAGGTAGAAAACACCTCTTGGGAACTGCCTGATTACAGGGCAAATCAATTTGAGTGGCAGAGGTACAAAGGAATAGGAAAAAGATGCCAAAATTTACTGTAGAAACATTCTTCCTATGTACATATTATGATAGCCATAAAATATTTACTACATCAGTCTTTTTTGGTGTAACCATTTTTTTAAATTGGCTGCTTCATCTTTTTTTTTTTTTTTTTTTTTTTTTTTTTGAGACGGAGTCTCGCTCTGCCACCCAGGCTGGAGTGCAGTGGCCTGATCTCAGCTCACTGCAAGCTCCGCCTCCCGGGTTCACGCCATTCTCCTGCCTCAGCCTCCCGAGTAGCTGGGACTACAGGCGCCTGCCACCACGCCCGGCTAGTTTTTTGTAGTTTTTAGTAGAGACGGGGTTTCACAGTGTCAGCCAGGATGGTCTCGATCTCCTGACCTCGTGATCCGCCCGTCTCGGCCTCCCAAAGTGCTGGGATTACAGGCTTGAGCCACCGCGCCCGGCCGGCTGCTTCATCTTTTATATTGCCTTGGACCTGCTATCCACATACATTTTCCTCTGTTTTTTGCTCACTGGTCTCCTAAATTTATCCCACCAGTTTGGCTAAGCTATCTCTGATCTTCTGGGGGTAAGAGGCAAAAAGCTAGCCAAATGGTCTCCAAACTTTGGGAGAACCTTCTACTTGGTGAAGACCCTGTTTCAAATAAATATTTCATTTCATTTGTTTTATTTGCATATATAAACATAGCTCTTAAGAGTTGAAAACAGTTTGCACAGTATAAATAGACCATCTTTGAAGTTCTATCTGGAGCTTTATGAAGGGTCTAAACCTACACTTTTCCTATATTTGGTTGTTTATCTTTTTCTTTAAAATGCCCAGGAAAGGCTGCTCTCTGTGACCTAAAAGCCCAGATCTACGTAGCCTATTTTATAGATTACAAAAATGTCAGAGAAGGAGTCACAGACTTTCTCAAGGTTACACAGATCATAAAAGGCAGAGCCAAAGTTTTCCTTCCACCACCACCAAGATAGAGCACCACATGACAACAAGGCATAATAATTCACCCTTCATATCTTAAAGAGGCATCACCACTACTTTCTTTGAAACAGAATGTGTTGCAGCAAAGAGGCTGGAAATTGAGGCTTGTGGATGCCCTAGGGATAGAACAAGGCAGAAAGTTTCTCCCTTACACATGGATATGTTCAACACCCCAGCCTGAAGAACACTGCCAGTTCAAAGACACTTACCCAAATCTGAAGCTTGATTCTCTTTTCATTTTTGAATACAGTTTTTACTTTGAAATCGATCCCAACTGTGCTGACGAATGCAGATGTAAAGGAGTCATCTGCATAACGGAATAGAAAAGATGTTTTCCCCACACTGCTATTGCCGATGATGAGTAATTTGAACATGTAGTCAAAGTTCTGATCAGAGGAGTCTTTCTGGCCATACCTGGCATCTTGGGCAGAGGCCATCTGTGATAAAAACAAAACAAAACAAAAACAAAAGAGGTGTGAATCAGACCCTCATTTGATATGAAGCTAGCAGCATACTCATTATTGGCCTTGCCAGAAACAGATGTCAGATACTCAGGAGGCGAGTGGAGAGTGCTCCCCAGTCTTCCTCTGATATTGGTATCCATGGCAATAATTCCCTGCTGGAAGACAGAACAGCAAATCTTACAGGCCTTTCCAGCTGTGTTGGTGCATGTCACTGCTCAGCATTCAGAACCAATCAAAGACACCAAAGGGGATGTCTATAAGGGTAACATGACAAGCAAAGAGATGAGAAATTGGCCGGGGCATGTGCGCTCTGAAACTTTATAATCCTACTGACGGAGACACCAAGGTAGCTGAACAGCAGGGTATTTCTTCCTGAATTATCTGAATGATTCGAATCTCTCTTATTTCATAGGGAAGCACACCCAAAGCATATCTCTGCTTCATTTATTAGCATATCAAATCAACATCCTAACATAAATGGCAGTGTTTTTTAAATTAAAAATAATTATGATGGGAAATATATATAGTTCAAACAATGTGCCAGATACTGTTAACTTATTTAATCCCTCACAGTAACCCAATGAGATGGGTACTTTTAATATTCGCATATTAAAACGAGAAAATCAAGGCCCAGAGATATTAAGTAACTTGCTCAACTTTATACAGGTGTTAATAGTAGAGGCAGGATTCAAACAGGCAGTGTGGTGCCAGGGCTCATGTTCTTGACACCTGCCCTATTTCCAAATGACGACTAGGCAGGCATGCACAAGCGCCCTGGAAGATCATGTCGGAAATATTCATTGTGAAATGCATCACAGGAGAGCCTGACCTGGGTTCAAAACTTACCTCCACTGTGTGGAGCTGTGTGACATTGGTTTGTTATTTTAAATTGGTGTGCTGCAGTTTCCTGCCTTACATGAAATGGGAAAATATAATATCTAACTTGGAATTCTTGTGAAAATAATAGATGATACAACTGTAAAGTAGATATGTAAAGCATCTAGCATAAAATAGAAAATGGTCTCTACAATCAATTACAAATGCTTTAGGTGGATATTGGCTTTTATTTATCTTTTTTGATGATCATCTTAACATCTATCAAAAATGATGTTGCATTACTTCTAAGTACCATTTGGCTCAATATAGAAAAGAGGTATTTAGAATGTTGCATCCCACTGATTAGTACATTTGCTCAGCACATTTTCTGATGCTATAAATTATTTGGCAATTGTTATTGTATTTAATATGGTAGCCACTAGTCACATATGGCGATTTAAGTTTACATTAACATGAAATAAAATTAGAAATTCAGTTCCTCAATCATAGTAGCCACATTTCAAGTGCAAAACAGGAACATATGACTAATGGCTACTGTACCAGGCAGTGCAAACTACAGAACATTGGCATAATTGCAGAAAACTCTATTGTACAATGCTAGGCTAGACAGTCTATTTTCCATTTCCCATGAAAGCTGATTAATAGTTACATCTCTCTCTTTGGAGTAGCGGTAGGAAAAGGGAGAAGCTCCAAGAGATGGCAAAATGTTAGAAACAGTAAACAGTGCTCAGCAGGGTGTGTGCGTGTGTGTGTGTGTGTGCACATATGTTTACAGAAAACTGAGGAAAAAGGGAAATGGTGAGATAGTGTATTACTCATCTACAAATACTTAATGCCAGCAAGATAATGCAATTTTATGTATAAGAATAAGGACAAACAAAAACCCGTGTGTATCTCATGAAAGTTGAGGATAATAAAGATTCAAATTGCATTTTACATTTTCGTATTAAACATAAGCTTAAGCATTTCTCTTTTTAAGTCTATACGGCCACACAAATATATTTAGAAATTGTGAAAACCTGTAACAAATGCTTCCCAGTGGGCAGAGGTTGGCCTCTAAAAGAGGCAGATAGCATCACTTTCTTTTTTGGCCCACCAGCCCACATGCTAAGGTCAACTTTCCTCAACACATGCCAGCCAAGGGCAAAAGTAGGATTGCAACTCTTGACCACTAATTTGAACAATGATATCTTGCCATGATGATTTCTGGTCCTCCAGAAAGCCAGTTAACTGTTTTGTTTGGCAGTGCTATTCCTGCAGATATTGCCCTTTCACTATTTAATGCCCCTCTCCTATATGAGCTGCTAAATTCAAACAGGCCTAAAAATGGCCTTCATTAAGAAGATCCTTTTACCCTTTTTCATATGAACCAACCTGGATTTGGGGGTCTGGTAAGAATGTTCAGCTAAGCCACAGCCAGAAAAGGGTCACTATACATTTCCTAGAGCTGCTCACTTACTTGGCCTGATAGCTTACTATCTGTTGCACCCCTATAACCCTAAGGTGACATTCAAACTGAGGCCTGAGGATCTCTAGGATACCTCAAAAGATGTAATGAAGACTGCTACTATCAATTTCAGGTGCCATTCCAAAATTAGGTTGGTTTCAAAACCTGAAGAAACATAATTGTCCCTCACTATCTATAGGAGTTGGTTCCAGCACCTCCCATGGACACCACAATCTGCAGATGCTCAAGTACTTGATATAAAATGATGTGGTATTCACATATGCATATTCTCCTGTATAGTTTAAATTATCTACAGATTACTTATAATACCTAATACAATGTAAATGCTATGTAAATAGTGGTTATTATTCTGTATTATTTAGGAAATGAAAACAGGAAAAAAAGTCTGTACATGTTCAATACATATGAAATTTTTTCCCAAATATTTTCTGTCTGCAACTAGTTCACTCCATACATGGGAACTCATGGATATGAAGGGTGAATTATATAGATATCACTAATATATAGTCTTTTGGAATATGACTGCATGCATTTAGATGAAGACAAGCACAACTGGGACAGCAGTATCTTTAATTTCAAGGGCTAATATACCTTGTTGTGTTAGCAACAAAGAAGGTAATGGGGGCAAAAGAGGGTGTCTAGGAGGGAGACAGAGCTGGTGGACATGTGTACCCAGCAAAATTCTTCTCAGGAAGAGCCTCTAAAGAATTAATTAGAAAAAGTTATTATCTCACTTACTCTTGAAGACTTTTTTTTTATACTATTTCCTAATTTAACACACCTAATAAGATTCACAAAGAGCCAAAAAGATATGCATTTGTAATGTATGTGTGTTTTTATAAAACTTCAGAATAATGCAATAAATCCTAGCTCAGAGGATGAAGAAAGAAACAGCCCTAATCTTGCTGAGAACACAAGTGAAGCAATTTGACAGCATATGAATGTCGAAGAGGCTTACAGACAGGCGCTATGTAAGTTTACTGACATCTCTAAATACTGAAGTCATGTGAACATTCTCAAAATTTTCATGGGGAAATATAGCTAAAATTTGAAAACAGGAACAGGCAAGGGGCACATCAAATTTCATAAAAGATGTACAAAAATGACTCTTCAAATGGTATTATTCTTGAACCCCAAATAACAAATAATCATAGAGTTGGAAAGAATCTTCAGGGCCATGCACTTCCCACCAACCCATGTCCCTTTCATGGCATCCATCATCTGAGGTTGTTGTCCTAGCTTCATCCTTCACACTGAGCAGCAAGATGTTCACTATGCTGTGAAGCAGCCTTTACAGCATAGAGAGAACTTCAGGCATCTGAAGGAACCCCTCAGGCTCCATAAGCTTTCTCTCCTCCTGCTTGGATGATCCCAACTGATTCATCCTCTCTTCCCAGGACATGTCTGAAAAATTGAACACCTCCTGCTAGGTTAAAACTGACACCTCTTCAGATTTTCAAAGTCCCATGTGTAGCTCTCATAACTGGTCACAATATTCTAGATATTTATCTACTTAGTGCAAAGTAGAATGAAACTATTATATCTTATCACACTTGACTTAATATAAAGTCTCCTAAAATGCTCATCACTATTTTCACATGACTATTATGAACATAGGTTTCTCCTATTCCCATTCTATATTTGACAACTTATTTTTTATGGAAGCGTCAACCTTTATGTGTATTCTGTTAAATTTCCTCTTGTTTGCTTTGATTTACAATTCAATTGTGATCTGACAATCCTTCATCAAAAATATTAGTTATCTTTTTCAGATTTGTGTCATTCCTAAATTTGATCAGTATGTATTTTATGTGTTCATCTAAGGCCCTCATCAAAATGTAAATCACTTTATAGACAAACAACAATTAACTTTTTAGCCTGTTGAATATATAAATCTATGGGTGAGACCACAACAGAATGTCATTAAGGAATTCAAAATATGAAGCAAATTCTTAACCTTTGAAAGTTGGTGTCTTGGAAAACCACTGTGTTGTTGGTCCAGGTAGGCCTTGGTTCAACAGCAGAGAATAGATCATGGATTTAATTGTTGTGTCATTTTAAATTTTAACTATTGTTTTCCCAGAAGTTCTACCGACCAGGAACCAAATAGGTTACCTCTGATTAACACATGTAACCACAGCCTCCTTCAGAGTTGTTCACATTTGTTTTCCAAATTAGATAGGAAAAATAAATTATTTACAAGAATTCAATTGGCCACTCACAAATCTAAACTGCACTAAGCCATTCCGTGGATCTGATGAGGAAAAACAAAAATAAGTTCTTTCAAAGTTACTATATTTCATACTGATTGGGCAGAAGCATTCCCCTTGAAAATCAGCACAAGACAAGGATGCCCTCTCTCACCACTCCTATTCAACATAGTATTGGAAGTCCTAGTCAGGGCAATCAGGCAAGAGAAAGAAATGAAAGGCATCCACATAGGAAGACAGGGAGTCAAACTATCCCTGTTTGCAGACTACATGATCCTATACCTAGAAAACCCCGTAGCCTTGGCCCAAAAGCTCCTTCAGCCAATAAACAACTTCAGCAAAGTCTCGTGATATAAAAATATCAATGTGCAAAAATCACTAGCATTCCTATACACCAACAACAGTCAAGCTGAAAGCTAAATCAAGAATGCAATTCCATTCACAATTGCCACAAATATATATATACACACACATATACACACACACATACACATATATACACACATATATACACACACACATATATACACACACACACACACATATATACACACACACACACACACACACACCCCTAGCAACACAGCTAACCAGCTAACCAGGGAAGTGAAAGATCTGTACAAAAACAACTACAAAACACTGCTCAAAGAAATCAGAGATGACATAAACAAATGGAAAAATAGTCCATGCTCATGGATAGGAAGAAGCAATATCATTAAAATGGGTATACTGCCGAGAACAACTTATAGATTCAATGATATTCCTATTAAACTACCAATGACATTCTTCACAGAACTAGAAAAAACTACTTTAAAATTCATATTGAACTAAAAAAGAGCATGAATAGCCAAGGCAATCCTAAGCAAAAAGAGCAAAGGCATCATGCTACCCAACTTCAAACTATACTACAGGGCTGTAATAACCAAAACAGCATTGTACTGGTACAAAAACAAGACGCATAGACCAATGGAACAGAATAAAGAACCCAGAAATAAGACCGCACACCTACAACTATCTCATCTTCAACAAAGCTGACAAAAACAAGCAATGGGGAAAGGACTCCCTATTCAATAAATGGTGCTGGGAGAACTGGCTAGCAGTATGCAGAAGATTGAAACTGGACCCCTTCCTTATACGGTATACAAAAACTAACTCAAGATGGATTAAAGACTTAAATATAAAACACAACTATAAAAACCCCAGAATACAACCTAGGCAATACCATTCTTGATGTAGGAGCAGGCAAAGATTTCATGACAAAGATGCCAAAACCAACTGCAACAAAGGCAGAAATTGGCAAATAGATTCTAATTAAACTAAAGAGCTTCTGTACAGCAAAAGAAACTACCAACAGAGTGAACAGACAACCTACAGAATGGGAGAAATTTTTTACAAACTATACAAACTATACAACTAACAAATGTCTAATATACCACATCTATAAGGAACTTAAACAAATTTACAAGAGAACAACAACAAAAAAACCCATTAAAAAGTAGGCAAAGGGCATGAACAGACACTTCAAACACAGAACATATGAAAAAAAGTTCAACATCACTGATCATTACAGAAATGCAAATCAAAACACAATGAGATACCATTTCACACCATTCAGAATGGCTATTACTAAAAAGTCAAAAAATAACAGATTCTGGCAAGGTTGCAGAGAAAAAGAAATGCTTATATACTGTCAGTAGGAGTGTAAATTAGTTCAACCATTGTGGAAGACAGTGTGGCAATTCCCTAAAGAACTAAAAACAGAAATGCCATTAGACCCAGCGATCTCACCACTGGGTATATATCCAAAGGACCAGACATTGTTCTATGATAAAGACACATGCACATATATGTTCATTATTGCCCTATTCACAATAGTAAAGACATGGAATAAACCTAAATGCCCACCAGTGGTAGACTGGATAAAGAAAATGTGGTACATACACCATGGAATCCTATGCAGCCATAAAAATGTCTTTTGCAGGAACATGGGATGGAGCTGGATGCCATTATTCTTGGCAAACTAACTCAGGAACAGAAAACCAAATACTTCATGTTCTCACTTACAAGTGGGAGCTAAATGATGAGAACACATGGACACATAGAGGGGAACGAAACACACTGGGGCCTATTGGACAGTGAAGGGTGATAGGAGGGAGAGGATTAGGAAAACTAACTAAGGGGTACTAGGCTTAATACCCAGATGATGAAATAATCTGTACAACAAACTCCATGATACAAATTTACCTATATACAAACCTGCACATGTACCCCTAAACTTAAAATAAAGGTTAAATAAAATAAAGTTACTGTGTTCCAACTACTACTACTGATAATAGTCTAAGGGTGAATGGAAGGAGGAACTAGGGTAAATTATCCAAAAAACATGCAATTCTTCTTTGAAATTGGGTAAAAATCAGGATGGGACATATATATTGGAAGTGCAGAAACACATAAAGTAGATTCAAATCTCAATCATTGTCACCTGTGAAAAAAGAAAAGAAAATGGCAAATTGCAAACAAAAAACATACTCAACATTGTTGATATTAGAAAATGCAAATTAAGACCCCAGTGAGATACCACTGTATACCTATTATAACAGCTACAATTAGAAAAAAAATTAAAACCTGACAACAATTGCTGGCAAGGATGTGGAGCAACCAGAATGCTCATAAATTGCTGCTGAGACTGTTTAAAATGGCACAGCCTCTTTGACAAATAGTTTAGCACTTTCTCATGAAGTTAAATTGTATTTACCATATGACCTAACAATCCCACTCCTAGGGATTTGCCCAAGAGAAATAAAAATGTATGTACACACACACACACACACACATACACAGAGAGAGAGACAGAGAGAGAGAGAGAGAGAGAGAGAGAGAGAAACAAAAATCATTTTTTTCTAACAGCTTCAAAGGCAAGGCTAAATTTTTAAAGCTAAGAAAGAAAATATTTAAAGTTAGCATTTCCAAACATCTGTCATCTGGACTCCAGGCTATTTGTCCTGGTGAAAGTCCTCATCTGTGCACAGGTTTGCAGGTCTCCACGTTTGTTTCTCAGAATCGATTAGAATTGTGATGTGCTTTGCAATCTCCGGCCAGCAATTTCTCCATGTATCTGCTACTGTTTGCTCTTGCAGGAGCCAGTTCACTGTTTACAACTCACCATCAAGCTGAAAGGATGCTGCCCAGGGTACAGGAAGTGGCCAAGGCGCTGGAAGGTTTAAATCCTAACCCTGGCTTCTGAAGTGAGAGGGCCCAGAAAAGGTCAGATTCAGAAATTTTCTTTACCTTAGTAGGGAATGAATAACTATTTTATGGGATTCACAGGAAAATGTATACAATAGTATGCCAAATTATGGTAATGTTTTCAAAATGCAAACCACTATACATTTTAAAGGTATAAAGGCATTCCTCAAGCTAAATTTCACCTTTCTTTCAGCCTTTCTCTGGATCTCCAACTCACGTATAGCTTCTTTAGCAGATGCGGATAACTCTCAGCTTATGTACTAGAATATGGCTAAATATTAACAGCAGCATAGGTCTTACATGTTCTATGTGCTTTACATGTATTATCACACCTAATCTTTGCATTATCCCTAGAAGGTGTAACTAGTTCAACCATTAGCATCCCCTTTTTAAAGGAACAGAACCTTCTAGTACATTTCAAAGACTACTTTCCACTTTCCCCTGCTGGAAAAATGAGACATTTTTCTCTGATCTTCACTGGAGGACCTGCTAGGGCTCCTGAAGGTAAAATGTAAAAAGGGTGAAGGGGACTCCTAAGACTGGCACCCCCTGGAATTTTTCTCTCTCAGACTGGTCCACACTGAGCCTCCAACAATGCAATTATAGTTGAGATTTTTCTTTTCTTTTTTTATTATACTTTAAATTCTAAGGTACCTGTGCACAACATGCAGGTTTGTTACATAGGTATACATGTGCCATGTTGGTTTGCTGCACCCATCAACACGTCATTTACATTAAGTATTTCTCCTAATGCTATCCCTCCCCCTGCCCCCTATCCCCTGACAGGTCCTGGTGTGTGATGTTCCCCACCCTGTGTCCAAGTGTTCTCATTGTTCAATTCCCACCTAAGAGTGAGAACATGCGGTGTTTGGTTTTCTGTCCTTGTGTGATAGTTTGCTGAGAATGATGGTTTCCAGCTTTATCCATGTCCCTACAAAGGACATGAACTCATCCTTTTTATGGCTGCATAGTATTCCATGGTGTATATGTGCCACATTTTCTTTATCCAGTCTATCATTGATGGACATTTGGGTTGGTTCCAAGTCTTTGCTATTGTGAATAGTGCCACGATAAACATACATGTGCATGTGTCTTTATAGTAGCATGATTTATAATCCTTTGGGTATATATGCAGTAATGGAATCTCTGGGTCAAATGGTATTTCTAGGACTAGATCCTTGAGGAATTCCCACACTGTCTTGCACAATGGTTGAACTAATTTACACTCCCACCAATAGTGTAAAAGTGTTCCTATTTCTCCACATCCTCTCCAGCATCTGTTGTTTTTTGACTTTTTAATGATAGCCATTCTAACTGGCATGAGATAGTATCTCGTTGTGGTTTTGGTTTGCATTTCTCTGATGGCCAGTGATGATGAGCATTTTTTCATGTGTCTGTTGGCTGCATAAATGTCTTCTTTTGAGAAGTATCTGTTCATATCCTTTGACCAATTTTTGATGGGGTTGTTTGTTTTTATCTTGTAAATTTGTTTAAGTTCTTTAGATTCTGGATATCAGCCCTTTGTCAGATGCAACCCGTGGTTTTTTTTGCTTTCCATTTGCTTGGTAGATCTTCCTCCATCCCTTTATTTTGAGCCTACATGTGTCTCTGCACGTAAGATGGGTCTCCTGAATACAGCATACTGATGGGTTTGGACTCTTTATCCAATTTGCCAGTCTATGTCTTTTAATTGGGGTACTTAGCCCATTTACATTTAAGGTTAATATTGTTATGTGTGAACTTGATCCTGTCATTATGATGTTAGCTAGTTATTTTGCCCATTAGTTGATGCAGTTTCTTCCTAGCATCGACGGTCTTTATAATTTGGATATTTTTGCAGTGGCTCATACCAGTTGTTTCCTTCCACGTTTAGTGCTTCTGTCAGGAGCTCTTGTAAAGCAGGCCTAGTGGTAACAAAATCTCTCAGCATTTGCTTATCTGTAAAGGATTTTATTTCTGCTTCATTTATGAAGCTTAGTTTGGCTGGACATGAGATTCTGGAATGAAAATTCTTTTCTTTAAGAATGTTGAACATTGGCCCCCACTATCTTCTGGCTTGTAGGATTTCTGCTGAGAAATCTGCTGTTAGTCTGATGGGCTTCCTTTTGTGGGTAACCCAACCTTTCTCTCTGGTTGCCCTTAACATTTTTTCCTTCATTTCAACCTTGGTGAATCTGACAATTATGTGTCTTGGGGTTGCGATTCTTGAGGAGTATCTCTGTGGTGTTCTCTGTATTTCCTGAATTTGAATGTTGGCCTGCCTCGCTAGGTTGGGGAAGTTCTCCTGGATAATATCCCGAAGAGTGTTTTCCAACTTGGTTCCATTCTCCCCATCACTTTCAGGTACAACAATCAAACGTAGATTTGGTCTTTTCACATAGTCTCATATTTCTTGGAGGCTTTGTTCATTTCTTTTTGCTTTTTTCTCTAATCTTGTCTTCTTGTTTTATTTCATTAATTGGATCCTCAGTCACTGATATCCTTTCTTCCACTTGATCAAATTGGCTATTGAAGCTTGTGCATGCATCATGAAGTTCTTGTGCCATGGTTTTCAACTCCATCAGGTCATTTAAGGTCTTCTCTACACGTTTATTCTAGTTAGCCATTCATCTAACTTTTTTCCAAGGTTTTTACCTTCCTTGTGATGGGTTAGAACATGCTCCTTTAGCTCGGAGATGTTTGTTATGACCAACCTTCTGAAGCCTACGTCTGTCAACTTGTCAAAGTCATTCTCCATCCAGCTTTGTTCTGTTGCTGGCGAGGAGCTGAGATCCTTTGGAGGAGAAGAGGCACTCTGGTTTTTGGAATTTTCAGCTTTTCTGCTCTGGTTTCTCCCCACCTGTGGTTTTATCCACCTTTGGTCTTTGATGTTGGTGACCTACAGATGGATTTTGGTGTGGATGTCCTTTTTGTTGATGTTGATGCTATGCTATTCTTTCTGTTTGTTAGTTTTCCTTCTAACAGGTCCCTCAGCTGCAGGTCTGTTGGAGTTTGCTGGAGGTCCACTCCAGACCCTGTTTGCCTGGGTATTACCAGCAGAGGCTGCAGAACAGCAAATATTGCAGAACAGCCTATATTGCTGCCTGATCCTTCCTCTGGAAGCTTCATCCCAGAGGGGCACCCACCCATATGAGGTCTGTCGGCCCCTACTAGGAGGTGTCTCCCAGTTAGGCTACATTGGGCTCAGGGACCCACTTGAAGAGGCAGTCTGTCGGTTCTCAGAACTCAAACGCTGTGCTGGGAGAACCACTGCTCTCTTCACAGCTGTCAAACAGGGACGTTTAAGTCTGCAGAAGTTTCTGCTGGCTTTTGTTGAGTTATGCCCTGCCCACAGAGGGGGAGTCTATAGAGGCAGTAGGCCTTGCTGAGCTGCGGTGGGCTCCACCCAGTTTGTGCTTCCTGGCCACTTTGTTTACCTATTCAAGCCTCAGCAATGACGGATGCCCCTCCCTCACTAGGCTACCACCTTACAGGTCAATCTCAGACTGCTGTGCTATCGGTGAGCAAGGCTCCATTGGCGTGGGACCTGCCAAGCCACACATGGGAGAGAATTTCCTGGTATGCTGATTGCTAAGACCATGGGAGAAGTGCAGTATTTGGGCAGAGTGTCCCGTTTTTCCAGATGCAGTCTGTCACAGCTTCCCTTGGCTAGGAAAGGGAAATCTCCTGACCCCTTGCACTTCCTGGGTGAGGTGACACTCCACCTTGCTTTGGCTCACCCTCCGTGGGCTGCACCCATTGTCCAACCAGTCCCAATGAGATGAAACAGGTACCTCAGTTGGAAATGCAGAAATCACCCATCTTCTGCATCAATTACACTGGGAGCTGCAGACCAGAGCTGTTAGTATTCGGTCATCTTGGAACAGAAGCCCTCTTTTTTTTTTTTTTCATTTTTTGAGACAGAGTTTCACTCTTGTCACCCAGGTTGGAGTACGACGGCACTATCTTGGCTCACTGCAACCTCCGCCTCCCGGGTTTAAGTGATTCTCCTGCCTCAGTCTCCCAAGTAGCTGGGATTACAGGCACTTGGTGCCCACCACCACATTCGGCTAATTTTTGTATTTTTAGTAGAAACAGGGTTTCACTATGTTGGCCAAGATGATCTCAAAACCCTGACCTCAAGAGATCCACCTGCCTCGGCCTCCCAAAGTGCTAGGATTACGGTGTGAGCCACTCTGCCCAGCCAGTTCAGGTTTTTCTACTTCAGTGCTAGTTCCCAGAGAAGTTTCTGCTCTGTTAAGTTGTGATTTTCTGTATCTGCCTGTCTGTCACTCCAATTACGAGGGGCAGTGATTTGCCCTGTGACTTCATTTCTCTGATGGATGTAAGAAGAGTTGTTGATTTTTAGTTTGTTCAGCTTTTTTCTAGTGTGAAGATGGAAGTGATGACTTCCAAGCTCCTCACACGCACAACTAAAATCGTCTCCATTTTAAAGATGAAATTAAAGGAATCTGAGGGGAGGGAGAATCATGGTGGATGGGAGGCAGGATTAGATTGTGCTCTGTACAGAGCAGCATATGGAGGCTTGCACTGTGAATTTTAGCTCCAGATTGACTGCAAGAAAAAAACAGCAATCCTGAGAGGACCCACAGACCTTCTGAAGGAAGCAGACTGCTCCTGCAGAACCCAGGAGAATACTATGAATGCCCCAATTGTGCAACTGGAAAAGGGAGGTGCTCCTCTCCCGAACACACACCCCACTGGAGAAGTTGAAGGTTTGTTTGTGGGAGAAGTTTCAGACTTTACCTGGAGCTGAGTCAAGTTAGAGAGCTGAGCCAAGAGAAATTCAGGGGTAGACAAAGCAGCAGAAAGGCCCTGCGAGCTCTCCGGGTCCCCAAGCAGCCCATTGCTGCCTGGCACCACAGGGATCCATCTGGAGGACGGCCAGAGGAGCAGGGGGTAAAACTCCACAGAGAAAAGGAATTCTCTAGGTGAACTTTGTAACAATTTGAACGGGGCAAGAATCCTCCTGGCCAGAACTCGCGAGAGGGCACAAATCTGAATCCAGCTTACAGACTTCACAGGGTGGGGAAGAACAAAAGCCTTTTTCTTTTGCAGCTGTGAGGCAGAAAGCTTCAGGCAAGTTTTCAAGCCCATCTTGCCCTCCATCTGGAAACAGAACCGGGGCTGTTGTTGGGGTCACAGTGTGAATGAGACCAGCCCTTCAGTTTGCATAGGAGCTGGTTGAGGCCTGTGACTGCCGACTTTCCCCTACTTCCCTGACAACCTCCATGACTCAGCAGAGGCAGCCATAATCCTTCCACAACTCCAGTGACCTGGAAATCTCACCCCCATCTGCCACAGCAGCTGAAGCAAGACCCACCCAAAGAGGGTCTGAGCACAGACAGGCCTAGGCCAGCTCCCCATAGTCCTTCCCTACCCATCCACCTTTCTAGTAGTGGAAGACAAAGGGCATATAATCTTGGGAGGTCTAGGGCCCTGCCTACTGCCGGTCCCTCTCCACACTACTACAGCTGAGGCTTTCTGCAAAGTGCCACCTCCTGGCAGAAAGCCAACCAGCACAAAAATAGAGCATTAAAACACCAAAGCTAAGGACCCCCACGGAATCCACTGCACCCTCTGCCACCCCAGTGGAATAGGCACTGATATCCACACCTGAGAGACCCATAGATGGTTCATATCACAGGACTCTGTGCAGACAACCCCAGTACCAGCCTGGAGCCAGGTAGACTGGCTGGGTGGCTAGACCCAGAAGACAGACAACAATCACTGCAGTTTGGCTCACAGGAAGCCACATCCACAGGAAAAGGGGGAGAGTACTACATCAAGGGAATACTCTGTGGGACAAAAAAAGAAATCTGAACAACAGCCTTCAGCCCTAGACCTTCCCTCTGACAGAGCCTACCCAAATGAGAAGGAACCAGAAAACCAACCCTGGTAATGTGACAAAACAAGGCTCTTCAACACCCCCCAAAATCACACTAGTTCACCAGCAATGAATCCAAACCAAGAAGAAATCCCTGATTTGCCTAAAAAAGAATTAAGGAGGTTAGTTATTAAGCTAATCAGGGAGGGACAAGAGAAAGGCGAAGCCCAGTGTAAGGAAATCCAAAAAATGATATAAGAAGTGAAGGGAGAAATATTCAAGGAAATAGATAGCTTAAAGAAAAAACAATCAAAAATTCAGGAAGCTTTGGACACAACTTTAGAAATGTGAAATGCTCAGGAAAATCTCAGCAATAGAATTGAACAAGTAGAAGAAAGAAATTCAGAGCTTGAAGACAAAGTCTTTGAATTAACCTAATCAAACAAAGACAAATAAAAAAGAGTAAGAAAATATGAACAAAGCCTCCAGAGTCTGGGATTATGTTAAATGACCAAACCTTAGAATAATTGGTGTTCCTGAAGAAGACAATTCTAAAAGCTTGGAAAACATATTTAGGGGAATAATCAAGGAAAACTTCCTCAGCCATGCTAGAGATCTAGACATCCAAATACAAGAAGCGCAAGGAACACCCGGGAAATGCATCACAAAAAGATCTTCGTGTAGGCACATCATCATCAGGTTATCCAAAGTTAAGACATAGGAAAGAATCTTAAGAGCTGTGAGACAGAAGCACCAGGTAACCTACAGAGGAAAACCTATCAGATTAACAGCATATTTCTCAGAAGAAACCCTACGAGCTAGAAGGGAGTGGGGCCATATCTTCAGCTTCCTCAAACAAAACAATTATCAGCCAAGAATTTTGTATTCAGCAAAACTAAGCATCATATATGAAGGAAAGATACAGTTATATTTAGACAAGCAAATGCTGAGAGAAGTCACCATTACCAAGCCACCACTACAAGAACTGCTAAAAGGAGCTCTAAACCTTGAAACAAATTCTGGAAACACATCAAAACAGAACCTCATTAAAGCATAAATCACACAGGACCTATAAAACAAAAATACCATTGCATGATGAATGCAATGGTATCTCATATTTCAATACTAACATTGAATGTAAATGGCCTAAATGCTCCACTTAAAAGATACAGAATCACAGAATGGATAAGAACTCACCAACCAACTATCTGCTGCCTTCAGGAGACTCACCTAAAACATAAGGACTCACATAAACTTAAAGGGGTGGAAAAAGGCATTTCATGCAAATGGACACCAAAAGTGAGCAGGGATAGCTATTTGTATATCAGACAAAACAAACTTTAAAGCAACAGTGGTTAAAAGAGACAAAGAGGGACATTATATCATGGTAAGAGGCCTTATCCAGCAGGTAAATATCACAATCCTAAACATATGCACCTAACACTGGAGCTCCCAAATTTATAAAACAATTATTAGTAGACCTAAGAAATGAGATAGACAGCAACACAGTACTACTGGGGGACATCAATACTCCACTTACAGCACTAGAGAGGTCATCAAGACAGAAAATCAATAAAGAAACAATGGATTTAAACTACACCTTGGAACAAATGGACTTAACAGATACATACAGAACATTTCATCCAACAACCACAGAATACATGTTCTATTCAACAGCACATGGAACTTTCTCCAAGATAGACCATATGATAGGCCATAAAAGAAGCCTCAATAAATTTAAGAAAATTAAAATTATATCAAGCATTCTCTTAGACCACAGTGGAATAAAACTGGAAATCAATTCCAAAAGGAACCTTCTAAACCACAAAAACACATGGAAATTAAATAACTTGCTCCTGAATGAACACTGGGTCAAAAACAAAATCAAGATGGAAATTTAAAAATTCTTCGAACTGAGTGACAGCAATGACCCAACCTATCAAAACCTCTGGGATACAGCTAAGGCAGTGCTAAGAGGAAAGTTCATAGCCTTAAACACTCACATCAGAAAGTCTAAAAAGCACAAACAAGCAATCTAAGGTTGCACCTCAAGGAACTAGAACAACAAGAAAAAAAACAAACCCAAAACCAGCAGAAGGAAGGAAATAATGAAGATCAGAGCAGAACTAAATGAAATTGAAACGAACAAACAAAAAAATACAAAAGATAAATGAAACAAAAAGCTGGTTCTTTGAAAAGATTAAAAAAAAAAAAAATTGATAGACCATTAGTGAGATTAACCAAGAAAAGAAGAGAGAAAATCCAAATAACCTCACTAAGAAATGAAACAGGTGATATTACAGGTGACACCACTGAAATACAAAAGATCAGTCAAGACTACTATGGACACCTTTATGCACGTAAACTGGAAAACTTAGAAGAGATGGATAAATTCCTGGAAAAAATACAACCCTCCTAGATTAAATCAGGAAGAATTAGATACCCTGAACAGACCAAAAACAAGCAGAGAGATTGAAATGGTAATTTAAAAATTAACAACATAAAAAAGTCCAGGAACAGACAGAGTCACAGCAGAATTCTACCAGACATTCACAGAAGAATTGGTACCAATCCTTTTGATGCTATTCCACAAGGTAGAGAAAGAAGGAACCCTCCCTACTTTATTCTATGAAGCCAGCATCACCTTAATACCTAAACCAGGAAAGGATACAATCAATAAAGAAAACTACAGACTGATATCCCTAAAGAACATAAATGCTAAAATCCTTAACAGAATGCTAGCTAACTGAATCCAATAACATATTGAAAAGATAATCCACCATGATCAAGTGAGTTTCATACCAGATATGCAAGAATGGTTTAACATACACTAGTCAATACATGTGATACACCAAATAACAGAATTAAAAACAAAAATCACAGGATCATCTCAATAGATGAAGGAAAAGCATTCAACAAAATCCAGCATCCCTTTATGATTAAAACTTTCAGCAAAATTGGCATACAAGGGACATATCTCAATGTAATAAAAGCCATCTATGACAAACCCACAGCCAACAAAATACTGAATTGGGAAAAGCTGAAAGCATTCCCTCTGAGAACTAGGACAAGACAAGGATGCCCATTCTCACCACTCCTCTTCAACACAGTACTGAAAGTCCGATCCCAAAGCAATCAGACAAGAGAAAGTAATAAAGGGCATCCAGATCAGGAAAGAGGAAATCAAACTGTCACTGTTTCCTGATTATATGACAGTGTACCTCGAAAACCCTAGACTCCTCTGAAAAGCTCCTAGAACTGATAAAAGAATTCAGCAAAGTTTCCAGATACAAAATTAATGTACACAAATCAGTACCTCTTCTATATACCAACAGCAACTAAGCAGAGAGTCAAATCAAAAACTCAACCCCTTTTATATTAGCTGCAAAAATAGATAAATAAACAAATAAATAAAAATACTTAGGAATATACCTAACCGAGGAGGCAAAAGACCTCTACAGGGAAAACTACAAAACATTACTGAAAGAAATCATAGCTGACACAAACAAATGGAAACACATCCCATGCTCATGGATGCGTAGAATCAATATTGTGAAAATGACCATACTGCCAAAACCAATCCACAAATTCAACGCAATCCCCATAAAAATATCACCATCATTCTTCACAGAATTAAAAAAAAAAATTCTAAAATTCATATGAAACCAAAAAGAGCCTGCATAGCCAAAGCAAGATCAAGCAAAAAGAACAAATCTGGAGGCATCATACTACCTGATTTCAAACTAAACTATAAGGCCATAGTCACCAAAACAGCATGGAACTGATATAAAAATAGGTCTGTAGACTAATGAAACAGAATAGAGAACCCAGGAATAAACATAAATACCTACAGCCAACTGATTTTCGACAACGCAAACAAAAACATAAAGTCCCCCCTTTTCAACAACTGGTGCTGGAATAATTGGCTAGCCACATGTAGGAGAATGAAACTGGATCCTCATCTTTCACCTTAAACAAAAATCAACTGAAGATGGGTTAAGGACTTAAACCTAAGACGTGAAACTATAAAAAGTTATAAGATAACATTAGAAAAATCCTTCTAGACATTGGCTTACTAGGATTTCATGACCAAGAACTCAAAAGCAAATGCAGTAAAAACAAAGATAAATAGCTGGGACCTAATTAAACTAAAGAGCTTTTGCACATCAAAAGGAACAGACAGCAGAGTAAACAGACAACAAGTGGGAGAAAATCTTCACAATCTATACATCTGACAAAGGACTAATACTTAGAATCTACACAAAACTGAAACAAATCAGCAAGAAAAAAAAATCCCATCAAAAAATGGTCTAAGGACATGAATAGACAATTCTCAAAAGATACACAAATGGCCAATAAACATATGAAAAAATGCTCAACATCACTAATGATCATGGAAATGCAAATCAAAACCACAATGCGATACCACCTTACTCCTGCAAGAATGGCCATAATAAAAAAATCAAAAAACAGTAAATGCTGGCATATATGCAGTGATCAGGGAACACTTCTACACTGCTGGTGGGAATGTAAACTAGTACAGCCACTACGGAAAACAGAGTGGAGATTCCATAAATAACTAAAAGTAGAACTACCATTTGATCCAGCAATCCCACTACTGGTTATCCATCCAGAATAAAAGAAGTCATTATTCAAAAAAGATATTTGCACACACATGTTTACACCAGCACAAATCACAATTGCAAAATTGTGGAACCAACCCAAATACCCACCGATCAATGAGTGGATAAAGAAATTGTGGGGTGTGTGTGTGTGTGTGTGTGTGTATGTGTGTGTATGAATAATGGAATGCTACTCAGCCATAAAAAGGAATGAATTAACAGCATTTGCAGTGACCTAGATGAGATTGGAGACTACTATTCTAAGTGAAGTAACTCAGGAATGGAAAACCAAACATCATATGTTCTCTCTGACATGTGGGAGCTAAACTGTGAGGACACAAAGGCATAAGAATGATACAATGGACTTTGGGAACTTGGGGAGAAGAGTGGGAGAGACGCAAGAGATAAAAGACTACAAATAGGGTGCAGTGTATTCTGCTCGGGTGATGGGTGCACCAAAATCTCACAAATCACCACTAAAGAACTTACTCATGTAACCAAATACCACCTGTACCCCAATAACTCATGGAGAAATAAAATAAAATGGAAAGAGAGAGAAAGAAAAGAAAAAAGAAAAGGAAGGAAGGAAGGAAGGAAGGAAGGAAGGAAGGAAGGAAGGAAGGAAGGAAGGAAGGAAGGAAGGAAGGAAGGAAGGAAGGAAGGAAGGAAGGAAGGAAGGAAGGAAAAGGAAAAGGAAGGAAGGAAGGAAAGAAAGAAGGAAAGAAAGAAATTAAGAGAGTCTGAGAGAAAGTTAAAGTGGAATGGTTCTTGTTTTTCAATAGGTTACCCTGATTTCTCTCAGCCTGTGCATTGAGTTCTCATTGTCTGGGCCAAATGTGTTCTTCAAGAGCTAGCGACACGCAGACCCAGCTGGTTCATTCTACCCTTCACCAAACGAACAAGTTTGAAACTTCAATATATATATACACATATATGTGTGTATAAATACATATATGATCCCAACAGATATATACTATACATGTGTATGTATGGTAATGGTTTTTTACTTTGCTTTGAAATTTGTAGATGTATATTGACAGAGTATTAAGAAAAAGGACATTAATTTTATCAAACCATGTGCTGTTTCTACTAGTATGAAAGGCCAGTGTTCTTCTCTCAGCCCATACTCTATAGTTTACTTCCAGTTTGGTTCCAGAGGTTTCCCAGAGTGGGGCTAGCCCACATTGGGGTCTTGACAGCAGCAGAGTAAAGGAGAACCCCAGACCACAGAGAAAAGATTGTAAGCAAGGTCTGCTGGGACAGGAATGACAGTGGCTGGGAGAGCCCCTAGACTCTGACAATGCAATCCTGATAGCTGCAATGATGTGGTCCTGAAGCTCAGGACTAGATTCAGATGTGGTCCTGAAGCTCAGGACCAGATTCAGATGTGGTACTGAAGCTCCTGAAGCTCAAGCTCTGGTCCCTGAAGCTCCTGCACATACTCAGAAATATGGAAGCTTTGCAGTCCTGGGATGCCAGAGAGGACCCAGCTACTGGTAATCCAGGCCTTATAAATCACAGTATGGTGAGAAGCAGGAAAATACCATTCTACCTATTCTCTATCTCTAAAATTATGTGCATGCAGATGCATCTGTGAAAAAGAGCATTCCACATTCTTAGTGGGATGTGAGTATGGATAAGAGCACATGCCCTGAGTCAGGCTGCCAAAGAAGGAATCCCAGCTCTGCGATTTGCTCCTTCGCTACTTGTGAACATTTGGGCAAGGTTTTTGTTTTGTTTTGTTTTTATTTATTCTAAACTGCAGTTTCCTCATCTATATAATAGGAATAGTGAGATGAGCAAAGGAAAAGTGTTGGTATGTGCTAAATGCTCAAGTGAAGTATTATCTTTGATATTCTTCTTGTTGAATTCCCACCAATGTTATTCTCTAAAATGGAAATGGTCAGTTTTACAGAATATGCCTTGTCTTATTACCTAACTTCAGAGGTTTTAACACCCAACACTTTCCTGAGAGCTTCATAATTTCTGAAATAGATGACTTAAATTATCCCCCTATTTCCAATTGTTATGACATGCAACAAAAAGCATTCATCCATATACCTCTTGGGGTAGAAGCTAAGACACTGAGGCATCTGTGTGTAGATAGAAGTGTTCTGTGGTCCAGACAGACTGCAGGGAGGAGAACGTGACCAAAGGCCATATTCCCTGTGATAGGACCTGTCCTAGAACACTGCCTGCCACCGAGTAACTTCTAAAAATCTGCTAAACTCATGAAATCCTTGAAAGCAAGTGGAATTTTGTAGAAACTTGGAGAGAGCTGAGTTTCATGTCTGGGCTAATAAGAGGAAGAATCCAAGTGGTAAGAAAAGATAAGAAAGGGAGCCCCAGGAACTCACAGCACTGTGGGAAAACTCCTCTCCTACAGCTTTGAAGTGTGTTTGGGTAAAGTTTAACTTAACCTCTGATACTGAATTTGGAAAATCACTGAAGTCTACAATATCATTATTTCAATATTGGGAATCATTAAAAGGCTTTCAGCTATATATATATATATATGTGTGTGTATATATATACACATGCACACATATATGTATGTATGTTTGCATATGTGGTGATGATCACCATCCTTTCCCCTAAACCCCTCTAAAATAATAGCAAAGGGATTTCACAAAAGCAAAATCCTTCTAGACAGAGAGAAGTAGACAGGAGACAAGAGTAGAAAAGAGAAGTCAACAAAAGTATGGAATCTGGAAGTGAATAGACTGGAGAAAGCAGAATCCTAAGCCTGCTGAAAAACCTCACAAGAATTTTTGCCTGGAAGAAACTAGAAAGGCCTTAGAATTGGAGATACCAAGTGTCTTCATTATAGGGTATGGGCAGGGTTACCAATTGTCCTGGTTTGCCTGAGAATGAGGAGTTTCATGGTACACAGCAGAATTTTCAGTGCTAAAACCAGTCGGCTAGGTGGTGGGTCACCCTAGTTGTGGCTGGGGCATGCAAACAAGAGAATTGGTTGAAAGTCCAAACCCCACATGCCTCCAAATAGCCAAGCAACTATCTTCCCCTTATACAACTTAGATAAAACAAAAGAAGTTTAAAACATTAAAAAAAAACCTCATCAAACATTCTTGACATTCACACTTTCTATATACAGATGTCAATTTGTAAAAATGAAAGGGCCTCTCTCTTAGCAACAAAATGTAAAGAATCCTTCAAAACTTTTCTCGTGGATATAAAATATACAGAAGATTTCTCATCATTTCTTGGCAGAAACAAACACCAGACATCGTGTTTTCAAATACCTGTTCTCTCCAGTTGGATACATTTTTATTTGGGAATACAAAATGAAATCCTTTTAGGGTATACTATGTCCAAAATTCTCAGACATGCAGAACTCCACTCAAATTCTGCAGAATTAGAATATTTAGAGTGAGGCCAGAAATCTGTCATTTTTTAAAACCCTTCATATGTTCTTTTCATCAGTCAGGTTTAGAAATCATTGGATTAACAAACGTTCATATGGAAGCCAGGATAGATATATGTTGTCAAGGCCTCTGGGATATACTATGAGGTGACTGAGTAATCTGACATTTAGGCCAAGATCCCTGGGAACATGGAAATATGATCCTAGAGCTCTCCACCAGCTGCTGTCTTCACCAGACACCCCTCTTGGTGATACAGTTCAGCAGATCTCACCATCATGATGTTGACTCTTGCAGAGAAGGGTCTACACCCTACAATGCCCAGTCTGCCCATACAAGCTGAATTCTGAGAAATGTGTTTCATCAATTATCTCTGCCCTGGTAAAAGCCAGAACCTTCTGAGGACCAGTGATATAACTCACTGCAAGCACCCTACTAGACTTTGAGGAGGGACAACCTAGTAGGAATCGGTAAATATGTTCTCAAAGCTATGCAACTCTGCTCTGCTGAACTCTGTGGAAGGTGGCCTTGACTTTCTCCATCAGTCATTTTTAAAAATAAACACAATTGGGCTTTACTTGCCCTCAGTCATTAGAAAGCACTGACAGCTAAAGGAGACCTGTGTCTAAATGGAGACCACAAAATGAGGAATAGCTCTTACAAGAATACCTCTTCCTGAGGAGAAAGAGTAAACAGAATGGATATACCCAGTGCCATGTGTTGTAAGGAAAACCTCTCCTAAAAATATCTAGTAAGGTACTCTAAAAATTCCCACTGGGGAATTAAAAAAAGCCTACAAGTTAATATTAATACATTTGTTTCCCAATAAGTTTTCATCATTAAACATTTTTTTAAAACACTAAACATTTAAAAAGTATCAAAACATTAAAATAATGAGCCATTGAAAAATTCCTCCTGAGATTTGCTATAAATATTGGTTCTACATCTTGATATCTTGCTGCCCTTATTTCATCCATCAAGGTAGGTCATGTGTAGGAACAAGCACCTTGTTGTCCATGCACTTATGAGACAAAGGAATACCTGGATTATCTGTGAAAAACTTGGTGTATTCACAATCTATATGTTTTTGTTTCCAAATTGTATAACTCTACCAATTAGGATGACTTACAAAGCCACTTTCATAGTCATAATCATCCCTGCCTTTCATTCAAAAGCTACTGCTACTATTATTTACCACAAAGAATAAACCCAACCATGCACATTCATAAAAGAATGTTCACATCACAGGTGTGCTGTGTTTCTGTTATTCTTTTTCATCAGTCCTGCCACTCAGACAGGTGTTCAGTGGATCAAACACTCTAAAGAAAAACTATCTTCTATTAAAGCTATGACCCATAGGTGAGAGTCATAGGAGAGTCATAATTTGCCAGTTGGTAAACATATCACTTCTTCATGCTCTTCAGTATCCCTTGAGCTATGGCCACTTGAACCAAAATTATTCATCAGTGTTGGCTTGTAAGTTTCTCTATCATCCAAGCCACTTGGTGGCTAGCAAGTAATGCCCATTGATCTTTGATGAGCTAGAGTTAAACAAGTGGCAGCAGACAAGTGATGAGAGGCTGATGGCCTTACCTCTTACTGTTAGATTATGATTCAGGTAGCCAGACATAATACGCTAAGAATGTAGGAGCTAAGTGGCTATGATTCCATGTTTTTCTCAGATAGGAGGCCAACGAGGCATAACATGTGGTTTTTTGAAGGTCGCTCGACCTAAGTTACTAATACTATCCCCAAGCCAACTAGCTTGCTGGAGAGTGCAGCAGGGAACTACTGACCCTTTCTTTTCACCATTCACTAGAGGACTGAAGACCTAGAATACTTACTCCTATTGCTTCATTGTTTAGTGAATGCAAAAATACATCATTGTCTCAATAGAACTGACAGCACACTTCAAACCAATCTGAAATATGTTGGTGCTGGAAAAGGCATTTTGTTTCTGCAGAGTTGACACCATTAAGGAATACATAAGTTGGCAAAATAAAGTAATTGTTAAAGTTATTTTATTTTTACAATTTTGCAACTTGTTAAAATTTCAAAAAGTATCTTAAAGCTCACAATTTAATTTGAAAAACACAAAGAAAAGGTATAGTATCACAGGAACAATGCTCAATAGAAATATAATTAAATGATAGAAATGAAAATGTAAACATAAGTATTTTTCCAAAAATATCTCTAAAAGATAATCAAAGCACTAATATTATTATTTACATTTCTCTATCCCCTTTTCTATAAGAAGCTCAGTTAATTACTGTGCTTCCTTAGTTTCTACACACTACTATAAATTAATCTTATTAACCTCTTTCAATACTCAGCACCTCATCCCAAGATTAATATATATCCTCACTTGGAAACAAGTTTCTAGTGTAAAAAGAGCCACTATTGAGCCTAAAAGGAAAAGTACAATAACTAAAATGAACAATTCCCAGACAAGCTTAACAAAAGACTGAAGATGACAGAGAAAAGAGTCATTGAACTTGAAATAAATCAATATAAATCATACAATCTGACAAATACAAAGAAAAAAATTTTTAATGAACCAAGCCTCAGTTACTTGTGGGATGATATCAATTCTAACATACATGTAAATGGCAATATCAAAAGGAAAAAGAAGAGAATAATTGGATGAAAAAATACTTAAAGATGTAATGGCTAAATATGTTTCCAATTAGGTGAAAAATATAAATTTATGTATCTGAGAAGCTTATCCAATTCCCCGATCTGACTAAATATAAATAAAATGACATCTAGGCACATTATAGTCAAATTGTTTAAACTGAAAGTTAAATAGAAAATCTTGAAAACAGTCAGATGAAAAAAATGACATTACACACAAGGGCACAATGATATGAAGAACAGCGGAACTCCCATCATAAAGGAGATCAGCAGACAATAAAAGAGCATATTTAAATTACTGAAAAAAATTAACAAGAAATTTTATATGCAGTCAAAACTCTTATTCAAAAATGAGGGCAACATTTTTAAAAACCATTATCAGATGAACAAAAACTAAGAGAATGAAATGCCAGCAAAGCTATACTATAGGAAATGCTAAAGGAGGTTGTTCAGGCTGAAGAAAAATGACACCAGATAGACACTCAGATAAATAAGAAGAGCACCAGAAATGGTACATAGGTGAAAGGCAAACATAAATAAATATACATTTTTTCACTCTTAATCTAAAAAATACATATTGCTGTTGAAAGCTAAAATTATAAAACTTTATTGGGGATTTATAATAAATGTAGATGTAACATATGACAAAAATTTCACAAACAATGAGGTAAATGAAATTATATCATAGCAAAATTACTATGTTTTATGAGAAGTAATACAATATTAACTCTAAGTAGACTATATAATAAGTTAAATATGCATATTGTAATCCTTAGGATAAACACCAAAAATACACAAAGATATACAGTTGAAAAGCCAACACAGAGGGCTGGGTGCAGTGGCTCACGCCTGTAATCCCAGCACTTTGGGAGGCCGAGGCAGGTGGATCACCTGAGGTCAGGAGTTCCAGATCAGCCTGGCCAACATGCTGAAACCCTGTCTCTACTAAAAATGCAAAAATTAGCTGGGTGTGGTAGCACATGCCTGTAATTTCAGCTCCTCAGAAAGCTGACGCAGGAGAATAGCTTGAATTCGGGAGGCAGAGGTTGCAGTGAGCTGAGATCGTGCCACTGCACTCCAACCTGGGCAACAAGTGCAAAACTCCATCTCAAAAAAAAAGAAAAAGAAAAGAAAAGCCAACGCAGGAACTGAAATACCTAAAAATATTTAATTAAGCAAAAAAGAATATAAAAAAGAAACAGAGAAAGAAAGAGAAACAGAATAAACAAAAAACAACAAAATGGTAGACTTAAATTCAATCATAATGATAATCGCAATATATGAAAATGGACCAAGAAAAAGGCAGTGATTTTTCAAACTGGAAAAAAAATGAAAAGCCCAACTCTACATTGACCACAAGATTCACACTTTAAATATAAAGACACATAGAAGTTGAAAATAGAATTATAAAATTATATATCTATACCATGAAAATACTATTAAGAAAGCAAGAGTGTCTGCATTCTCTATTAATATCAGACAAGATAGACTTTGAGGCAAGGAGTATTGCTGGAGATGAAGTGGGACATTTCATAATATAAAAGGAAAAATTACTCAGGCAGACACATTTAAAAATATGTGTGTATATCTAATAACAGAGTCTCAAAATATATGAAAAAACTCAAAAGAACTAAAAGGATAAAGAGGCAAATTGACAATAATAGTTGGAGATTTGAAAACCTTTCTCAGTAATTGATAGAATAAATAGACCAAAAATTGATAAGGATATAAAAGGTCTTAGCAACACCACACAATGCCATAACCCAATTTATATTTAGAGACTACTACCCTGCACAACTACAGCACACACAAGCACACATTGAATCATAAAGTCAGACCACATGCTGAACTAAAAACAAGTCAACAATTTTAGATGATTAAAATCTTAAAGAGTATCTTCCATAGTAGCAATAGAATTTAACTAGTCATCAGTATCAATAAAATATCTGTAAAAATACTCAAGTATTTGGAAAATAAACACACTTTTAAACACATGGATTAAACAAAAACATCATAAGTGCCAAATAGTTTGAAATAAAACATAATGTAAATACTACATTCAGAAATGTGTGCCTGTCAGCTTAAGGAGTACTTACGGGGAAATTTATGATTTCTAATGCTTACATTTATTAAAAGAAAAGAAATATTTAAAATCGGTGACCTGCCAGGTGCGATGGCTCACACCTGTAATCCCAGTACTTTGGGAGGCTGAGGCGGGTACATCACTTGAGGCCAGGAGTTTAAAACCAGCCTGGCCAACATGGTGAAACCCTGTGTCTCTATTAAAAATGCAAAAATTAGCTGGTTGTGGTGGCAGGCGCCTGTGATCCCAGCTACTCGGGAGGTTAAGGCAGGAGAATCGTTTGAACCCAGGAGGTAGAGATTGCAGTGAGCTGAGATCCAGCCACTGTACTCCAGCTGGGCAGCAGAGTGAGACTCTGCCTTAAAAATAAATAAATAAATAAATAAATAAATAAATAAGTGAACTAAATTTATACTTTAAGAATCTAAATGAAGAAAAGGTTCTACTAAGTAATATAGTTTTTTTAAAAACAGCTAAAATCAACAAAATACAAACTAAACAAAATTAACAGAGGTAAAAGTTGACATTAATACCGATACAAACATTTAGTAAGACAGGCATAAGAGAGAGGGAGAAAACTCAGATGATCAGTAATAGGAAAGAAAGGGGATATCACTACAGATCCTAGAGATATTTAAAAGGTAATAAAAATATTTTTAACAATTTTGTGTTAATAAATTGGAAAAATGAGGTGAAAAACAAAATTTACCAAAACTGACTCACAATGAAATAGAAAAATTTTTATATACATATTTAGTTTTCTATTGCAGCTATAATGGATATTTAAAACCACACCCATTTACTGTTTTCTGAGCCAGAAATCTCAGCTAGGTCCTCTGCTCACTCTGCTCAGTTCCACCCAGCTAAAATCAGTGGGTTGGCTGGAATGGGTTTTGATCTGGAGGGTCTAGGAAAGATTCCACTTCCAAACTCATTCAGATTGTCAGCATAATCCAGTTGCTGGTGGTTGTAGGACTGAGGTCCCTACTTCCTTGACACACAGCCTTCTTCATCTTAACCCCAACAATTGTTTTCATGTTTTGAAATTGACTTCTTCTACCACATCACTCTGACTTCAATGAGAGAATGTTCTCTACTTTTAGGAGGTCTTGTAATTAGATTGGACCAACCTGATAATGCAGGTTAATCTCCCTGTTTTAAAGTTTATAATATTAATTACACCTGCAGAGTCCATTCTGTTATGAAATGGAACTTATTCACAAGTTACAGGGTTAGGCCACGGAGAATTTTGGGAGGGATGCTATTCTGCCTAATACAATGTACTTAAGGGAGATAGATAGATAATAGAGATATTAGTATATCAATGAAATCTTTAAAAATTAAAACTCTTATTTAAAATTTTCAGAAAGAAAATTCCAGGCTCCACTGGCTTCATTGGTGAACTCTATTAGACATTTAACAAGCCAACATATACTAATCTTATGCAACAAAAATATTCAGAAAACTGAGGGGCAAAGAATACTTCTTAGCTTGTTTTATAATCATAATTCCAATACTATAACTTCATGAAGGCATTAAGAGAAAATCATAGCCCAATATCCATCATGACTAATGCAAAAAAAAAAATACTTAACATAATATAATCAAGCTTAATCCAGCTATATACAGAAAGGACAATATATCATGACCAATAGGGTTTATCTAAGGAATGCCAGTTTAGCTAAAAAAATCAATCTATGTAATCCGACAAACTAAAGTAGATAAACCACACAATCACATCAACAGATGTATAACAAGCATTTGACAATATTCAACACCCATTTATATTAAAAACAAATTTTCCCATCAAATGAGAATCAAATTTGTTCAATATAATAAATAATATCTATACCAAAACAAAAAAACACAGTAACAAAACCCTATAGCGAGCTTCACACTTAATAGTAAAAAAAAGGAAGGCCTTCCCTCCTAAAATGGGGAACAAGATAAAGATGTCCGCTGTTGTCACATCTACTCGACATTGTACTGGTTATTCTATTCTATTCAATAATATATGGGGAAAAAAAGAAAGTCTTTGGAAAGGAAGAAATAAACTATCTCTATTTGCAAATAATGATAGTTTATGTTGAAATGTTTATGGAATCTTAAAAAAACTAGAAATAAATATAGCAAGGCCTCTGGACACAGAGTCAAGACAAACGGATCAGTCTGGATACAGACCCAACCTATAATTAATTGACCTAAATTTCATCAAAATTCAAAAAATCCTCACCAAAAGGCACTATTTAGAATATGAATATATAAGCCACCAAATGGGAGAAACTTTTATTTGTATATCTATATGACTTGACAAAGGACTAAATTGAAGATGAAAGATCTCTTGCAACTAAACAATAAAAACAAATCCCCCAGATGGATAAAAGGTTAGAATACACTACTCACAAGGGAAGATATATAAATGGCCAATAAGCACATAAAAATACACTAAAAACCATTCATCATTAGGACAATTCAAATTTAAATCATAATGAGATAGCAGAAAACACTCATTAAAGTGGACAAAACTAAAAAGACCATTGACATTACATGTTGTTGAAGAGGCGGAGCCACTAAAACTCTCTCATACATTGCTGGTGAGAATTGCGGGTCCTTCCACTTTGGCAAAAGATTTGATTGTTTCTTATAAAGCTTAATATATCATAAAAAAGAACAATAGAAAAAACATTTATCCCAGAAATTTTACTTTTACGTATTTACCCAAGAGAAGTGAAAAGATATTATCATAAAAAAGAATAGAAAAAACATAGCCTTATTCATAGTATCCCCAAACTAGAAATTACCTCCAAGTTCACAAATAGGATAATGAATTTTAAAAGTATAGTAAATTGATTTTAAAAGTATAATATTCAGCAATAAAATGGAATGAATTATTGAAACATGCAACAACACGGATGAATCTCATACGCATTATGCTGAACAAAACAAGCCAGACTCAAACGAGAACATATTTTTTTGTTCCACAGTATGTTCATACTGCATGTTCTACAGAACTATATAAAGTTCTAAAACAAATCAAACTTTTTTATGGTTAAGTCATTCTGCAGGGCTGAGTGAGAGAGGAGACACAGGAAAATCCCACAGCTAAGCCGTGATTGGTCAGTCTGTCCAGGAGAACCCAGGGATCTCAAGTTCAAGTCTCACCAAAAAAGTTTACTGCATAGGTAGATTAGGAAAAACCATGAAGGAACACTCGGGGTGATTAGAAATGTTCTATATCTTTATAATGGTGTGTGTTACACAGATTTATACATTTGTCAAAATTCATTAAATTGTTCACTTAAGATTTGTACATTTCAATGTATATAAACATTATTTAAAAAACTATAACTAATGAATGAAAAATGCTAAAGATCTATGTAATTCTGAATAACTCTCAAAGATTTAATCTTCACAGGCTGTAGTATCCTTGGTAATAGACTGACCTACTAAGATGATTCCCACAGAACCTCTGAGCCACATTAATTAAAAAAAGGGGAAAACGGTTGGAAAACCTTTAATCTATATAAGAACTTTTTTTTTTGAGGTGGCCCAGCTGCTTGTACTTAGCGAGTTGAGTGGGCAAGAGTAGTTTCAAGAAAACCTATTCTTCAGCATAAACATACATTTCCTTCCTGGAATATCATGGTGAAGAAAGGACTTTCCAATTCCAGTATAAGCTTAGAATGGTGGCAGAAAATTATGATAATTTTGCAGTTTCAATGGAAAAACATTCTTATACCACAAAAGTGAATTTTTGCTATAGGTTAAGTTTCCTTGCTATCCTCCACTTCCTTTTACAGAAGAAAAGTGGATACTTGAGCAATTAACCCATATGGAGCCAGGAAGAATTTCTCATTTCTCTAAAGTCAATTAGGGATTTTCTGTTTCTGTAAAGGATGAGGACTACATGTCCATTTCTCAGAAAGATAGAGGGATGATCACTGAGGATGGATGTGGTTAGGAATTCAACAATAATGAAGTACAAAAATGCCATGTACTTTCCATAGCCAAATAAAACAGTGATATTTAGACTTTAATTCTTTGCAATTTGATTTTGTGTACAGCATGGCTAACTTTAATATATAACTAATGGTTTTTAGCTCCACTTCATCTTCAGCCTACATCTATAGTCCTTCTTCAATCCTCCTCCTCTTTAGTCAAACAATTTCTTTGGCACTCTGCTCCACGCTTTGGGTAGATATATTTCTTTGAATTTTCCTCAGTAGTTAGAAGACTGCATTTATGAAGTGACCCCAAAAGCTTGTGGATAACAAAATGGAAAAGTAAGCATTTAGTCAGAGACAATGAATTCCACTTTGGTCGTGTAAGAGAGTACGTGAACCTGCCAGAAATTATAATAGACAGAAGTAAGCCATTTTAAAAACATTGGCCCTTTTCAAATATTCAGTTTAGTTTATGTAAGTTTATTTTATAAAAAGAAGATAGGGCCAATTTTCCTTTCTTCTGAACCAAATGAATGACTCAAATTATATCAATAGCTGTCTCATTCTTTACACCACCCATTTATATCTTCCTGGGGTATCAAAAGTAATAGAGGAAAGAACATGAGACAGACAGAGAGATCTGACAGAAATTTTACTCTATCCTAGTAGGAAAGTTATTTAGTTTTAATAAGTTCAAGTGATCGTGCCTATAATTAGGGTAAGAGTGACCACTAGGATTTTTAAATATATTTGTAAATATTTTTGTAAAATATATCCATACACACATATGATTGTTATATATTATTTATACATATTGAAATTGTTTTATACATACACACAAATAAAATGAAATCTAAGTCACGGGGCTTGGCACAGGCAAGGCACTACATAAACTAGAATTTGTTCAATGTGGCCCCTGAATCAAATGACAATTTGTTAACCAGAGTCTTGTCCTCAAGTCATGAGAACTGTTATTTCTCATCTCATTTGGCCCTCAGGATTTATGTATACACTGAATGAGAAGACACGAATGACCAGCTCCTGCATTAGAATGCTAAGCCTATCACTTGGGACACTTACCAAATGCTATTTCTGGTTATTTAGGTTAGAAAGGAAATAAAGATGTCAGAGATTATCATTGTATATTATTTTAGTAATTACTATAAAAAACAATTAACCCTCATATTCCCTCAATTCAGAAAGAAATACGCTTCATAAAATATGCACATATCAAAGATAACTACCTTGAACAGAACGCCAAGTTATTTATATAGATACATCAAATGCTTTTTAAAAGACCTTACATGACTTTTAAAAGGCTTCTTTAGAAAATATAAGAAGTAAATTGGGAAATAAGCAAATACATTAAAAAGCTCATATTGTTTCACATCAACAAATGAACTAAATATTTTTAAAAGCAGAGAATAAATCTCTTATTTTATGAAACCATAAAATGAGGTTTTCTTGTGAGTCATCTTCTACAGACCTAAGTAAAAAAATATTTGGGACATACATTTGAAATGATGATGTGGTTCAGTCTTTAAATGAAAAAAAAAGTCAACTATTTATTTTGTTGCATTGTCATATATCAAAGTCACATGAAATGTGATTACAATTCAGAAATATCAGTGCTGAAACATTACTTGTTACTTTAAAATATTCAGAGTAAGCTTATAGTTTTTATCCTATTATTACATATTTTTGAAAATTAATGATAATGGAGATGGGGTCACTATAACAACAATTTATTAGTTAAATTGAATTAATGTATGTGCTGTAATTAAATATGCTAAAAAGTCTTTGATTTCCTAAAATGTACATTACTCATGACAGCATTTGGAAATTTTAAATTTCAAAAACTTAGTCCAATGATTTAAAAATACATGATAAATACGACAATAACTCTATCCACAAACAAATTAATTTCATTTTACCTATTTTTATTTTAGTTCTTCATTAAAGTTTCGACTAAAATAGAAAATCACAGTGCCTACTACATAGTTAGTGAACACAAAAACTAATTTTAACTATTTCCTAAAATATTAATACAGTTCTGTAATATTTTAATGATCTTTCTGAACATTCTAAGCAACCCCTGTAGGAAAGCAAAATTAATATATAGTGTGGTTAAATTTTTCGTAATTTATTTTGATTGAAAAATATCAGTGCATATATAGAGTTGATTTTATTAACAATCTATTTTTCAAAAATTCTTGGAAATCTTTTTTATTGTGTAAATTTAAGATGTACATGTTTTCATATGCATATACATAGTGAAGTATAACGATCTACTTTTAAAGTCTACAATTAATGTTTACTTATAATCAAATACGATTAATTTAGTCAGTTGGCTCCTGGCAGTATCTCCAGTAATAGAAAATTATCATAAACCAATATATCTTGATTGCAACAGCCTGTACCTTTATTGTCTGTTCAGATTCTTTTCACATCAGGTCTATAATGAAAAGCTAAGTCACAAATAGAGGTATTAGAAGACACACAAAGGGGCCACTGTTCCCTGACACAAATCAAATTTTCAATAACTCATAGGTAATTTGACGACTTCCCTTATATAATCCCCCAACAAACAATTAAATTCCATAGATTTTTCATTTAACAGTCCAGTAAGGGTTTCTTAATATACATAACCCATAAAATAAATTAAAAGTAAATGAAAGCATATGTTTAAAGTCCTTGATTCATGAAGAAACCAGTTAGAAACGCTGAAGCCCAAATTAATGTCAAATATTTATACTGTTGGGTTTGGCAACAGAGGTGAGTTCTCAAGAGAGAGCACATTCCAAATGATGTTTTCTACTCTCCTCTCAATCCCATTCATAAAATGCCTTTCTGTTACACAGTAGGATCACTGTTTGATTAATAAACACAAGCTGATGTTTAATGTTAACTGGTAGTACATAGAGACGAGAATTATCACTCATCTTTACTTAAAAACAAAACTTAAGCAAGATGTTTAAGCAGAGGTTACTTATGCACCGGAGTCCTTTGCATTTCTCAAAGGAAACAAACCTAAGAATGTGACTGAAATGGGGAATCGGAGAACAAATGGGCATATAACACAAGAAAGCTCAGAGGGGGCTGTCTCCAAAACAGAGTAAACCAGTTGTGTGGACAGTGATGCTGGCATAGCTCAGGGATATGCCAAGCCCCGATGTCTTTGCTATTTTCTGCTGATACTGGGAGCCTAACTGAAGAAACAGGACTTTGAGGAGCCTAACATTGGCTTCTCTTTCTTTAATGCGCCCTTAACCAAGCGGAATTCGCTCTATGCCGACTCCAGTGGGGAGCCTTCAACCCCGAATCTGACCTATCTGCCTTAAATCCGTGAGTTTTCACCGCAATCTCAAACCCCGGATGCCAAGAGAGGAGATCAATGCCAACACGAGATTGCATGCTCCTCTGACTTTTGTTTGCTTGGGTTTTCATTTTAGACAAACACTCTTATCCTCATTACAGAGCCTAGACAGATTGCGAATAGCCCGATCCCCTCATCAAGACAGCCCCAATCACAGCCACACAGAGCGCAAAGAAACCCAACTCTGTTCCCAGGGTCTTGTCACAGAGCCGCATCTCCGCGGGTGGCCGCCTAGACCTTCCCTTACGTTGAACTGTTTGTGCGCGGAGCAAGGGGAAAAGCATCTCTTTCAATTCCTCCCGAGGCCACTCTTTCTTTATGGACCCACCTGCATGGGCGCTTCGTGTCTCATTGTTGACAAATGTCCTTTCTCTCTGGCTAGGACAGCACTGGTCCGGGCTTCCGGTCAAGCGTGCACAGTCCGCGCGCTCCCCGCTCCACACTCAGCACTGTTGGGGTTCGCTAACCGGCTCCAACATCAGCACCGGAGCTGTCCTCTCCTGGCGCCGCACACGCGTACTGCCGGGGAGCCCCGTGCACTCCTGGGAACTGTAGTCTCGCCCTGCGGGGCTTCCCAGCAAACAGGCGAGCGGTGAACTACACCTCCCGGCAAGCAAGCAAACTCTTAAACAGCCTCGATCCGCCAGTCCGGCTCGGCCGCGGAGCCTCCCTACTCCTTTCGAAACGCTCCTGGGTTACCTCTCCCAGTCTCCCCTGCCCTCTTCCTCGCCAGGGACAGGCGAATGTGACCCCAGCTTATCTCAGCTGGAGATTTTTCTTTGCTAACTATCGCCTTCGGGAGTAGACTGTGAGTTCCTGATTAGAAAACAACACTACCTTGTGCTAATTTCCAATGCAAACGAAGCCAGAGCTGGTCTCTGGACTCTCCGCCCTACCCCCTCCCCATCTGAATCGGGAAAGTTTCTACGTTTCCTTAGGCAGAGTGGGGCAGTTTTACAGTCTTATTCAGCAAACGTGGGGGAGAAAGACGATGAATGGTACACACATAAGGAAAGTGGTTTATCCGCATAATTGCATTGAGAAGTCGCCCGCGCGTACACAGTCACACACACAACCCGCAAACCAAAGTGCGTGAAAGCGAGATTTCTGGCTAAGCACCCCCAAGGAACTCCCTTCGCCTGCTTACCTTTCCATACAGCTCCATTACAACTCGAGGTTCGGAAATTCTCAAGTGACCTCGCTACAAAGGAGGTTAGGGCTCTACGTAGGAAGCGGGGCTAAAATGAAAAGGCACAACACAATAGAAGGGGTAGGGGTGGCGTCTGGCGGAGAGAAAAAGGAGGGACGTGGAGAAGACAGCTGATTTCGATGGAGGGCTTCTTTCCTCTAGAGGGAAAATGTGGAGTCTTCAAGCGGCAGCTGCAGAGAAAAGACTGAGTCTCTTAGGAAGTGCCAGGGGCGCGATAGCGCTGGGCAGCCCCTCCCCAAGCCCTCCCCCAGGCACCTTCCGCCGTCATTAGCTCGCACACACAGCCGCTGGCCGCGGGCTGCAGAGCTGAGAGGGCACTGGGTTATTTACCCAGAGCAAGCCACATAAAATGAACACATTCATCACTGGAACCCAAAAGCACCGTCACAGAATGAGATGGGGGACCTCTATCAAGTTATCCTGTCCTTTCTTTAACACAAAGTCATTCCTTATATTACAACTATACTCCTCCTAGATTAGTTCAAAAAAATGGTTTTGAAATCTAGGAACTGTACTTTTGTTGGGCTTATCCTTTTCCTGTCAGTTGACTGATAAGTTTGACTATCCATGTGCTCCGTAACTATCTAGAGACAGCCCTCTCTACTTAAAAGTAAATGTTGATCATCCAGCAAATGAGCCCTGCCTTGGCATGAAGTCAAAATTATAATGGAGACAGAGTGAAAAAGGAATGATTGTGATATTGGCATGGAGGTATGAAAGGAAGAACTGGAATCAGCTTTAAACTTCGTTGTAGCAGTAGAACAGAGGTTCTGAAACTTAAATGCACTTGAAAATCTGTTGAGACGGAGGTTAAAGTTAAAATTTTTAAGCCGCAGGTAGAGATTGATTCACTAGATCTTTTGAGAGGTCTGGAAATTAGCATTTTAAATAAATACCCCAGAAATTCTGATATAAGTGGTTCCCTTGCCATAATCTGAGAAACACTGTCTTAAACGAATCTATGCGTAACACTTTTCCAAAGATGCAAGCCTCAAAAGTGTCATGGTATGGACTCAATAATGCAACAGTCTCATATTGGGAACCTACCATATTCAATATTTCCATAATTTTAGTTGATTGTATTATTTAACAACTCTATAATCTGTCTTCTAATCTTGCAATTAGTGAGAATGTAATGCAGTATCACCTAGGTAATTAGTTTTTGTAATTATTCGGAAAATACATTTAAGCCAGGTGTGGTGGAGTGTGCCTGCAGTTATAGTTACCCGAAAGGCTGAGTCAAGAGGATCATATGAACCTAGAAATTCGAGGCCAGCCTAGGCAACATAGTGAGACACCCCCATCTGGAAAAAAAAAAAAAAAAAAAAAAAGACATACCTTTAAAAATATAAACCTCATAGTTGAGAATTGTTTGATACTTAGAGAAGTTTCATGTAAATTAGCTAATAACAAAATGGAAAGTTAAAAGGAAATTCAATATCAATATGTATCACAGTAGCACCTTATTAGAAGTATGACTTCTGCATTTTAAAAATTAAGATGTATCTAAAGATGCATCTCTTTAAAAATTGTTTTCAAGAGAAATGCCAACAAAATAATCCTGACATTTAAATGTATATAATTGTTTGGCATTTAATAATATTTGCTTAGCTACTTAGAGCCTGCCTTTCATCAGAACAACTACTGTGTTTTTTGTACTATCATCACTTTCTGAAATTCTCAGAATTCAGTCTGATATAGAACATATTTAAACATTATAAATATTTACCTTGCAAAATTACTATTATTTGAGAAGTTTATGCCTTCTCAACATTTCACTAAAATTATACACATCGTCAGATTTTTTAGTATGTCTTTTATTTGTGGAAGAACCCATGAAAATTTAGTTTAAAGCTGGAGTTTTTAAAAACACGTTGGGGGAAACTTAATTCTGTCCTGTTTATAGTGCCTTAGCTGAGAATTTAAGGTGTGCAAAGAGGAAAAAAAATCTAGTCAGGAGTCAGATAAACCAAGAAAAGTGGACTGAAGCTGACTATCTAAAATCAGAGCAGGAGCACAGTAGCTTTGCTTGAAATCAGGTCACCATCCACGAATTTCATTCCTAAGGTCATTAAATGGCTGCTTGAGCTCCAGCTCTTACATCCACATTCCAGCTAGCAGGAAGGAGGAAAGGTGAAGGGTATTTCTCCATCACTTTATGTATACCACTGCTCTTATATTCCAGTTCCTTAAACTTAATCTTATGACCATACCTTTTACAAAGGAGGTTGAAAAATGTGATCTTTATTCTGAGTGGACATGTGCCCAGGTGGAAATCACAAATTCTGTTACAAACAAGTTTTCACTGTGTTGACCAGGCTGGTCTCAAACTCCTGGCCTCAAGTGATCCTCCCGCCTCGGCCTTCCAAAGTACTGGGATTACAGGCATGAGCCACCGCACCTGGCCCTTCCACAGCATTTTTAAAAGACTAGTACAGTAAGAAGGGATCTTACAGATAATGTAGCTCATTTCTTCCATTTTCTGAGTACAAAATTAGATCCCAGAAAAGTGAAATAACCTACCTAAAGCCCCACAAGTCATCCAGTGCTGTTACAAATACTGGAAAAAGACAACTATTTTGAGAGTATATTGCAATTTACTAATATAATCAAATTTTAAGTGTATCAACTATTTTCATTATCGTTAGGTTTATCTATTATAATTTAAAATGAGGAGGGTCAAAAAGACAAGACACCATCTTCTTCCTTAAGGGGACTACAAACTAATTCTGGAGACCAGATAGATAAATTGGTAACGTGACAATAATAAAAGACATCAGTGGCAGAACGGTGCCTGATATCCACTCTTATCAGTAACTGCTTTAAAGACTTATAGGAAAGAGTAATCAGATCAATGATACTCTCTGGGAAAGTACATTGTACCCCTAAATATGTTCAAAAAGATCATCTGATTATAAATGTAGAATGAGAGACATAGACTAGAAGATCTTCAAAGGAACCTAAAGATCATTTTGTTCTTCTTTCTTAATTTGCAGATAAAGAAATAAAGACCCAAAGGTGAGTAATGACTCACAGAGCATCACACTAATTACCATCAGAGACAGAACTAATATACAATTCATGTGACTTCCAGTCCAGAGTTCTTTGTAAATATATAATATTTCAACAATCACTACTTTGGATGTGAGCACTTATTTGCTGTCTCATAACTTGACCATACTTTTACTAAGAAATCATTAAAATTACCAAACATTAAAGTATAAGTCAAATACCTCATTCAGAAAGATATGCAATCTGATAGTTATCTCTCCTTTGCTGGTTGAGAAATAGGGTATAAGATCTAAGGATAACTGATTATACCTTCTTCTTCAAATAAGGTGCTGGGAAATATTTTTAATTTTATTATTTAAAAATTTCAACATATTAATTAAGCTATAGATCCAAAGTTTTATTATTTTGCTAATTAAAATTAAATTTAACACTACTATCCACATGTTAAGATGGTCATAAAATCCAGTATCAACTGATTTGGCAGAAGTAACATAGGAGTTTGTCTCTTCTTTCTCCTTAGATGGCACAAGAACCCTGAAGCATAGGCTGGATGGGAAAACGGTAGATGCCAGGTATCTCTCTCATCTTTGATGGTTGCTAATACGGCTCTTTTCAGGTCAACATGGCTCATTTGCATGCAGGTAGCTCCATTCTCCTCGTGTGAAGCTAAGCCACAGAGATGCTGATTGAAGTCCCAAGACCACAGGCACATAGTGTATCAGTTAGTTTTGCTATGCAACAAGCAACCTCAAAACTTAGTATTTTTTTTTAATTTATTTATTATTATTATACTTTAAGTTGTAGGGTACATGTGCATAACGTGCAGGTTTGTTACATATGTATACTTGTGCCATGTTGGTGTGCTGCACCCATCAACTCATCATTTACATCAGGTATAACTCCCAGTGCAATCCCTCCCCCCTCCCCCCTCCCCATGATAGGCCCCTGTGTGTGATGTTCCCCTTCCTGAGTCCAAGTGATCTTATAAATTATGCTGCTATAAAGACACATGCACACGTATGTTTATTGCAGCACTATTCACAATAGCAAAGACTTGGAATCAACCCAAATGTCCATCAGTGACAGATTGGATTAAGAAAATGTGGCACATATACACCATGGAATACTATGCAGCCATCAAAAAGGATGAGTTTGCATCCTTTGTAGGGACATGGATGCAGCTGGAAACCATCATTCTTAGCAAACTATCACAAAACTTAGTAATTTAAACAACCACATTTTTAGTTCATGATTCTGTGGGTTGACAATTGGGCCTGGGCTTTCCCGAGCAGCTCTTTCTGCCTTGATTTGTGTCACGTATGCATCTGTATACAGCTAGAAGTCAGTGAAACAGCTCTGCTTCTTGCAGATTGTCTGGCTGTTGGCTGGGGAAAAGGACAGGAACAGTTTTATATGTCTCTGATCTTCCAGCAGGGTACCGTAAGGTTACATGAGAAAAATCAGAGACATACAAGGCCTCTTAGAGCCTAGATTCAGAACCAGCATAGCAAAATTTCTGCTGCATTATATTGGCCAGAAGACGTCATAACTCAGCTCAGATTCAAAAGATGGAACAATAGACTTCAATTCTTGATGGAGGAAGCTTCAAAATCACATTTAAAAAAAGACTTGAATACAGGAAGGTATGGAGAATGTGACCACTATTGCAACCTACCGCATCCAGGCAAGCATCCCCTTGGAGGCTCTACAACTTCAGAGGCTGTGCATTCTGATGAGCCCCCGCCTCTGCTTCTGAAAACCATAAATCTCACCACCTTCCTGGTTTCAGGGGTTCTATCAACCTCATAGGGCACCTCTTTAATCACAGTACATCTGCTGATTAATTTTCTCCTTGAGAAATACAGTTTAATTATTTACGTGGACCTAAACCTTTAGTAGCAAAGATGTATATGGGAAATTCCCTCCAGCATAACATTCATAGTGGATTGCTTCTCTTTCTGGCTGTTAGCTACATCAGGAAGGTAAGTCTTCCTGGACAGAAGTATCAGAAGCCTGGTCATCATTACTGCAAAAAGAGAATATCTTTCATTCTTCCATGAACTCCCTACAGAAAACCAACCAACCAACCAAACAAACAAAAAACAAAAAACAAAACTGACTCCATCATTTCTCAATAGCCATTCTGTCACAGCACATTTTCATTTAATCTTCTTGGCACAAAACTCATAAGAAACTTGAGTTGGAATTATCAGTCATTCTCAAAACAAATTTTTGTAAGCACTATTTTTTCCACAAAGCATTATCTGTGTCAGATAAATATGACCACTCACAACTTATATTTTTTCTATCTGTTCCTTTAGCTTGTTTATAGTCTGAGTATATATGTGTTTCTTACAGAAGGATAGCATATCATTATAAAGCACTCATTTAATTCTAGTTCAAACAATTATAGTTGAAGTACACTTTTCTTTATGTAGTCATGATTTTTGGAACATGCATTTTCTTGATTTATTAGGTAATGAACCCTACATAAAAAATAGTTTTCCTTTATAGTAACAAAAGCCTCTTCACATAGAAGCTTATTAAACTCTTAATAGTCACACTAAACACAAATTCCCTAGTACCATAGATGAATATCATGTCTTTATCATGTCTTTAAGAAGGCCAGAGTAGAAGGAGAAGGACAGTGTGAAAGTCGTGTTTATCTAAGACTTACTTTATACTAGGGCTGTGCTAGACGCTTCACTGGTTTAAATTAATGTTTACACGAGCAAGAAGTAATTATGATTGCCTTCTATATTAACAGGAAAAGAGGGCATGGTCAAACTGGGTAATTTGTAGAGAATTTAATAAAGAGACTATTTACCATGAGCAGTGTTAGAGGAAACACAGAGGGCGAGTAGAGTACCCTGGGAATATAAGCAGCAGAGAACTAGTGAGAAGTTCTAGCCAGAAGGGTCAAGGTCAAGAAAAACAGAATCTACTGAAAAGGCTGTTGAAAATAGAGTCTACGGTAGAAGGAAATTACCAACACTCCCACTGGCTGTCTCCTGCTGACTCCCCATTGGCTGAACCTGATCAGAATCCAGAGCCTTGGAGCCTGTTGATGCAGACCAGACACTCAGCCTCCTAAGACAGAGCTGTGTGGAGAAGGGAGAAGGAGGCAAACCAGGAGACATCAGCATATTTCCCCTGCATCCACCCATTTTAAAAATGAGCAAGTTGAGAGTCAAAGAAAATAACTTCAGGAGGTCACCAAGGTAAAACAGAATGTAAAATCAGATCTTTCTTGTTCTCTTTGAATAATATGTGTTCACTACCCTATTGAGTTTGGTAAAGAGAAAATATATATATATATATTCACCATAAAGAGTATTTTCCAAACCAGTTCCATCCCCAACCCCAGCCCCGCCTTTAACTTCCACATCCATATCATCACCAGGACTATCCAGTGAGGGATGGTTACTTTTATCATCACATTTTAATGGGACCCTTTTATAACCTCTATGTTTGATACCATTCCTCTTACACTGTTTTTATTTCCTAATATGAACAATTTCACTACTGTTTTAATTAATTGTCAACAAATATCTATTAATTGCCTAATATGTACCACAGCTATTTTTTTTGTTTTTGTTTTTGACACTGTAGAGGATACAACTGATGTCTATATAGACATGGCCTCTACCTTTAATTGGTTATACTCTTGTTTCTGTTTTTTGTTTCTTTCTTCTTTCTTTTTAAAGCACTATATTCTTCAGGAGACCAGGGATCATTTCTGACTTGTTCGCTACTTTTTAGCAGTACCTGTAGCAGTACCTGGAATAGTGCCCAGCACATAGTAAGAGTTCAAAAAATATTGTTGGCCTAATGAATAATAGTTTTAAAATACTGGAAATCAAATGTGATGAAACTCATAAATATGTGACACACATAGTGAGGAGTTTGGAGGCATGGGAAGATGAAGGCCAGGAATAATTACAAAGACAGAGGAAGCTTTTTTGAAAATGGAGATACCCAGAGGAGCATTGAAGGGTGAATTGAGTTTAATAGATATATGAGAGAAGAGTTGAAAATGTTCATGGAAATATGGGATTAAGAGATAAAAATAAAAAATATAAAATTCATTTCTCAACATAAACTTCATCAAATTCAATAAACTTTTGTAAGCTATGATACCATCCATTTAGTTCATCCCTAAAGAATTAAGATTCCTGGAAATCTAACCATATTAATGCAATCTTTTTTACATTATTAACTAAAATGGGTGCCTTTAAAGCTTTTTTTAAGATTACAAGATACAAAGTAGTCAGGAGATCATATCAGGACTGCAAGATGAGTGCCTAATGATTTCACATTTAGACTCTTACAATATTGCCCTTGTTTGATGAGAGAATGAGTTAGGAGCATTGTTGTAATGGAGAAAGACTATTTGGTGAAGTATTTCCAGATGTTTTTCTGCTAAAGTTTTGGCTATCTTTCTCAAAACACTCTCATAATAAGCAGTTGTTATTGTTCTTCGGCCCTCTAGAAAGTCAACAAACAAAACGCCTTGGGCATCCTCAAAACCTGTTGCCATGACCCCTGCTCTTAGTTCACTTTTGCCATGACCTTTGCTCTTGACTGGTCCAATGGCTACCAAGAGGTACCAAGAGGTAGCCATTGAGATGTCAATTTTAGCCAAGTGAGATGTCTATGGTGTTGGCTATTGTTTCTGTTGTTAATCGTTGATCTCCTTCAATTAGGACAAACAAGATTAATTTTTTTCTTGCCAACTGATGTGGATGGTCTGCTGTTCATCTTCAACATCTTCTTGTGCCTTATCTTCAAATTGTCTTTTTCCTTCTTAAAAAGAGTTATCCATTTGTAAACTGCTGGTTTCTTTGGGACATTGTCCCCATAAAGTTTTCATAAAGCCACAATGATTTCACCATTCTTCCACCCAAGCTTTACCAAAAATTTAATGATTGTTCTTGCTTCAATTTTAGCAGAATTCATGTTGCTTCTATAGGGGCTTTAAAAAAATTAATGTCTTATCCTTCTTAGTGCCTCAAACTAGACCTTGTTCAAATACGTTAAACAAGTTAGTATGAGTTTGGTTTGGTGCAAAAAAATGTTGAAGCCTATACATAGCTTTTTCATAACACTTATTTTCCATAAACTTTTTGAAGATCCCTTGTAAATGGTAAGGGCATTTGGGTACTTTAAGCTTAAGGGGAAATGGTTCAGCGGACTAAATTTTTCCCAGAGGAAATCAAGACAAGTGTGATAAAAGGGTAAAGTTTGTCCTGGAGGAACCAACTGTGCCTCTTCTGGTGCCTTCCTTTCTTTCTTTCTTTTCTTTCTATCTTTCTTTCTTTCTTTCTTTCTTTCTTTCTTTCTTTCTTTCTTTCTTTCTTTCTTTCTTTCCTTCCTTCCTTCCTTCCTTCCTTCCTTCCTTCCTTCCTTCCTTCCTTCCTTCCTTCCTTCCTTCCTTCCTTCCTTCCTTCCTTCCTTTCCTTCTCTCCTTCTCTCCTTCTCTCCTTCTCTCTTTCTCTCTTTCTTTTTTTTTTTTTTGAGATGGAGTCTGGCTATGTCTCCCAGACTGGAGTGCAGAGGCGCGATCTTGGCTCTGCTCACTGCAAGCACCGCCTCCCAGGTTCACGCCATTCTCCTGCCTCCGCCTCCCAAGTACCTGGGACTACAGGCACCCACCACCACGCCTGGCTAATTTTTTGTATTTTCAGTAGAGACAGGGTTTCACCGTGTTAGCCAGGATGGTCTCGATCTCCTGACCTCGTGATCCACCCTCCTCGGCCTCCCAAAGTGCTGGCATTACAGGCGTGAGCCACCATGCCCGGTCTCATTGGTCTCTTTCTTGTTGTCTCTCCTCCTGCCACTCTGGAGCTCCTCCTTTCCTCAGCAATGTCTGCTGTTTTAAGTTGCACGATACAAAACGAAACAAAACAAAACAAAAACAAACAAAATCACCTGCCCAGCTTGCTCAGCTGTCCGTCTCAGCATATGGCTTTGTTTAGTGACTTCTACCAGTACCCTAAGAATGTATTTGTTTGTTTTAATATTTTAGTTTCGCTATCACTCCTATGGGAAGTTTTTCTCAACCTTTCCAGGTGTATTCCACTATGTCCTCCTATAATACTCATAGCTTCTGCCATGACAGCAATTATTGGGATACATTGAAGTGGTTTGTATTGTAGCCCCTCTCTCTGGAGCAAGGAAGAAGAGGTCTGGGGCTGTCTTGCTGTTGCTGTTGTATGAATACCTATGTCTATCCAATAAGCCTCCAATAAGGGAGGATTTTCAATCATTTTATGAATATAATTTTACTTATCTCTTCTCAAATGCTGTATTTCATGCTGGTAAAGGTGCTTTTCTTGCCGAAGGAGTTTTTGGAACCCTGAAAATTACTTTGTAGTTATACCTAGAAATAGGACTAATTTGATTTGAGAAATACGATTGCCAATCATCTTGGTTTAACCAGGACTCAAGAATTTTTGGGACTCGGGGATTTTCAATGCTAAATCCTAGAAAGTTCCAAGCAAAACAGGGCAAATTGGTTCCACCATATTGGAAAATAAAAAACAAATAATAATAAGCTTCCTCTGTGCACTATGCTGTGTCTATAAATACTAGCCAAGGTTATGTTTAGTGCTGCAAAATTTAATTTCTGATCTCACTTTTTCATCCCTTGAGTAATGGAACATTATGTCTTTGTAGGAAAGCACTCACCCTGTGCATAGTGAGTTGAGACAGAGAATTCATAGACTTTGTCAATTTATGTTGCTTTTAGCATACCACAATAATTGGTTCTCTCAAAGTCACCTTTTATGCCTTGTGCTATAACTGACTGGAAGAACTCTTAAGTAGAGAGCTTTCCCTTTAGATGGTTTATTACAGATGAATTCACAGGAAATCATTTTTGTGGTTGTTGGTTGTTCTTAACTCTCAGAAGTTCCTTGAGAGAGAATTACTTTCATCCCTCAAGAGGAGATACTGGGTTGGAACACAGCATTCATACTCAAGCACTTCAGCGCTATTTGGATTGAACCAAAATGAATTTAATTCTTATTCGACTCTTTCCATTATTTCCTTATTGTGTTCCTTGTTTTTGCCTGTAGTAAAGGGCATTGGTGGGTGATAGAACAAAGATAAAAAGCAATACAAGATTTTAAGGAATTAATTTTCTTATTCAGGAAATAAGGTGGATGGAATATATAGTATTGGAAGTACTCTCCAGTCTAACACGCAAAGCCGGGAGGGGGCAGCTGTTGGCACTTTCATTAGCTTGGAAGCCATAGAATGGTTATCAATGTAACGTACATAGCTCAAATGATTTTCTGGAACATCAGGGATAAGATAAGGATACACAAGAAAAAAATTTGCTCCCTGTGTACTTTATGTTTTATAGCCTCATGAATGATTGGGGCTTAGATTGCTCATTTATTTGTTGCCTCATTCTCACAGATCACAAGTATGTATCAAAGGCAAACCTAGGTCAATCCTTTTAGGCAGAAGTCAGCAAGTGCATTTAATAGCTGGCTTCTCAGGAGCATGCATGAAGCTTTTTACATGTGCTGTTTATCATTTTCTTCTCACATAAAATCTACAAGGTAGATATTATGACGGTTCTTGTTTACAAGAGAAAATCAATTGAGGAGTGGAAAGTTTAAGAAGCTTGCTTTTTTGTAAGCAAAGATATAGATAGGTGTTCCAATCCAGGTGATCTGACCCCAGAGCTACATGCTTATTTACCATGCCAGGACTTGCATAGGTGTGAACATGTATCCTTACCCTTTTTTTTTTTTTTTCTTTTTTTGAGACAGAATCTCACTCTGTCTCTCAGGCTGGAGTGCAGTAGTGCAATCATAGCTCTCTGCAACCTTTGCCTCCCAGGCTTAATCAATCCTTCTGCCTCAGCCTCCAGAGTAGCTGGAACTACAGGAGTAGGCCACCATATACAGCTAATTTGAGCTAATCTCAATCCTAGCTTCCACAATCTAAATTTTGAATTTAGGAAATAATCAATGAAAAGATAATGAAAATAGAAACATAATATGAGATAAACACTTTGAGGGAAGAAAACATTTATTAATTTAAAAAGTTAATATTTTCTGAGATTCATTAGGTTTGTGGTCTTGTACAAAAATCCCCTATGTTTATTTTTCTCATTATGTTCTTTATATCCAATAAAATACTGTCCTTTTAATAATCCTGTAACATTGCATTGAAACAAATTTGAAACGAAAGATGTATCATAAAACCTCAGAAGAAAAAGTAAAGTAATAAAGTAGTAACTTTTTATATCTTGATGATAACTGTGCTGTAAGAATTATTATTATAATCCCATTTTATAGGTGAGGAAACAAAGCTGAAGGTAAAGTGAATTGCCAGGGGTCACATGTCAACCAAATTGAAGACCAAAAACTGGAACCCAGTTTTTCAAAAGAAGCAATGGCTTACATGGGACATAGCAGCCATCCAAGGAAATACAAGGTGATTCCCTGGGTCATCACTCCAGCACTTAACACTACTAGGAAAATTAAGCAGTTAGACTTGGAGAAATAAATATTACCACTAAAAGGAAGTCACTCATGTAACCCTAAGCATTCAGCAAGGCCCTGAGTTTATTTCCCCAGTTGCATCAGCCTTCTATACAAATCCTAAATCTGGATATTGTTTTCATTGATGCTGGAATTACTCTGAGTTGATTAAATTCAACTGGATAAAAAAAAATTGCTTATGTAGAATTTTCAAACAGTGATACGTTTTGTAACACGATGGCCCTGGCAGACTGAAGTAGAACCTGGATTATTATCATTAATAAAATAGTAAGAATAACTTATCATGTGGGTATTTGCTATTTACCAATCACTTTCATATTGATTAGGTCATTGATCTCCAGACAATCTTTTAAGTGGAGGATATGCTGTTTTAAACCTTATTTTGTACTTCTTTGATCGAGGGTGGGCTAATAAGACATTTGTAGGTGGATCTGTCCTACAATGATTCATAAATTTATATATAAAAAATTACAAAGATCTTTCAGTATTATTGCATTAAGTTTTGAATTATACTGTTGTTCCTTATCAATTCCCTTGAAACTGATTATTAGAATCCTGGTGGCAAATTTTAGTAGCTTGCAGGTTCCAAAATAACATCCCCATATTTTAATTTTATGGTACTAGAGAGTCTGGAACTAAAGAAGAAAAATAATCATTAGGGTTAATATTTATTTATTACTTTGTTTTCAGAAGGAACTATATACCTTCTGGCAAAATGTTAGTGAGTTCCTACAACAATTATGATGCTTGCTGTGGATAGACAGAGGACCAATTTCATATTAAGACAAAGCAATATAAAATAAACCAGAATGTTATTAAAGTCATCGACCATAAAAATTTACTCTGTGGTTACTATGAGTCAGCAGGTACTGAGAGCTGATTCTATGGCATCAAAAGACCTACATGCAATTTCAGCTACTCCATTTTTAGAGCAGAAAGGTTGATTCACCTCTCAGCTCCTGTAAGCCTTTATTTTCCTACCTGTAATAGAAGGTCAGCCATAGCTTCAGGGCTATTTTTGAATGTATATTGACTGTAAAGGGCCATACTAAAGGGGTTGATGGTCAGAGACACTAGGATGGAGCTGGGTGAGTTTGGACAAATTGAAAATATTGAATTTCTCTAAGCCTCAGTGTCATTGTCTATAAAATACGAGTAATGCTAATAACTACTTCATAGGTATTACCATTATTTTTGCAGAACTGAATAAAGAAATGAATGTATATGGAAATGCTTTTCAACCTGTAAAACACATGCTAGCCAGATCACATTAGTATAGAAAGTGAGTGAATCTACAACTGAAAACATTGTGCTGTCTTTGGATCTTAATCAATTTTCATATTCACTGATGAATTGTGGAGAAAAACAATCCTAAGGAAGGCCATCTTCTAAGTCATGCTTTTAACCTGATTTTAAAACTACTGCCTCCTATTTTGAGGGATCTTCTTTTCACATTGGACATGCTGGGGTTGTTCCAGGGTATATGCCAGTCTTTTTCCTGCTCTTTCTCTGCTACCACCCTAGGCAATCTCATCTGCATCCTAGCTTCGATTTCCATTGATACAGTGATGCCTCCTGGATCCATATTTTGAACCTAGATCATCTCCTCTCCTTTAAACTGGCATAGCTAACTGCTGACTGGTTATCTCCAACAGTATGCCCATAAGTACCTCAAACATAGTCTTCCTCTGCTCCACACCTAATCCTTCTTCTCTATTTCTCATCTTTGTGAATGGTCCCATCATCCACCTACTTCTTTAGGTGAGAAATCATGTTTTGACAATGACTTTCAATCTCCATCATTCCTCAAATTCAATCAATCACCAAGTATTGTTCACCCCACTGTCTAAATATCTCTCCATTCTCACTGCTTTCACCCAAACTAGGTTACCATGATTAGTCATTTGAATTATTTCTTCTAGTTCCCAAACTTTATTTTCTCCCAATCAATTCTTCACATTGTGTTCTGAATGATTTTCCCCAAATCTAAAAATGATCAAGTGTTATCTATACTAAAAACCCTTAAGTGGCTTCTGCATGCCCAGCAGCTTAACGTGACTCACAGGCCTTCACGATCTAGCTTCTGCTCAATCCCATAGTTTTTATCTCTCAGCACTCCACCTTCACTCTCCGTGCACCAGTTTTGCAGAAGTTTCTACCAGTCTTCCACTGTACCATGCTCTCTCTTACCTCTAGCCTTTATCACGGGGTAAGTATTCTGCTAGAAATGCTTTATCACTGTTCTGCCTGCAGCACACATGTGCACACACACATGCTTTACTTTCTTAATTCATACTCAGTTTTTCACCTCTCAAATTAAACTTCAGTCTTTCAGGAAACTTTTCTTACTCGTAACACTCTGAAGTCTAAGCTAGGTATCTGTACTTTTACCATGATAAGGCTGTCTTATAATCACTTAGCTTCTCCTGTAACATTTCCACTAAACCACACAATTGGTAGGAACGAGGTCTGAATCTGTCTTATGTATCCCTCGCTTCTCATTTATTAAGTCAGCGTTCAACTAGAGTAACGGAACCAGTAAGAAATAGACGTTAAGTGATTTATTGCAAGAATAGACCTAAGTGATTTTGAGTACTGGCTGGACAAGTCTGAAATCTATAGGGCTGGCTATCAGGAAGGACAGGCTGGAACTCAGGCATGAGTTGAACTGAAGTCTGCAGATATTGAACTCTAAGACTCACTCAAGTGTCCTTGTCTGTAAAATAGGAATAATGCTGATAACTACCTCATAGGGCTTGTTTTTCTTCTTCAGGGAAGCCTCAGCTTTGCTCTCAGGGCCTTTCAATGGATTGAATCAATCAAGCCCACTCAGATTATTTAGAATAATTTCATTTACTTAAAATCAATTGATAGTGGACTTTAATAATATGCAAAATGTCTTCATGGCAATACCTGGATTAACATTTGATTGAATAATTGGGGACTGTGGTCTAGCCAAGTTGACAAAACTAATCATCACGTATTTTATTTAGTATAGAGTAGGCTCTCAGTAAATGTGTGTGAAATGAACAGACACCCAGACTATTTTGTTGAACAAGGGCATTTCCTGGGTACATCTGAAATGTTCCACTTTGTACTACTTAATTCAGCACTATCATATTATTTATGTCTTTTACTTATCAAAGTTTGTGATTTTTTTTTCCTCTTGGTAAATCTGAAAGAAAGAAAATGACATGCCCCATGCTATCTTTGACCCCTCAGATTTCTTTAGAAAGAATACATTCAGGCCAGGTGCAGTGGCTCACACCTGTAATCCCAACATTTTGGGAGGCTGAGGTGGGAGGATCACTTGAGCCCAGGAGTTTGAGGTTGCAGTGAGCTATGATTGTGCCACTGCACTCCAGCTTGGGCGACAGAAGAAGACCTTTTCTCGTACAAAACCAAAAAAGAATCCATATCAATTCATGTCATTAAATGTGACAGACGTTGATCTTCTTGAGGTCGGGGCTGTATGTTAACATTTGTGTGATCTCTCAGCCTTACCTCAGTGTATATGTGCAGTAACTGTTCAATGCAGCTCTGTTGTAAAAAACTAAATTAACCTACTAAGATTTCTTTAAATGATCAATTTATAGCATTTTATATTGCATTTATAAATACTTGCAATTGATCTTGGACTATTATACTAAATGCCTTAAAAGAAGTGAAACTATACATTTGGGAGTAAATTAAAGATTTTTTCTTCAGTATCAATGCAATGTAAGATTACACATTATAATAAATAATTGTGAAATAATGTTTAATGTAAACATTATATATGTGACAATACTCTGAATACTATATGATGCTTATCAAAATCAGCTAAAATAAAAAATGTTTCTAAGATTACATATGTGACTTGATCAGAGGAAGGAGGAAGGAAGTTCAGCATATTTTATCAATTCTAAGATGTCATCAATTGATTACGAGACACACCATTATTTTATTTACCATTAAGAACAAAAGAAAAATCTGTGTCAATCAACCACGGCTCATTATCAGTTATAAATTGCATCCCAAGTTCAGATAAGTTACAATGTGAAAAAAATTTAAAAACTGCATCTCAGAATTGATTAAATGTGATGTGTTATCCGGATTAGTAGTAACCATGCCCCATCAGGGTGGTGATCGGGTATCTGTTTCATTTTGTCCAAAGTAGAACAAAAAAGCAAACTCAGCCATCATCAAATTATGCTCATCATCTGGTCATTATATTTTTCTATATTAATGGGTGAGCTCCTATGTGTTTTAATTAATTTCCAAGGGATCTATCATTTTACCTTTGAAGTAAAATAAAAATGTTTCTAGACCATAAACTTATTCATAACATTGAAGGTGCATTTTGTTTCAGGATGATTCACATGGTTTTTCTTTCCTAGGAGGCTATAAAGAGCAGTGGTGTAGAGTGTAGGCCTTATAGCCTGACTGACAAATCTTGGTTCTTCCTTTCTAGCTACAAGTTAACTAATCTCTGTGCCTTGGTTTCTGCAGCTGGAAAATGGAGATTACAATAGTGCTACTCATGGTACATGATAATGCAATGAGTTTACATGGGTAATGTGCTTAGAAAGTGTCTGATACATATAGTGTCTGGCAATAAATGCCAGTTTTTATTTAGTATTACTGTTGATTCTCAGAGAGGTTGAAGAACTTCAAGGAAATATATTTTTTTTCTTTTCTGATGTTGCTACTGTAACCTCCAAGTATACAGACGAACGAAGAAAAACTGGCTTCCTCCAACAGAACAATTTCTGTTGCAGGTCTCTGCTATTGTGCTGTTCCCTGCTAGGAACTCAGAAGATGAATTCATTTGAAGCCATTACTATGATAATAGCATATTATTATTATTGCCTCCCTTTTCGCCTCTGAATTCTCAGTATTTTTGTAGGATTTTTCCAGTGTTGGCAGAGCTGCTTTCATTAGAAGAACAGTTATATTAACTATCTACAGCATTATTTTTGCTGCTTATCCTCAAGAGTGACACTTGAGGCAAGAGACAGGCTATTGGACTAATGGTGTGGTGTAGTCCAAGTCAGTGAAAAGAGTGTAATCTTTGTAATCAGACCACCCACAATTGGAATCCTTATTTTATGCATGCACTAGCTTTCTGACCCTGGGGAAAGTATTTCAGTTCTCTGAATCCTAATCCGGGGGGTAATTTTTTTTGATTGTTGTAATTTTGAACTTAACAGCAAAGTTGCAAGAAGGATACAAAGAAATCTCATATGTTCTTCACTTCAATTCACTTATTGTTAACACTTTCACATTTGCTTTATAATTCTGTATGTGTGTATATATATGTGTGTGTATATACTTATAGATTTTTTCTGAATCATTTGAGAGTAGATAAGAATATTCTCTTATATAACCAGAGTACATTTATCAAATTTAAGAAATTTAGCATCAATATAATTCTATTACCAAGGCCATATTCAAAATTCACCAGTTGTCCTAATAATGTCCTTTATTGCTTTGTTCCCAGTCCTAAATCTAATCACAAGGTTCACACATTTTATTTAGTTGTCATGACTGTTTCATCTTCTTGAATTCGATTTTCATTAACTTTTTGAACTTGACATTTTTGAAGAGTACAGGCCAATTCTTTCGTAAAATGTTCCTCAGTTTGAGTTTGTCTGAGGTTTCCTTAAAATTAGATTCAGGTTAGGCATTTTGGACAGGAATAGTACCTAGTGATATGTACTCAGGACATCACATCGGGGGCATGAGAATTTAATTTATTTCAGAATTGGTGATGTTAACTTTCATCACTGATTAAGCTGTTTACATCTTACAGTTACTATTCTCTCCTTTGTAATTAATAAGTAATATGTGGTAATATACTTTTTGGGATATGTGGAGCTATCCTGATTCTCATCAAATATTCACCAACCAGGTTTAGAATCCATTGATCATTCTTGCTGGATCAAGTATGACTATGGTAGAAACAAAATGGTAATATTTTTTCAAAATGATGATTTTTCTTTAAAAAACTCTATTATTACACCTACATTTATTAGTTGTATCCTATTGTAAGAAAGCTTTCTCTTGTCCCCATTTAGGTATGTATTTAATATTAGTATAAACTTAGTATTCTTATTTTATTCAATTAGTTATATTATTATTATTATTATTATTATTATTAACTTTAATATCCCTTAACCTGGAATCAATTTTCAGGTCGTAATTTCCAAAGGAAACTTCTTTATCTTTTTGAGACAGGGTCTCACTGTCACCTAGGCTGGAGGGCAGTGGTGTGATCATGACTCACTTTCACCTCAAATTCCTGGGCTCAAGTGATCCTTCCACCTTGGACTCCCAAGTGCTGGGATTACAGGCATGAGCCACTGTGCCTGCCCAAAGGAAATTTCTTAACTAACCCAGTTTAAGACAAAAGAAATGTCATCCCACTATACATCACAAATAGGACTGTGCTCATAGGACAAGTGCCCTATCTAAGGTAAATGGTTACTGAATGCCAAGTGTGAGAAACAGGTTTTTTTGTTTGTTTGTTTGACACAGAGTCTCGCTCTGTCGCCCAGGCTAGAGTGCAGTGGTGCCATCTGGGCTCACTGCAAGCTGCGCCTCCCGGGTTCACGCCATTCTCCTGCCTCAGCCTCCCGAGTAGCTGGGACTACAGGCGCCCGCCACCGCCCCCGGCTAATGTTTTGTATTTTTAGTAGAGACGGGGTTTCACGTGTTAGGCAGGATGGCCTCGATCTCCTGACCGCGTGATCCGCCTGCCTCGGCCTCCCAAAGCGCTGGGATTACAGGCGTGAGCCACCGCGCCCGGCCGAGAAACAGTATTTTCGAAGCTGTTCTGGGTGTTGTGGGTGATGTGTTTTTTAAAAATTAAGGTATAAAATTAAGGTATACAGTGAAATTCACCCTTTTTAATGTACACTTCTGAGACTTCTGACAAATGTATTGAGTGGTTAATTACCTTAAAAATTACCTAATCTTGCCGGGTGCGGTGGCTCAAGCCTGTAATCCCAGCACTCTGGGAGGCCGAGACGGGCGGATCACGAGGTCAGGAGATCGAGACCACCCTGGCTAACACGGTGAAACCCTGTCTCTACTAAAAAATATTAAAAAATTAGCCGGGCGAGGTGGCGGGTGCCTGTATTCCCAGCTACTCAGGAGGCTGAGGCAGGAGAATGGCGTAAACCCGGGAGGCAGAGCTTGCAGTGAGCTGAGATCTAGCCACTTCACTCCAGCCTGGGAGACAGAGCGAGACTCTGTCTCAAAAAATAATAATAATAAAATAAAATAAATGAAAATTACCTAATCCACCTTTGTAGTCACACCTCCTATCCCTGCCAACTCAAATCCTGGCAACTGATGTTTTCCATCCGTAAGATTTTGCTTCTTCCAGAATTTCATGTAAATTGAGTCATACAGAAGGTAGTCTTTTGTGTCTGGCTTCTATCACTTGGCTGAATGCACTTGAGATTTCATCCATGTTGCTATGTCAGTGTAATTTGTTCTTTTGTTTGCTGAGTAGTATTCTATTGTGTGGATGCATCTCAGTTTGTCTTCATTGTGGGCCCTGCTTCTGATTACTCGATCCTTCGTTCCTCCCTTCACTCTTCCTCAATCCTTTCTTCTTTTTTCTTCCTTCTCATCTCCATCTCTACCCTCAAGGAGGTGAAGTACTCTTCTCTTTGGTTAGATTTGAGGATTCTTATTTGCCCCTCTTTTGTGGTTGGAGCCTTGTGGATAGATATAAACTTATACTAAGCCGCCACTTGTTTCTCTCAAAATACAATGTGAAAGTTAAAAGAGAAGGCTTTGTCTGTTAGTATCCCAGCTCTGCCACTTACTAGCTGTGTGATCTTGATCAAGTTACCTAATATCTCTGTGTCTGTAAGTTGTTATAGGTGAAATGGAGAAGAAAACAGTACTTATGGCCTTGGGCTATGAGCATTAAATAAGTTCATTCATAATTGTAAATGGCTTAGAGCAGTGCCTGGCATATTGTAAACTCTTAATAAGTGTTGATTACTTAGAGCCATTTTGACACATGGGAAGACTTTTGAATAAAAACATAGTATATAGAAAACTTAATTAGAGTTTGGTCTCACTGTAGGAGAGTGGTTCTGTAGTCTTGGGAAGGTGGGTTTGGGGCTGAGGGGACGGGAGCTAGAAGCTCTGTTCATCTGTAAGCTATGTGGTCACCCTATAGGTGGTAGTGGGAAGTTTCCGTATTTTTTAACCTCATTTTGCTAGTAGAAAGCTGCCTAATACATCCTCAAGCACTTTCCCCATTGTCCCTGCTCTGAGATAATTGGATTGACCTAGCCGGTATAAAAGCTGTGTCTGGGTGAATTACGAGTTTGGCGTTTATCTGACTTACACAGCCCTTTTAGCAATAGAAGCACAGGCCTGCTGGAAAATATTGCTGCCTTAATCCTTGTGTGAGCTCCCAGGTCATGTCACTCCTGTGGACACCTTGCCACCACCCTCAACAACATTATTCTGTGCACATCTTCAATCTTTGCTATATTGCTCCTGGAAAAGGACAAAAAGAAGTACAGGAAAAGTAATGATTTTATTTTTCTTTTATTCTGACCTCTTTCAGAATGAAACATAAAATAAGTTCTTCCAGCCTAACTCGTAGTTCCCATGTCTCAGTAAGTTTTATACGTTTCACCTACTGTGCCCACTCTACTGGAAAATAATTCCTTATTTCATATTATTCTATAAACCTAGTATTTACTTCATTTATAGAATCTTCCTTTGAGATTTTAGAGACCCATTTTTTTTAGATGTGGATCTGTATTTCTTAGGCTTCTATTTATATAAGCAGTCTAAGCTTCTGCAAACCCTGCGGTAATTATAAAATAGTATCAGAATAAATTATCACTGTGTTATAAGCTTCTGATATAAAAAACCTCTTCAGTTTCAGCCTTTTGTAAATGATAAAGCATTTTTATACAAGTTACATGAGTATAACTTATATTTTAAACATTCAGATAAACAACAGGAGAAAATTAAAGTGACCTAAAATGCCACCACCTGACGATGACCCCTTTTTTCATTGTTTTTTTTTTCCAGAATTACCTATATGTCTATCTATGTGTAAAACAAGAGTGCCTTACCTTAACTTCTTATGTCAATAAATATGTTTCTACATTTTATTTTCTTTTATTATTATCATTATTTTTTGAGATGGAGTTTCTCTCTTGTTGCCTAGGCTGGAGTGCAATGGCGCAATCTCGGCTCACCGCAACCTCTGCCTCCTGGTTTCAAGCAATTCTTCTGCCTCAGCCTCCTGAGTAGCTGGGATTACAGGCATGTGTCCCCATGCCCAGCTAATTTTGTATTTTTAGTAGAGATGGTGTTTCTCCATGTTGGCCAGGCTGGTCTCGAACTGAACTCCTGACCTCAAGTTATCTGCCTGCCTTGGCCTCCCAAAATGCTGGGATTACAGGTGTGAGCCCCTGCACCCGGCCTGTTTCTACATTTTAATGGCCTCATGATTTTATGTCATGTTTATCATCTGCTAAATAATATGTAATCCATACATAAATGTGTGTATACTTGAATACGTTTATTGATTTTTTTCTATTCATTTATCTCTCTGTGTATTCCAATGCTACTCCCATGATACTTTAGTTTTTGTAACTTTGTTCTACTTTTTAATGTTTGATTGAGCAAGTTCCCTCTCACTGCTCATTTTTAAAATTTCCAACTAAAGAATTGTTATTATTTAAATCACAACTATCTAATCTTAGAAGATAGTTGTACTTTTAAATATTTCCCTCACTCTCCTGCACAGACTGTGCAAGGGCACACACATGCACACACCTTAAGGCAGAGTTATTAAAGGAAAACGGTGAAGTAAAGAGAGCTGGTTTTCAGCATGTTTACTCCTTTTCTTCATATGGGCTTCTCCTAGTGCTGAGAGTCCCTGGAGATGCCCAGTGTTCTCTCTACCAATTCCCCATCAGATCTTCCCTTCAGTTAATAGTCCAGCTAGAAGGAAAGGCAATCCCATGTCAGACTTCCCTCTTAGGGACATTTGCATTTCAATATTCTCTGCTTCTTTAACCCAAAGAAATGAAGCCTTGATTTTGGGATTTCAGTTTTCTAGACATTGAACTACCAAGTGAGAAATTTTCATCCCACTTGGGTAGCCACATAGTTTACAAACTATGGACCTGGCTCCGACCCTGGAAATCTAGGCTCATATATATTTTGCTATGTATCAGTTTTTAAGATTTAAAATATTTCCCCTGTATTAAATTAATATCATATACGGTCTGTTATACACAATGACGTCTCCTTACTTGTAGAAGTTACTGCTTAAACAGTTGATAATGGTCCAGTCACGGGGAGCAAGTGAAGGAACTGAACAGGAGAGCAATGTGATAAAAGTGTTTGGGACTTTAATAAGATGTCAGTGTGCAGGGCAACTTGTAAGAGAAAGTGGCTAACAGAGACAGGAGTCAGCTGGGTCAGAGGTTAGTAACCCTGGGGACATCTGCATCGTCTGTAGAATGTTTAATAAATACCTATGCCTTCCGGGCAGGGGCAATTAAACAATATCATCTGGAGGTAAAGCTGGGGTATTTAAGTTTTATTTATTTTAATGGTGATTTTTAAAATTACTTATTTATTGTGGTAAAATATATATAACATAAAATTTACCCTTTTAACCATTTTCAAGCACAATTACATTACTAGGAGATTCTATTTTGGGCTCCAAATGAGTTCTAATTAAAGAGATGGCAAAAGGTATCTATACTGGGGAGGGAGAAAGCTATCGAAACAATGCTACTTATCCTTAAATGTAAATTAATCTATGGCATCAGTGGTTTTTAGCAAATCATCTGATAAACTTGTGAGGACTCTTACTAAATAATTAAAAAAATGAGCTACGAGGCTTAAAAAAGTACTGAATTAAAGCAAATCACTTATGTAGGCAAAAGCAAAATTTTTGCATAAATGATTTGTTCACCTCAGGGCTTCTTTTGATTTATAAGTGCATCCCAGCATATGTAAGCAGGGCTTTTCATGCTTGGTAGCCAACATCATTTTACTGAGTTATAGCCCTACTTTCTGACAAATGCTACATGTTTTAAATCTCACACTGTGTGTATGTGTGTGTGTGTGAGTCTGTGTGTGTTATTCCTCAGATTATTAGCACCAAGTATAAATCTTGAACTAAAATATCACTTAATGTTGCTACTACTGTTAAAAGTTAGTAGGTAAATGCCTTGAAACAAGTCTTCCCTCCACATATGTTAAATCTGCAAATGTGAAAGTTTTCCTTTTTTCCCTTCTCTTCCACTTAATTTCCCAGCAGTAGCAACTACCACCTCACAAAAACAGCAGCCAGTATTAATGATAATAATTTTTTCCCTCAGGTTCTTTAGATGGTCTTTAATTGTGTGGCATCAAAGGTTGTACAATAGAAACAAACTTCTGTGCCCTGTTAAAATTACCGTGTCTGAATGTGGTAAGGAATAGCTCATTTTGATCTTTGACTTCTATAATAAAAATAAACATTCTTATAAAGCAAGTAGCCAATGGCCCACTAAATTAAGGTCCAAGGAATCAATTTCAGGGAGCAGTTCATCAAAGTTAATGTGCAAGACATGTTATTTAAGATTTAGGAAGTTACAATGGCTAGGTCGATTCTATACAAATCAAGGTCAAAATCCTGACAACAACTGCTTCTCTGAACTTGTAAAACATCTTACGATAAATAGAAAGAAGGTTTTAAAAAATCTGAACCGGGTACTTCCAAATTTTTTCCTAGGATGAAGTAAGTTCATTTGATTAAGATAAGAATCTTGATATTTTGATATCTTGTCATGAACCAGACTAGTGTGATCAAAAATCTAAGAACGCTTTTTTTCTTGAAGACCTCTGAACGTATTCTCTCAAACAACTTAGACAGTTGGGCAAATCCAAAACACAATGTGAAGGATGTGTTTAATCATAGAATGAATAGGTCAAATTAATGGCAAAGAAGTAGACATCTATTAGAACTCTCCTTTTTTGAAATGATTACAGTTTTATGTGCTTTTAGGGAAGTTAAAATAACTGTGAAAAACAGAATTTCTCAACATTAAAATTTACATGCCATAATCCTCACTTCCTCTGTAATAAAACAAGGTGGAATGTCTCAGTGCTCTAGAGTATCTTGCAAAAAACAAATAACCTTAACTAAATGTGGCAGCTCAGGTCCCTGGAAGGCAAGGTATTTGCCCTGTTGTGGGGCTTTTAGAGTCTCACTGGGAAAATAGGTGAAGAATAGAATCACGCTCAACGACCAAAAATTTATCCTCTTGTGTCCCCACTCTAAGAGACACTCATTCTGTAGCTGTCTAGAGTCCTTGTTGTTGAAAACTGCAAGAGAATTTCAAGTGGGTGAACTGCATCAACAGAGATAAGCTTTGGATAGAAATGCCAATGAAAAGAAGAGAAGTGGAAAACATACTAGAAAAGTATTGACTGGGGAAAAACAATGAAGAACCTTGAATATGATATTAAGGAAGGCTGGCCTTATCCGAATGATAATAAAGAATCATCAAAGTATTTATGGCAGAGGAATGATGAGATAATGCCTTTTTTTTTTTTTTTTTTCTGAGACAGGATTTTGCTGTGTCACCCAGGCTGGAATGCAGTGGCACAATCACAGATCACTGCAGCCTTGACCTCCTGGGCGTGAGTGATCCTCCCACCTCAGCCTCCCCAGTAACTGGAACTACAGGCCTGTGCCACCACACCTGGCCGATAATGCTCTTTTAAGGAGGATAATATGGTGTCATGATGAAGATGAGTTGAAGGGGAGTTGACTCCCAGCTGAGTGATCTGTCTGCTCTGAGACAGTCTGGAAATGGGATGAATGTTGTTGAGGAGCGACTTGACAATATAAACACGCAATGCTGAGGTGGCAGACTGTAGAGAGGTCTTTAGCCCTCCTTATTCCTGGCCTGGGAGATTTGGGTGGAGGATGTTTCTTTAGTCCATAGTTATGCCACATTGGCATGTTCCGCAGGTTGTTTGGCTCCCAACCTTGGAAGGATCAAGCCATACAAAATGGTCTCCTCCTGCTGTTGGAGCCTGTGTGGAGAACAAGACAGACCATTAAGTTCTTTCCTGGACTCTTCCGTGACTAGATCTCTGAGTACCCAGATACTCACAAAGTAGGTATAATCCAGGCCTCCAAACCTCAACCACTCATCCAACTCAGTAAATCAAAGGCTTAGCATTATTATTCATGGGATAAAGTAAAATCTTTTGTTGAATAACAATGAGTATTATCAGCACCAAAAAAGCAGAGTCTTCTTTGCCAGTATGTGATTTCCCTCACAAGAGACAGTGAACATTGAGGGTTTGTTTTGAGGCAGAAGAATATTGATAAAATAACTTTAGGGAAGGAATAACAAGTAAACAGATGAACCTAGAAATGGTTGTTGATGTTACACAGTACTCTACAGAAAAGAAGCCTATATAGACATGGAACAGATTGCAGGTGCTTAACATATCAGTTGTGGACATGACTGGCAAATATGTGCTTTCAGAATGATTGATCACCTCCAGATTTACTTCTGGGCTGGTGCACTGTTGAGAGCTGGTTAGCATTCCAGCTCTATTGTTGAGTTCTGGACTTGGAGGGCCTCTGGTGGCTGTCAGCTTCATTAGGAAAAGAAGGAACAACTGCTACGTCATCTGAAGGGTTTTGTGCCTGGAATTTAAAATATGACATCTCTAAGACTGTCCTCTTTTGTGGCAATTAAAGAGTTTGGGAATAACTAAAATATGAGTGGATTCTATAATAGAGAAATGATGACACTGGTACTTCTTGACTTTATTTGTATATGTTATTGTATTAGTAGCACAAGAGGATTTTTGCTGAAAATAAAAGATGTTCAATGTACATTGCTCCAGAAAATATAATTCTATCATTCTCTCATTCACAACATAATATACTGGGTAAGTGTTTAAAAATCTTTTAAGTAGATTTAGTTTAGTTAATTACATTATTTGCCTACTTCTCATCCATTGCATACCCAGAGAGCCCTAAGGACTTAAAGAGCAAATAACACAGCTTTTGGTGGGAGCAGCAAAGTGCATCCAAGCTTTCTCCTATTTGACTCTTACTATCTCCTTTTCCCTTTCAGAATAGAAGGTGGGACTGGAGGTGCATTCTGCTGAGAGGTGCTCAAGTGAGAAAAGCTGATAAGAACTAGATGAGCCTGGACTAAAAAGAATCCTATAGAACAAAGCTCTACAATGAGAGGGCCTATGTTTGTCCTGTTCACTGTATCTCCTATAACTCACATATACAAAATATCCAAAACATTTTTTTCCAATAAGAGAATGAAAAACTACTAAGTGATTTTTTTAGAACCAGCTCAGCTCTAGGCTACATGGAGTGGTATTTCTAGAAAGTTCTTTGTTCTATGACCCATATCACTAGGGTAAGAGACTAGATAAGCCTTTAGAGAAGGGAGAGGAAAAATGATAGTTAGCAATAGACATACACACGTTACCAATAGCACAAGAATTATAATTTTGGGGGGATGCTATAATAATCAGAAGGATACTGAATAAAGCCTGAAGCCAACAAGGAAGAGCTTCCTGATACCTAGGAGGCATGAACTTCAAGCTACCAAAAAACAACAAGGGGTCACTATATTCCTTAGTAGTCACAAACTCAGAACAAATTCTTTTACAGTTTAATATTCCTTTTTACATATCATATTTTATTACTGGGAATGTTGTGAGACTAGCTCATTAAAACCAAAATGTGTCAAAATGAGGCTGAGGCAAACCAAGGGATCCTTTTAAAATACATCTCCAACAGCGCTCATTAAAGATGGCAGACTGGACTTCTGTATTTATCTTTTCTTCCTCCCAAGTCTCCATTCAATCAGTAGGACAGGAATAAAAAATGTATTTGTCTATAACAACAGATAGAAGAAGAGAGAGACTATTAATGGAAAAGCAATTTCAGTGTTTCTGGAAGGCAGAAAGGTAGAGGTGATGTTGACTGTGGAGACTGAGTGGGAGGAAGCTGCCGCCTAGAATCCAGGCTGTATGTGCAGCCACCAAAGAAGCCCACAACTTTTCCTAGGGGACATTGGCAAGGCTTCAGACTCAAGGCCCCATGGAAGGAGTAAAACATGTGGGACTATGGAAGATCTTAGAACAGAGTAGCTGACTTCCCCGCACTATTCATCCTGACAGCCAGAAGATAGGCATTTATCTCAGAGGGGAGACATGAGGGCTCTTCCCTAAAGACACTGAACAAAAACTGTCTGGGAGAACCGCAGCAGCCCATGTGAAGATTGTCATATTAAAGCAAAGTACACAGTCACCTGGAATTTGGGGGCTATATAACATAATGACCAGCTTCTTGCCCATTATCCCTAAAGCAATAATAATTATTAACATATTGCTCTCCAGTTCACTGGATCCCAAGTTAATCATTATATGACCTGGTTCTGAAATAAAGAATGACCAATTAAAGCTTACCAGGACTTTTAGGAAAGATTTCTAAATGAAGGCAAAAGTAGACAATAACCACATTTTAAGAATCACTCAGAAAGTAATTAAGATTATTCAGAGAATAGAATGTCAACTTAGTATCTTCAGAGAAATTTGAGGAGATATATATTCACAAAGCATGAACAGTATGTTATGAAGAAGAAACCATAAGAGAACATGAAGAGATGATAAAAATTAAAATATGATTCAAAAATTCCAAAAGTCATTAGCAGTTTTTAAAGACACGGTCAAAAACGTTTCCAAATAGCTTAAATTTTCCAAATAGCCAGGAATAGTTCTAAGTACTTTATTGACACAACAAGCCTATTGTGTAAACAGTATGAGGTTCTTCCTTTATAACTGAGGTACAGAGAAATTAAGCAACTTTCCCAAGAACACTTAGCTAAGTAGCCAAGATTAAAAGCTAGTCTAGCTCTAGAGTCAATGAGCTTAACTGCTTTGCAATACTATTTTTAGTAATATTATAACAGCTAACTTGCATTAAGTGATTACTCTGTGATAGGTACTGTTATAAATAAAGTAACTTATTTAGTCCTCTGAACAATGCAGTGAATATACATAACCATCAGTCCATTCTATAGATGAGGAAATGTAAGCAAGAAAGGTTAAGAAACCACCATTGGTCACATATATGATAAGTGGGGAGACAGGATTTAGCCCATGAAGTCTTGTTTCAGAATCTATTATGTTATCTAAAATGCAAGGGGGTAAAAACATGAAAGAAAAGATAAGATATGGTATGTAACCAAGCCATTTAATATCTGTCTTAGAGTAGTTTCAGAAAGAGCAGATAAAATAGAGGTGAAGAAATCATCAAATAAATATTATAAGAAAAGGTCCCAAGTTAAAGGAAGACAAAAATTCATATTGAGAAGGCTTACTAGAATGCCATGGAAGCTGTAATAGTCCATTTCCACACTGCCATAAAGATACTACCCAAGACTGGATAATTTATAAACAAAAAAGGTTTAATTTGCTCACAGTTCTGCACAGCTAGGGAGGCCTCAGGAAACTTACCATCATGGCAGAAGGGGAAGCAGGCATCTTCCTCACAGGGAAATTAGGGAGAGAAGAGCAAAGGAAGAAATTTCAAATACTTATAAAACCATCAGATCTCATGAGAACTCACTCACTGTCACAAGAAGAGCATGGGGGAAACCACTCCCATGATCCGGTCACTTTCCTCTCTCAATAGCCGGGAGTTACAGGTCCTGGCTTACACATAGGGATTACAATTTGAGATGAAATTTGGGTGCAGACACAGAGTCAAACCATATCCAAAGCTCATTTTTAAAAGGACACCTCAACTTACCATTGTGAAATTTTAGAGCAATAAAAAAAGAGAATATATTAAAATTTCTATTGATGGTAGAGGCATGATGATGGAACAAGGTAGGAAAAAAACAGATAAAAAGAGACTTGACAGAATAAACATCTCATCTACTGTAGTGGATGCTAAAAGACAGTGAAACCAGACTTAAGATTCTGAGAGGAGTGGTGTTCCCGTTCTCAGTCAAATTATAAAAGTGAAATTTGAAGGTAAAGAGGACACAATTTAAATGTGTAAGAAATGAGAAACTTCATCTCTTCTGGTGAGTAGCTACTTGAGGCTCTGTTCCAACTTGGCAAAATCAGACAGTAAATTCAAAACAAAAAGACATGGGATCCAGGACATAAGGCTTCAACCTAAGAAAACAATTAAAAAAAATAACAAAACCCACATGCAGCAGGTGCCAAGATCAATTAGTCTAGCTTGAAGCAAGGGCTAGAGAGCTCCAAATGAGAAGAAGAAAGGAAGAGAGGGAAAAATAAAAATTAAAAATGGAAGTTTTAGGGAAACAAAAAGCTATACAAAAGAAAGGATATATAGTCATAATTCGTTTTCCTGTGGTGAATGATACATTGGAGTAGCAATGTAAATGCTTTACATTAACATCTAACCTCTATACAAAACACAAATGATGATGCTTACAAAGGAGAATGTAGAAGTTAAAAAATGAAGTACATTTGATAAAGTGTGAAGTCAAGCCAAGCCTTCTGCCAGTCTTCATGGCTGCAGGCTTAATACCACATGGAAACCACCAAGGTTTACAGCCTGTGTTCTCCAAAAAGGCAGCTTGAGCTGCACCTGGGTCCCTTTGACCTTGGTGGGAGCTGGAGCTGCTAGCCAGAATGTGGAAAGCAGTGTCCCAAGGCTGTGTAGGGCAGTGGGGCCCTGGGACTGGCCCATAAAACAATTCTTCCTTCCTAGACCTCTGGGCCTGTAATATGAGGGGATGCTATGGAGGTCTCTGAAATGCCCTTGAGGTCTTTTTCTCATTGTCTTGGATATTCATACTTGGCTCACTTTTAATTATGCCAGTACCACAAGTAAGGGGTTGCATCACAGCCTTCTTGAATTTCTGTCCTGAAAAAGCTTTTTGTTTCTTTGCCACATGACTAGTCTGCAAATTTTCTAAACTTTTATGCTCTGCTTCATGTTTAAATATAAATTCCAAATTTAAATCATTTCTTTGCTCCTGCATCTGAGCATAGACTGTTAGAATCAGCCAGGTTAATCTTTAACACTTTGCAGCTTAGACATTTCTTCTACCAGATACCATAAAACATCACTCTAAAGTTCAAATTTTCACAGACCTGCAGGGCATGAAGACAATGCAACAAAATTCTTTGCTAAGGCATAACATGCATGACCTTTGCTCCAGTTCCCAATAAGTTCCTCATTTCCATCTGAGACTTCATCAGCCTGGAGTTCATTGTTCGTATCACTATAAGCATTTTGGTCACAACCATTTAGCAAGTTTCTAAGAAGTTTCAAACTTTCCCTCACCTTCCTATCTTCTCCTAAGGCATCCAAACTCTTCCAACCTCTGTCCATTACCCAGTTCCAAAGTCGTGTCCACATTTTTAGGTATTTTTATAGCAATACCTCACTCCTTGATAGCAACGTTCTGTGTTAGGTCATTCTTTCATTTCTATATAGAAATACCTGAGGCTGGGTAATTTATAAGAAAAGAGGTTTAATTGGCCTACTGTTCTGCAGCCTATAGAGGAAACATAGCACTGACATCTGCTTCTGGGAAGGTCTCGGAAAGTTTACAATCATGGTGGAAGGTGAAGGGGGAGCAGGAATCTCAAATGGCAAAACTGAGAGCGAGAGAGAGGGGATACAGGTGCCATACACTTAAACAACCAGGTTTCATGAGAACTCACTCACTATCATGAGGACAGCACGAAGCCATGAAGGGTCTGCCTCTATGACCCAAACACCTCCTACCAGGCCTGATATGGTTTGGCTTTGTCCACACCCAAATCTCATTTTGCATTGTAACCCCCATAATCCCTCCCTCATGGGAGGGACCTGGTGGGAGGCAATTGGATCACAGGGGCGGTTTCCCTCACGCTATTCTCATAATGAGTGAGTTCTCACAAGATCTGATGGTTTTACAAGTAGCTGGCATTTCCCCTGCTGGCACTCATTCTCTCTCCTGCTGCCCTGAGAAGAGGTGCCTTCCACCATGATTGTAAGTTTCCTGAGGCCTCCCCAGTCATGTGGAACTGTAAGTCAATTAAAACTCTTTTCTTTATAAATCACCCAGTCTCCGGTATTTCCTTATAGCAATGTGAGAATGGACTAATTCAAGGCCCTACCTCCAACTTTGAGGAGTACATTTCAACACGAGATTTCAGCAGGGACAAATATCCAATCCATATCAGACATGTTTTCTTTGTACCAAAGATCAAAAACCTATCAGCCGTGTCCATATGGGTTGAGTCCACCTGAAGCAGCATCTTTTCCCAATTGACACAAATATTCAATATGTATTCATAGGTGCCTTTAGGTGAAAGTAATGTGAAGGGAAAATAAATCTTGGAGCCCTCAAATCACTAAGCTATAGGGAAAAGTCAAGCTGGGAACTGCTTAGGGCAAACCTGCCTCCCATTCTATTCAAAGTCGCTCTGCTCACTGAGATAAATGCATATTTGACTGCCTCCTTTGGAAAGGCTAATCAGAAACTCAGAAGAATGCAACCATATGTCTCTTATCTACCTATGACCGGGAAGCTCCCTACCCTTCTTTTGCTTCAAGTTGTCCTGCCTTTTCTGGACTGAACCAACGTTCATCTTACATATGTTGATTGATGTCTCCTGTCTCCCTAAAATGTATAAAACCTGACTGCTCTGAGCATTTTGGCCACATGTTTTCAGGATGTCCTGAGGCCGTGTCACGGGTGCACATCCTCAACCTTGGCAAAATAAACTGTAAATTAACCGAGACCTGTCTAAGATGTTTGAGGTTCACAGTAATGATAGGGGCACTTAACTTAAAAATGTTGAGAGGTACTATTTACAGGTGAGACAATAAAAGGTTAAAGCATGTGATTTAATATTACAATGGCAATTATTATTAGGTTCATGCGAAAGTAATTGTGGTTTTTGTCATTTAAAAGTAATGGCAAAAACTGCAATTACTTTTGCACCAACCTAATATTAAATAACATATGTATGTATGTAGGAGGTAAAGGAGATACATGGGTGGTAGTCAAAGTAAGATAGCACCTCATTGATCATATGAAGACCTAGTTAATTGTGGTATCCGCATATTTGGAAATGTGACAGTATCTATAAAAAGATCTAAAAGCTGTTAAAAGTGGTTGCAAGTAGGGAGAGAAAATAGGGCTGGCAAAAAACATGTGGGGTCAATTATTTCTTTTTATCATAAGCTCTTCTATACAATTTGATTTTTAAAAAATCACTTTGGATGTATTATTTTGATAAAGTAGGTATTTTAAAGCAGTACAAAAAAGTATTTTAAATCACTATATTTTCTCTGAGCAATTCTTTTTCTCTTTGTTGTTATATTTTAAGCCTAGAAATCTGAAGATTAGAGAATATAGACATAGAGCAGGATCACTTAGTAGTCAACAAAGATTATGTCAGAAAAAAATATGTGAAAGCAAAGAACGTTTAGTGGCAGACACATTTGTGTAGGAAAGAGTAATAGTAAGAGAAAAACACTGCAAACAACCTAGACAAAAAAAGGCAGGAAATTCAATTTTTTTGCCATGTGATTATTCATGCATTCAAAAGACATTTATTGTGTGCTTACTCTATGACAGGTGCTGTGATGATAAAAAAAAAATTGATCCCAGTCTTTTAGAAACCTGTAATTTTATAGGACTGGTAAGAATAGACCCCAGTATGCACAAGACAAGCTATGAAGTAAATATCACAAAAGAGGTACAAACATAGTACTGGAAGAGTTCAAAGGAAGGGAATAACTCTTGATGTGGCAAATTGTTAACACAGCTGATGCTAAAAGTCAGGGAGACATCACAGCACAAGATAACCATGTAATGGCCAAACATCTCCATGAAAAATAACGTTTTTCTCAATTTTTTAACCAGGTCTGGCTGCAGAATGTTTGAAGGCATCTTACAGGCAAGTATACAAATGATTCATACTTGTGAGAATATATGCCAAAATAATGATAGATGGTAAAAGTTCTCATGCCAGGAATATCTGTTGGACTTTTAAACACTCTTCCAAAACCACAATCAATATAATAGAAACAATCCTTCTCTGAAGCATTAACTATTAATAAATCTGCCTGAATGGAAAAGTAAATCCGGCTGCTAACCAGGCTCAAGGAAAGCATACTTCTGGGGCATCTTCTCTTTTTAAGGCCATAAAGCTTCCCCATGACACTTTATGTGTGTCATGATATGATGTTAAGCAAAATTCAAGGCACCTTTAATGGGGTCAATAGAAGAGTCTTCTAACATAGTAATAATAAATACAGCATCTACTGTAACAACAAGACCAATGGCTAGAATTGTGATATTGCCTTTCTTTTAACTTCCCAAGTAAAAGAGCTTCCATTGGTCGTTTAATGGGGGTACTTTTATATCCCATTCATTTTTCTTTCTATGTGGATGGAAATTCCTTAGTTCTTCTGTTCTACTCTCTCAGTTACTCTTCCAGGGATATTGGTGAGCAAGGAAAGAGAAACTGAATAAATATCTCAGGCCCTTTCCTTGTTTTTCCTCTTTAAGATCCAATTGCTCACAGAAAACCACACGTTTTACTTAGAATTTCTAAGCCCAATGTTTCTAGCGGCAAGTTCTTACAAGGAAGATTGGTGGATATCCAGTTGTGTTTGTGACTGGGTGTGTAAATCTTTCAATTTACTAACAGGCCCCAAACCACTTTTCTAATTAACTAATGTCAGTAATAAATGGTGGAATTTACTCTCTCTCTTCCTTATTCTTCTGAGCTTCATAATCAATTCATAATTTGGATAAGGAAATGGATTTATATTTCTTGACTCCCCTCAAAACCCAACAATTTCTTACCAAATATACACAGGACGAAGCAATAAGCCTGGTAGCATCAGAATATTTATACTGCACTAATGATACAATCAGAGCTACAAGACTAGTTAATTATATGTTAAGAGGTCACTCCATTTTTCCTATTCCTCCCCTGCCTTTAATGACACAGACACACAATCTGCTTTTTATTATTCCTGCATACACATATACATAATATATATATGTACATACATTTACATGTAAACTATGTATATATTACATACAATGAAACACTTCAAATAAATAACAAAATAAGAGAAAATGGTATACTGAAACTTATATACTTGTCACTCAGCTTCCACAATTAAAATAATTTAAACAAATAACCAATCTTGTTTAAACCACCTTTTCCCTCCAAGTTTTCCCTTGCACACCACTCACTCCCTATCTCTTCTCTCTGTGACCTCCAGATTCATTGACAGAAAATAGAGAAGTCGGAAAGATGAGAAGGATGAATCTGGTGGTTTGGATACAAGCAGGCACTAGCTGAACCAGACACTATCCCTGCCCTTAGGAGAGATTTGAAAGAAATTATATGGCACTCAGGGTGTACTTTTATCACCAACAATATTTTGTCCTGCATAATCCAAGTTTCTAGGTAGATTTTTGAGATTTTCCTAGCAGTTGGAATTGTCTTGAAGTTGGTAGAAAACCGTTATAGCCACCATTTACAGACCTGTGGGAAATATGGTATTACTAACACTGTTTTATATAGATGAGAAAACAGGCTGACAAGGTAAAATGATAGGCTCAAAATTACACAGTTAAGAAAGATCAGGCTAGCACTTAAATCCAGGTCTGTTTGACTTCAAAACTCATGTTCTTAACCATTCAATTTATTTTCTCCCATTGCACAAAAAGAGGTTTGTTTGAGTTCCTTAGTGGACGGCATGAACTTAAAATACAAGTAAAAGCAATGTGGATTACAATAGGCAGTTAGGAGGAGACACATGCTGGCCCCTCCTAATGGAACCCTGGAGTAAGTGTGGATGAGAGAGAAATCCAACGGAGGTAGTCAAGAGAGAAATACCGAGTTTCAGTTTATTTTGAGAAGTGAAAGAAATGTACAAGAAACAAATCAGGATAATAGCACAGTACCACCAACTTTTTTCAAGAAATTTTTTTATATTACATAAATTTAATGGTGAGTTTTTCTATTAAATATTTAAATGATGTATTCTAGCCACATTTTTGTTATAATGACAACCTCAATCCCTTCTCCAATGAATCTAGCAAGGATTAGGCCCAGCCTAATGCATTGGTGAAATAGTTAATAGTCTATACATTTTAACCAGGGAAAGATACAGCCTTTTCCCTGGTCCCAACCCTTTTTTTTTTCCTTTCCTTATTAACTCTCTACCAACTTGTCAAAGATGTCCATATTCCACCATTGGTTGTTTAAATGCAGACTGTCTTTCCTGGTGGCAAACAAACACATTTGATATACAGGGAGCTAGCATTTAGGCCCAGGAGTTAGAGATGGAAAAGTGATAGGAACATAAAGTTAGAGATGAAGTAAAAAAGATATTGATGCTGCAAGGGAAGATAAGAAATAGAAAATATAAAACTGCTTGCTTCTTTTCATAATTTTGCATAAGATATTTGGATATGTCTGTAAAATAATACATTTTCAATCTTTTTGAGACCCTCAAAGCCACCAAGGGTAATTATTTAGGCAGGAAATCAGAAATGTTAATCAGAATAAAGTTAGTTGGGAGAAGCAGTATCACCAACACTTGGTATGGAGTCCTTTTTGTTGTATCCATTCTAGTGGGCATGTAGGGTAACTTGTTTTAATTTGTATTTCCCTAGAATCTAATAATATTGTGAAATTTTCATGTGCTTATTTGTCATCCACGTATCTTCTCTGGTGAAGTGTTTCTTCACATTTTTGGCCTTTTTAAAAATTGTAATTTTTGTCTTCTTATTGAGTTGCAAGAGTTTATTTTATGTTCTGGGGCACTGTCCTTTACCAGATGAGTGTATTTTATTTATTTTCTCCAATTTAGTAGCTTGCTTTCAAAGATTCAGCTTTTCTCACTGTGTCACAAAATTACAAATTGAGTTCCACAGAGCATCCGAGTTCTGCAGCGCTGCTCCGAGGTGCTGAGGTGGGTAAGAGGCACAGCATTTCTGCTACCTTCCATCTTTCCTCTCTCTCTCTCTCTCTCTCTCTCTCTCTCTCTGTATGTTGACCTACCTATCCATTTATGTATTTTGCTTTATTTTATTTATTTTTGAGGCTAGGTCTCACTCTGTGACCCCAGTTGGAGTTCCGTGGTGCAACCACGGCTTACTGCAGCCTCTAACTCTTGGGCTCATGCAATCCTCCCACGTCATCTTCCTGGGTAACTGGGACTACAGGTGTGCACCCACACACCTGGCTAAATTTTTAAAAAAATTTTTGTAGAGACAAAGTCTTACTTTGTCTACCAGGGCTTACATATTTTTAATATTGGGGTACTGCATAAGATTTTGTTTGAGCAAAATATATGAAATTACCGTGACCACATTGCAGGTTGTGGTAATTGTTTACTATGTAACAATAATCTGACTTTCCAAGCTGTATTAAAGCCCTGATGTGAACCTCATGGAAACTTACCCTATGGGGATGTCTGAGGACATTGGTGGACTTCGGCATTCTTAAGTTTGATGGTGTCCACATATTATATGACACATACTAAAATTATCCATTTGCACATTAAATATATTTTAATTTTTTATAAATCACTTATTTATGTCAATATGGACCCATGGATATTTATTTTATACTTTAGATTATAATCTAATACTATTTTATTTTGTTGTTCAACTTGTTTGTTTTTGCCACTGGGAGTTCTTTCTTTCAGGTTAGCTCCTATGCCCTATATATATAATTTTTGCATTAAAAAAGCTGAAATGAATTTTATGACTTTGTTTTTGAAATGATTTGGCCATAGGTAATGCATTTAATTAACATTTGGCTATGATTTCTCCGTAATCATCATGTATACTCTAACATTTTTGCAAAATGAGGAAAAGCTAAGCTACAAAGTACAAATCACATTCAAATATAATGCAACTTTTGTGATTATTAGTAGTAACCAGTAAATTTAATATATATTTAGTTAGTTCTTATTAATTTGGATTTTTCAATATTTCTTTCATTTGTTGTTTGTCTAAGGTCCTGGTTCCTTGCAAAGCTCATAGACTCTAAGCTCTCTACCTAAATGAAAGTTCACAGGAGGAAATAATCCACCTTTTGTGTGGTAAGCATGCGGAATAAATGTCAGCAGCGAACCAAGAACTTCACAGGTGTCCATATGAAATGCTACTTCTGCTTCTGCTTGGCTAGGGTCTTCTGTTCTTTTTCCCCCACAAAAATGACAAGGCTGAACAAAAGAAAGTAATAGCTATAATTAAGATCAGAGTCAGGAAAGAGAAATGGGGAATAAATTATAATGAATTAAGCCCATATAGTTACCACAGGAAATAGAGAAATAAATGGGAGGGGTGATAAAATTAGAAATGAGAAATGATTTATTCTGCCAATATTTTCCTAGAAGTGTTAGCTAAGCATGACTATAAGAGCTAAGATGTCTCACATCCACAGCAAATGGGAATAGTAGCTATTAACCTTCTTGGTAGGTACACTGCTGGTGGATTGGAAACAGGCAGAAACTACATCAGGTTAACACCTAATGGGAGCTAAATTTGGTATTACGAGCCTCTCACATCACACATTTCAACAGCCTAATGAAGCCTCTTGCTTCATGCTCCCAACCATTTAAAAACAAACAAACAAACAAAGGGAAAAGAGATTTTTTAAAGATACAGATTTCTGTTTCAGCCCAGAAGATTTGGATTCAGTCTGGGGAGTAGCTCAAACATTTTTAAGTTTGAGTTTTAAGTCTCTCAGGGACTTTTAGTGAGCAGGCAAATATTTAAAGTATTCATGATAGATCAGTTTATCTGTCTGTGATGAAACATTTTGTATAGGATTTGAATCACAATGGGAAATTGTGAGTCTCTGGAATTTAATATAATGTGTTATTATTTCGAAGGGCACATGCTAAGAATAAAAGGGTAAAGGAATCACAACCTTAAATTCTAATCTAACAGCTTAGGCTTTTTAGGCAGGACTAGCTATATAATGTGCAGAGTCCAGTGCCAAATGAAAATGTGAAACCTCTTGTTTAAAAATGATTATTAGCTGGCGTGGTGGCATATGCCTATAGTCCCAGCTACTCAGAGAGACTGAGACAGGAGGATCACTTGAGCCTAGGAGTTCAAAGCTGCAATGGGCTATGATTCATGCCACCTCACTCCAGCGAGCCTGGGTGAAAGAGTGAGACCCTCATCTCTAAAAAAATAAAAAATAAAATGATTGAAACCTCCAGGATAACAACAGAGACTTAAACCAAGTGTGAGGCTCTTCTGATTATAAGGCCTGGAGCAAGTGCACAGGGGCCACCCATGAATGCCCTAATGGTGGGATTAAGATGCTGGGGAAAAAAATGCATTCTGTAAATATAGTCATCAGCATCAAAAATTGAACTGCTTAGGATTAAAGTTAGACTTAATCATTTAGCAGGGACAGTGTAAAATGCTGAACATTATCATTAGCCTAAGCATTTTCTTCTCTAATACGTAGTATCTATCAGGGTTTTTGAACATCACAATGTCCTTTGTGTTAATGTAGAAGAACGTTTTAGTTGTTGATAAAACTTTATATGTTTAATTAGAAAAATCAGTATGAAATCATGCATTAAAAAGAATGTACACGTATATGTGTACACACATATAAACACATACACACATATTTCATCTGTTTCACTAATGAAAATGAATCATATGCAGAAGAAACACTTTTGCCAACCACCGACACCCTTGTACAATTCTACTGCCCTGTGTTTTCATTCTGTTACTATTCTCAACTAAGAGTCAAGGGATATTATTGGAAGGTAATGGATTTCCTGTCTTAGAGAAGACAGCTATCTGGATATGTCCAATTATTACCGAAAAGCAGGACACTGCTAAAGGACAAAGTGCCTAATAAAGGAATTTCTCTGGCCAAGTTGTGATCATTTGAACTTTAAATAATAATAATAGTTGCTATTGTGTTAATTTGAACAAGGTTTGCTATGAAATTCAATGAGTTCTTAATTCCATTCCAAAAAGAATAGTCTGCATAACCTTTGTAAAAAGATACTTGGAGTATAAAAACAGTGAATATAGTAGAGTATAAGTTTCACATTTATTTTAACAAGTACAGAAAAGTTACTACTATGTGTAAAGGTACTCAGCTTCCTATGTTTTCTTACTTAGGAAGTAAGTGCCTGTTTCTAAGGAATAGACTGGATTTTGCTTCCATCAGTGCCTAATGAAAAGAGTAAGGAAAAAAGCCTGGATAAAGTCAAGAAGCTCTGGAAAAAAAAATTTGAATGTGTACTGCAACTAGGAAGGAATGAACAGTAGATGTGAACCAACTCAAAGATTAGGTGGAAAGGGAACGAAACAGGTAGTCAGAATCAGTGGTCACAAAAAATCCCAGGTAAAGAGTGATATTAACATTGTTTCAGAACGATAAATAAATCAATGTTCTTAATAAGGGGAGCTGACTACCTAGAGTTAATCCCTTATCTCCTAGAAGTGAAGCCCCCAGATAGCACCAATGATGATAATAAAATTCTAGCAGGAAATACATCAGAACAGACAGGTCAATGTATCACAGTGACAAGATGGTGGGTTGTATAATGCTAGCTAAGTGAGTGTTTTAAAGTGTATTATGTCTGGGGAAGACATCAGGAGACGAAATAATGGTAATGATAATATCTATACCAGAAATGATAACTTAAAAAGAGGTATTGAAATTACAAACAAAATATTACAAACAAAATATGTCCACAGAGGAACCTCACTTTGGGAAAAGTTAACTAAATTCTTTGTCCCGTTTCATGATAATAAAAATCCTTGGCTGATCTGAAAAGGTATTATTTTTCTTTTGGCTCCGGTGAAATTACTCTACCCCAAGGAGTTATCAAAATAATATGACCATAGTTCTAGATATCTAATGAAACTGGTAGAGCTATACCCCTACGAAGATATTAACATCAAGGGTGAAACAATAAAGGAATGAATTAAGCCCATAGTATTGAAGCTGGAGAATAGGTTTAAGAGTTAGTCAAATAATAAATGTGCTGAGTTGTGTGTGTGTGTGTGTGTGTGTATGTGTGTGTAAATTTTGTCTTTTTAGTTTGAAGTATCAAAAAGAATCAGTCACAGTAAATTTGAATTTCTAGCTTAAATTGAAAAGAAGTGTAATTATTTGTGTTATTTATATTTTCATATTTATGAAATTTTGAAAAGTTTTGTTTATTAAATATATGTTTTATAAATTGATCATTAAACCAACTATAAGTAGTTATGGTTGTCCTTCTCCATAAGGTGTTCCCTTCAGTCATTCACTGGGGTCTAATTGAGGGTGGAAGGTGGGAGGAGTGTGAGGATTGAAAAACTACCCATCGGGTACTATGCTTATTATTTGGGTGACAAAATAATCTGTACATCAAACCCCCATGACATGTAATTTACCTATATACTAGAGCTACACATGTACTCTTGAACTTAAATACAAATTTTTGTTTATTTGTTTAAGAATGAGACAGCTCTGTGTGTGCTGGCTGGTATGGCAAGATTCCTAAAATAAATTTTATTTTATTTATTTATTTTTATCTTCAACTTTTCTTTTAAGTTCAGGGATACATGTGCAGGGTGTGCAGGTTTGTTACATAGGTAAACGCGTGCAATGGTGGTCTGCTGCACGCATCATCCCATCACCTAAGTATCAAGCCCAGCATTCATTAGCTGTTTTTCCTCATGATCTCTCTTCTCCCATGCCACCCCCAACAGACCCAGTGTGTGCTGTTCCCCATCATGTGTCCATGTGTTCTCATCATTCAGTTCCCACTTATAGGTGAGAACATGCAGTATTGGGTTTTCTGTTACTGCATTAGTTTGCTGAAGATAACAGCTTCCAGTTCCACATATGCCTCTGCAAAAAACATGATATCATTCATTTTTATGGCTGCACAATATCCCACGGTGTATATGTACCACACTTTCTTCATCCAGTCTGTCATTTATGGGTGTTTGGGTTGATTCCATGTCTGCTATTGTGAATAGTGCTGAAACGAACATATGCATGCATGTATCTTTATACTAGAATGATTTATATTCCTTTGGGTATATACCCAGTAATGAGATTGCTGGGTCAAATGGTCTTTCTGCCTTAGATCTTTGAGTAATCACCACACTGTCTTCCACAATGGTTGAACTAATTTACACTCCCACCAAGAATGTAAAAGTGGTCCTTTTTCTCTGCAACCTCACCAGCATCTGTTGTTTTTTGATGTTTTAATAATCGCCATTCTGACTGGCATGAGATGGTATCTCATTGTGCTTTTGATTTACATTTATCTAATCATCAGTGATGTTGAGCTTTGTTTTCATGTTTGCTGGTGTTCTTTTGAGAAGTATCTGTTGATGTCCTTTGCCCACTTTTTAATGTTTTTTTTTTCTTGTAAATTTGTTTAAGTTCCTTGTAGACTCTGGATATTAGACCTTTGTCAGATTGATAGATTGCAAAAATTTTCTCCCATTCTGTAGGTTGTCTATTCACTCTGATGATAGTTTCTTTAGCTGTGCAGAAGCTCTTTAGTTTAAGTAGATGCCATTCATCAACTTTTGCTCTTTTGCTTTTGTTGCAATTGATTTTGGTGTTTTTGTCAAGAAATCTTTGCCCATGCCTATGTCCTGAATGGTATTGTCTAGATTTTTCTTCTAGGGTTTATATAGTTTGGAGTTTTACATTTAAGCCTTTAATTCATTTTGAGCTAATTTTTGTATAAAGTGTAAGGGAGGATTTCAGTTTCAATTTTCTGCATATGGCTAGTCAGTTCTCCCAGCACCATTTATTAAATAGGGAATCCTTTCCCCATCCTTTGTCTGTCAAGTTTATCAAAGAGCAGATGGTTGTAGGTGTGCAGTCTTGTTTCTGAGTTTTCTATTCTTTTTCATTGGTCTATATATCTGTTTTGGTACCAGTACCATGCTGTTTTGGTTACTGTAGCCTTGTAGTATAGACTGAAGTCAGGTAACATGATGCCTCCAGCTTCGTTCTTTTTGCTTAGGCTTGTGTTGACTATTCGGGCTCTTTTTTTGTTCCATATGAATTTTAAAATAGTTTCTTGTAATTCTGTGAAGAATGTCAATTGTAGTTTAATGGAAGTATCATTGAATCTATAAATTACTTTGGGCAATGTGGTCATTTTCACAATATTAATTTTTCTATCCTTGAGCGTAAAATACTTTTCCATTTGTTTGTGTCCTCTCTAATTTCTTTGAGCAGTGGTTTATAGTTCTCCTTGAAGAGGTCCTTCACTTCTCTTGTTAGGTGTATTCCTAAGTAATTTATTCTTTTTGTAGCAATTGTGAATGGGAGTTCATTCATGATTTGGCTCTCTGCTTGCCTGTTGTTGGTGTATAGGAATGCTAGCAATTTTTGCACATTGATTTTGCATCCTGAGACTCTGCTGAAGTTGGTCATCAGTTTAAGAAGTTTTTGGATTGAGACAATAGGATTTTCTAGATATAGGATTGTGTCATCTGCAAAGATAGTTTGACTTCCTCTCTTTCTATTGGAATACCTTTTGTTTCTTTCTCTTGCCTGATTGCCCTGGCCAAAACTTCCAATACTATGTTGAATAGGAGTGGTGAGAGAGGGCATCATTTTCTTGCACTGGTTTTCAAGGGGAATGCTTTCCACTTTTGCCTGTCCAGCAGACTATTGACTGTGGGTTTGTCATATATGGCTCTTATTATTTTGAAGTATGTTCCTTCAATATCTAGTTTACTGAGCGTTTTTAACATGAAGGAAAGTCTAATTTTATTGAAGGACTTTTCTGTATCTATTAAGATAACCATGTGGTTTTTGTCTTTAGTTCTGTTTACGTGATGAATCACATTTGTTGATTTGTATATGTTGAACCAGCCTTGCATCCCAGGGATAAAGCCAGCTTCATCATGTAGGATAAGGTTTTTGATGTGCTGCTGGATTCAGTTAACCAGTATTTTATTGAGGATTTTTGCACTGATGTTCATCATGGATATTGGCCTGAAGTTTTTTGTTGTTGTTGTATCTTTGCCAGGGTTTGGTATCCGGATGATGCTAGCCTTATTAAATAAGTTAGGGAAGAGTCCCTTCTTTTCACCTTTTTGAAATAGTTTCAGTAGTAATGGTGCCAGCTTTTCTTTGTACTTCTGGTAGAAATCAGCTGTAAATCCATCTGGTCCTGGACTTGTTTTTTTTCTTTTTTGGTCAGTAGGCTATGTATTACCGCCTCAATTTCAGAACTCATCATTGGTTTATTTAGGGATTCAATTTCTTTCTAGTTCAGTCTTGGGTGGGTGAACATGTCCAGGAATTACCTATTTCCTCTAGACTTTTTAGTTTATGTGCATAGAGGTGTCTCTGATGGTTGTTTGTATTTCTGTGGGGACAGTGGTGATATCCCCCTCATCATTTCTGATCATGTCTATTTGATTCTTCTTTCCTTTCTTCTTTATTAGTCTAGCTAGCAGTCTATTTCATTAATTTTTTCAAAGAAAAACAGCTAATGGATTCATGGATTTTTTGAAGGGATTTTTGTGTCTCTATCTCCTTCAGTTCAACTCTGACCTTAGTTATTTCTTGTCTTCTAATAGCTTTGAGGTTTGTTTGCTTTTGATTCTCTAGTTCTCTTAGACCTGATGTTAGATTGTTATCTTAAGATCTTTCCAAGTTTTTGACATGGGCATTCAGTGCTATAAATTTCCCTCTTAACACCACTTTACTTGCATCCCAGAGATTCTGGTGAATTGTCTCTGTTCTCATTAGTTTCAAAGAACCCCTTGATTACTGAATTAATTTTATTGGTTGTTCAATTTCCATGTAGTTGTATGGTTTGCGGTGAACTTCTTAATCTTGAGTTCCAATTTGATTGCACTATGGTCTGAGAGACTGTTTGTTATAATTTCAGTTGTTTTGCATTTGCTGAGGAGTGTTTTACTTTCAATTATGTGATCAATTTTTGAGTAAGTGCCATGTGATGCCAAGAAGAATGTACAGTCTGTTGCTTTGGGGTGAAGAGTTCTGTAGATATCTATCAGTTCTGATTGATCCAGAGCTGAGTTTAGGTCCTGAATATCTTTGTTAATTTTCTGTCCCTATGATCTAATATCGTCAGTGGGGTGTTAAAGTCTCTCACTATTATTGTGTGGGAGTCTAAGTCTCTGTGTAGGTCTCTAAGAACTTGCTTTATGAATCTGGGTGCATATATATTTATGATAGTTAGCTCTCATTGTTGAATTGAAACTTTTCAATTATGCAATGCCCTTCCTTGTCTTTTTTGATCTTCATTGGTTTAAAGTCTGTTTTCTTAGAAACTAACTTTGCAACCCCTGCTTTTTCCAGTTTGCCATTTGCTTGGTAAATTTTTCTCCATCCATTTATTTGGAGCCTTTGTGTGTCTTTGCATATGAGATGTGTCTCTTGAACAGAGCATACCAATGGGTCTTGGCTCCTTATCCAGCTTGCTATTCTGTGTCTTTTTATTGGGGCATTTAGACCATTGACATTTAAATTAGTATTGTTATGTGTGAATTTGATCCTGTCATCATGATGCTAGCTGGTTATTTTGCAGACTTCTTTATGTGGTTGCTTTATAGTGTCACTGGTCTGTGTACTTAAGGGTGTTTTTGTAGTGACTGATAATGATTTGATTTTTCCTTTCCATATTTGGTGCTTCCTTCAGGAGCTCTTGCAAGGCAGGTTTGGTGATGAATTCCCTCAGCATTTGCTTGTGTGGAAAGGATCTTATTTCTTATTTGCATTGAAGCTTAGTTTGGTTGGACATGAAATTCTGGGTTGGAAATCCTTTTCTTTAAGAATGTAGAATATTGGCCCTCAATCTCTTCTGGCTTGTATGGTTTCTGCTGAGAGGTCCACTGTTAGTCTGATGGGCTTCCCTTTGTGGGTGACCTGGCCTTTTTCTGTGGCTTCCCTTAACATTTTATCTTTCATTTCGACCTTTGAGAATCTGACGATTATATGTCTTGGGGTTAGTCTTCTCATGGAGTATCTTACTAAGGTTCTCTGGATTTCTTAAATTTGAATTTTGGTCTTTCTTGCTAGTTTGGGGAAGTTTTCCTGGATGATATTCCAAAGTATGTTTTCCAACTTCATTCTGTTCTCCCCATCTCTTTCAGGTACCCCAATCAGACCAATCTACAGATTTGGTCTTTTTTCATAATTCTATATTTTTCCGAGGTTTTGTTCATTGATTTTCATTCTTTTTTCTCTATTCTTGTCTACCTGTCTTATTTCAGAGAGATAGTCTTTAAGCACTGAGATTCTTTCCTCTGCTAGATCTATTCTGCTATTGATACTTGTGATTGCATTGTAAAGTTCTTGTGTTGTGCTTTGAGCTCCATCAAGTCAGTTATTTTCCTCTCTAAACTAGCTGTTATGGTTATCAGCTCCTGTATTGTTTTATCATGATTCTTAGCTTCTTTCCCTTGGGTTACAACATGCTCCTTTAGCTCAGCAAAGTTCATTATTACCACTTCCTGAAGCCTACTTTTGTCAATTCAGCCATCTCAGCCTCAGCCCAGTTCTGTGCCCTTGCTGGAGAGGTGTTGTGGTCATTTGGTGGAGAAAAGGCACTCTGGTGGTTTGAGTTTTCAGATTTTTTGTTTTGATTTCTTCTCATCATCATGGGCTTATCCATCTTCAATCTTTGATGTTGCTGACTTTCGAATGGGGCTTTTGTGGGGTCTTTGTTGTTGTTGTTGTTTTCTGTTTTTTTGTTTGTTTTTCTTTTTAACAGTAAGGTCACTGACTGTTAGCAACCATAGGTCTGCTGTGGTTTGCTAGGGGTTCCACTTCAGACCCTAGTCACCTTGGTTTTTCCGATACCTGGAGGTATCACCAGTGAAGCCTGAGAAACAGTAAAGATGGTAGTCACCTGTTTCCTCTGGAAGCTCCATCCCAGGGGTGTAACTGACCTATTGTTGGCTGGAACGCTCCTATAGGAGATGTCTGGAAACCCCTTTTGGGAGGTCTCACCCAGTTGGGAGGAATGAAAGATGACCCTCTTACAGAAGCAGTCTGGCTGCTTTCAGTAGAGCAGGTGTGCTGCATTGGGGGGACCCTTCCTCATCCAGACCACCTGGACTCTACAGAGCCAGCAGGTTGGAACAGTTGAGTTGACTGAACTGCAGAGATGGTGGCTGCCTCTCCCACTGGGAGCTCAGTTCCAGGAGAGATCAGAGTTCTGTCCATATAAGCCTGACTAGTAACTAAAGGCCCCAGCACAGGGAGGCCCCTCCCAATAAGGAGGAATGTATTAGGGTCCTGCTTAAAGAAGTAGTTGAAGCATAATCTGGCAAAGCAGGTGTGCTGCATTGTGGGGGACTTCTCCTCATCTGGACCATCTGGACTCTCCAGAGGCAGCAGGCTGTAATGCTGAGTCCACTGAACCACAGAAATGGTGGCCACCCCTCTCCCCTTGAACTTCCTCCCATTTCAGGCAGACTCAGTCTTTTGCCATTAGCTGACTGGAAGTCCAAGCCAGTGGATCTTAACTTGAGGTGTGGAAGTGGGCCCACAGAACAATGCTGCTTGGCTCCCTGGATTCAGCCACCTTCCTAGGGGAACGTACAGATGAATCTGCCACCTTGCTGGGAATCCGAGACCAGAGTATGTAAAACTCCTGGATCTGTGCATGTGCCTGAGCAGATGCTCTGCCAAAACTCCACACAGCTCTGTGTATTGGACCCAAGGCCCTGGTGGTGTCGGCTTAGGAGGGGATCTCCTGATCCATTAGTTGCAAAGATCCGTGGGAGAAGCGTGGTTTCCCAGGCAATGTCACACAATCATTTACCACTACTCTTGGCTGGGAGGGCTTCCTTTGGCTCTGTGCTGCTTCCGGGTAAACCATTGCCCTACCCTGCTTTTCTTTATTCTCCTTGGGTTCAGTTGATTGCCTAGTCAGTCCCAATGCAAGAACCTGGATATTTCAGTTGAAGGTGATAAATTTACTCACCGCTTTCATTCCTCTCCATGATTGCTGCAGACCACAGCTGCTTCTGATTGACCATCGTGTAAATAAATCTCTTAAAGACATTTTAAATAATTAAAAGGTGCAAAATTTTGGGAAAATAAAATTTAAAAATTGATCATTGCTCCCTAAAGAAATAATGTTTATGCCATATCACAATGTAACATCTTAGTGCTCTAGAGATTTTTTTTCACTAATTATCCATACGAGACAGAAAATGAAATAACACAGTCCATTAAATTGTGTGACAGTTCACAAGTGCATGTAATAATGTAAACTCCTCATATTTTTATTAAAAGAGTAACAATCTGTGAGCTTCATCTTCTACTAATGTGATTTGGCACTAGTGTGTGAGTTATGTTCTTGCTGGTGTCAAGAGCTGAAAGTGGGAATATGGAATGGGGCTAAAAGAAAAACTTCAGTATAAATTCTATTGTACCTTTTGAATTTTGAACCATATAAGTATATAACAATTAAAATTTAAAATTTAATCTCTTAAAATGTCACTTTTTAGTCAATTGATGTCTAATGATTCTTGTTGTGTTACGTAAGTGTTAGTTATTATTATGAAGTGAATGAAGTAGTGTAGCCAATGGGCCACTGGCCTTGAAGCAAGTAACAAAACAGTCTAAACAGATACGTGGGGCAGAGCATTCCAGGAAGAGGAAATAACTAGTTAAAACGTCTGAAAGACACTATTCTTCAATATGTGAAGTCACTTTTAGAAATGAGATTATGGTGAGTTCTTTAAAAATGTTGTATTAGTTTGTTTACACACTGCTGATAAAGACATACCCCAAACTGGAAACGAAAAGAGGTTTAATTGGACTTAAACAGTTCCATGTGGCTGGGGAAGCCTCAGAATCATGGCGGGAGGTGAAAAGCACTTCTTACATGGTGGTGGCAAGAGAAAAATGAGAAAGAAACAAAAGCAGAAACCCCGGATAAACCCATTGGATCTTGTGAGACTTATTTACAATCATGAGAATAGCATGGAAAAGACTGGCCCCCATGATTCAATTGCCCCTCTCTGGGTCCCTCCTACAACATGTGGGAATTCTGGGAGATATAATTCAAGTTGAGATTTGGGCGGGCACACAGCCAAACCATATCAAATGTCCATTAAAAGTCAGTGTCATGCAGATTGCCACCCAACTACCCAAAAGGATGATTTTATAACATTGCAAAGTAATGTAAAGTAAGTACTTTGGCTTTATTATCTAAGTCCTTTCATCACTTGATTTCTCAAACTAAACTTCCAGTCAAGTGGCATCAATTGTCATTTTTAAAATACCCAAAAGAATATTGTATAGCTTTGTACCATTAGTGTGCTGTCACTTTTTAAAAAAATTATGTTACACCAAGGAAATAGAAACATAATACAAAAACATAAATTTTTTTTTACTGTTTTCATCTTAACTTTTAATCTTTTAAAGAGCAACAAATGTAACTATTTATTTTAAAAGCAGAACTCTTTCATAAATTAAATTGAAAACCCGAACTTCTTTTTTTGACTATATAGTCTATATTGTTCTCCAATGAGTTTTTCAGTTGTTATTATGCTCCAATCATTAACCATTTAATCTTCTTTTGAAACAAATGCATCTTATTTTTCTATCTCAATATGTACAATCAAGCATACTTAAACAACCTGTATAGCTGCTTATTAGGTTTAACTTTGTCACATTTTATTATCCGAGATAGTTGGGTTGGAAAAATACAACTTATTTTCTATGCAAATTTTTAACGGTGGAAGCTAAGCAGATATGGTGACCCAGAAAAATGAGAAAGAGAACATAAATTTATAAAATAAGCAGACTGGTGTTTTATTTGTGTTGGTAAACAGATTGGAAATACAGGAGACCATTATTTTTCTAAGATAATTTTTACTAGCCTTCTCTACTTGTTTTTAAAGGTTTACTCTTTAAAAGCATCTCTCCTATTTATTTAAACTTTTCCTTACTTACTTCCAGTACATACTTAGAAAGATTTCTATTTCTCACAAGTAGACATGACTATGCAGGTAGATAATGATGAAAATAAAAACCAGTGTGTGTGTGTCCTCTGTCTTGTTCTTTGTTGATGGATATCTAGAGGGAGGTGAGAAGGGAGGCAAGGGAAGTGGATTCTTAAGGCAGGACATGTGGCTGCTACATTGTGTCTGCTATCTCTTGGCTCTACAATCATTTTTCTATGTCTTCTTCTCTATCACTGGAGATGGGAGCCTACAAACTATATTTCTCAAACTCCTTTGACATTTGGCTTTTTGTTAGATTAGAAGGTGGGATGAAGCAAGAAACCATTAGTTCTGCTTTCTGTTGGCATTCCCTGTGGTGATGGTAGCAATAGTGGTGGCTGGTGCCTGTCACTTCTTCGGTTCCTGCTCATGCAACTTGCTTTTATGAGCTTGTCTCAGGATCATAGTAACTGTGGACTCTCAGCATGTCCACTTTGCTTGAGCTCTCCTTGATGCTGTATAGAAGGGAATAGATTTTTTCAGTTCCTGATCTTTTGAATAAACTCACCTTCTCCTTTTAGTTCCATCAATTCTCCAACACCTTTGTAACCAGTTCCTTTATTAAATTCCCTCTATTTAAAATGCCTATATTCACTTTCATGTACATCTTCTACAAAAGACTAAGAAAAAGTGTGCATTAACTTTTATTTTACCGGCTTCCCACATCTTCTTCCTGAATCTCTTTCCCACTTTAAAGTTCTCCAAACCTCAAAACTCTCTCTGATCTCCAGCTGCCCATTTATTGTCACACTCCTTATTTGCTCATGATGCCTTGATAGGTGTCCACAGTTCCCATGCTCATGTTATCTTTCATATCAAAAGATGTGTATCTTAGGCTGAGGCAGGAGGATCGCTTGAACCTGGGAGGCAGAGGCTGCAGAAGGCACCACTGCACTACAGTCTGGGCAACAGAGTGAGATTCCGTCTAAAAAAAAAAAAAAAGTGTATCTTTTATTTAATATTTCCAGAAACTTCCAAGGTAATAAAGTTTTGTGTTGTACCCCAAACTCAGCTCAACATGAATTTCTTTCTGAAGACATGCTTTACTCTTCAGACAGAATTAGATATCCTTATCTTTGCTCATGAAGCTATGAGTTTGCACTTCTACTAATGATATCATTTATTACATTGTACTAAAACCGTTGGTTTATTTATATGATATTTGCAGTAATCTATGAGTTATTTGAGATTATCTTTGTGTGACTATAGCCTAGAAAGGTTCCTAGTCTATGCACACTTGTATGCATGTTGTACTAGAATGCTATTGGGCTCCAAGAGTTTGCAGGCTTAACAGTGCAAATCAGATGATGGGTGGCAATATTAGTGTATGATACAAGGTTCAGTAGACTGTAAACCCTCAAGAACAGAGACTTGCCCTTCACCTCTCTGTATCCTTAGCTTAATACCGTGCTGAGGAATTGAAAGGGTGAATGCTGTGAATTAGGCAGACATAATGACTAAAGTTAGGGATTAAAAAAAAAAAAAATCCCTAGCAAGAATTTCAAAGCATTATGAGGACATTTGACTAAATCCTTTAATAGTATCTTTTTACCCCAAATCATCTAATCTTGTATAGGAATCTCCCCCTAAACCAAGACCAGGCTCCCAGAAACCCTGCACTAAGCTACCATTTGTCTGAGAAAAAACACAGTTAATTGTCGCTCAAATAGTTGATACTGCTTGTCCAAATCCTTGTAACTTACCTGAAACATTAACTCTTCAAAGTAATAGGTTGTGAATAATAGTTTAAAAGCACATTGTATGAGGATATGTACATTTAAATAAAGAAATCCTGGAGACTTCTGGCAGTGGAGAAAACTCTGTAACGGCATGATGGGTGTCAGACTCTGTGACAGGCAGTAGGGATGGGTAAGTGGGACTTTTGACACCCTAAATTACCTAGACTCAGGCAACAACCTCTTCTGCCAATCTTATTCATAGGCAAGTGCACACACTCACAGTAGCAAGTTAGCAAGGGGGAAAATAGATTATCACCAATTTTGGTAATTGAAAAAACTCTCATGCCGTCATGTTGTGACCCAAATAAAGGCTGATACATTTTTTTTTAAATTGCTGTTTCAATAGCTTTTGGGATACAAGTGTTTTATGTCATATAGATCAATTATATAGTGCCAAATTCTGGGAGTTTAGTGCACTTATCACCAGAGTAGTGTACTTTGAACCTAATATATACTTTTCTTAATCACTACCCTCCTCCCCACTCTCCTGCTTCTAAGTCTCTAAAATCTACTATACCACTCTGTATGCCTTTGTGTACTTATAGCTTAGCTCCCACTTATAAGTGAGAACATACAGGTTTTGTTTTTTTACCCCTGTGTTACTTCATTTAGAATAATGGCCTCCAGCTTCATTCAAGTTGCTGCAAAAGACATCATTTTATTACATCTTACAGCTGAGTAGCATTCCATGGCGTATAGGTACCACCTTTTCTTTATCCACTCAGTAGTCGATGGGCACTTAAGTTGGTTCCACATCTTTGCAATTATGAATTATGCTGCTATAAACATACATGTGCATGTATCTTTTTCATATAATGACTTATTTTCCTCTGGGAAGGTACTTAGTAGTGGGATTGCTGGATTGAATGGTAAATCTATTTTAGATTTTTAAAGAATCTCTACACTGTTTTCCATAGAGTTTGTACTAGTTTACATTCCTACTAGCAGTGTATAAGTGTTCCCCTTTTTCCACATCCATACCAACATCTCTTGTTTTGTTTAATAATAGCCATTTTTGCAAGAGTATGATGGTATCTCACTGCGGTTTTAATTTGCACTTCCCTGATGATTAGTGATGTTGAACATTTTTAAATGTTTGTTGGCAATTTGTATGTCTTCTTTTGAGAAGTGTCTATTCATGTCTCTTGTCCACTTTTTGAAGGGATTATTTGTTTTCTTTCTTGCTGATTTGTTTGAGTTCCTTGTAGATTCTGTATACTAGTCTTTTGTCAGATGCATAGTTTGCAAATATTTTATCCCATTCTCTGGGCTGGCAGATACAATTTTTAAGGTTGCTTTCTCTTTACTTATTATTTCTACATCCATTAAGAGAAATTCTCAAGGCACTCAGTAATGCTCCAAGAAGAGAAGCTCACATAATGTAACAGCCAAGGAGAGGCAGCAAGGCACACAAAAAGCTGATGACTTTTGAGTAGAAATATAGACCTAACTGTGAATATTTTTTATATAGTTTGTGTTGGAATTCATAAAATAATATGTGACAATTTTCAGAAAATGAGAGTTCATTGTTGTAATAGAATCAGGACAAATATTTGAGTCAATGAACTAACAGTAGAATCAACAGAAACCTTAGAAACAACCAAGAATACAGTTTTGAGTTCAAATGCATATGATTTGTCAAAGACAAATCCCTAAACATAAACTAGGGATTTAGCTGACCTCTACTGTGCATTGGAACCCAACCGAGGTCCTCGGTGCTACTGGAGGAGCACCTATCTCATCAATGTCCAACCCAGCACCCCTTAACTTTGCTCTGGCATCAGCATTCTTACCCTTGATTTTTTTCCTGGAAAAGAATTTGGACAAGACCTGCTTTGAAGGGAACTGTTAACATGAGTAGTTACTTTGAATTTTTTTGAAAATGAAAATAGTAAAAGTAGTTCTTTCTGTTTTTAATGTGAAAATGTATAAAGTCAATGTAATCATGTTGATGATAAGCTCTGGTTGTTGGTTAAAATTACATAATTATAAAAATGTTTGAAAAATATTACATATTAAAGTTCAGTTTGTAAGAAAACATTTTAAATGGTCCATTTTCAAGGCATGATAAATCTAAGCACTGGCAGCCAGCCTGCAAATGTAACAAACCACAGGGCGTATGCTCTTAGAAGGTCACAATAAGTGAACAGAATGTACAGGAGGGGTCAGTCCACAAAAGGGAAGAAAGTTTTGTTATTGGGAAGTCTAAATTGAAGCAGGGAAAGGAGATAATGAAACTTAGGTGACAGCCGGGAAGACTGTAACCCCATAGTACTCGACCAGTGAGGAGAACTGTGGGAGGGACTTGCATGCTAAGCGATAAATTACCTGTTGTAATTGCCCAGGTGTGCATGTCTTCCAGACACCTGATCTTGCAAGACAGTTATTAAAAGTCTTACCTTCACTGTTCTTCATGCCTCTAAGTCCATTCTTTGGGTTTGGACAGGTGAGCATATTTCTCACAATTTTATTAAACAAACTGTTTGAAAGCAAAAAATCTTTGAAGAATAAAATCATAAAAGGTAGTCGTTAGTGGTGAAAAGTCCAATAATAGGTAGGTAATATAACTGTGTCAAGTACTACAGGAAATTAATGTTTCACATGCATCTCAGTTATGAATAATGTTAATGTTTAAGACATTTTCATATGTTATCTCAATTTTTACAGTAACCTGGCAAAGTTCTTATTATTACCATTTCTCAGCTGTGGATTTCCTGGTTCAGAGAGGATAAATAACTTTTGCAAGGCCACGTAGCTAATACCTATCAGGAGTGTGATTCAAATATACGTCTGCTTATGTTATTCATGTATTTTTTCCACTGTTACACTGCCTCAACATATTTAAGTTCACACCAGACCAGAACTTTAAAAAAAACTCGTCTCTGAAATTTTCTCAACGAATATTTTTTGTTTCTTTCAAATTATTGTTAGTAGCAGTTTATAAACCCTTCAAAGCAATTTGAGATTTTGCACTTTCTTTTTTTATTTTTATTTGTTATTATTATTATTATTATTATTATTTTTTTTTTTGGAGACGGAGTCTTGCTCTGTCTCCCAGGCTGGAGTGCAGTGGCCTGATCTTGGCTCACTGCAACCTCCGCCTCCCAGGTTCATGCCATTCTCCTGCCTCAGCCTCTCGAATAGCTGGGACTACAGGTGCCTGCTACCACGACCGGCTAATTTTTTTGTATTTTTAGTAGAGACGGGGTTTCACCGTGTTAGCCAGGATGGTCTCAATCTCCTGACCTCATGATCCGCCCGCCTTGGCCTCCCAAAGTGATGGGATTAGAGACGTGAGCCACCGCGCCCCGCCCCTTTCTTTTAAATAAACAACCCAACACAGGTGACAAAGTTCTATAACAATGGGCCTCTCCTGTAGCAAGCAGTCACTAATTTTTGTTTTCTTTCTAGGTAAATTCTGTTTATATAATTAATACATTAGTAATCCAGTTTAAATAGCCTGCCCTGACTGCTTGAATAATTCAAGTTTAAATTCTTCAATTAAAAGCTTTCAAACCACCAGGTTTCTTTTCTTCACAGCATTTACTTCTGCTTCTAATTATGCATTTATTTGTGTGATTTTTAAAATATATATTTTATCTAGGCTGTTGGCATGAGGTGTTCTTACTTACCTTTGAGCCCTCAGTCCCTATCACAGTGTCTGACAGCAAATAGGTCCTCAGTGAATATTTGTTAGGTGAGTGTTTGGCTAGATACATGGAAAAAAATGGATATTTAGATTAAAAAAAGAAATCAGAAAATGAATAGGTTATTTGTACTGGTGTTTTGCAGAAGCCGTCATAAATGAGCTAGGATTTAATCTGGACCTTGAAAAGGAAGCAAGAGTAAGACCTCAATACACATGTTGAAAATATACAATCTTTATTACGGTTTTCATTTTTTTCCACTAAGTGCAACCAAGAAAATGCATTCTAAATTAAGCCTCAAAGCTTTCTTTCTAAACATATGTAGAAGAAGTTATTGCTATATTAAGCAATGCAGCTAATTAAAAGAGGAAATGAAAATCATTCTTAAATGAACCTCTCACTTCCCCCCTGGTTTCCTTTAACACTATGTATCTTTGAACTATAAAATGTTTCATTATAAATGACTTTTACTAGAAGGTTAAATTAAAACTGTATTTACCCTTTTTGTGTTTGCTTTCTTTCTTTTCTTTGTTTTTTGTTTTAGAGCGAGACGCGGGGCCTCATTCTATCATCCAAGCTGGAGTGCAGTGGCATGATCACTGCTCACAGCAGCCCTAAACTCCTGGGCTCAAGCAATCCTCCCATCTCAGCCTCCCAAGTAGCTAGGACTACTGGCGTGCTTCACCATGCTTAGCTAAGTTTTTTATTTTTTGTAGAGATATGCTCTCTCTATGTTGCCCAAATTGGTCTAGAACTCCTGGCCTCAAGAGACCCTCCTGCCTTGGCCTCTCAAAGAACTGGGATTACAGGCATGAGCCATGGTGCCCAGCTAATTTGTTTGTTTTTGTAGAGAGGGGGTCTCTCTCTCTTACCCAGGCTGGTCTCAAACTCCTGGCCTCAAACAATCCTCCCTCCTCTGCCTCCGAAAGCACTGAGACTATAGGTGTGAGGCACCTTGCCCGGCCCATATTTACTCTCTCTACAGCCCTGCATGGTGCATTAGGAATGGAAGAAACAATTAAGTACATCTTGGTCAGAGCTAAGGGACGTATTTGCTTGATTATTGTTTGGCTTGTATAATGTCTGAAAAGATAATACAACTGGGCAGCTCTTTCACTTGCTCAACATGCAAGACTCTTTGTACCACTGCCTTTCAGCAGGCCTGGTTCATAACTATATGTCCCTTGCCTAGCCCTTGCAGATGTCTGAGTTTTTTATTTTTCATTTTTTATTTTTTATTTTTATTTATTTATTTTTGAGACGGAGTCTCGCTCTGTCGCCCAGGCTGGAGTGTAGTGGCCGGATCTCAGCTCACTGCAAGCTCCGCCTCCCGGGTTCACGCCATTCTCCTGCCTCAGCCTCCCGAGTAGCTGGGACTACAGGCACCTGCCACCTCGCCCGGCTAGTTTTTTGTATTTTTTAGTAGAGACGGGGTTTCACGGGGTTAGCCAGGATGGTCTCAATCTCCTGACCTCGTGATCCGCCCGTCTCGGCCTCCCAAAGTGAGATGTCTGAGTTTTTAAGTTTTGACAGAATGTTCTCCCTTTTGATTACAACCAAAGAGATTATATGACTCCATCAAAGCCTTCTTTATTTGTTTTCTTTCATCCTTTTCTAAATTTTCACCCTCCCATTCACTTTTCTTGACATCCTTCAAACTTTTGCTCTCAGCTTTAATTGTCTGTTCTAGAAAATTAAACATAAATTATTGCTTTGTTATAGCATTTTCATCATTTCATTTTAAAAGGAGACTCACCTGGGCATGTCACAATATTCGCCTTGATTTTTATCTGGAACAAAGAGACTGAAGGTAGTTTTCAGACCCTCTTCATGCCAGCTTGGAGAGGATATTTATTTTGTCACTAATTGTTCATTCAAATACGCTCTTCAGTGTTCTTATTACAATTCAGTTGTTATAAACATATTCACACCCCTCCCTCTTCTCTTTAGCTGGATTGTTCCTCTTCTGCTGCTTATGTTTTTCTCTTATCAGATAATTGAGTTTAAAGTGTATATAGTCTAGACAAATACTGCCAGATGAGACAAGATGACAAAGGAGTACATTTTAAGAAATAATGACCAGAAGAGGACGTATTGTACACGACTCCACTCCTGATTGATTGCCTTCATTACATAGCTCCAGCAACGCAAGAGCCACATGCACTCAGAAATCTGTATACTCTGCTCTCTTACGACTATCTTTACTTAACATTTGGAAAAATCAGCATCATTTCTAGGTGCAGGGAAGAAAACGTCCAGCTAAAATAGAGTAGATAAAAAACAAAGGTCCTAAGAAATGGGATTCAAGGGGATGCTATGAGAAAGACTTGAGTTTAAAAACAACAAACAAACAAAACAAAACAAATACACTTTGTATTTTCACAGTCAATAGAATAGCAGCAAGATGTACTGAAAATTACCTTGGAGCCAGGAGCCCTGAATTCTTCTTCTTCTTTTTGAGTAATTACTCAGTAGTGGGATTGCTGGGTCAAATGGTAGTTCTATATTTCGTTCCGTACTGTTTCCCATAGAGATTGAATTAATTTACAATCCCGCCAATAGTGTATCAGCATTCCTTTTTCCAGGAGCCCTGAATTCTGATCTGGGTTAGTCATTAATTCAGTGTGTGAACTTAGGAAAGTCACATAAACTTTCTGGCACTCATTGTTATCATTTTCAAAATAAGGAAGTTGGTCTAGATGATTTCCAAGTTATTTTCTGGATTTGAAATTCCATGATGTGAAGACAAAAGATATTATCATCTACTAATAATACTATAAAAAAAGAACTCGAATAAGTCAATCCCATCAGAATGCCTGGGTTGAAATATTGCCTGTATTTCTTATTCATTCCAAGATCTTTGGCCCAATTTTAACTTCCTTAAGTTCAATCATCTCACCTGTAAAATGTGAGTATTAACAATATCTGCGAGATGGAATCGTTGGTGAATTAAGACAGATACTTCACATAAAGCCTAAATATGGTGCTGGTGCAAAGAGTGCACTCCAACGCTAGGCATTTAATGTGGGCTACAGTCTTCTTGCAAATAACTAGGAAGAAAAACACCAAACATAAATTTGTATTTTTAAAATGAGTTTCATATCTCCTAATGTGACATTTTAAAAATCATTTGTTAACATATCAAACCTAGCTCATTGTGTTCCTCTTCTATGTCAGTCCAGTTTAGTCTAGGGTGGACCTGGGTAAGTGAGCCTGAGGCAACAGCTAAACTCTGCCCTTTACTGAGTCTCAGTCTTAGGCTTTTGACAGCCTCTTGGCTGCTGGGGAGTTCAACTCAGACCCAGGTAGCCATTGTCTCCTTCACTAACAAGAATTTAGAATACATGTGACAATGGATGATCCAACATCCGTAATTTGCAGAGTCTTAACTATTCTCTAAAGCCAGTCTGTCCTTTCAAAGGGAAAGCACTCCAGGACCACGGAGCTTTGGTTTCCATGGCAACAATGTAGGTCAATTGCTGCAGTCACACCTTCACCAGCCTTGATTGCATTTGGCAATTTACCATCTTCTGTGCTTCCTTTTGTTTGAGCCTCTCTCATTTGCTTAATTCCCTTCTCTATTGGGAGAATCTTAAAATGCAAAACTACAGGAGCTGAATTTAAATTAAAAACTGCAGAGGCTTAAAGAAACACACCTCTGGAGAGCACTATTTATCTTATAACTTTTTGACATGTGCTTCCTGAAATCAAGTCTTATGTCCTCAACTTCAAAATCTTGCTTCCCATATTCTGTTGCAGCTCAGAAATTCTTTGCTTGCAATGCCTTGTGGGTTTTTCTTGGAAAAAGCAGCAGCATTTCTGCCTTCTCAGACCATATTCTGATATCATGAATGTCACAATTACTAGGATAAAGTCCAAATTCCTTAATCTGTTATTTAAATGAATCATCTGAGCTTTCCTCGCAGCTTACTGCCTTCCTCTTACCCTTCTTTTACACATGATGCTCAAGTGTTTACTTTCTTTCAGATTCTTGAACACACCCTATGCTCTGGACCCTCCCGTGTTATCCTCCCTTATAGGAGGACCATTCCCTCAGTCTCTGTCTGGCTATTTCCTACTGGTCCTTCAGATATCAGTTTAGATGTCACTTTCCACAGGAAAGTTTTCCTACACCCTGGCTTTGGTCTTTTGTTACACCATGTGCTTCCTTATTGTACCATTATCGTACTTTAGTAACCCCTGTAAATATCATACCTCTTTTGTAGTTTGTGAACATTCTGAGTATTGGGGCAGTGTCCATTTCTCCACCCTTCACCCAACAACCCCACTGCTGAATTCCCACTGCCCTCCCAGGCCTTACTACATCATAGGCATTTGTTAAATATTTGTTATATGACTGAAAGCACTTTTCCCTGCTAGATCTTCTAAGCCATTTGCTGTAAATCTCCTAATCTTGATATTCTGAACCTCCTTTCCATCCCACTGCAAGTATCCACTAGAATGTACTTTTCATTCAAGATATATTTGCAGTCTTCCTGTTTTTTACTGATATCTGAGATATTCACTGATATCAGTGAATATCCAGTCACTCAAAGTGAAAAAATTTCAAAATTCTTCGTCTTTTTATTATGACAGATTCCACTAAACATCAATTTTTAGGTTCTGTTTAATGTAACTATCCTAAGAAGATTTAAAAATAAGCAGTAAATGAAAGTGTTGAATTGAATAAAATAAATGGCATTACTAAGCCATGCACCTGTAATTGTCAAAGAAGTCCTCTAGCCTGCTGCCTAGCAGGCCCTGGACCCCTTCTTGCTACTACATACACATTGGTGCATTTTAGAACTCCTCACTCAGAAGCCAGGGAACAGGAAAGACACACTGTCTCCAAATGTGACACCACCTGGCTTCAGGGACTGGGAATCACAGTCACACACTGTTTGAGCCAGGTATTGATGTTGAAGATGCCACTACTCAGGACAGCAGTCCTCTCTCGCCTGTGGTTTCATGTTCCTAGGTTTCAGTTTTCAGTGGTCAACAATGGTCCATATGTATTAAATCGAAAATTTCAAATGAATAATTTAATACGTTCTCAATTGTGTGCTGTGGTAAGGTGTGTGATGAAATCTTGCCTCATCTCACTTTGTCCTGCCTGGGATGTGAATCATTCCTGCATCCAGAATCTCCATGCCATAGGTGCTCCCTGTCCCTTTGTCACTGAGTGACAGGCTTGGTTATCAAATCGACTGTCACAGTTTCACAGTGTTGGTGTTCAATTCATCCTTATTTTACTTTAAAATCACCTACTGCGCAAGAGGAGTGCTGCTGGCAATTCGGATATGGCAAAGAGAAGCTGTAAAGTGATTTTTTTCAGTGAAAGGTAAAAGTTCTTGACTTAAGGAAGAAAAAAGTGGTATCCTGAGTTAGCTAAAGTCGATGGTAACAATGAATTTCTATCCATGAAGTTTTGAACAGAGTATTGTTGTAATTGCTCCCTTTTACTATTATTGTTAATTTCTTACTATACCTAGTTTATAAATTAAACTTTATCATAGATACAAACATATAGAAAAAATATAGTGTATATAGGCATCCACTGGAGGTGCAGAAACATTTTCCCCATAAATAAGGGAGACTGCCATACTTGGTACACTGATACCATGATATTTTGAGGTTGATGTTTTTGACACTTGAACATTTTGAATGGTTCAATTTTTAAAATTGTGATTAAGTAACCTATGCAATGGATGTCCTCCCTTTATCCCTGAGTCTTCTATTCCATCACAGTTTCCATCTCCATTTCTGAGTGACACTCCAATCTTGACCCCAATGCGTTAGTTTGGCCCGTGCTGGATTTCAGGTGTCTGTAGGACATCAGATAAAAATAAGTAGTAGATGCTGAGCTATATGGTTAAATGCTTCAAAAAATATTGGAGTAGAAGAGTTCAAGTATAAATGTCTTGATCACCGAGGGAAACAGTAATAGGAAAAGGAGCTGGGAACCAGGGAAAGATCATAAAGAACCACTCCACTGAAAGTTGTACAAGAGAAAAAGAAGCTTCAAAGGATGATAAGTGGGGAAAAAGAGGGAGCAAGAGTCCAATGCCAGAAAGTGATCATATAAGGTAAGCAACAAAAAGTAAATATGGGACTTGTCACTCTCTGAATTTAAAGAAAAAGTTATTATGGCTTAGAACAGCAGTTTAACATGTGTCTGCTTGGACTGCCATAACAAAAGACCATAAATTGGGTGCCTAAAATCATAGACATTTACTTATTACAGTTCTGAAGTTTGAGAAGTCCAAGGTCAAGGTGCTGTCTGATTTGTTTCTTGGTAAGAACCCACTTCCTGGCTTGCAGATGGCTGCTTTCTTATTGTGTCCTCACACGGTGCGGGGAGGCAGGGGTGGGGGGTGGTGGAAGGGAGGGAGGAAAAGAGAAAGAGAGAGACAGAGACAGAGAGAGACAGAGAGAACTCTGTTCTCTTTTAAGAGCACTAATTCCATTATGAGGGCTGCACCCTCATGACCTCATCTAAACCTAATTATTAATTCCTCTCAAAGCCCCACCTCCAAATACCATCACGTTGGGAAGTAAGGCTTCAATGTATGAATTTCAGAGAACACAAAAGTCCAGCCCATAACAATGTGGATATAGGCATCACCTCCCCTTTTTGATTTCTTTCTTTTAGCTCTCCTCCTTGGAGCCCAATATCCCAATCTCCCCACAGGTCCTGGTCAAAGCAATAACTGAGAGGTTGTAAAGCAAGGCTTTCAATGGGCTTATCAGGGGTTCAGTTGCTGTGGAGATCAGTAATAGGGTGAGAAGTGAAGTATAAGGCAGATTGCAGTAAAATGTTTCATGTTGGAGGCTGAAAGCAAAGTCAAGACATCAGGGGCTCATTGTTGCTGGACACTGGCCAGTCTCAGACTGGCTGTAAGTCATGGAATGTGAACACACCTATGTGTGTATGTAACAAAGTCATACGCAGTGTATTCAATGCTACCGTCTCCTTCCCCCACCCCCAACATCCTTCCTTTTAAATTGTTTGCATGTGGTTCCTTTTTAAAATGGTATAACCTAAACACGAACTGCTACTTTTAACTGATGCAGAGAGACTTTATCGTCTTTATTTCTTGTGAACAAGCTTTACTTTTGAGATTTTGAGAAGGCAGAGAAATGCTGTAATAAAGAATGCAGATAAGAGATAGGAATTTGAAGGGGAAAGAAAGAATTAGAAGAGAAGAAAGAGGATGAGGAAACATATTGATGAGGGAGGAGAAATGAGAGAGGGAGGGAGAGAAGAGAGGATAGGAGAGGGGATGAAGAATGGAGGGTATGTATAGTAAAAAGAGAAACTTGAATGATGAATTTCTTTATTCCCCTCAGCAATTGATAAAGAACTTACAATTAATTTAAAAAGGAAGTCAAGGTGGGAATTAGGTAAAGAATCATTGACTAAATACTTCTTTTACTATCTTTTCCGGTCAAAGAGAGTAAACAAAGGCCAAATATTCACTACATCTCTTGTTAAATAACATTTATGCGAGTCCATTGATTTGATTAGTGAACTTCTGCACTAGATTCCAACAGACCAAGTCTAAATGGAGTCACTTAGGCCAAAGCTCCATCCCACCAAACTGAAACTTGTTGTTTATCTGACCTGAGAAATCAGGAGAGAGATAATAGCCAAATCCCCAAACAGATCAATTTTAGCCTGCATGAAAAGGAAGTCCCCTGTGCTTCAGTAATTACAAGAAAAGTAACCTAAAGTAACCTGATGTCAACCAATCCTTTTTTTGGATTATACTATTTTATCATCCTTGCTTAAGTTGCCTTATAAAAACAGACTCTTCTGCCATGCCCAATGGAGTACCTGTTTAAACCTTTAAATGGGATGCGCCAGATTTATGAATTGCTAATAAAACCAGTTCAGTCTTTAAACTTAATCTGTTGAAATTTCATCTTTTGACACTTTGGATAATCAATTATAATGGACAAATGTCAATATATCACATATTTTACATTATAAACCACCACTTTTAGAGATCACAGGAATTTACTTCTTTTACATTTAAGCTTTTACATTTACGTTAGACTGGAGTGGCTGTAGTGCAGATAAACACATTGATAATGCTGCCCATCCTTCAAGGAAATGGCACAGGACTTACTGATGAACTCAGTGTGTGTTTGGTAGGGAAGGGGTAAGACTGGGAGTGTGGGAAAGAGAAGAGTCTTCAGGGATAATTGCAAAGTATTTTACAGAGATGAGGAAGCCTTACAGAAGAAACAGGTTTGGAGGCCGTATTAAGAATGAGTTAAGCTGTTAATGAGAGAAAACCACACTCCACGGGCTTGGACACTAATAGTCCATTCATTTCAGCTAACAAGTAGCCTACAGTTAGGCTTTTGATGGCTAATATCAGCTTAATGATGCCATATAGAGATCTCCTCACTGGCCACTCTTTCTCAGCAATCTTTACCAGAGTCTCCTCATTAATTTATCCTCAAAATATTGCAATTTCTGGAAAACTTATAGATTCCTCCCTTTCCTCCTTGCTTGATTCCCTACTCTGTGCTCCCCCTGGTGTCTTCCCAGGAGATGGCATCCATTATTATTCCTGTAAATACCACCTAAATGCTCATGACTATCAAATTTACATCTCCAGCTAGGATCTTTCCTCCAAAATGCAAATGTGCATATACAACACCAAACTGGATACTTCTACTTGGGTCTCAGGACATAAAGAAATGTCAAAATAAACATGTTCAAAACTGAATTTTGCTCCTGTCACAAGAATTAGAGGTTGACTGAATCACATTCTATTTTCAACTCCACTTTTCTTTCTCTGCCCACTCTGTGAGGTTACCAAAGGTAAAAATTCAATTGTCCATGCACTCCTACACCTGATGGTGTCTGTGTGACACGATTCTGAGCAATGAGATAGATATCTCCTGGTGCTGCTCTTTCCCCTCATTTCTTCTTCATGACTGAAGCATGAATAGAAGGCTTAAAGATTCAGCAGCCATATGGTGGCCGTGAGGCTATAGAGATGAAGATAAAAGTTGAAACACTAAGGGTGGCAGAGAGGAAATAGAGAAAGAGCCTGGGCCTGTCTATATGGCATCATTGAGCTGACGTTAGCCATCAAATGCCTAACTGTAGCCTCCTTTTTAGGTGAAATAAATGGAACTATCAGTGTCCAAGCCCCTGGAGTGTGGTTTTCTGCCATTACAGCCCAACTCATTCCTAACCGATGCGGCCTCCAAGCCTGTTTCTTCTTTAAGTCTTCCTCATCTCCGTAAAGTACTTTGCAATTATCCCTGTAAACTTTTCTCTTTCCCACACTCCCAGTCTTACCCCTCCCCTACCAAGCACACATGCTGAGTCCGTCAGTAAGTCCTGTGTCATCTTCTTGAAGGACAGGCAGCACTGTCAATGTGTTTATCTGCACTGCAGCCACTCTGGTCTAACTTAAATGCAGAAGCTCCTTAGCTGCCTTACCCACTTCCATTTTGGCCTCTTTCCAGTCACTTCTCAACCCAGTAAATCTTTTCAAAAATACTAGTGTTATCATCATGTCTCTGCTTAAAACCCTTTACTGATTCCCGTTGCACCTATACTAGAGTCAAAGCCACATACTAAGACTTATAAGAAGCTCATGGTCTCCTATTCCCTCCTTCACCAACCCAGCAGGTGTCCCTCCAACCCTTCCTCAGGAAGCTCTAGCCACAATGGCTTCCCAGAACACCATAAATTCTCTTAGGCCCCCAGATTATTTTCGCATGTGGGTCCCATTCTTACCCTCTGCCCATCACATTTATTATAGCTTCCTTCCGCCTTCAAGTCTCATTTAAGTGGTCTCCAGTGAGGCCTCTTTGACCACCCTATTAAAATGAAAATAGTCTTTCCTACCCAACCCCATTGCTTTCAAAAACAGGAAGAATTTTTTATAAAGCACCTTCTACCATTTTGATACGTATCCACTTAGGGAAATAGAAATCATGTCAATTTGTTTTAACAGAGAGAATTTAATATAGATAATTGGCTAAACAGGCATTGGCAGGATGAAAAAACAAAAAGGGGACACAGGTACTACATAGATAGTAACTGTAACAATCTTGGTTGAGAGTTACCAGACCTCAGAGGAGGAGCCCTGCCGGGCTGGGATGCAGAATTCTGAGGGTGTCACTTGTCTCCTGCACCACTTCAGGAAGTTGGAGGAGGGTCTGGCTGTGAGAGTCTAAGGGAGGGTGCACCTAGCTGGTGCTGGCACTTCTGACAGGTTGCAGAGAAGCTGGTCCTGGGAGTGATGAAAGAAACTAGAAAGCTGCAAACAACCAGTGATGCTGGAGTAAACCGCATAGCAATAATTCCTGTGGGGGTGAGAGAGAGAATAGGCAGGAGCAATTCCCTGTTGCTTCCTATTGCCTTTCAGTCTTCCTTAGTGCCCCCTATTGGTAGAGCCTAGAATGGATCCACCTGGCAAAAGAAATGTTTGCAGAAGCCCAGGTTAAGCAATTCAGAGGAGCAAATAAAAGAGTAGATTTAGAGATGAGCTATCATAGCTTCATGACCAGCATTGTATTCATTTGTTTACTATCTTTTCTTTTCTACTAGACCGTATGTGTTCAGGATCCATGTCTCTCTTTTTACTATTGTAACCCCTCCACCAACCCATGTCCCCCATGTGCACAGCACAATAGCAAGTAGACAGAAGATACTCAACAAATATTCACTGCATGGATGAATAATAGATGAATTTATTAGATTCTTTTCCTCAAAACTACTCAGCAAAATGTACAGTTCAATTCTCGTCAGTAAAACATGAGACATTTAGTGCCTCATATGATGTTCTAGGCATTTGGGCTAAAAATGCCTAGAACATCATAAGAGGCAGTTTCTTTTCATTCAGGTGGGAATTTAAGACATTTTCATATGAAGCTAGGTAATAAAATGCTGTGGCAACATTCATATGTTTAAATGTCCTAAGAATTGAAGAGGCATCAAAACTTATATCAGAAAATAAAAAGGTAAATGCAGGTTTGGAGTGATTCAGGAGATGTGCAGAAGAACTTATAATCTGAAGCAGGCTTGAGAGAGGAGGGAGAAAAGCAAAGCTGTGAAGGAAGGATAAGTTTGGCAGGTTTCGAGATGATTCTGCTGAAAGCAAAGAAATGAGAGATAGTAGGAGAAGTCATTGGAAAACAGAATTGGAACCAACTGTGGAAAATCATCAATTTTGGAGTTCAAATTATGGGTATTATGTCTTTTGCAAAGAGGGGGCATTAAAACACTTTAAGCAAAATAAATGATGCTGCTGTTGAGAATATTTTCTGAAGATAAATCTGGCAGCACCATGGGTAATTGATTGAGTGGGTAGAAACTAGAAGCAGGAGGACCAGTTAGGAGCCTATGACAATAATTCTGATCCAGATAAAGATAATAGTAGAAATAAAGGAAAGAGATAACAGGTAACATTTAGAAAGAAGACTCAGTATCACATAATACAGATTCAGTCTGGGGCAAGGAGGGTGGAGAAGATATCTAGAATTAATCCAAAGTGATACACATAGGGTTCAGAAAGGTGGAGATAGAGCAGAGACTACCTACTTATCAGAACTTGATTAATAATGGCATCAGTACAATAAAAATCACAGTGAATTATTTTCAGTATTTTAATTTTAATTTTATGTTCAGGGGTACATGTGCAGGTTTGTTATGCAGGAACATTTGTGACTTGGGGGTTTGGTGTACAGATTATTTCATCACCTGTATACTAAGCATAGTACCTGATAGTTTTTTTTCCCCTGAACCTCCCCCTCTTTCCACCGTCCTCCCTCAAGTAGGCTCTAGTGTCTGTTGTTCCTCTCTTTCTGTCCATGTGTTCTTATTATTTAGCTCCCACTTCTAAGTGAGAACATGTGGTATTTGATTTTCTGTTCCCATGTTAGTTTTGTTCTTTTTTATGGCCGCATAGTATTCTATGGTGTCACCACATTTTCTTTATCCAGTCCACTGTTGATAAACATTTAGTTTGATTCCAGGTCTTTGCTGTTGAAAAATTACAGTGAGTATTTGTCATCCAATAACAAAAGTCAGTATTTTGAAAAGCTAATATGAATCTGGAAGAATGTATATATCTTCATCTTGAGGAACTTCAGAAGGACGAGGCTTCTGGAAGTTATAATAGTCAGAAGATGTCTCATTTCCATAGATATGCTCCTCGAAATTGGACTGCTGTGTGTTTTCATATAGTTCCTTATCGGTTTTTCCTTTAACTTTGGGAGGACCTGCTTCCACATTTTCATAGTTTTTGTGTATGTTATTTCCCTTGACAGCAGATTTGTGGTCTTGGGTTTCAACTGAGATTTTATGCCTTAAGCCAACGATGCGGGGGCCCAAGAATGTTTTAGTACAGACTTTTCTCCTGCTGCTTCTCCTTTGCAAAAACCTCGGTAAGGTAAATCGTGTGGCAACATGGTGTTTACAGTGCCAAACACACCCAATTCCACAAACCACTAAGAGTAAAAGAAGTGAAATTCCTACAGAAATGGCCACTAAATTATTTCCACAGCTTTTCAACATTTCTGTACGAACAGTGCTGTTTAGTGGTTTGGTGTTACCCTTAATGAATTCACAATGTAATTCCTTGTAGCCTAGTATTATTCAAAAATGAGTTTGGAAGCTCTTTTAGGCATTTCCTTTTTCAGAGCTGAAAGAATGCTATCTGGTAAAGTCCTGATGCAATTAGAGGAGAGAGTGTATAAACTTATTTTTGGAAGATGGCTCTCTTCGTGTGTGATGCTCTTCACATTACAGCCATTCATGTATAATTGTACTGTATCAAGGGGATTTTATTCCATTCCGCTTCCTTTTCTGTTAATGAATCACAAAATGAAGCAGAAATGAGTGGAAGATGACAGCAGAGTAGAAAACTCAAGAAAAAGAAGGTTGAATGTCAGGTGCGGTGGCTCACACCTGTAATCCCAGCACTTTGGGAGGCCGAGGTGGGTGGATCACGAGGTCAGGAGATCAAGACCATCCTGGCTAACAAGGTGAAACCCCGTCTCTACTAAAAATACAAAAAATTAGCCGGGCGTGGTGGCAGGCACCTGTAATCCCAACTACTCAGGAGGCTGAAGCAGGAGAATGGCATGAACCCGGGAGGCAGAGTTTGCAGTGAGCCAAGATCGTGCCACTGCACTCCAGCCTGGGCAACAGAGCGAGACTCCCTCTCAAAAAAAAAAAAAAAAGAAGGTTGAATGATCTGCCATCCAGAAACCTGCTATAAATTAAAAATACGTTAATTGCATACTTATTATCTAACATCGAAAAATTACTGATTTTCACCAATGCATTAAACACCAGCATATAGTGAGCTTCTGCTTTTAATATAAAATACACTACCTGTTGTGATGAAAGAAAAAAGAGTTAGAAAAATCCTGTCCCTGCTCAAGCCTGAGTGGTTTTAACACTTAGATCTCCACATAGTTTTTGACAATTAGGTTAACAATTTTCAAGTGAAAGATAATGTTCTGAGCACAATAGAAGAAATGGGACATGTGCAGACAAGTGCAATCATCTTCATTACCTGTCACCTCTTCTGTGAAGCCCTGCCTATCCTTCTTTGGAGCAGGCAGAGGCCTTGTCTTTTTCTTAACCATTCCTTCTTCTGCAATCCCTCATTAATGAGTCCATTCTCTACTATAGTGCCATAACCTAAATGAGAGAATTGTATTCTTACTCGGTTAAATGGTGGGCAGGGTTCAGGTCATTTCATCTGTATGTTCCTAGAGAACAGCACAACACCTAGCACAGAAAATGCATCCAATCAATATTTATTGAATGAAAGAACGCATTTAAAAATGACTGCAAATTTCAGCATCTAATTGCTTAAGATGATAGTTTAAAACTCAAGGGTGCAGTTTATGCTTAAAACATGATATGAGACCTTTAAAGTAAACCAGTGTATTTTCAAAAGCCTTTGTATCACAGGTTTTCTCATAGCTTTCAGAAAATAACTTTCATCTAAGATGATTTTACATTGTTTTCTGTTGATGCTTTAAAATGGCAAGGAGATAAGAAGGGGAAGTGTTCAACTGGGCTGCATGTTCCATTGTGATTTTATGAACAAAACATTATTACTGTATATTTTCAGTCTGCATGTAGACATAGATCCAACAGTACCTGTGAAATGATTATTATCATTTATGGAGTGTTATCATCAATAATGTTTAGTTAAGAGCTTCAGCTTTTAAACACTGTTACAGGGATTATCTCATTAAATCCTGCAGCTGCTGTATGCAGTATGTACTATTTGTACCATCATTTTATAGATAAGAAGAGAGGCTTAAAGAAGTTAAGTAACTTCCTTACAACCAAAATGTGACTGACTGAGAATTCAGGTAAAAATTTCCCCAAAATATTATTTATCCAAATATCCGTAACATGCTAAGTGCATCAGTCACTAAATTTGTATAGCTTGATTAGCTCTGAGGTTTTTGAAGGTGGGAAATTATATATTATTTACCTTTGTATTACCAACACCAGCATTAGACATAGAATGACTAATCTATTAAACGTCGGTTAATGAAGGAAGTAATCTCCTTATGGGATGATAATAATAGTAACAATGAAGAAGAAAAGTAGAAATTCACAAAATGGTGCTCTTCTTTTAGTGAATATTCATGAAAAGATTAATGGTAATGAATGTTCATAAATCTGTCTAAGGTTAGAATATATTAATATGCACATATTTAACTTGACATTTCATATAATAAAATTAAATAAGATGTGCAGCCAATTTATAAAATTTTTTTGATAAAAATACAGGGACAAGCACCCCAGATGCAGAAACGTTTTAATCTCCTTGGAATTTTGGGGAGTAATATTGAGGTTGAGAACTGTATGGTCCGCCACACAAGATTTACAATCTGTAGGATCTCTCCTTTATAAGGCCAGCCGCGCTTGTGTTCAAGGACAAAAGTTTAGCCAAATGACTTTAATCATTAGGACCTCACTTTCTGTTTGAAACAGAGGAGCGCCAATTATCTGCAAGATATTTTATGATACACATGGTTACCGATTTAAGAAATTAGTAGCTGGGCGCTGTGGCTCACGCCTGTAATCCCAGCACTTTGGGAGGCCAAGGCAGGTGGATCACGAGGTCAGGAGATTGAGACCATCCTGGCTAACACGGTGAAACCGTCTCTACTAAAAAAAAAATACAAAAATTTAGCTGGGCATGGTGGCGGGCACCTGTAGTCCCAGCTACTCCGGAGGCTGAGGCAGGAGAATGGCGTGAACCCGGGAGGCAGAGCTTGCAGTGAGCCGAGATCTCCCCACTGCACTCCAGCCTGGGCGACAGAGCGAGACTCCGTCTCAAAAAAAAAAAAAAAAAAGAAAAAAAAAAAGAAAAAAAAAAAAAAGAAATTAGTTGCCAGAGTATTTGAAGTAAATTTACAAAATAAACTTTAAATATTGATTGAAATTAATCAACTTTTGAAAGATACTAGGCCTGCAACAGAAGTCACGGTGAGGGTTGAGGAAGGCTAACTGTTGTCACTTCTGCAGCTGAGGATAAGGCAATAAATTGCCCTCTTAATTTTTAAGAAGGAAAGGTATTTTTACCATCTATGTTATTCTATGTAGAGTGGATATTCTGGTACATCCAAAATATTAAAATTGTTTGTCTAAGAGATATTTACCAAGATAAAGACAAGAAGACATTTTACAGAAAAAAAAATGCATCATTTTCTTTGAAATAACGTTACAGGAAAAAAACCTGTGAGACATGAACAAAGACCTACTATAATGAAAAACATATTTTAAGCAATAATCCTTCAAATATAGTTTAACACTTTAATAATGTTCACTTTGCCCAGTTTGAAAGAAGACTCTGTTTTCAGTTCCAACAGGTTACCTAATAATTTGACATTGTTCTTAAAATCGCAAATTGCTGAGAAACTTCAGGAATTTTCAAGTAAGATGATGCCCTTCTGTTTGGAAACAAAGTAACAGCAAAGCACAATCATATTGTAAAGGAACATCAACATCACTCTCAGTTTGTAAATTGGGTTTCCCCCTTATAGCTACATAAGGCATTTTTTTCTAAAAACTGTAATAAGATAACAATCATTGATTAATTAAAGACAAACTTGTTTCTTATAGTTTTTAATCACCCAAATACCTTAAATCAAGTTCTTACTTACCTCAAGATTGGTGTGTCAAACTCTCTCTTTTGTTCTTTTGGTTATGTTTTAAATCTGCATTGGGTTAGAACTTGTTCCTCTTTTCCACTTTGGTAGGTTACTTCCTTCTTTCCCTCCTTTCAGGTTATTTAACACTTGCAAAGTTTCCTGGCTCTAGAGGAAGTTAGTATCAGATGCAGCAGAATTAAGATAAATGGCGTGAGTTTTTGAATAAGGAAGTCTGGCCCTTCATCTTTGTCAAGTAATAATTTTTTAACTGTGTCAGAAAATAATACGTAAAGCCTACATGGTTTTTTATTCGGGCCATATTTGCAGTTCCCATTTTAATATCAATAAAAGTCACTTCACTTGTACTTTAATTTTCTCAAAAAAGAAATATTTTAAATGTAGTAACACATAGGTCTTGGGCTTTTATTATTATTATTTACTTGTGTTGCTAGACCAGTCCTCTCTTAGAACATTTCAGATCAAAGTGATAAGGCCTAAGAAAGACATGATTATGGACAGGGACAGTGGAGGTAAAGGAAAGAGGCATCCAGCTCAGAGGGTGGTCAGGGAAGGCAAGACCTGAGCTAAGCCTCATAAATAAGATGTTAAGGCAGAATAGGGGTGTCCTGGCCAAAAATCTTACAGTGAAGGAGGTTACGAAGTTGTGAAGCTATGAACCTGATGTGCTCCACATTCTCACCAGTATGTTTAACTGCAGTATTAGCCACCCCACCAAATAATATACACACTCGCCTGCCTAGGCACACGTCTGTAAGAAAGGCAGTTTATGCAATGTTTGTGTAAAATTATGATTTTCTCTAGAAAGCAGGACAACTGGTGCTCATTTAGGTTTTCCCTTTGAACTTAAAAAAGTTGTTTAACCCCTTATTATTTTAGTTTTTCTAAGGATAAATAAAATGGAGGGAAAATGACTGACACTTTCCTCAAATAGAATTTTTTTGATGTCATAGATATAATTATTCTTCAAATTTATAAAATAAATGTTGTATATATTCAAAATATAATTATTGGATCATTATCATTTGTAGGGATTAGGTTTTATGTCTTGAATTCTATATTTTCCTACTTCCCAATCTTCGGCCTCACAAAGTACATATTTATTGTCTTCTTTCAGTTCCTTTTTAATCACAGCAATTATGTCTAGGTTTCCTTTTCCTGCTTTTTCTTCCACAGTTATATGGTTTGGGTAGTTAAGGGCTTAGGAGGTAGTTCATTGTTCTATAGTGTAATTTGGACTGGATCTTTCATCTAAGTAAATCTTCCTCTTCTGTTAATTGATGATAGCAACTACTTTACTTAATTGTGATTTAAGTTTCTAGCAATTTCTTGTGTGTCAGTTAGTATCTATTTATTTTAACCCATGCCCTTTTTCAGATACTTGAACTGAGTAGTATTAGTGATGGTAAAAATGAACAAATGTTTGTGTTGTGAATTTTATTTGAAAGCTTGCCAGACTGAAAGCATCTTTCTGGCTATTCTGGAAGGACCCCGCAACCCCCATGCGACTTGTTAAGGGTATTATGGGAATTTACATTTTAGCATAAAGCATTATGTTACCTGGGAAAGGTAATGCATTTAGTAGCTAACAAATTTATTAACACTAATTGGTTTATGGGATTAACCAAAAAGTAGCTAGAGTTTTAATAAAATGTGTCACTGCCTTCCAACTAAAAGTTGTTCACTCTGTGGCCCAGAGTTATAAAAATTTTAAAGTGGCCGGGCGCAGTGGCTCATACCTGTAATCCCAGCACTTTGGGAGGCTGAGGCAGGCAGATCATCTGAGGTCAGGAGTTTGAGTCCAGCCTGACCAACATGGAGCAACCCTGTCTCTACTAAAAATATAAAATTAGCCGAGCATGATGGCACACGCCCGTAATCTCAGCTACTCAGGAGGCTGAGGCAGGAGAATCGCTTGAACCCAGGAGGCGGAGGTTGCAGTGAGCCGAGATCGTGCCATTGCACTCCATCCTGGGCAACAAGAGCGAAGCTCTGCTTCCAAAAAAATTTATTTTTTTTAAAGTAAAAAAGTTGAGCAGCTAAAGATGAAGTGAGACAGCATGAATAGGAAGAGGTAAAAATAAAACCATTGTTGCTTTAGTTATGCTTAGGGCCAATCCTGGTAGCAGCTGGCAAACTTAAATCACATAATTTGTAGAGTGTAAGGGATGGAATTTACTGAAATGGATCTCAGATATTAGTCAAGAGATTCATTCCCAAACTTGAATGTTTATCAAAACCATTTATGAAGTTTTAAACAAATATGTAAATTTCTAGGACCTCGAAGATTCTGCTTCATCACTTCTGGAGCGGGGCCCAGAGATCTTTATTTTAAAACCTTAGAACAACATCTAGAAATTTATGGGTAGAAAATGAGATGTTATACAGACTGTGAGGGGAGAGATGGTTAGATTTTATTTTACAGTCTTTTGTGTTATTTTACATTTTCCACTAACATGTGCCACTTTTGTACCAAAACAAACTTTAAAGCCTCCCCAGGTGATTCTGATTTGCAACCATGTCTGGGAACCACTGATACAAACGAACCCCCGGCTGCAGTGCAGATAAGTGATGTGAGTTAATCCATAGCCTCCAGCCTAGACAGCAGAAGCCTGGTCTGTATATAAAAATCCAGTCCCTCCATTCTGACCCAGCACTTCTGTGTTGTACTACAACACTATCTCAATGAGGAACAGATGAGAAAAACGTCCTTAGATGTCCCCTTCAATAGTCTATCTTTTCTTCTTCTTCTTACATCATGAGGAGTTGGGGAGATATACATACACAGATAACAAGAAGTTGGGGAGAAGGAAAAAGGAGAGCAAAATCCATTAGGGGGTCCCATAGGAATGAACTATGAAAAGCATAACCCTATTGGTGGACCCTTTTAAGACATGAAATTTGCCACCTGGAACGCTTCTCTGGCCTAAAATGATGAGCATTATCATGGTTCATTTGACAAATTAGAAAGGTTAAATTCTGGTCTGAGACTAAAAGAGGAAACGCCAAAAGAAAAAGTAAAAGGACCCAGGAATTCCATTCATTGAGTGTACACACTCAATAGAAATAAGTATCACTTCTCTTTATAACAGCTTTAGGCATAATAACTCAAAGCTCTAGAAATAACCCAAAGGTCCATCAATAGTAAAATGAGTGAGTAAAGCATAGTAAATTCATATGATGGAATACTACACAGAAATGAAAAAGAAGAAACTATAATACTGACATACACAACATCAGGATGAAGCTCACAAACAACGCAGAATTAAAGAAGCCACATACACAATACTATATACTGTATGATTCCATTTATATGATATCAAAATTACATAAAACTTATCTATGGATATATGATAGAGGTCAGAAGAGCTGTAGTTACTATAGACCTGGTGATGCATCAGGGAGCCTTCCTGGATGCTGGAAAGTTCTATATCTTGATCTTTGTGGTGGTTATGAGGTGTATTTTATGTAACCATTCATTAAGCTGTACATTTAAAATTTGTGAACTGTATGTAAGTTGTATCTTAATTAAAAAATAAATTGGGAATGAATAAAAGAATTCTTTTATGTTATAAAAATAGAGATAATTAGATGTATTTTTTTATTCATCCAGATTACCATCTTCTTTGGCAAGCTGGTCTACCAGTTTCAGCAAAGGAATTCTGTGCTTAATTTGAGGTAGACTTTTAACTATTTGAATTCTAACTTTATTTGAAACTTCCTGAGCCTCAGACTTGGTGAAGCTGACATGAAGATGAATTATTAATGAGTTACTAATAAATATTGAGCTTCAACCCAGTCAAAGAAAGGGGTCTTATTTTCTGAGATCAAAAATATTATCATAAATACTTTGACTTACTCAAGGGATGTGTTCCCCCAAGATCACGTACAACCCAAAAACATATAGGTATAAATCAATTTATACCTATTTCTTTTTCATCTTGATTAAGTAACACAACTGTGAATCTTGCTTTCTTTGTCCATGAGTTAGCAATGGATGGGGCTGTCCCTGAGGTTCCTTCAAATCTACTAAGTAAAAATAACAAAAATTGGTCATCAACACAGTAAGAACAGAATGTTTGAAACTGGTTTTCGTGTTTAGTATACACTTCCCTTTAGTCCAACTCCCTTTTCTTTTGGTCATAAGTCTTTCCTAATTGCTATGCAAATCAGATAACATGGTGTGAGTCTTACTTCAACTTTAGTTGAACAACATTGTCTCTTCTTCCTTCACTGTTTCCCCTTTTATTCCTTCAGATAAAACTAAATGCACATTGAAGAAATCAAATAACCATTTAATATGAAAAAATTTTGAAATATTTTACTTCTTCATGAATAAAACTGAAAACTGCATAATTCAGTATTCCTATAGCAGATACATCATTCATCTCAGTCTGTGTATATAATTCCACAGGTCATATAACCCATAAACTATTACAATGACAAGTTTTTTTTGTTTGTTTTAGAAGAGTTCTGTGAACTAGTACATAAGACACCAAATAAGTCATTGTTTGATTCTGTCAACTTCTTCAGTAAATGTTGAAAGGCATAGTACAACACATTATAATTTTTTTTTTTTTTTGAGACAGGGTCTCCCTCTGTCACCCGGACTGGAGTACAATGGCATGATCTCAGCTCACTACAACCTCTGCATCCCAGACTCAAACGATCCTCCTGCTTCAGCTTCCCAAGAAGCTGGGATTACAGGCATGAGCCATCATGCCTGGCTAATTTTTGTATTTTTTGTAGAGAGGGGTTTCACCATGTTGCCCAGGGTGGTCTAGAACTCCTGGACTCAAGTGATCTGCCCACTTTAGCCTCCCAAAATGCTGAAATCACAGGCTTGAGCCACCGCACCTGGCCACATATTATAATTTTTAAATAACTAAATTTGAAATTGCACATGTAGTCAGGCTAGATGAGAAAACTGCTGGATTCACAGGAACTTTTCTCCCACAGACAGCGTCAATCACTATTACCATTTCAAAACTGGCTGCATTTGAGGGCTAGCTCATTAAAGGAAAATAATACCCTAAGCCTTTGCTTTAAGACCCTGCGTGATCTCAGATGTACAATGATTCCGACAATCAGTGAAAGGGAGGCAGAGAAAAGTAACAGCTTTAGATCTGCTCTTTTTACAAAATGGGATGGTGCCCTGCATAACTCTATTTCGATAAGGAGAAGCAGAGGGTGAAGAAAATAAGAAAACAAACACTAAAAGAGTGGGTGGGGCAGGGAACCTGTCTAAATGGGTCTTGATAATCAGGCTCCCGCCTTTTATTCTCCCTTGGGAAACATGCTTTGAAAGCCAATTCATCTTTAGATGAACACTGGTAAACATTCACCCAGAACTTGAGAGCACTGGTGTAGGGCATAAATGGTATGTGGTCTCAGGTAAGCCAGTGTGATGCTCCTGCTAAACCTGCTTTGTGCTTCCATATAAACATCACCTTCTCCTTGGATATATTAACTATAGACTAGGCTAAAGTCACAATGGTCTTTCTTAAGTGATGTATCACTTACCATGATATGCTCCTTTTATTAATTTATTAGAATTTTAAGTCTATCTCTGTGCTGTCCTCAAAGTCTATTTCTATCCCTGACATTGATTAATTTGGGCCAGTCATTCAATCACAGAGCGTCTCAATTTCCTCATCTGTAAAATGGATTTTAAGAAGTCAATGATTCTTTGGTCCAGTTGCTCACTGGAATCTCCTGAGGAATTTTTAAAAACATGAGTGCTTAGGTTCCAGGCCATAAAAATGAAAGCAAAATCTCTGAGGGTGTAACTCAAGCATTAGTATTTTTTTAAAGTCCCTTGGGTAAGCAGATGTCCCCTGCTAGCCAGTATTGAACACTCAGAGCTTTCTTGAACTAATATTCTGTGACTCTCTGCCGTACCCTCTTCAGTAAACCACTTAACTGTTTACTTTGGGTTTCTTCACATGAAAAGGGAACTTGAGAGAGTGCGTTGAAAGAAAAACAGCCTGCAAAGTGCTTAAAGTTCATCAGAGGAATATATATCACTAAAAAGAAAGAACCCAGGGCCGGGCGAAGTAGCTCAGGACTGTAATCCCAACCCTTTGGCAGGCCCAGGCAAGCGGATCGCCTGCAGTCAGGAGTTTGAGACCAGCCTGGCCACCATAGTGAAACTCCGTCTCCACTAAAAATACAAAAAATTAGCCAGGCGTGGTGGTGGGCGCCTGCAATCCCAGTTACTCGGCAGGCTGAGGCAGGAGAATCGCTTGAACCGGGAGGGGCAGGTTGCAGTGAGCCGAGATCGCACCATTGCACTCGAGCCTGGGCGACAAAGAGGAACTTCGTGTCAAAAAAACGATAAAAGAAAGAAAGAAAGAACCCAGGAATTTGCATACTGGCTAAAATGGCACTAATACTTCACATTTATTGGGCACTGAACATAAGTCAAACATTTCTCTAGTCCCTTTACATGAGTTTCCTTTTTTAATCCCCACAACAAGCATGTGGATGAATATTATTCACTAGTTTCGAGATGAGGAAACTGACACACAGATCAGTTGAATTACCAACCCAAGTTCATACAGCTTATGCCAGAGCTTAAATTCCAACTTGTATCACACAATTTGAGTCCAGAGCCTGTGCTTTTGAGTCTAGAGCCTGTGCATTGTACCTCTGCAGTACTGTGAGCTATCCTTTTATTTTTTACTTTGTTTATCTAAATTCCTGTGATGAAGTCCCAGATTAAAATCTGCTTTATTCCAAAGGGGAAGAAGTCAAATTCCTATTTATTTCACACCATCCAATCTGAGCTAAAGACAGTGCCCTGACTGTAGAATACTGACGGACTAGAGCAGAGCTCTTGCCCAGGCTTTAGGAAAGTATGAGAGGTTTTAATAAGTAATTGAGGAGATATAAAAATGAGAGTCTGAACTGTAAGATCATGAAGCTTGTGATTAGAATTTTTCTTCTCTACAGTTCACAGCTGGGGAGTGACATGCTCAAAACAGGGCTTAAGTATGGCAACCCTGGCTACTATCATGCAGAATCATGGAAACAACCTCATGTTTACCTCTGACTGGATTTAGCAAGCTGCTCCAAATAGAGACAGCCCATGTCTCCGCATACGCAACGACATGTCCGTACTCCAGATCACACCATCTCTCGCCTGCACAACTGCAATAACCTCTTCCTGCTCTTCCTACACTGGCGACACTACAATACTTCATCCTTCGGCTGACAGAGTGGTATTTCCCAAATTATAAATCAGATCACATCAGACCCCTGCATAAGACCCTTTACTGGCTACCTACAGTCTTAGAATTAAACCCCAACCCCTAATACAGGTTATAAGGCTCTCCATGCTTTGGCAGCTGCCTCTTGCTGTTATTTCCTCCTGTGTCCTCCCCAGATCACTAGCCTCCAGTGACCCTTCTCTGCACCTCCTGTGTGCCCAGTTCTTTCCTGCCTTAGACCCTGCACTAGTTGTGCCCATTGCCAAGCTGCTCTTCTCCTAAATCTTCCCACCCCTGCATCCTTCTCACTGAGGCTTCCTCTTCCATATCCCCCCCCAGCGAGGATTTCCATGACCTGCCCAGTTTGAAGTGCACCTCAACAGATGCTCTCACTCACTATCAACCCACATACACTGTCACAGTCACCCACACAAGACTGTCACTCACTGTCAACTCTACGTACATTATCATTCCTACCCATGCTTTCACTGTTATCACTACACATGCTGTCACTCCATCTCACCATCACACACATGCCCTCACTGATACCCCATACACAGGCTGCCCCTCTCTGTCACCACTATACATGCTGTCATTCACTGTCAAACCTACACATGCTGTCCCTCCCTGTCACTCCTATACATGGTGTCACTCACTATCATTCCTACACATGCTGTCCCTCACTGTCACCCCTACACGTGCTGCCATTCACTGTCACTCCTACACAGGCTATCACTCACTCTCACCCCTACACATGCTGCCCCTCTCTGTCACCCCTACATAAGCTCCCCCTCACTGTCACCTCTACACATGCTATTACTCCCTGTCACCCCTAAACATACTGTCCCTTACTGTCACCCCTATGCAGTCTGCCATTACTGTCAACCCTACACATGTGGCCCCTCACTGTCACCCCTAAACATACTGTCCCTCACTGTCACCCCTACGCATGCTGTCATTCACTGTCAGTCCTACACGTTTTCACTCAATGTCACCCCATACATGCTGCCCTTCTCTGTCACCCCTACATAAGCTGCCCCTCACTGTCACCTCTACACATGCTATTACTCCCTGTCACCCCTAAAATACTGTCCCTTACTGTCACCCGTATACAGTCTGCCCATCACTATCACCCCTACACATGCTGCCCCTCACTGTCACCCCATACATACTGTCCCTCACTGTCACCCCTACACATGCTATCACTCACTGTCACTCCTACACGTTTTCACTCACTGTCACCCCTACACATGCTATCCCTCACTGTCACCCCTACACATGTTTCCCCTCACTGTCACCCCTACACATGCTGTCATTCACTATCACTTCTACACATGCTGTCACTCTGTGTCACCCCATACATGCTGCTCCTCACTGTGACCCCTACACATGCTGTCATTCACTGTCACCTCTACACATACTGTCACTCCTACATGTTTTCACTCACTGTCACCCCTACACATGCAGTCACTTGCTATCACCCTTACACATGCTGATCCTCACTGTCACCCTTTTACACGCTGTCCCTCACTGTCATCCCACATATGCTGTCATTCACTGTCACTCCTACACGTTTTCACTGACTGTTGCCCCTACACATTCTGTCACTCAGTATCACCCCTACACATGCTGTCCCTCACTGTCACCCCTACACATGCTATCACTCACTGTCACTCCTACACACATTATCACTTGCTGTCACTCCTACACATTCTCTCACACACTCATGTCACTCATACACACATTGTTTCTCACTGTCACCCCTACATACATTGTCACTGACTGTCACCCATACACATGCTCTTACTCACTGTCACCCTACATATATTGCCATTCACTGTCATACCCACACATGCTGTCACTGTCATCCCTACACAAATTGTCACTATCACCCCATATATATTGTCATACATGACCACCTTACACACATTGTCACTCCCTGTCACAGTTACACATGCTCTCACTGTCACGACTACATACATTGTCACTCACTGTTACCTCTACACACACTCACTCACTGTTACCCCTACATATGCTCTCACTTCATCCCTATGCCCATTATTATCGTTAGCCCTATACACAAACATGTCACCCCTGCACATGTCATCACTCTCATCTCTGCACATGCTCTCACTGTCACCCTGTACATGCTGGTACTCCCTGTTACCCCACACACACTGATGCTCACTTTCATACCAACTTGTTTCATTTTCATAATAGCTTGTAGCACAATCTCATACTTTGATATTTTGTGTTACTCTTATCCCTCCTAAACTTAGTGCTAAAATCATGAGAATATGAGTTATGTCTTTCTTGTTCACTGCTGTCTTATTTATCAGTGTCTGTCATTATCATGCAAAAGGGGTTCAATAAATCTTGCTTATTAATAAATGAAAAAGTAGGGATTGGTTTGGGAGAGTAATCTCGGGCTAAAACAATAGACTTTATGGTGTTAAACATAAATGCACATCACACAGCATATGCAGCACTTGTAAGTATATTTTACATATATATACACACACAAATATTTGCACACATACAAATACACATATATAGTTTAGAGGATAGCAAATAAGTACAGTCAGGTAAAGAAATTGAAAATCACCACTACTTTGGAAACCCCAATTTGCCCCACCCCATGATGTTCTCATCCTTCATCTAGAGAGTAACCGTCATCTTGGTTTGTTTTTGTTAATCATTCTTGTTCTTTTTAAGAATTTGGTCATCTAGGCCGGGCGCGGTGGCTCAAGCCTGTAATCCCAGCACTTTGGGAGGCCGAGGCGGGCGGATCACAAGGTCAGGAGATCGAGACCACAGTGAAACCCCGTCTCTACTAAAAATACAAAAAAATTAGCCGGGCGCGGTGGCGGGCGCCTGTAGTCCCAGCTACTCCGGAGGCTGAGGCAGGAGAATGGCGGGAACCCGGGAGGCGGAGCTTGCAGTGAGCCGAGATCGCGCCACTGCACTCCAGCCTGGGCAACAGCGTGAGACTCCGTCTCAAAAAAAAAAAAAAAAAAAAAAAAAAAAAAGAATTTGGTCATCTAAATGTGTGCCTGTAAATTGTTTTGGAAAACTAGAGCGCAAGTACAGGCTCAGCTAGTGTAGCAATGGCAAGATCCCCAGTCTTTGATGAGGCTCTCAGGAGAAGCGAATCCATACTGAACCATGAGACCAGCTTGTTGAGAACTTACAAAGCCCCTTCTGGGGGGCTCCAAAGTCAGTGGAACAGGTGTGGAAAGTGCCATGAGAAATACACAGCTTGTCAGGAAGCTGGCAGGGCTGTAGTGTGGACCAGACACGAGATGGCTGATGGAGACAAGGTCAGAGCCAAGGGTTGCTTTGTATTTTCTGCTTCTAAGTATGGCCTATCGGGTTGGTCAAAAAAATAACATTTTTGGAGTAAAAAGGACTTTTGGCTAATTCAGGCAGCAGAATGTCAAGACAAGACAATTGTAGGCAAGTATAGGGGCCAGGGTCACTGGGACATTCTGTACTTAGGTTTGAAAAGGGTGCAAAGTTGGCTGGGTGTGGTGGCTCATGCCTGTAATCCCAGCACTTTGAGAGGCCGTGGCAGGTGGGTCACTTGGGGTCAGGAGTTCAAGACCAGCCTGGCTAACATGGTGAAATCCCATTTCTACTAAAAATACAAAAAATTAGCCAGGTGTAGTGGCACGTACCTGTAATCCCAGCTACTCGGGAGGCTGAGGTAAGAGAATCGCTTGAACCTGGGAGGCAGAGGTTTCAGTGAGTGGAGATGGTGCCGTTGCACTCCAGCTTGGGCAGCAAAAGCAAAACTTCATCTAACAAGTGCAAAGTTAACTTGAATAGGGTGCATTATTTCCAACAAAAACTGTGTCTGATACCATTTGATTGGTTGATTCATTTAATATTTGTTTAGTTTTACACTTTGCCTCTAGATTGTCTTTAGGACTGACTTTATTGCATACATATAAATTCCATTTGAGTTCTTTTGTTTCAAGGGACAGAGCCACAACTCAAACTGACTCATACAAAGTGGATTTACTGACCTATCTAACTAAAGAGTCTATGTGCTTACTTAGTTTCATTGGCAATCTTTTATTTCTCAAACTGCCTGATGAGTACATGGGTATTCATTATAATAATCCTCTTGAATATCTGAAATGTTTCATAATGACCTAACATAAAACAAACGTGAAATGACTGGATCCAGGGTTTCAAAAATGTCATCAGGTCTTGGTCTCTCCTCCTTTTGGTTGGTTCCCTTTCTTCTAGGAAGCCCCTAAAGCTCCAGGCTCCATACAGTGGCAGGATAGTAGCAAGAATGCTTTTCCTGTCTCCACTTCCAGAAGTCCTAGAGTTGGCCACTGGCCTGAGTTAGGTTCCAAGCCAATTGTTGGAACATCCTGTGGCTAGAGATGTGTGATGCTCTGATGGGTTAGCCAGGCTCACACAATCCCCCTGAAGCTAAGGAATGAGGCCATCAACTCCTCCCTACTCCAAAGCATGGTGTGCCAACGACTAGCCATGACGTTTTGACTATAAGAAGGTGAAGGGATGCTAGGCAGGAGAAACACAAGTGACCACTTCAATTCTTGAGGATTGTATAAAGGGATAAGGGCAAAAAAAGAGTTCTCTTAAGAGAGAGATAATAACTATTTCTCAAGTTGTCTCCCAAATTCTGTTGAGGACCTAAGGCAGACCCTAAGCAGAATTACTATCAATAAGTCATAAAGAAGCACCAATATTATCCTATTGGTAGAAGGAAATACTGGAATTATACTTTTGTCAATAAAACTAGTATTGACACTCTCCACTGTGACAAAAACTCTCCTCTTGAAGAAACTCTTCCCAGGCTGAGCCTTTTCTCTACTAAGTACCAACCTTGGCCTATACAGACTTGGAACAAACACTAACAGTTTCTCACAGCTCAAGGCCACATCCCTAGGATGACCCTAGCTGCCCCTTAAAGTGTTGCCTGAAAAAACCTCAAAGCTACCAAAAGAATCCACTGTTTATTCCAGCCAACACCTGAAGATAGAGCCCTTGTCTCCTAGTCTCTATGGGAGAGTAGGAGCTTAACTTTGATCATGTCAGTAGCAAACTCAGATGGGTTTCACATGGAGCAACTCCCCTCTTCCTGCTTTTTGTAATTTTTTCCCTTTCCTGGCTCTACTGAGCCTCTGCTCATTCCCTCCCTATTCCCTCATTCTCCCTTTAGATGCTGAGTCACCTTTGTACAAATCAAACTTGACCACAGTTCACACTGGGCTCTTTTCCTCATTGCAATACTATATTACTGATTAAAAATCTTTCTTTTTTATTTTACTAGTGCCCAGTGTTGTTTATATTACCTTCAGGAAAAACAAACAAACAAAAAATGTTACTGTAGAAGTGCCAGGATGCTTTGGGAGCAAAAATTTTAAAACCAAAACTTAGAGAAGGCTGCCCTCTACTGCTTAAAAATCTTGGTTTGGCAATGTGTGTGCATAGTTTTGTTTTTGGTTTCTTTTGTTTATTTTTTTCTTTCTCACTCCCTATTTTTGTATGCATGCCCAGTTACTAGTGTCTTTGTTATAAACATGACTTCTATGCAACTGATTTTTAGAAACTATCATACTCCGGACCAATACAACTTAAGCAAGATTGAATGGCTGACCTTTTTCGCTTGCTTGCTTGGCTATGGATAGACTGCCTGAAAGTACTAGTCTATAAATTAAGAGGACATCTCTGTAAGTACTTAAGACTGACCAAACAAACTAAAAATCATTGAGTTACACCATATAAATGCAATAAACTCTTCCTTTACATCCGATTAGCAAGAGAGCTTGCTCATGACATTGTTTGTCTGCACCTCTTTGATCTTTTTCTTTGGTGAGTGTGAGGAGCCTTTGTTAAAAAAAAAATTATTTCTTTCTTTTTCACTATAGGAACCTGGACAAATATAGAAACTTTAAAGGTGAAATATTGATAAAATTTCCCTGTAAAAACTCATCAGAAAGCTAGGATGGGTAATGATCCTGAAGTAGTCCTCTCTCCAACTCCTCTATTACGGATTTCTTGGCAAACTCTTCCAAATAGTCCCTCCACTACTTCTCTGCTTTCCACCCAAATAGCTACTCTTAGCACATGACTTCATTTTGTGCTTTGCTGAGAAGATGGTTGCCTTGTGCTGGAGGCTCTGGCTTCTTCCTTCCTCTTCAGCTGTGTCCAAAGTTCTCTTCTCATTGCCAGCTTCTGAGAACAGCTGTCTTCCTTGTCCCAAAGGTGAATTCTTCTCCTTCTTCCCATCCCCTCAGATCATATTCCTTCAATAGTCCTCACTCTTCAACACGTTGAAGTGCTTTTTCCATTTTAAGCAGTTATAACCCCAATGATCTTGCTGGATAATATTCTACATGGAACTCAATTTTCCTCACCATCACTTCCCAACTTTTTGAATGACCTAAATAGACTGTTCACTCTGTCCCACCTACAGAAACTGCATTCACACAGATTAGTTAACCTCTAATTATTGTTCTCCTTGACCCTCCTGTAATGTTTTACACTTTACTTCCTGGAGTCTTTCCTGCCATCTCTTCTGGTTCTCTTTATATACCTCTGACATTTTCTGATTATTTTCTGTCTCTTCCTGTCTTCTAACTCATAGGACTTTACATGTTTTGTTTACTGGAGTCTCTAATAAAATATTTTTGAAAATTATGTACCACTTCATACACTTTTAAGTTGACATGTAGATTTTGTCGTAATATTAAAGAGTGACATGGTTTGGCTGTGTCCCCACTTAAATCTCATCTTGAATTGTAGCTCCTCTAATTCCCATGTGTCCTGGGAGGGACATGGTGGGAGGTAATTGAATCATGAAGGTGGGTCTTTCCCATGTTGTTCTTATGATAGTGAATAAGCATCACAAGATCTGATGGTTTTATAAACGGGAGTTCCTCTGCACACTCTGTTGCTTGCCACCATGTAAGAGATGACTTTGTTCCTCATTTGCCTTCTGCCATGATTCTGAGACCTCCTCAGCCATGTGGAACTGTGAGTCAATTAAACCTCTTTCCTTTATAAATTACTAGTCTTGGGTATGTCTTTATTAGCAGTGTGAGAACAAACTAATACAGTAAGTTGGTACTGGTAGAATAGGGTGCTGCTATAAAGATGCCTGAAAATGTGGAAGTGACTTTGAAACTGGATAACAGATAGAGGTTAGAGCAAATTGGGGGGCTCAGAAGAAGATAGAAAAATGTGGGAATGTTTGGAACATCCTAGAGACTTGATGGGCTCAGAAGATAGGAAGATGTGGGAAAGTTTTGAACTTCCTAGAGCCTTGTTGAATGGTTTTGAGCCAAATGCTGATAGTATGGACAATAAGATCCAGGCTGAGGTGGTTTCTGATGGAAATGAGGAACTTGTTGGGAACTGGAATAAAGGTCATTCTTGCTATGCAAAGAGACTGATGGCATTTTGCCCCTTCCCTAAGATCTGTAGAACTTTGAACCAGAGGAGAGATGATTTAGTGTATCTGAAAGACTGTTAGAAATTGCTAAGCAGGGAAGCATTCAAGAGAAAGCAGAGCATAAAAGTTTGGAAAATTTGCAGCCTAATGATGCAGTAGAGAAGAAAAAAAACATTTTCTGAGGGGAAATTCTAGCTGGCTGCAGAAATTTGCATAAGTAGCCAGGAGCTGAATGTTCATCATCAAGACAATGGGTAAAATGTCTCCAGGCATGTCAGAGACCTTTGTAGCAGCCCCTCCCATCAGAGACCTGGAGGCCTAGGAGGAAAAAATGGTATGCTGGGCTGGCACCAGGGCTCCCTTGCTGTGTGCAACCTAGGGAGTTGATAGCCTGCATCCTAACTGCTCCGGCCATGGCTGAAAGGTGCCAAGGTACAGCTTGGACTGTGGCTTCAGAGGGTGCAAGCCCTAAGCTTTGGTAGCTTCCAAGTGGTATTGAGCCTGTGGGTGCGCAGAACTTCTGCCTAGATTTCAGAGGATGTATAGAAACGCCTGGATGTCCAGGCAGAAGTTTGTTGTAGGGGTGGGTCCTCATGAAGAACCTCTGCTAGGGCAGTGGGAAGGGAAATGTGGGGTGCAAGTTCCCACACAGAGTCCCTACTGGGGCACTGCCTACTGGAGTTGTGAGAAGAGGGCCACCATCCTCCAGACCCCAGAATGGTAGATCTACTGACAGTTTGTACCATGTGCCTGGAAAAGCTGCTAAAACTCAATGCCAGATGTGAAAGCAGCCAGGAGTGGGGCTCTTTCCTGCAAAGTCATGGGTTGGAGCTGCCCAAGGCTGTGGGAGTCAACCTCTTGCATCAGTGTGACCTGGATATGAGACATGGAGTCAAAGGAGATCATTTCGGAACTTTAAGGTTTAATGACAGCCGTATTGGATTTTGGACTTGCCTTAGGCCTGTAGTCCTTTTGTTTTGGGCAATTTCTTCCATTTGAAATGGCTGTATTTAATCAATGTCTGTACCCATATTGTATCTAGGAAGTAACTAACTTGCTCATAGGCTCATAGGCAGAAGGGACTTGCCTTGTCTCAGATGAGACTTTGGACTGTGGTCTTCTGAGTTAATGGTGAAATGAATTAAGACTTTGGGGGACTGTTAGGAAGGCACGATTGGTTTTGAAATGTGAGGACATGAGATTTGGGAGGGGCCAGGGTGAAATGATATGGTTTGGCTGTGTCCCCACCCAAATCTCATCTTGAATTGTGGCTCCCATAATTCCCACATGTCCTGAGAGGGACCCAGTGAGAGGTAATTGAATCATGGGGGCAGGTCTTTCCCATGATGTTCTCATGATAGTGAATAAATCTCACTAGATCTGATGGTTTTATAAAGGGGAGTTCCCTTGCACATACTCTCTTGCCTGCTGCCATGTTCACCTTCTACCATGATTGTGAGGCCTCCCTAGCCATGTGGAACTGTGAGTCAATTCAACCTGTTTCCTTTATAAATTACTCAGTCTCGGGTATGTCTTTATTAGTAGCATGAGCACAGATTACTACAAAGAGTAATAAAATATATATCTGATGTGGTGAAAATTATATGTGCCTCTTAAATATATTTTTCCCGAAACAATGGAGTTGCACCTTCAGTTTATGAACAACTTCCACTATAATTTAATTGACAAACATAATCTTCATTGTCATACTAATCAATCAGAAAATATGACTTTGTGTTTCAACTCAAATAAATGTGCTAATACCCATATCTGTGACAACCATCTTGTTGCCAAATTCTGTCTTGGGGGGAAAAAAAGAAAGGAATAACAACAATAACAACAAAAAACGAAACAAAGAATGAAGCAGGAAGTCTTGCTATGGGTTTGTAACTCAGAGGAAGTAAGACCCATGCACTTTAATATTCCTTAAAGGAGCTCAAGAAGCTCTGCAGTCTCAAATTTTTCCTTTGTTTTTGAGACTCCAATGGTGTTTACAGCTGGTAAAAATGCACCAGAGAAAAAATCTGTATGTTTCAGTGAATAGATGGATGAATGGATAGATGGATGAACAGACAGATGGGTGGATAAAAGGTATGCCATCCATTTTTTAAACGAAAGAAGGATAATTGTGGAAAATAAATTGGGAAAGGAGAAAAAGTAGACATGTGGTACCATCAGATTAGTTTCAGAAAAGAATATATAACAACTGAGTATCTGTAAACTAATTCCCTTAGAAGTCTCTGTGGAGCCCAGTACTCCTTGAAACATTTTCAGGAGTGTGCATATCCTCATTTGAAGGGACTTTTCTGCAAAAATAGTTTGTTTTTTTAATTTTAATTTTTATTTTTTTGATGGAGTCTTGCTCTGTCACCCAGGCTGGAGTGCAGTGGCATGATCTTGGCTCACTGCATCCTCTGCCTCTCAGGTTCAAGTGATTCTCCTGCTTCAGTCTTCTGAATAGCTGGGATTACAGGTGTGTGCCACCATGCCGGGCTAATTTTCATATTTTCAGTAGAGACAGGGTTTTGCCGTGTTGGTTAGGCTGGTCTTGAACTCCTGACCTCATGATCTGCCTGCCTCAGCCTCCCAAAGTGCTGTGATTACAGGCATGAGCCACTGAGCCCTGCCTCTTGTTTTTTCTCTGTATCTTTTTCTCTGGGAGAATTGACTCAGTCTCAAAAATCTAATTATCACATCTAGGTAAAGGCAAGAAATCTACTGATTATTTCTTGCATTTAAAAGCACCAACAATGCCTGGCTGCAGTGGTTCATGCCTGTAATCCCAGTAATTTGGGAAACTGAGGCAGGTGGCTTGCCTGAGGTCAGGAATTAGGCACCAAGTAGCCTAACTGGGAGACACCTCACAGTAGAGGCCGACTGACACCACATACAGCCAGGTGCCCCCTGAGATGAAGATACCAGAGGAAGGATCAGGCAGAAACATTTGCCATTCTGCAATATTTGCTGTTCTGCAGCCTCTGCTGGTGATACCCAGGCAAACAGGGTTTGGAGTGGACCCAGCAAACTCCAATAGTCCTGCAGCTGAGGGTCCTGACTGTTAGAAGGAAAACTAACAAACAGAAAGGACATCCACACCAAAACCCCATCTGTACATCACCATCATCAAAGACCAAAGGTAGATAAAACCACAAAGATGGGGAGAAACGAGAGCAGAAAAGCTGAAAATTCTAAAAATCAGAGTGCCTCTTCTCCTCCAAAGGAACACAGCTCCTTGCCAGCAACAGAACAAAGTTGGATGGAGAATGACTTTGACAAGTTGAGAGAATGCTTCAGATGAGTTGTAATAACAAATGTCTCCGAGCTAAAGGAGGATGTTCAAACCCATCGCGAAGAAGCTAAAAACTTTGAAAAAAGATTAGACAAATGGCTAACTAGAATAAACAGTGTAGAGAAGACTTTAAATGACCTGATAGAGCTGAAAACCATGGCACGAGAACTACGTGACACATGCACAAGCTTCAGTAGCCGATTTGATTAAATGGAAGAAAGGGTATCAGTGATTGAAGATCAAATGAATGAAATGAAGCGAGAAGAGAAGTTTAGAGAAAAAAGAGTAAAAAGTAAAGAACAAAGCCTCCAAGAAATATGGGACTATGTGAAAAGACCAAATCTACATCTGATTGGTGTACCTGAAAGTGACGGGGAGAATGGAACCAAGTTGGAAAACACTCTTCAGGATATTTTCCAAGAGAACATCCCCAACCTAGTGAGGCAGGCCAACATTCAAATTCGGGAAATACAGAGAATGCCACAAAGATACTCCTCGAGAAGAGCAACTCTAAGACACATAATTGTCAGATTGACCAAAGTTGAAATGAAGGAAAAAATTTTAAGGGCAGCCAGAGAGAAAGATTAGCTTACCCACAAAGGGATGCCCATCACACTAACAGTGGATCTCTTGGCAGAAACCCTACAAGTCAGAAGATAGTGGGGGCTAATATTCAACATTCGTAAAGAAAAGAATTTTAAACCCAGAATTTCCTATCCAGCCAAACTAAGCATCATAAGTGAAGGAGAAATAAAATCCTTTACAGACAAACAAATGCTGTGACATTTTGTCACCACCAGGCCTGCCTTACAAGAGCTCCTGAAGGAAGCACAAAACATGGAAAGGAACAACAGGTACCAGTCACTGCAAAAACATGCCAAATTTTAAAGACCATCGAGGCTAGGAAGAAACTGCATCAACTAACAAGCAAAATAACCAGCTAACATCATAAAGACAGGATCAAATTCACACATAACAATATTAACCTTAAATGTAAATGGGCTAAGTACCCCGATTAAAAGACACAGACTGGCAAATTGGATAAAGAGCCAAGACCCATCAGTGTGCTGTATTCAGGAGACCCATCTCACGTGCAGAGACATACATAGGCTAAAAATAAAGGGATGGAGGAAGATCTACCAAGCAAATGGAAAACAAAAAAGGCAGGAGTTGCAATCCTAGTATCGACAAAACAGATTTTAAATCAACAAAGATCAAAAGAGACAAAGAAGGCCATTACATAATGGCAAAGGGATCAATTTAACAAGAAGAGCTAACTATCCTAAATATATATACACCCAATACAGGAGCTCCCAGATTCATAAAGCAAGTCCTAAGAGACCTACAAAGAGCCTTAGACACCCACACAATAATAATGGCAGACTTTAACACCCCACTGACAACATTAGACAGATCCACGAGACAGAAAGTTAACAAGCATATCCAGGAATTGAAAGCTCTGCACCAAGCAGACCTAATAGACATCTACAGAACTCTCCACCTCAAATCAACAGAATATACATTCTTCTCAGCACCACATCACACTTACTCCAAAATTGACCACATAGTTGGAAGTAAAGTACTCCTCAACAAATGTAAAAGAACAGAAATTATAACAAACTGTCTCTCAGACCACAGTGCAATCAAACTAGAACTCAGGATTAAGAAATTCATTCAAAACCGCTCAACTACATGGAAACCAAACAATCTGCTCCTGAATGACTACTGGGTATACAGCAAAATGAAGGCAGAAATAAAGATATTCTTTGAAACCAATGAGAACAAAGACACAACATACCAGAATCTCAGGGACACATGTAAAGCAGTGTGTAGAGGGAAATTTATAGCACTAAATGCCCACAAAAGAAAGCATGAAAGATCTAAAATTGACACCCTAACATCACAATTAAAAGAACTAGAGAAGCAAGAGCAAACACATTCAAAAGCTAGCAGAAGGCAAGAAATAACTAAGATCAGAGCAGAATGGAAGGAGATAGAGACACAAAAACCCTTCAAAAATCAGCAAATCCAGTAGCTGGTTTTTTAAAAGATCAACAAAATTGATAGACTGCATGCAAGAATAATAAAGAAGAAAAGAGAGAAGAAGCAAATAGACGTCATAAAAAATGATAAAGGGGATATCTCCACTGATCCACAGAAATACAAACTACCATCAGAGAATACTATGAATACCTCTACACAAATAAACTAGAAAATCTAGAAGAAATGGATAAATTCCTGTACACATACACCCTCTGAAGACTAAACCAGGAAGAAGTTGAATCCCTGAATAGACCAAAAACAGGCTCTGAAAATGAGGCAATAATTGATAGTCTACCAACCAAAAAAAGTACAGGACCAGAAGGATTCACAGCCAAATTCTACCAGAGGTACAAAGAGGAACTGGTACTATTCCTTCTGAAACTTCCAATCAATAGAAAAAGAGAGAATTCTCCCTAACTCATTTTGTGAGGCCAGCATCATCGTGATACCATAGCCTGGCAGAGACACAACAAAAAAGTGAATTTTAGACCAATATCCCTCATGAACATTGATGCAAAAGTCCTCAATAAAATACTAGCAAAGCGAATCCAGCAGCACATCAAAAAGCTTATCCACCATGATCAAGTGGACTTCACCCCTGGAACGCAAGGTTGGTTCAACATACACAAATCAATAAACGTAATCCAGCATATAAACAGAACCAAAGACAAAAATCACATGATTATCTCGATAGATGCAGAAAAGGCCTTAGATGAAATTCAACAGCTCTTCATGCTAAAAACTCTCAATAAATTAGGTATTGATGGAATGTGTCTCAAAATAATAAGAGCTATTTATGACAAACCTACAGTCAATATCATACTGAATGGGCAAAAACTGGAAGCATTCCTATGGAAAACTGGCACAAGATAGGGATGGCCTTTTCCACCACTCCTATTCAACATAGTGTTGGAAGTTCTGGCCAGGGCAATCAGGCAAGATAAAGAAATAAAGGGTATTCAATTAGGAAAAGAGGAAGTCAAATTGTCCCTGTTTGCAGATGACATGATTGTATATTTAGAAAACCCCATTGAATCAGCCCCAAATCTCCTTAAGCTGATAAGCAACTTCAGCAAAGTCTCAGGATGCAAAATCAATGTGCAAAAATCACAAGCATTCTTATACACCAATAACAGACAAACAGAGAGCCAAATCATGAGTGAACTCCCATTCACAATAGCTTCAAAGAGAATAAAATACCTAGGAATCCAACTTACAAGGGATGTGAAGGACCTCTTCAAGGAGAACTATGAACCACTGCTCAACGAAATAAAAGAGGACACAAACAAATGGAAGAGCATTCCATGCTCATGGATGGGAAGAATCAATATCATCAAGCTACCAATGACTTTCTTCACAGAATTGGAAAAAACTACTTTAAAGTTCATATGGAACCAAAAAAGAGCCCGCATTGCCAAGACAATCCTAAGCCAAAGGAACAAAGCTGGAGGCATCACGCTACCTGACTTCAAACTATACTACAAGGCTACAGTAACCAAAACAGCATGGTACTGGTACCAAAACAGAGATATAGACCAATGAATGGAACAGAACAGAGCCCTCAGAAATAATACCACACAAATCTACAACCATCTGATCTTTGACAAACCTGACAAAAACGAGAAATGGAGAAAGGATTCCCTATTTAATAAATGGTGCTGGGAAAACTAGTAGAAACATGTAGAAAGCTTAAACTGGATCCCTTCCTTACACCTTATACAAAAATTAATTAAAGATGGATTAAAGACTTAAATGTTAGACCTAAAAACATTAAAACCCTAGAAGAAAACCTAGGCAATACCATTCAGGACACAGGCATGGGCAAAGACGTCATGACTAAAACACCAAAAGCCATGGCAATAAAAGCCAAAATTGACAAATGGGATCTAATTAAACAAAAGAGCTTCTGCACAGCAAAAGAAACTACCATCAGAGTGAATGGGCAACCTAAAGAATGGGAGAAAATTTTTGCAATCTACCCATATGACAAAGGGCTAATATCCAGAATCTACAAAGAACTTAAACAAATTTACAAGAAAAAATCAAACAATCCCATCAAAAAGTGGGCAAAGGATATGAACAGACACTTCTCAAAAGAAGACATTTATGCAGCCAACAGACACATGAAAAAATGCTCATCATCACTGGCCATCAGATAAATGCAAATCAAAACCACAATGAGATACCATCTCACACCAGTTAGAATGGCGATCATTAAAAATTCGGGAAACAACAGGTGCTGGAGAGGATGTGGAGAAATAGGAACACTTTTGCACTGTTGGTGGGAGTGTAAATTGAGTTCAACCATTGTGAAATACAGTGTGGCGATTTCTCAAGGATCTAGAACTAGAAATACCATTTGACCCAGCCATCCCGTTACTGGGCATATACCCAAAGGCTATAAAGACACATGCACACGTATGTTTATTGTGGCACTATTCACAATAGCAAAGACTTGGAATCAACCCAAATGTCCATCAATGACAGACTGCATTAAGAAAATGTGGCACATATACACCATGGAATACTATGCAGTCATAAAAATGGATGAGTTCATGTCCTTTGCAGGGACATGGATGAAGCAGGAAACCATCATTCTGAGCACACTATCTCAAGAATAGAAAACCAAACACCGCATGTTCTCACTTATAGGTGGGAATTGAACAGTGAGAACACTTGGACACAGGGTGGGGAACATCACACACTGGGGCCTGTTATGGGGAGCGGGGAGGGATAGCATTAGAGATATACCTAATGTAAATGATGAGTTAATGGTTGCAACACACCAACATGGCACCTGTATAAAAATGTAACAAACCTGCACATTGTGCACATGTACCCTAGAACTTAAAGTATAATGATAAAAAATATATATAAAAAAATAAAAGAAATACTGATTTTTAAAAATGTACCTCCTACAGAGCTATAGAAACTAAAACAAAACAGCATGGTTCTGGCATAAGAACAGACACAATGACAAATGGAACAGAATAGAATACTCGGAAACAAATCCACACACTTACAGTGAACTCATTTTAGGCAAAGGTGCCAAGTATGTACATTAGGAAAAACACAGTGTCTTCAATAAATGGTACTGGGAAAACTGGGGTATCCATATGTAGAAGAATGAAACTTGATCCCTATATCTCACCTTACACAAAAATCAAATCAAAATGGACTAAAGACTTAATCTAAGACCTTAAACTCTGAAACTACTGTAAGAAAACATTGCAACCAGGTGCAGTGGCTCATGCCTGTAATTCCAGCACTTTGGGAGGCTGAGGCGGACAGATCACGAGGTCAGGAGTTTGAGACCTACCTGACCAACATGGTGCAACCCTGTCTCTACTAAAAATACAAAAATTGGCTGGGCATGGAGGAGGGCACTTGTAATCCTAGCTACTCAGGAGGCTGAGGCAGGAGAATCACTTGAACCTGGCAGGTGGAGGTTGCAGTGAGCCAAGATCGGGGCCATTGCCCTCCAGCCTAGGTGACAGAGTGAGATTTCATCTCAAAAAAAAAAAAAAAAAAAAAGAGAGTGAGAGAGAAAAGAAAACATTGGGGAAAATCTGCAGGACATTTGTCTGGGCAAAAATTTCTTGAGTAACACTCCACAAGTACAGGCAACCAAATAAAAAATGGACAAATGGGATTTCATCAAGTTGAAAAGCCTCCGTACAGCAAACGAATCAATCAACAAAGTGAAGAGCAACCCACAGAATGGAAGAAAATGTTTGCAAACTACCCATCTGACAGGGGATTAATAACTGGAATATAGAAGGAACTCAAACAACTCCACAGGAAAAACTAGTAATCTGATTTAAAAATGGGCTAAATATTTTAATAGACATTTCTCAGAAGAAGACATACAAATGGCAAACAGGCATATGAAAAGGTACTTAACATCATTGGTCATCAGAGAAATGCAAATCAAAACTATCTCACCCATATAGATGGCGAATATCTAAAAGACAGTAACAAATGCTGCCAAGGATGTGGAGAAAAAGGAAGTCTTATACATTGTGGGTGGGAATGTAAATTAGTATAACCACCCTGGAAAACGGTTTGGAGGTTCCTCAAAACACTAAAAATACAGCTATCATATGATCTGGCAATCCCACTTTAGGTATATACCCCCAAAAAACGAAATCAATATATCAAAGAGATATCTGCATTCTCTTGTTGTAGCACTGCTCACAGCAGCCAAGATTTGGAAGCAACCTAGGTGTCCATCAATGGCTGAATGGACAAAGAAAATGTGATACTTATAAACAATGGAGTACTATTCTGCCATAAAAAAGAATGAGATTCTGTAATTTGCAACAGCATAGATGGAACTGGAGGTCATTATGTTAAGTGAAATAAACCAAGCACAGAAAGACAAACATCACATGTTCTCACTTATTTGTGGAATCTAAAAATCAAATCAGTTGAACTCACGGAGATAAAGAATAGAATGATGGTTGCCAGTGGCTACGAAGGGTAGTGGGGGGACACAGGGGGTCGGGGGAAGGTGTGGATGGTTAACAGGAACAAAAAAATAGGAAGAATGAATAAGACCTAATATTTTAGTATTTGATAGCACAAAAGGGGACTATAGTCAATAATCATTTAATTGTACATTTAAAAATAACTGAAAGAGAATGATTGGATTGCTTGTAATGCAAAGGATAAATGCTTGAGTGGATGGATAACCCATTTTCCATGATATGATTATTATACATTGCATGCCCTGTACCAAAATATATTATGTACCCTATTAATATGAGTACCTACTATGTACCCACAAAAATTAAAAATAAAAAAATAAAAAATGTACTTCCTATTTCTGTTATCTGAATGGGTCTGGATTGAAAAATAGCGAATATAGTTCATTAAAATACTTGAAAAGTATAAAAATCCATGGAGCCACAATGATATTAAAAAAGCAGTAAATGTGAAAACAAAAATGTTTTTGCCCACATAGGATATTACTATTATACCAATCTTTATTTGAAAAATTGGTAATTAAAAGGAGTGAATTAAACATTTATTCTGTTTGTAATGCAGGGTAATAAAATAGCCTCAGTTGCTGAGGAAATACTTTTATGGAAGAATACTAAGTAATAAATGGACAGTATCAGAAAATCACCATTTGGCAACCACAAATGAAATAACTGATTCCATTAAGAATTATCAACATGGGATCAAGTCATTTGATGAATGGTCAATGGAAACATTTTCCCACATTAGCTCACATATTATCTGCCAATAACAAGCGGGGCACTGCACATTTACAGTGGTGAGATCGGGCTGCCACCCTCCTAACGCAGTAATCAAATTGACTATCAGGAATAGTGAGACACTATATACTTCCTGATGGGATGTTGTGGGAATTATACAGCGTTCTCTATGACATATTCTTAACTAAAATGTGCTTAACCCAAATCTAAATCAGTCTGCATTTCTAACTAAAAGTTGAAAAGACATACAGAAGACAAAAGAATACATTAAATTAAACCAACAGGAAGCAATAAGACCAGAAAATGAACATTTTGCAAGATATCTGGCCTGGTCTCTTTGAAAAGTCAAAAGCAGGGAGTAGTGACTCTTGCAGATTGAGTTAGGAGTCATAACAGAACGCAGTTTAGGGTTCTTGATAGACTCCTTGAACAAATCCGTATAAAATGGACTTTGGGAACAAGTGGGAAAATGTGAATATGAAGTAGGTATTAGATATTTAGGAATTATTGTTTATTTTATTAATATAAGGTTGTAAAAGGTATTATTATATGAAAATCTCCTCGTTTTAAGAGATGCATGCTGAAGTATTTAAGAATAACATGTTGTGATGTTTGTAACCTAAGTTTAAATGAGGAGAGAGAATTGTTGATTTTGGGGGTGGATATATGAATATTCACTGTACTCTTCTTTCAACTTTCCTATGCATTGTAATAATTTTCAGAATTTTTTTTAAAGCCTCTATACTGCCTTCTTGTCATTGCTGCTCATCTTTATTATTACTGTGAAGAGACAGCAGCCCATTCTTTCAATCTCTGCCAAGCCCAAGTCACTGCCATCGTCAGAATGCCATCCCCTTTCCACATATCTGTTTGGTCTTTGTAGTCCTGAAGTCCCAAAGACTCAGTTGGGTGTGGACGTGGAAGGAAGAGGGGGACATTGTTTGGCCAGAGTGTGTTTGGGTTTCCCAGGTACAGCAGGTCACATCTATAAAACCAAAAAGTATCTGAGGCAGGTCTTAATCAATTTAGAAAGTTTATTTTGCCAAGATTAAGGACATGTACCTGGGAGGCAGGTCTGTACCTTTCTTCAAAGATGATTTTGAGGGCTTTATTATTTAAAGGAGAAAGGGTAGACATCAGGAAAAGGGGAAGAAACTTTTAAGAGGTGTGGGTAGATAAGAGACAAACGGTTGCATTCTTTTGAGTCATTGATCAGCCTTTCACTGAATATACAATTTACATGTGAAAGGGAGGTAGAGGAAGAGTCACTTATGCCTTGTCTAGCTCAGTGAATCTACATTTTTTACATCAGCAATCAGATACACATTTGTCTCAAGTGAGCAGAGGGATAACTTTCTGTCTTGCACCTCTGAAGATAAGCTATCAATTTACATTGTCAGGGTAAAATTCAACACAACTGTTTTAAGGTAAAGATCTTGGGGTTCACAGGGAATTTCCTAGTGGACAAATTGTGAGGGAGGTATGTGGCTTCTTCTTCTTCTTTTTTTTTTTTTTCTTTAATCTCTGTAGCTATCTTATTTAGGAGTAAAATGAGAGGCAGACTTGCCTGAAACAGTTCCCAGCTTGACATTTCCATTTGGCTTAGTAATTTGGGGGCCCCAAGATTTATTGTCCTTTCATACGTCCTATTCACACAACCACTCACAGGCACACAGTCATGGCCAGATGTTCTTTTTTAAAAAATTTTTATTTATGTATTTATTTTTTACAATTTTATTTTTTATTTTTATTTTTTATTATACTTTAAATTCTAGGGTACATGTGCACAATGTGCAGGTTTGTTACATATGTATGCATGTGCCATGTTGGTGTGCTGCACCCATCAAGTCATCATTTACATTAGGTATATCTCCTAACGCTAACAGACACATGAAAAAATGCTCATCATCACTGGCCATCGGAGAAATGCAAATCAAAACCACAATGAGATACCATCTCACACCAGTTAGAATGGCAATCATTAAAAAGCCAGGAAACAACAGGTGCTGGAGAGGATGTGGAGAAATAGGAACACCTTTACACTGTTGGTGGGACTGTAAACTAGTTCAACCATTGGGGAAGAAAGTGTGGCGGTTCCTCAAGGATCTAGAACTAGAAATACCATTTGACCCAGCCATCCTGTTACTGGAGATATACCCAAAGGATTATAAATCATGCTGCTATAAAGACACACACACACATATGTTTATTGTGGCACTATTCACAATAGCAAAGACTTAGAATCAACCCAAATGTCCATCAATGATAGACTGGATTAAGAAAATGTGGCACGTATATGCCATGGAATACTATGCAGCCATGAAAAAGGATGAGTTCATGTCTCTTGTAGGGACATGGATGAAGCTGAAAACCATCATTCTGAGCAAACTATCGCAAGGACAGAAAACCAAACACCACATGTTCTCACTTGTAGGTGGGAATTGAACAATGAGAACGCTTGGACACAGGGTGGGGAACATCACACACTGGGGCCTGTTGTGGGGTGAGGGGAAGGTGGAGGGATAGCATTAGCAGATGTTCTTTAAGGTTCACTCAGAAGCCTGTACCATGGTGGCCTCCCAGACAGAGACTGAGAGTAACACACCAGCCCCTCCCCTTCCCTCACAGCCGCTAGGAGGCAGCTTCCTTCACTTTTGAGGTCCAGAGCTGAGCCATCTTCTTCATTGCCTGGTGGTGACAGCCTCCTAGGTGCTTGTCCTCTCACTGTCTCTCTCTTGTCAATTCCCCAAGTCAAAAGCAAATTTTAAAAAAGGCAAACAAAAACAGTGCTTATTTGTTGTTCTTTGTTCCTGTCAGTTCCATTCAGTTTTGTTGAATTCTTTTCAGTAAACCAGATACTGGGGACAGTGTCTCTCCACTCTGCCTTGGGTTAAGCTCCATCTTGTCCATCTCTCCTGCCCTTGGTAGTTTTTCTTCTTGCCCCTTCCTTTCTCCTGAATATTAAATAGTAACTAACATTATAGATTTCCCACCATGTGACAGTCACTGTTCTAAGCACATTCTATGCATTGGCTTTTTTAATCATTATAACAATTGTCTTAGCCCCTCTGGGCTGCTGTAACAAAATACCACAAAATGAGGTGGCTTATAAACAACAAATTTATTTCTAACAGTTCTAGGAGCTGGGAAATCCAAGATCACGTTGCTAGCAGATTTGGTATCTGGTGAAGGCCAATTTCCTCATAGATGATACCTTCTCGCTGTGGTCTCACATGGTGGAAGGGGCAAGGAGTATCTCTTATGTCTCTATTATGAAGGTATTAATGCCATTTATGAGGGCTCTAACCCCATAACCTAATCATCTCCCAAAGACCCACCTGTTAATACCATCACAATGCAGGTGAGAATTTCAACAAATGAATGTTGTGGAAACAAAAACATTCATACCGTATCAACAACCTTAAAAAATACTGTCATGCTCTTGTTACAGAAGAAGAAACTGAGGCACAGAGAGTTTCAAAAATTTGTGCAAGATCAAATCTAAGAGGTATCTTGCTTTCTCAATAGTTTTGTATTTATAAATGTGTCTAACAAATAATTGAGTTTTTACTCTGTCATGTCTATTCAAGGCATGGGGAATATAGCATTAAACTAAGAAATGTACCTGTTCATGAAGCTTTCATACTTGTGGGGAAGAAAAATAATAATCAATTAATTAAGTAATATAAAGTATGTATTGCAAAACTTGATTAGATGATACAGCGTAACAGAGAGTGCAACACAAAGTTCTCTTTGATGAGTCGAATTGCATCATTAAAAAGCATTTTTTTTTGTATTTTTAAATAGTAATATATCCTTCTGGTTCAGACAGTAAAACACATAAAGATGATCAAAAAAGTAAATAATCTTCTCACAAAAATATGTAAACAAGTAAATAGAAGAAAATCTATTATTAGTTTGTTATTAATCCTTCCCAAAATTTTATGCTTTATGCACATTTAAGACTATAAAAATGTATTATTTTCCCTGCATTTTTTATTCCAAGGAAACATATTTTACTATGCTATACACTGTCCTATACTTGCTTTCCACAATATTTATTTTGGAATTGTCTCACTCTTGTCTCCCAGGCTGGAGTGTAATGGTGCAATCTTGACTCACTGCAACCTCCGCCTCCCGGGTTCAAGTGATTCTCTTGCCTCAGCCTCCTGAGTAGCTGGGATTACAGGCACCTGCCACCACACCCAGCTAATTTTTGTAATTTTAGTAGAGACGGGGTTTCATCATGTTAGCCAGGCTGGTCTAGAACTCCTGACCTCAGGTGATCGGCCCGCCTCGGCCTCCCAGAGTGCAGGGATTAGAGGTGTGAGCCACCGCACCCGGCCTATTTTGGAGATTTGCTCATAACAATACTTAAAAGGCATCTTCATTTTGTTTTCACAACTGCCTACATTTTCACTGCATGAACATATCATCATTTCTTTAACCAGTTTTCTATTGATGGCCACTTAGGTTGTTTCTAATCTTTAATTATTACAAGCAACACTGCAATGAATAACCTTATACATGAGGGGTCAGCAAACTGTTTCTGTAAAGGGCCAGCTAGTAAATATTTTAGGCATTGCAGGCCATATGGTCTCTGTCACAGCTGAATTCTGCCATTGTAGCAGAAAGCAGCCATTGACATGTCTACATAAGCAAATGGGCATGGTTTTTTTTCCAATTATTATTTTTTATTTCAATAGGTGTTTGGTGAACAAGTCGTATTTGGATACATTAATAAGTCCTTTAGTGGTGATTTCTGAGATTTTGCTGCACCTATCACTCGAGTAGTGTACACTGTACCCAATGTGTAGTCTTTAAAAAAAATTTTTTTAATTATACTTTTAAGTTCTAGAATATATGTGCAGAATGTTCAGGTTTGTTACGTAGGTATACATGTGTCATGGTGGTTTGCTGAATCCATCAACCTGTCATCTACATTAGGTATTTCTCCTAATACTATCCCTCCCCTAGGCCCCCCACCCCCTGACAGGCCCCAGTGTGTAATGTTCCCCTCCTTGTGTCAATATGTTCTCATTGTTCAACTCCCACTTATGAATGAGAACATGCAGTGTTTGGTTTACTGTTCCTGTGTTAGTTTGCTGAGAATGATGGTTTCCAACTTCATCCATGTCCCTGCAAAGAACATCAACTTATCCTTTTTTGTGGCTGCATAGTATTCCATAGTGTATATGTGCCACATTTTCTTTATCCAGTCTATCATTGATGGGCATTTGGGTCAGCTCCAAGTCTTTGCTATTATGAACAGTACTGCAATAAACATACATGTGCATGTATCATTATAGTAGAATGATTTATCATCCTTTGGGTATATACTCAGTAATGGAATTGCTGGATCAAATGGTATTTCTGGTTTTAGATCCTTGAGGAATGGCCACACTGTCTTCCACAATGGTTAAACTAATTTGCACTCCCACCAACAATGTAAAAGCGTTCCTATTTCTCTACATCCTCTCCAGCACCTGTTGTTTCCTGACTTCTTAATGATCTCCATTTTAACTGCCTGAGATGGTATCTCATTGTGGTTTTGATTTGTATTTCTCTAATGACCAGTGACGATGAGCTTTTTAAAATGTTTGTTGACCCCATAAATGTTTTCTTTTGAGAAGTGTCTGTTCATATCCTTTGCCCACTTTTTGATGGGATTGTTTTTTTCTTGTAAATTTGTTTAAGTTCTTTGTAGATTCTGGATATTAGCCCTTTGTCAGGATGGATAGATTGCAAAAATTTTCTCCTATTCTGTAGGTTGTCTGTTCACTCTGATGATAGTTTCTTTTGCTGTGCAGAAGCTCTTTAGTTTAATTAGATCCCAGCAAATGGGCATGGTTGTTTTAAATAAAATCTTATTTACAAACGTAAGAATTGGGCTTAATTTGGTCAGGGTTTTTATAATTTGTTGATGTTATATATGAGATGACATCCATAGGATAAATTCCTAAGTAAGAGAATACTTTCATTTCTAAATTTGATAGATTTGGCCAAATTACTTTTCACTGAGATTATATCAATTACCATTCCCAACAGCAATATATGGCAGGCTGCTTCCTCAACACTTCAGCAATTCAGCATGTTCACGGCAACATTTGAGGGTTTTGCCAATTTTGTAGGAAAGCGTGCCTCAGTATACTTTTCAATTTCTCTTCTGATGAATGAAATTGAGCAAATATAAGAACCATTTGTTTTCTATTGGATAATTGGTATTTTATTCAATTGTAGGAGTTTTTACATAATAGGAAGATAAGCTCTTTCTCTGATGAGTTGAAAAGTTTTCTAGTGTTATTTATCCTTTGACTTTATTTATGGTGTTTTGTTATTTTAAATCAATGAAAAGGTTTTGTTTATATATAGTTACATTAATTAATCTTGTTTTTTTTTTAAGGATTCTAGATTTTGTAAACAGTTGAAAGTTCTACCACACTCAAAGGCTATGAAAGAATTCTCTTATTGTCTTATAATTTCACATATTTCAAACTTTCATTTGCTTGAAATTAAGTCACATATGAAGTATGGATCCATTTTTTCCTTCCTACTGGTTACCAAATTGACCCCATGATATTTAGTAATTATTCTACCGAATAGAAAGTACATTTATTTCCTTTTTTGTTCTATGGACTACAATTTTGGTTCTGTCCACATGATGGCACCACAACTCCCCCCCAAAAAAATCATTTTCTCAGTTGGAAAGAAAACACCATAAGACTTACAAAGCGTTAATATTTTATTAAATGCCTCCATGTTGTGGAAAACAGACCTGAATTTCACATGGAATGTTCAATAATTTATCAAATACTGAAGTCCATTTGGTAAAGATACATACCATAGTGTATGCTAATCAAAGAAGTAATTGAAATATATATATATTTTTAAATCACGCCAATCTATTCTTCAATTTTTTTCTTAGGCCACAGATGAATACACATACACATACACATATATGTATACACACACACACATAGTTTATTATCAACCACAAAGACATGGTGTGTAAACTAGCTTTGAGAAATTCTAGTAATATTTTCTAAACCTGCAAGCCTTCTACATCTTAGAGAGTAGGTTTGCATAAATCTGGGAAGCAAAGGTCACCCCTAGGCTTATGAATAAAGAGGATGATTACGTAATTCTGAATTTCCACCCCTAAGCCCCACCTCTTATTCCATCCTTGACAATCTCGGGGTTAAAGTCTATTGTCACTTATGAGAAACATGCCTGGACTTGCCCTGCACTCTTTAAAGAATCAAAAACAGAAGCGACAGCAAAGACTTTCCCTTTCTCCTCTACAATGGCAAAGCCTTTCCCTTTCTCCTCTCTAATGGCAATGAGCCTCTTTTCCACATTATGCTGGAAGTATTTGAGACACAGTATTTTTGTAAATGTTCTGTTAATGTTGACACCATACATACCTAAATTTGACAGTGGACTGCAGCAACCCTTTTTGTATGTACCTTCCAGGGATTCAATAATCTGGTATTCTAAATGTCTCCGGAATTTAGCTTCAAAACACTGTTTACCATATCTTGTTAACATAGGTAAAAAGATTCAAGTGTGCTGCCAATTAACCTAACCTCGATGATCTAGTAAAAATATAGAATAGTTACTTAAATCCTCCAAGCCTCATCTATAAAATGGGAATAATAATGTAGGATAATAATAATATGCCACCTCAAATGTGGCCCTGGAATAAAGATTATTTTGAGATAATTATTTTGAGAAGCAGCAGACCGAGGAGACGCTCTAAAAATGGCATATTACCCTTTTGTAAGGGAAATGTACATTTACTAAAAAAACAAAACAAAAAGCCCCCCACAAAACTCCATTTGTAAGAGTGTCTCCTCTGTACCAGGAAGAATGACTCTAAGTCATGAAAAACTTATGAAAGAAGAAATAAGAAACCCCAATCCTATTTACCGTACATTTCCTGGTCATGGTTCCTTAACTTGCCTGCTCCACAATCTTTTCTTTTGGTTTAGCTAAAGATAGTATTTAAGCCCGATTTTAAACCATCTCTCATTTTCCTGGTTATCTCCCATGTATATATGACACATACATGTTAACAAACTTCTTTGTTTTCTTGTTAATCTGTCTGGTTACAGGCACCCAGGCCAAAACTTTGAAAGGTAGAAAATTATTTTTCCTTCCTTACAATATTACTCACTCAGAATTGTTGTAGGATTAAATAAGGCATTTCAAAATACTGCACAGTCCTCAAATGTTACGCTATCGTAATTAGAACAAGAAAACAAAACAAACAAAAAAAACGTGTTCCTAGGTCAAACTGCACAGTAAAATCTGGAAATTGGAAACTAAGCCGTGTTTGCACTCACTGGCCTGCGCTCTCTTCATCCTACCAATCCCCCTACCCCCAGAAAGTCTCGGATTGACTCTCCAGGAACCAGGGCAGTTCATGAGCCATCTCAACAGATGCATTCGGAAGAAGTCATAGATGACTCTGCAAACTCACAATCGGCATCGATTTTTAGTACCAGTAACTGTCAAAGCCCCACTGTCGTCAACCGCTGCCCACTTGACACCTAACGGCACTTCCGGAACATTCCACAAGATGGCGCCCTTGCTTTCCAATCATCGGGCTACCGGCGGAGGACGCCTTGCCGAGGCGTCGACCTCGTTCTCCAAGGTTCAGGGGCTGACCTCGGACAGAGGCTCGCTCTAGGGGGATGGGCGGGGGCCAGCACTGGCACTGTTGGCCGATCGGCCCGGGATCCCAGCGTGCGGGCCCGAGTCTGCCCCAGCGCGATGCGGCGATGGGCTCGAATGCCCGGCTCCCCGAATTCCGGCCTTTCACCCGCACGGCCTCTCGGCACTGCCCCAGCTAGACACCAACGAGCGCGTCACGCGCGGGGCCTTGTCACACGGCCGGAGGAGGCCTCGCGTGCCCGTGCGGCGGGCTCCGGGCACCCTGATACCTTGACACAAGAGGCGCCGGGTCGTGGGGCGGCGGGGAAGGGCTGTGCGGGGGAGGGACTGCGTCTACACCCGCGCCCAACTCGCTCCGGTCACGGCACTGCCCTGACACCAGGCGGCTGGGGCGGGGGTGGGGCCAGGCATCGGCCCTCGGGATTCTGTTTTCTAAACTGAGGCTCAGAGCCTTCGAAGAACGTGGCAGCAGGGCCCACAGACGGCCCTGAAGGCCTTCCCGTGGCTGCGAGAGTTCCCGGCGGCCGGCGTTCGAGGCGCGCGGCTCCGCTCCGAAGCGAGACCTAGGTGGCAGGACAGGACCTGCTTCCCGGCCAAGCGCGCTCGGCAGGCCGTGGGGCGGGGCGTCGGCCGTGTCGCGGTGTCGCGTATCGAGTCTCCGCCCCCTTCCCGCCGCCCAGTATATAAGACTTCGCCGAGCCTTCTCACTCGCACAAGTGGACCGGGGTGTAAGGTGCGCGTTGGCACCGGAGGCAGGGGTGCGAGGGCCACGGCCGACTCGGACGTGTGACCGCGCCTAGGGGGTGGCAGTGGGCAGTGCGGGCCGGCAAGGCTATCATGGAGCTTTTGCGGACTATCACCTACCAGCCAGCCGCCAGCACCAAAATGTGCGAGCAGGCGCTGGGCAAGGGTTGCGGAGGGGACTCGAAGAAGAAGCGGCCGCCGCAGCCCCCCGAGGAATCGCAGCCACCTCAGTCCCAGGCGCAGGTGCCCCCGGCGGCCCCGCACCACCATCACCACCATTCGCACTCGGGGCCCGAGATCTCGCGGATTATCGTCGACCCCACGACGGGGAAGCGCTACTGCCGGGGCAAAGTGCTGGGAAAGGTGACAAGCGGAGGGCGCCGGGCTGCCGGGCGGGCTGGCGGGCGGGAGGTCTGTCCGGGCGACCCCAAGCCGGGCAGGCCCGCGGGGTCCCGCGCCCGCCGCTTCCAGGTTTTTCGGGGGTCAGATCCCAGCGCGAGGTGGGCTCCTCACCTGCTGCCTGGCTTTTGTGCACCGGCAGCGCTGGGGATCGGCTTTGCCTGCCTTAGCCTCACAACTGTGTGCCACCCCGCAGCCCAGAGAAATGCATCTTGAGTCTGGAAGCGAGGGCTTTCTGTATCAGACCTCTCTCCCTCCATCTGCTCCGAGGGAATTTTCCTAACAAGTCTCATCAGACATTATTTTTCATGTCTCCCCGCTCCAACTCCCTCCATAAAGCTCCCCTTTATATTATAGGAAAAAAACTGTTTGAAGTTGCTGTTTCCAGCAATGCGTTTCTCTTCATGAGGGAGCTTTAACGAAGTCGAATGCCTTCCTCTGACCACCCTTCTCCATTCCTCAATTTTTTTTTTTTGCTTTTCTTTCTTCCCATTTATTTATTTATTTTAAATATCTGCCGTCCATTTTTGTGCCATACTCAATTCCGTCTCGGCTTTGTTTCTTTTCAGGGTGGCTTTGCAAAATGTTACGAGATGACAGATTTGACAAATAACAAAGTCTACGCCGCAAAAATTATTCCTCACAGCAGAGTAGCTAAACCTCATCAAAGGGAAAAGGTGTGTATGACTCTTGAGTAAAGTATTTTCTTTGTGTGCAGGGATGGCCCTTCCCTGTTAGGAAAATGTCTTCTGCATGTGTAATCACTGGCTTTTCCGAGGTGACTGGAGGCTAATAAGCCTTGCCTTGCTTTTTCATTTAGATTGACAAAGAAATAGAGCTTCACAGAATTCTTCATCATAAGCATGTAGTGCAGTTTTACCACTACTTTGAGGACAAAGAAAACATTTACATTCTCTTGGAATACTGCAGTAGAAGGGTAAGTGTCAACTCCTATTTGAGAACATTTACTTACCCCGAATTAACACGGTATTCAAAAAGTATTTTATCTGGTATTTTAGCTGTGGCAGTATTTACACTGCAAAGTTAACTTTCATTGCATATCCTGCAAAGGGAAACCAGTGATTTTGATAACTGTTTGACACATTCTCTTTTTTCCTTCTTCTCTTCCTAGTCAATGGCTCATATTTTGAAAGCAAGAAAGGTGTTGACAGAGCCAGAAGTTCGATACTACCTCAGGCAGATTGTGTCTGGACTGAAATACCTTCATGAACAAGAAATCTTGCACAGAGATCTCAAACTAGGTAAGTCCTTGATGCCAAAAGCTGAGTTTTGTGTTAGAGTTCCTTTTCTCTCTCTGTCTATTTTTACATATGAATGTTCTTAATTGGGATCTAGCGTCTGCAATCTTGCTTTTGAATGGGCGTCTTTCATATAACAATTGGCTGCCTGGCTCCAAAGTGGATGTATGTGTACTTGTTTAGAATGCATTTTCAAAAGGATTCACTTTTTTTTTTTTTGTTTATCATCTAGGGAACTTTTTTATTAATGAAGCCATGGAACTAAAAGTTGGGGACTTCGGTTTGGCAGCCAGGCTAGAACCCTTGGAACACAGAAGGAGGTAAGAGTCCGAAAGATGCATCCTAGTAGGGTTTTGTGGAGAGACCAAACATGCCTTCGCTGTTTTGCATTTCATGTTTCAGAGGTCCAGTGATAACATCTATAAATCATAGCAATGTTAATTTAAAGAAATACTTACTGAATGCCCACTATGGACTAGACAGAGCACGCTGTGCCTCTAAATTGATTATGAAAGCAGTCAATGAAGTCTTTTCTTGGCCTGAAATGTATAAAATGCCACGACGTCCCTGGTTTTATTTGGTTAACCACACGTTGCATGTGGGCTAAAACAATGTGTGTGCACTGTAAAAAATTACCAAAACTCACTTGGTCAGATCTCAATTGTTCAGATGCTAAAAGTCAAATGTTTCCAAATAGAAATTCACTGTAGATATTAAGATTTTGTTTAAGATTTTGTCTCCCATCAAGTCACGTCAAGAGAACCAAGTTTAAATAGTGGAGTAATTCCTAACACGATCTCAATATTTCATCTTTCCAGAACGATATGTGGTACCCCGAACTATCTCTCTCCTGAAGTCCTGAACAAACAAGGACATGGCTGTGAATCAGACATTTGGGCCCTGGGCTGTGTCATGTAAGTAAATGCAGCAGAATAATTAAAAAGCAAATTTGGATTTAAATTTTAACACTTGAGTTGCTTTATGACCATTGCTAAAGATGTGTTTCTTTGCACACAGGTATACAATGTTACTAGGGAGGCCCCCATTTGAAACTACAAATCTCAAAGAAACTTATAGGTGCATAAGGGAAGCAAGGTATACAATGCCGTCCTCATTGCTGGCTCCTGCCAAGCACTTAATTGCTAGTATGTTGTCCAAAAACCCAGAGGATCGTCCCAGTTTGGATGACATCATTCGACATGACTTTTTTTTGCAGGTTGGTGCACTATCTTTTGTTTTAATTACATGGTATTGATCCCAGTTACCTGACAGGTTACTGAAGGCCTTTTCTAATGTTCCACAGGGCTTCACTCCGGACAGACTGTCTTCCAGCTGTTGTCACACAGTTCCAGATTTCCACTTATCAAGCCCAGCTAAGAATTTCTTTAAGAAAGCAGCTGCTGCTCTCTTTGGTGGCAAAAAAGACAAAGCAAGATATATTGACACACATAGTAAGTTAACAAGACTTCTTTTCCTTTTTGTACCCAATATTATATTTAAATTTATATTTAAATTAGTTAAAAGAGAATTTTATATTAGCATAACTTGGCCATATTTGCATATTCTTAAATGTTGATATTTATAGCATAATAAATCCATACCTTGAATTGTGATTGATAGCTTTGTATTTTGCAAACATTAAAGAGGGCTTTTGGGGTAGTTGCAGCTAATGGCAAAGGTAAAATGCTATTTTTGTCCAGGATGGTCATAAGTTGGTCAGTAATGCAAGAAGGAGAAGATATGGCTAACCCTGTTCCTACCTTGTTAAGATAGACTAATGTTTGTAATTCTGTTTCTTGATATACAGATAGAGTGTCTAAAGAAGATGAAGACATCTACAAGCTTAGGCATGATTTGAAAAAGACTTCAATAACTCAGCAACCCAGCAAACACAGGACAGATGAGGTGTGTTGGGAAAGATTAAAGTAGATATTCACACTTTACATTACGTCCACTCTTTATTAAATAGCTCTTGGACTATGATTATCATGGTTCAAAAATGTCATATTTACTGAAGTTTTTCTTCAAACCCTTTGAAAGGGAAGTTAAAACTAAAAGGAAGTCTTTCAGTTTTACAGTGCATGCAAGCGCGTTATTGCGTTATCTTTTATCTGGCTTGTGTCCATTGCTTTTTGATAAGCTTTCCCAGCAATTGCCTCACTCTCATCTTAATCTGGAATTCTCAACCTTAAATGAATTTAGATGCTTGACTCATTGCATAAATCTTCTCTCTCCTAAGGAGCTCCAGCCACCTACCACCACAGTTGCCAGGTCTGGAACACCCGCAGTAGAAAACAAGCAGCAGATTGGGGATGCTATTCGGATGATAGTCAGAGGGACGCTTGGCAGCTGCAGCAGCAGCAGTGAATGTAAGTGGTTGTCAATCATATTTTAAATAACAAAACTCTAAATGCCACTGCTAAATACATAATAATTTAAGTCAATTTACTTTGTAGCTTAATCTAACATCGAAGTAGTAAGATTACCGGAATTGGAAAATAATCTTGAGTTCTATGTCTTTTGAATTAATGGAGTGAAACTTAGCATCTACCAAACCCGAGGTTTTATTGCTAAAATATTGTATAACTTGAAACATTTCTCTCTGCCTTTTCAGGCCTTGAAGACAGTACGATGGGAAGTGTTGCAGACACAGTGGCAAGAGTTCTTCGGGGATGTCTGGAAAACATGCCAGAAGCTGATTGCATTCCCAAAGAGCAGCTGAGCACATCATTTCAGTGGGTCACCAAATGGGTTGATTACTCTAACAAATACGGCTTCGGGTACCAGCTTTCAGACCACACCGTCGGTGTCCTTTTCAACAATGGTGCTCACATGAGCCTCCTTCCAGACAAAAAGTAAGTGTATCAATTAATGAAATCCTGTCAGTTCTCTAGTCTTGCACTAAAGAAATCTAAAAACAGTGATTAACTGCTTCTATTTTTTTCCTCTTCTCTCCCTTTCATTCCTGTTTTTATAGAACAGTTCACTATTACGCAGAGCTTGGCCAATGCTCAGTTTTCCCAGCAACAGATGCTCCTGAGCAATTTATTAGTCAAGTGACGGTGCTGAAATACTTTTCTCATTACATGGAGGAGAACCTCATGGATGTAAGTACCGTGACTTTAGAGTGGTGACATTTGAAGTGTAGTCCACAGAGCAGTAGCATCTGCATCACTTTGAAGCTTGTTAGAAACAGATTCTCCTGTCCTCTCCTTGATGTACTGAATCAGAATCTCTGGGAGGTGGAGGCAGGGATTTCCAAAGCCACTCTGATGCTTGCTTAAGTTTGAGAGGATTTTCTTAGAATAATAATAGAGTGCATGCTACAAAATCTTTGTAGGCACTAACTCACTCTCCTAATCTCTTCCAGGGTGGAGATCTGCCTAGTGTTACTGATATTCGAAGACCTCGGCTCTACCTCCTTCAGTGGCTAAAATCTGATAAGGCCCTAATGATGCTCTTTAATGATGGCACCTTTCAGGTAAATGAACTCTTCAGGAAAGCGCATGTTTAGGTCCTACACAGAAAAATCTGTGCCTAGCCAGTTTAGTAATTGACTGAATTTTTCTAATTCTTGAATATTTTGAGAGATCTAATATTTATGTTTATTTTTTAAGGTGAATTTCTACCATGATCATACAAAAATAATCATCTGTAGCCAAAATGAAGAATACCTTCTCACTTACATCAATGAAGATAGGATATCTACAACTTTCAGACTGACAACTCTGCTGATGTCTGGCTGTTCATTAGAATTAAAAAATCGAATGGAATATGCCCTGAACATGCTCTTACAAAGATGTAACTAAAAGACTTCGAATGGACCCTACGGGACTCCTCTTTTCCACTGTGAGATCTACAGGGAAGCCAGTAGAATGATCTAGAGCATGTTGAAGAAGATGGACATGTGGTGGTACGAAAACAATTCCCCTGTGGCCTGCTGGACTGGGTGGAACCAGAACAGGCTAAGGCATACAGTTCTTGACTTTGGACAATCCAAGAGTGAACCAGAATGCAGTTTTCGTTGAGATACCTGTTTTAAAAGGTTTTTCAGACAATTTTGCAGAAAGGTGCATTGATTCTTAAATTCTCTCTGTTGAGAGCATTTCAGCCAGAGGACTTGGAACTGTGAATATACTTCCTGAAGGGGAGGGAGAAGGGAGGAAGCTCCCATGTTGTTTAAAGGCTGTAATTGGAGCAGCTTTTGGCTGCGTAACTGTGAACTATGGCCATATATAATTTTTTTTTCCATTAATTTTTGAAGATACTTGTGGCTGGAAAAGTGCATTCCTTGTTAATAAACTTTTTATTTATTACAGCCCAAAGAGCAGTATTTATTATCAAAATGTCTTTTTTTTTTTATGTTGACCATTTTAAACTGTTGGCAATAAAGAGTATGAAAAAGCAGAAATAATGGTTTCCTGTCTTTAGTAGAACTCTTTACCACATCATGACATTTTTTGATAATGTCATGCCAAGCAGTGCCAAGAAGCCACTGAGTATAGAAGCATACTAGAAAGTTAGATCTTTAATTTTTTCTAACCACAGTTTCTAGAAAGTCTAATACCTGAAGTACAATCATAAACTTTCAGGGTAGATCTAGCTTGAGAACACCATTCTTGTTACAACCAAAATATAAGCCTCCTACATTAAAGAAATACTCCAATTTCTCTCTAGTATTTCTTTAAAACTTGTTTAGCTTGGAGATAAAGCCAGAGTAAACAGATCTCTGTTGTTGTCAATAGGCACAGGAAGTTTATCTTAATATGGGCAAAACTCTGAATTAGAATGCATGCACCACCTAAACATATTACTCAGCATAAACCTGCCTAAACACTTCCAGAGCCGCTGGCAGTACTAGCACATAATTCCAGTAGTGAGAAATTCTTTGTGAATAAGTCATTTTATGTTCCTTCTGGTGCATGGTAGTTGAGGAGTGGTATGGGAACCAAGTTATGGTTTGGGGTCCATCTTTTAAACTTAAATTATCTAAGAGGTAGATCTGAGGTTTTCTTTTTCAGTGGGATCTACTCTTTGACAGGTGTAGTAAAGGAAAGCTGCTCCTCCTGTTACTCTGAACTTATAGGGATCTGCATAAGATGTAAATATTTTTTGTTCAGTTGTAATCCCACTATAAGGAAAATACTGTCCTATGAAAAGAAGTGCTTTGGTTTGTTAAGGCTGTGTTTACAATGTGATCCTGTACAGCGTAGTGTAGAGATGCCAGTTGCACTTTTACATTTTTCTAAAATTGTTAAAACTCCACCTGGTATATTGTATTAATAAAAGCCAAATCCAGGGAATATGAGTATTTCACAAGTCCTAGATTAACTCCTGCTGGCTGGAGTTCTCTGGCCATGTATACCAATTCAGTTGTATTTTTAGAAGCAGAGAAGAAACAATAGTTTTCAAACAGAAAATGTTCCTTCTTTTTGAGTTTCAAAGTGGAAGATTGTGTATTACGTCATGATTTCAAAATACACACTTAGCATTCTTATATGAACTGAGCATCTGCTGTGTGCCACATCCAGGGCCTGGCACTGGAGACACAGAGTGAACCCAAGGCCCCCCTGCCCTCAAGGAAGTCGCAGTGGAGTGGAGAAGACAGGGCATTTACCTATTAGTATGATAAGTGGTGTGATTTTATGATAAAGGTGTGTACTGGATGTTGTGGGAACTCAGCAGGAATCATGAGGAAGAAGCTCCAGGCGTGGGCTGGGCTCAGTGAATAGATTCCAGAGAAGAAATTTGTTTTTACTGGGTTTGAAAATGAGTGGGGGTTAAATAGAAGTATGCGATGGGGAAGAGTGTTATAAGCAGTGGGAATAGCATGTACAGAAGCCCGGGGGATGGAAGAGTTCACAGAAGTGGGTGTGCAAGTCTGAAGTATTACAGAAAAAGGCTGGAAGACATGAATGGTGCAACCCATGGCTTTTTAGGCTGCATTTTGAAGGCTATGCCAAACTACTGAGAAACTTCAAGGAGGAAAGTGACAGTATTTCAGATTCCTAAAATTTATTCTGGGAGCATAGGAGACAGGGGTGGGGAACAAGGTGGAAACAGCCCAAACAGTAAAGAAATTAATGCCGTGACTCAGGTGAGAAAGGACCTGAGACTTAATGAAAAGGAGCAAAGGAAGAGTTAGGCAGTACCTCATTTGGCCCACCCAATTCATTTCAATGTTCCCAGTACAGAGCACAAGATCTGGTACTGGACAGTCAACTATCAAATGAATGAGGAAATGAAGATTGATTTGGGAGGAACTTAGAAAGTTGACTTTAACAGGATCTGGAGCCTAGTTGAATGTGGTGCCTAAGAAAGAAGGTGAGGTGTAGAAGGATTGGCTGAGGGAGTCAGTGGGGGAAGGGTTGCATTCTTGGGCCATTAACTATAATAAATTAGGAATATAGAAGGAAGAGCTTGATGGAAAAATATAGTGAGTTTTTTTTATATCAAATCAGATTTGTATGAGGTTGCCCATATAGGTCCAGAAAACAGTGGATATGCAGGTTAACATCTCAAGAGAAAGCAACATTTGGAAGTAACTAAGTTTTGGAGAACATCATGGGAGTGAACGAGAACACATAAGGATGGATTTCTGTCACCCCTTCTTCCCACCTGCATTTCTAGGGGAGGAGTACAGAGGACATCTCCATAAAACATAACAGTGTTGATAAATCTTTGCCATGGGAGGAGAATAAAAGATTCCCAAATAAATTACCCTTCCAAATAAGGGTACCCTGAATTCCACACAAAACAACAGTAAAATAATAGATTTCTTTAATGAACACGTTTGATCCCCAGGAATGTTTCTCCATTAGCCCTCACAAATCCTAAAGATTTGGTAGTTTTGTTGTATGTCCCAGCTATAGGGGAGGCTGAGGCAGGAGGGTTGCTTGAGCCCAGAGGTTTGAGGTTGCAGTAAGCTTTGACCATGCCACTGCACTGTAGTCTGAGTGACAGAGGGAGACCCTGTTTCTTAAAAAATAAAATAACACATACTCTCAACTAAACTTGGTGTGGCCACGACAGTGACCTTGATCTTAGGTTATTTAACATTTACGACTTTTAACTCTTAGTCCTGTCAACCCTTCAAGAAATATTTCTGAATGTAACCTCATGTCAGCTAGGGAGGAAGCATACTCCAGTGGAAAAGCTTTGGAGTCAAGTCTTGAGTTCAAATTTCTGTTCAACCACATGTTAATAATGCGATCTTCAGTAAATACGTAATCTCTCTAAGCTTCTGTTTTCTCATCTGTGAAGATAAAATAATAATAAAACACTTGCACATCAAAGGTACTCAATAAGTATTTGTTCCTCTTCTTGTTCTGTTTCTTCTGCCTCTTTCCACATCTGTAATGGCAGGAACCCTAATTATCTAGAAAAGAAAATAACTGACTCATTCTTGTTTCTCCCGCTTTCAGTTCTGTGTAAGTTGTGATCAAGTCTTCAGTTCTGTGTAAGTCGTGATCCAGTTGGGATCACTTTGGGACTCTCAGAGAGAAGGAATCTAATGGAGATTGTTGGTTATACAGATGATGGAAGAGATCGGTGGTGAGGCAACCCAGAGATTCACAGCAGCAGGAAGGCACTACTATCCCAATGGCTAGAGAGACCCAGAGAAAAAGTCATGTTACCAGAGCCCAGAACTGAGTCTTCTGGGAGAAACTAGAATCATGACGGTCACTGCTTACCAGGATTTTGAGATCATGGGACAAATGTCGTCACTGCTTGAGATGACCCCTGTGCCTATTTGGGTGAGAAAAAAGGGGGACAAAATATTTTGGACTCTTTCTTCCTCTTGCCCTCCAATCTCCCATTGACCAAATGAGCTGAAAGCCAGTAGAAAAAAATAGCCTTGGAAATACAGTTGTTAAGGTCATTGTAATATTGCAAAATAAAGCAGAGGAAGGGCAGAGAATGAATCTGAGCCTTAACCAGCATATTAACACCCTACCTTTCTTTCCTAGTTTTTCTCTTCCATGAATCTTGTACCATTTCTACCTTCTCCTTCTCTTAAATACCAAAGTGACATAATTGCTAAGAGCTATAGTTAGCTAAGCAGCAGGATGACAGGCAGTAGAAGGTTGGAGAAGGAACAAAATTGCGTGGGTGGTCATGAAGAATGGAGTCATTCCTGCTTTAGGCCTCTGTGATTTGTAACATCTTCAGACCATTTTTACCTTATAGAGATTTTAATCTACTGAAAATAAGTGTGACTAAAAATGAATAGCTGCATCTTCATAAGGTACACAGAAAAACCAATGTTGGTATTTTATGGCTATTCCATGCATGAGAGAACCAGTATATTTCTAAACCTGGTAATAAACTCTTCTATAAACAGAAACATGTAGATTCCACTTTGTTTTTCCCGACTTGGAAGAGACTCTGGTCTATACATGTTTAGATTCATGCTTTGTTCTAGCCCTTCGTTATGTCTTATTCACTTTACTGATGGAAGGCATCTCTTTGTTTGAATTGCCACAATTTAATTATATTAGTGAGCTCAAATTAAAAAGGCAAACTTCCATATGAGGTGTTAGAAAATAATATCATGGTTCATCAATGTCTGGAATTCAATTGAATAGAATAAATAGATTTTGCTCTGGGATTAGCCTGATAATACGTTTATATGTAAAACAAAATTGATTTTAATGATTGCAGTACAAAAATGTCACGTCTAAGTTGAGTTAAATTTACAAACTATGGATCTATCTCTGCTATGAAGTACTAAATGATTAGATGTTTTAGCCCAGCCATGCAAGTTGGAACACATTCTCTGTTCCAAGCTTATAAAAAAAATTAGTACTATAAGAAATCAGGCAACAGGCCTGGGTCAGGGATGGTGGCTCACGCTCATAATCTCAGCACTTTGGGAGGCAGGAGGATCACTTGAGGCCAGGAGTTCAAGACCAGCATGGTCAACAGTGATACGCCCTTTCTACATAAAATTTAAAAAATAGCTGGGCATGGTGGTGTGTGCCTATAGTCCCAGCTACTTGAGAGTCTGAGGTGAGAGGATTATTTGAGCCCAGGGGTTTAAGGCTGTAGTGAGCCATGATCACGGCACTGCACTACAACCTGAGTGATAGAGCAAGACCTAATCTCTATAAATAAACAAACAGATAATAAATAAGGCAACAGGCTTCAGTGAAATAACTAAAATTGCCTTTCTTTTATACCCCTTTGAAATCGGTGGCAGCAGGATGACCTTTAAACTTACGATCATATAGACATGTTAGAAGAGTTTCAATGAGATATAAATTTATTATGTGATTTATGTGATCCTACTAAATAGAAAAAATATGATAAGTACAGAGCTATATGAATTTTGAAGAACTTTGAAACTACATGAAAGATCTTTAAATATTTCAAGAGATAAAGAAATGTAAAATCCAAACATGTGATAGGGTATCCTGGAGGGGAGTGCAGACAGAGAATGAGATAATAACATAACTACTGGTGTACTAATAAATGCTTGGCAGCTAACTTTTTCAGAGGTGACCAGAACCTTGATTTGTTGCATTTTCCAATTTCTGTGGTATAATTTCTTTTTACCATGGTGAACTTCTCACTACCAGAGTGATGTCACCGAATGCGGAGTTGGAAAGAGATGCACAGCAGTACGTCATTATGAAGTATTTCCAGCATATGGATGTAACAGACATAAATAACCTCAAGAAATAGATAATAATAAATTGTAGGGAAACAATTAGTGATGAGCTTAGAGTATTTGTTGCCTTTGTTTTTAACATAATTCATTTAATTGTAAGTTTCTATAATTATATAATGGTTGTGTTAACAACTGGCTTGCACAATTCCTGAAATTTTAACAATCACTCCTCACGAACCTTTTTAAACTAGCTCCAACATAGCAATACTAATAATTTAAACCTGGGGACATGAACTATATGTGCTCTGAGAAATAGGATATCACTCCTATATTCTGAATAATTAATAGGTCTTGGTATGTTCTTTTAACATCTCAGACAGCACTGCAGTAAATATCTCGATCTACAGCTATGGTTGTGTATATAAAATCTCAGCCAGCCTAGGTTACAAATAGAAAGTTTAATTTAGATAGCATAATAGCTTCTTTAGTAGTGAAGTACCATTTAATCTCAAGAAGACTTAGTATTAAGTACATAAGTATTTAAGATAATCTGAATCATGGAATTAATAATTTTTGTTACAGAAAGAATCTCTACATTTAACCCTAACATTGAAACTGTATGTTAATACTTCACATATAGTAATGTATTAGTACTATAATCCCAATTAAAAATTGAAATTTAAGTAACTGACATGGCTTTAGAAATTTAAGCTGAAGCCTTATGACATTTAAATTTAGTATTATAATATATGATAACTTAAATTTATCATCTTATAAGTTTAATTTATTTAATTTATAAGAATGTTTGCATACTTAGGAGTACTTGTTATAGCAGACAATTGCAAAACAGTATTTAAAAAGGAAGTCAAGTATATTATAAATGCAATATAAAATATTAAAGGGAAAGTAATTAAGTTTTAACTGGGATCCTATAATAGAGTCCTCTTAAAGTCTTTTGTTGAGATATAAGGACACAATGTAAATTTTTAAAATTAAACTTAAAAGTGCAAAGAAGAGCTAGATGTTTAAGTATACTGAATGTCAGGTTTTTAAAACCAAATCCACTTCTGAGCATAAAAGTCAATCTCAAAAAAACCAAACAAACCACAAAATCTCATTTGCAATCTGTTTTCCTGGGAATTTGTGTTTGTAGATGAATGTCAATATAATTTTCTGATACAAGCATGTAATTTTATTCCAGTAATATTCTTTTGAGAACATGACATGAGTAGAAATGAAAGGCAAAGATGTAATCCATGTAGAGAATAAGGTAAACCTTTAGAGCCGAGATTGGATATTGCCAGAGAATAGACATCTGCTTGAAGTACAGCGAGTTTTAGAGTGGGTTTTAAAATATTTTCAAGAAATTGTCATCAGTTAGTCATTGGGAGCTTTCAGACGAAAATTAAAATTTCTGACTTCCTTTGCGAAACTTGATGATCAGACAATACGATCAGACATTTCTACATATCAACAATCAGCTGGAGCTGAAAAGTGCCTGCCCCCAGAGAAGAGGCAGCTCTCTCCATGGACCTCACTTGACTGACTCACTCAGCTGGTTCCTCAGATGTTTGAATGTGAGCCTAGTGCAAAGTCAGGTGAAACTTTCAGGGGGCTTGTCTATTTCTAAGTTCTGTTTACAAAAGCTGATTTTAGTTCCAAAAAGTGTATTTTGGATGATTTTAGGGAAAGTGTGGGCTTCATCCTAAGCTACCTTCCGGCATTTTTAAGCATTATTGGTTTAAGAGGAGTTAACGGTCAGGTAGTGATTTGGGATTGGGGCAGGGAAGTGCTGGATAGAGAAAGGCAGGTTCCTGGCTAGGGCTCCATGCCTGAGCCTGTGCCCACGGACCTACGTGAGGACAGTCATTTCTGTTTTCCTGCCCAAATGTCACATTTCTCAAGACCACCCTAGCCCACCAGACCCCCATCTTGTGCCTATTAAAACCCCAAGACCCTAGCGGGTACACACACAAGCACCTGTATGTGGAGAGGAACACATGGGCAGAAGAAGACACAAGCAGTTGGACATTGAGAGGAACGCACCACGGAAGAGCACATCAACAGGCACCAGCAGAGGCTCTCAGGCCATCCATCCGCGGAAGGATGAGGAGTTTGGCCTGGTGGTCAGAAGAGAGCCACTGAATGGCCCGACCAGGGGAAAACCACCTTCCCACTCCAACTGCCTTCTGGCTCCCCAATCTGCTGAGAGCTACTTCCACTCAGTAAACCTTTGCACTCTTTCTCCAAGCCTAGGTGTGATATCTTTTGGTACATCAAGGCAAGAAACCCCAGGATACAGAAAGCCCTCTGTCCTTGCTGAGAGGTGAAGCCAGCTGGACTAGGAGTGGTGACTTAGAGTAACTTTTCTGTCTAGCTAGAGGATTGTAGATGCACCAATCAGTGCCCTATGTCTAGCTAAAGGATTGTAAATGCACCAATCAGCACTCTGTAAAAACACACCAATCCGCGCTCTGTGTCTAGCTAAAGAATAGTAAATGCACCAACAGCACGCTGTAAAATTGCACCAATCAGCACTCTGTGTCTAGCTAAAGGATTGTAAATGCACCAATCACTACTCTGTAAAATGGACCAATCAGCAGGATATGGGTGGGGCCAAATAAGGGAATAAAAGCTGGCCACCACAGCCAGCAGTGGCAACCCACTCAGGTCCCCTTCCACGCCGTGGAAGCTTTGTTCTTTTGCTCTTCACAAAAAATCTTTCTGCCGCTCACTCTTTGGGTCTGCACTACCTTTATGAGCTGTAACACTCACCTCAAGGACCCGCGGCTACATTCCTGAGGTCAGGGAGACCATGAACCCATCTGAAGGAATAAACTCTGGACACACCATCTTTAAGAGCTGTAACACTCACTGTGAAAGTCCATGGCTTCATTCTTGAAGTCAGCGAGACGAAGAACCCACCGGAAGGAATAAATTTCGGACTCATTGCAATAAGTCAGGGGGTCTAATTGAGCTGATCAACACAAGCCACCTACAAATGGCCAGACTAAAAGAGCATATGGTAACACATGCCCGCTGGAACTTCAGGAGCTGTAAACATTCACCCCTAGATGCTGCCATGAGGTCGGAGCCCCAGACCCTGTCTGCACGTTCCCCCTAGAGATTTGACCAAAGAAGCAGGCCACACCCCCACTGCACACCCTGCCAAGAGGACAAGGGAACTTTTCCCGTTTTGGTAGCACTGAAAAGAAATGGAAGAATAAGTCTGACAAATGAAGACCTACTAAAGTTTTCATAAGCCGAGGCATCCACCATAATGTAGATGGTTTCTTTTCTTCCTGGATTTTCACCTGATCAACATAAGGATATTAAATTCAACTCGTATCATTCTCTTAAATTCATAATGAGATTTAGGATAAAGGTGAATTTTGCTGTTTAGTCAACTAGGAACAAGAGCTCATCCCTCACTTAACTGTATTGTTGGTTGAAATATAAATTCCATTAGCAGTTGCCATAATCTATCCTCATTTCCTTTGTTAGGCTTGTGAATAGACTCACTTTACTGATTCTGAAATACCTGGACTGTGTGAACTTATGTGGCTAATCTCTTCATTCCTTTTACCACATTAGGAGAGAGAATAACATCATTTGAGGCAAAGTAACATATATGGGTGGCAAAGGGGCAGCTATAGCAGCAAGTTGCACCTGTTACATATGGATTTAACCTCATGAATTCTTTAATGAAGCAAACCTTTCATGTTTCTATTCACTATCCTGTAGGTATACCTGGCAGTTTTGCTACAGAGTGACTCAGGATTAAACTCCAAATATCCTCAATACAGATTAGTCATAGGGAAGGGCCAGTGACTGACAGTAGACCCAAGAGAAGCACTAGGCTTTTTGGTTTTAAATAAATAATATGTTCTGGATTGAAGCAATTAAATCTTCCTCTGAATACAGCTTTCTACCTAGATATTAAAGAAACAGAATAACAGTTGAGTTTTGTAGAATCTAACATATTTCTCTCAGATTTTTTCTCCTCTGGGGGTACACACACACATATGCTTATTTTAAGTCAATCATCCTACAGTTGCTCAAGTTAAAACCATATAGCAGAAAACGTTTGGAATTTTAATCAGATATGTCAAGATTGATGCAAGTGGCCCAATTGCTTGCTGAACAATCATGAAGATGACACTGATCCTATTTTTTCTTTTTGGTAAAACAAATATAATAATAAAAAGTGTCTTAGAATTCATTAGATAAAACAATATAATATCGAGAGTATTTGACCATTTTTGACCTACAACCAAAACCATTTCTTATTCGAAAAAATAGCAAGAGGAGAAATTAGAAAGTAAGCTTCCTCCCCTTTCTAATGATTTTAATATTATATCTTTATTAATATTTCTCTATTCATATTACCTCTTTGTTTTATATTGACGTCAGTAGTTATTGATATTTATGTCATGTTACACTGTTGTAATTCAATAAATAGCATATCTTATACTTAATTTATTATTAGAATTTTTTGGTTATTAATTGTTTCCTTCATCATCCTCCTGGGGAAATCAAATTAAGGAATATTCCAAAGTGAAAGCAATTTACTCTTTTTTTCCATTTTTTCTTTTTGAGATGGAGTCTTGCTCTGTCACCCAGACTGGAGTGCAGGGCACGATCTTGGCTTACTATAGCCTCTGCCTCCTGAGTCCAGGCAATTCTTGTGCGTTAGCCTCCTGAGTATCTGGGATTACGGATGTGTGTCACCGCACCCTGCTAAATTTTGTATTTTTAGTAGAGACAGGGTTTCGCCATGTTGGCTAGGCCGGTGTGGAACTCCCGAGCTCAGGTGATCCAATGGCCTCAGCCTCCCAAAGTGCTGGGATTACAGACATGAGCCACCACACCCAGCCAGTTTACTCTGTTATGACTGACAAAATCAAAGGTAAGTCATATAAACATTTCCTACATTTTGACTCCTTTTATGTTGCCTTTTCTTATTATTGTCCCTTCTCAACTATCTTTAAAAAATTTCTCCAACTGTATTTCCAGGAATACCAAATTTCTTTGATATTATAAAATATTTCCTGAAAAACATATTTACTGGCAAATTGTTTTGGGAATTGGTGGCTTAAATAAAATGAACAGATTTCTTCAAGTCAAGATTTTTCTAGAACTTCTGTATCCTAAATCTGCATTATGAATCTGCAAGAGAGAAATAGAGTGCAAAGCTTTTTCCAAACGTACACACACTGACGCATTATTTTTCTTTAGAGTAACTTTTTTTTTTTGTTTTTTTGTTTTTTTTTTTTTTTTTGAGACGGAGTCTCGCTCTGCCGCCCAGGCTGGAGTGCAGTGGCCGGATCTCAGCTCACTGCAAGCTCCGCCTCCCGGGTTCACGCCATTCTCCTGCCTCAGCCTCCCGAGTAGTTGGGACTACAGGAGCCCGCCACCGCGCCCGGCTAGTTTTTTGTATTTTTTAGTAGAGACGGGGTTTCACCGTGTTAGCCAGGATGGTCTCGATTTCCTGACCTCGTGATCCGCCCGTCTCGGCCTCCCAAAGTAGAGTAACTTTTAAGATCACAAAGAATATTCCCTGGAACATAGTTTGTCAGTATATGTAAGTAATTGTCCTTTATAAGATACATTTAATTTAAAAAGATCCTGAACCTGTCAGATAGGTTGGAATGTAAGTTCAGATCTTTCTTGTAGTAGGACAATAATTAGGTAAACAGGAAATTTAGCACCAACTTTGACATCATGTGTCTTAGTCTGTTTTGCATTTCTATAATAGGGTATTATAGACTGGGTAATCTGTAAAGAAAAGGAAGTTATTTCTTACAGTTCTGGAGGCTGGGGAGTCCAAGAGCATAGTGCTAGCATCTGGTGAGAATCTTCATTCTGTGGCATAAGATGTGGAAGGCATCACATGGTGAGAGAGCAAGAGCATGTATATAAGCTCTGGTCTCTCTTCCTCTTCTTTAAAGCAATCAGTTTCATAATGGGGTCCCAGCCTGATGAACTTATCTAATGCTAATTACCTCCCAAAGGCCCTACCTCTAATTAACATACGAATTTTAGGCTTCCAACACATGAAATCTGGGGGTTGTATTCAAACCATTGCATTGTGGTTCCAGAGCTGTTAAATGTCTTATCCACAACCTCACTCAGTAAGAAAATCTCGCTTCTAGAGGGAGAAATTTATGGTGCAGTGATCAACTGGATGGCCAGGTAGTTAAGGTAACTTTGCAATGTAGATATTCCATCTCCAGATCATAAAGAGTGGTTTCCAGTTGACTTTTGCAAGTTTCTATTTTCTTATAATGGCAGAATTGAAATGTTTTAAAATAAATTTTGGTTCATGTCCACTGTGGTTTGCAAAGGCATTTTGTGTTTAAAAGAGAGCGTGTTGGTAGTCCTTTGCACTGAACTGTAAAGATGTAGAAGCTGTAAAGGCTTCTTCATAAACCACTTTTGAGGAAGAACCTAACTAACAAAGCAAGAGGATATATCACGTTTAGTACATTAGAGCAAGACTTTTACACTTGCTCTTTGCCAAAACGCCAAGAAGTGATTAAAGCAAGATTTTTTAAGTTAAAATTTAATGTAGTTGTAGAAAAGTAAGCTTCAATTAATTTATTTTAATGGCACCATGAAGAAAGGAGTTAGTCCTCCTCTATATCCAGAAGTGACATATCAATAAAATTCGATAGGAAAATCAATAAATCTTAATTGAATACTTTTTAAACTGTTCACTTTATTCAATTCAACTGAGATGCATCCTTCAATGTCCACTACATGGTTTGGAACATGTTAGGCTTGCTATTGATAAAACAGTCTGATTTTTTTTTTTCTCACAGTGTTTAACAGCTGTGTACTGCCAAAGATACAGTGCATATATATGGATGATGACTACATAGTTTACCTGGGAAACTCTTCATCATGCCTTGTCTCAGTTAAAAATCTCTGTATTTGGCTGGGGTTGGTAGTTTACTGCATAATCTCAGCACTTTGGGAGGCTGAGGTGGAAGGTTTGCTTGAGCCCAGAAGTTCAAAACCAGACTGGGCAGCATAGCGAGATGCTGTCTCTAAAAAAAAAAAAAAATTACCTGGGAGTGCAACTGGTGTGCCTCTGTAGTCCCAGCTACTCAGGAGGCTGAGGTGAGAGGATTGCTTGAGCCCAGGAGGTCAAGGCTGCAGTGAGTCAAGATCATGCCATTGTACCGCAGCATGGAGGACAGAGAGAGATCCCACCTCAAAAAAAAGTATGCGTTTCTAAGATGAATTATATGGTTTTCCCATGAAATATTCATTGCTATCCCATGCGAGTTTAATGTAAGCTAAGATGCATTTAGCATGACCCACTTATGTTACCACACCTTTGATTTCAACTGCCTTTCCTATAAAGGTAGGTTAAAATTTTTTCATGCTATAAGCATTTATGACCTTACTTTTAGGCTTTATTAAGCAGAGCTGCAGAAAAATGAATTCAGTCTATGTACCTTTATTCAGATCCTACTACAGATTATATTATTTTTTACTTTATCTGCTTTGTTGACACTATGACTGTGGTGGTAAAAATTGTTAATGATAGTCAATGACACAAGGTACCATCTGGTTTATGAGAATGAAGGAAATGTATTTAGGCAGGATATGGTTTCTCTAATGTTTTGCAGACTCTGACTCATAATCAATTACTTGTCATTTCAGCTTGGACATATATGTTTTGTTGTATTACATAGCAACATTATTTCACCCTGGCTTCAGAGAGGAAGGACTGAAATAGAAATTTGAAATCCTTGTTTCAAATAAAATGATTTCCTACAATTTAGGTGGACATAACTGGAAAAATAATTTGAGAGGAAAAATGAATGAATTTGAAGTGTGCTCTGGGAATAATAGGTCTCATTCATTATAAAATACTTAAAATGTGCTGTGATGTGGTGGTGAAACTCTGGCAGAGATATGAGTTTAAATATAGCCACACTAGCTTCTTTGGTCAATATTAGCTGAAATGCCAATGCTAACTAAGCACACCAAGATGTCATAATTATTTATCTAGGAAAGGAAGTTGTAAAATAATGTTATTCCGGATTCCTAGATACTTCAAAAGAATTTCTCCTTGAACTTAGTAACATTGTCAATTTGCTGATACATTTAGAATTGCAATTGAACTGATATATTTTATAGGGTTCCTTGAGAAGTAAAAGTAAGAATGTGCTTTATGCCGGGCATATAACAGGTGGTTTGCTTTAGTGATGTAAATAATACACTAGTGTGCTACATCACAATTTAAAATATTCATTTGGTCTTCCCTGATTCTAAGTGGTTTTTCTCTTAGCACTTATGACATAAGAATGGCATATTATGAATTCTTGAAGCCACATTTTAATTTTATTTGTGAGAAAAAAACAGAAGTGAAGACTGGGAGCTTTAATAACTTAAAATGAGACTTTTATTATATATATTTAAAGATTTCCAAGAATTAATAATCAAAAATATAGTCTTAAGTATCTTTAGGATATGTCAATATATTTATTGAAAATTAAAAAATTTGTTATTTTAAAAAATAGCAGATACTATAGGTTATATCACAGTACCCCAGATTCCTGTAAAACAGATTCAAGCTCTCATTCTTCTGTTCCATTAGTGAGTTCAGTATTGAAATGGTTAAAGTAACTGATTTTTAAAAAAGTATCATTTATTTCAGTTATACAGGCATGGTCTTAATTTCTCTATGTGTTTGAGTGATGTTTTCAGTAAAGCACAGTGAACTTTTCAGAAAAAGTATTACACATACTGATATTTGACCTAGTACTATTGCTACAGTACCAGTCTGATATTAAAACACACCAAATGTCTGTAGGGCAAGTTTCTTGTGACCCTGAAGGAATTTCAGGTCAATAAATTAGAGAGAATCTCAATATTTGGTTATATTCCAACATACTGACCCCATTGAAATTATTGTAGATTGTTTTCCAAACATTGTGTGCTTGTTTTTGTGGGCATGAGATGAACAAAAGCACAGTTTCTTGACCGGTTAATGGAAGAATGTTTCTCACTTTATAAAATAAAACAAAACAACACAAAAAGCACATCTGTAACCAAAGCATGCAAAATATGACTGCTGCCATGAGGAAGAATGAACATTTTTGAATCATTTAAGCTAGAACTTCCTGTATTTAAGAAAGGTAACAAATAAAATCCTTTGAGGAATGAACTGGTTTCACATGTGTGTGTGTTTGTGTGTGTGTGTGTTTTAGACACTGCTTATTACAACTAAATGAAGCACTTTGACAGGTGCTTTGCAGAGTAAAGTAAAAAATTACTTTGCAGAGTAAATATAATTATTTCTTAGAAGACTTTTAGTAGTGTATTAGTTTATTGTCTTCCTTAAAACAAGAGAAAGAAAAGCTAAATGATACTAATTAGAAAAAAATTACTTCCCCAGAAATAGTTGATAAAGTATAATATTCATAAAAATTCTCATTTGTGAATTTCAGATTCTTTGAGAAAAATGTTTGTGTATCATTTCAGTCAACTTTGATAGCGAATAACATCTTTATGGAAAACATTTTGTTGGTTCAGGTGCTTTGGACAATCCAACCCAATGTGAAAGTTTGCATTTCTTATCTTAAAATGTCCTCTCAAGAGTTAGCATACCACATCAAATTTACAAGCCATAGCTGTCTCTGTGGCTTAATGGCTTTATCCCTGCGAACTCTGGCTTGTTGAAGTCATTCATTAGGAAGACCTCAGCTGTCTGGCTGCTGTACCTCAGGGACTGTTTGGAGAGCTTACAAACTCTCTAGTTCCCCTGCGCAGAAAGTCTGCCAGCCAGCCTGACTCATGAAGACAGTCACCAGGTCCAGCAAGCCTGTTGTGCCATTGCTGGATTATTTAGTGAAGTGGCGCTTCTAGTGTCCAAGCAAAGCCTGTTTCTTCATTTTAGGCAATTTTCTGGGCCAGTTTCTATAGAATATGTTGTTACCTATGTGGAGCAACATGGTCAATGTTTATGTTTATGGTGTTTATGTCTATAGCTAGAACAAATCAGGTAAAACAAAGCTTGGGTGGATGGTATAAGATAAGGGGATTGCAGCCCTCAGCAGTGGTCTGTAAAATGGCAAGAGCTATAAAATTGGAAAGTCTATTTGCTGCATTGGCATTCAAAGTAAAACAGGAAAAACAGTAATAATAATAATACAAATTGTGATGAGTTCAGTGTGGCAAGAATCTTTGATGAAACCATAATTTCAGTTAAAAATCACATTTAAATGTGTTCAATAAAAGACTCATATTTCTATTTCTAGAGCATCTCTTTCACAACATTTTAGAAGCATTGGTTCCTTCATTCTAGTGATGGTAGTGGGTGGCAAGTATTATCCTCTCCATTTTAAAGACAGAAATTGATCATCAGAGAAGTGAACAATTTATTCATCATTGTAGAGTCAGAGGTAAGTAGAACCTGGAGACAAAGAATATGAATAAACAGAGTTTATCTCTTTGTTCATTTCTTCCAAAAATTTTTGAAGAAGATATACTGCCATAAATTCATTTGGAAAAAAAACCCATAAAGATGAGTCTTCCCAGCAGCTTAGATAATAATCTTTTTCAGAAGCTTGCCCACAGTTAGAGGGGAAGCATAGGACTGTGGTAAGGGAAGTTCGAAGTCTCCAGAGCTGCTTTGCCACTCACGAGCTGTTTGACCTAAACCAAGTTCTTCCCTGGGTCTGTATCCTCAACTGCAAATCAAGATAATACCACCCTAACTCTGCATTAGGAGTATTGTGAGGATTGCACTGGATACCAGATTTGAAATATTTTGTAGAATGCAAAGCATTCTACCAAAATGAGGTGCAATTAACAATGTGGCCGTCATAAGCAAAGCCAAGGTAGGCAGAAGCTTCTCCTATTAAGGGATCTAATGTAAAGATATCTTTATAGAGCTATAAGGAATCCAAAGTTCATGACTCCATTAGGGCCAAAGAAAGGCTGGGCCAAGAGGGGCAGGGTCATTCTTCCTTGGCCAGGCCTCATTCAAGGGAAGTACATGGGCAGGTAGTGTGGGTCTAAAGTAAATCCCAGACCCTCAACTCCATACCTGTGGAGACTCTGAACCTTGGCATTATTCCTGGGAACTCAGAAAACTCTCTTGCGGGTTCCTTTGTCTCAGCTCCCTATCAGGACCAGCATGCCACTCTGGTACTCCTGACACCAAGCCAAGGGAGCTGCCCGCCCCCTTCCAAGACACATAAAACCATTCATGTGCATGAGTGTGTGTGCACGCATGTATCCTGTGATTTTTCTCCTTGATGTGTCTTGTCATAACATGCCTACAATTTCGGCCTTGAAAATAAAATCCTTCAGGCTATGCCTGTACTTTCTTCTTTATATCAGGAATCCCTGAAATGGTCATAGTCATGAACAGCCATAATAAAGGTTCTCATCCATAGACCCCTAAAGATATCAGAAGCATAAAATTAAAAAGCAAAACACAGAACAAGATAAAAAACAATGATAAGGTTTGGGTAACAGCTCCTGTGTAGCCCCTTCCTGGCACCTAGGTAGCTGCTATTGTGTTGACCTGTTTTCTTACATTACTTCCTAAACCTATGTATTAACTTTGAATGTGATCTCAATGTCAGTTGCATACTTTGGCTGGAGACAATTTCATGCTGTATTAAGGAGATCAACCCAGGCCTTGCTAATCATAGTATGATATACCACTGATAATGCACAGTGTACCTACATATAATGAAAAACTGGAAATCAAAGACATCAAAAGTAGAGTGAAAAATATTTAAAACACTATCAGGCAGTATATAAAAGACATTTTGAGAATATATATATATTTCACATATGTATACACACACACACACACATATATACCTCATTTTATCGCACCTCATAGATACTGCACTTCTTACAAATTGAAGGTTTGTGGTAACCCTGAGTTGAGCAAATCTATTGGTGCCAGTTTTCCAACAGCATGTGCTCACTTTGTGTCTCTGTGTCACATTTTGGTAATTCTTAAAATATTTTAAACTTTTTCCTTATTATTGTATCTTTTATGGTTATCTATGATCAGTGATCTTGGGTGTTACTATCGTAATTTTTTCAGGGTGCCATGAACCATGCTCTTATAAGACAGCACACTTATTTGATTAATATGTGTGTGCTGACTACTCCACCAATGAGCCATTCCCCCACCTCTCCCTCTCCTTGGGCCTCATTTCCTGAGACACAACGGTATTGAAATTAGGCCATTACAAACCCTATAATAACCTCTAAGTGTTGAAGTGAAAGGAGGAGTCACATATCTCTCACTTTAAGTCAAAAGCCAGAAATAATTAAGCTCAGTGAGGAAGGCACATTGTAAGTGGAAACAAATCCAAAACTAGGCATCTTTTGTCAAACAGTTACTCAAGTTGTGACTACAAAGAAAAAATTCTTGAAGGAGACGAAAATTACCATTCTAGGCCAGGTACATTGGCTCACGCCTGTAATCCCAGCACTTTAGGAGGCTCAGGCGGGTGGATCACTTGAGCCTAGGAGTTCAAGACCAGCCTGAGCAGTATGACGAAACTCTGTCTCTACAAAAAATTGCAAAAATTGACCATGCATGGTGGTGCATTCCTGTAGTCCAAGCTACTTGGGAAGCTGAGGTAGAGGATTGCTGGAGCCCAGGTGGTGGAGGTTGCAGTGAGCTGAGATCACACCACTACACTCCAGTCTGGGTGACAGAGTGAGACTGTCTCAAAAAAAAAGTACTATTTCAGTGAACACAGAAATGACAAGAAAGCAAAACAGCCTTATTGATATGGAGAATGTTTTAGTGGCCTGGATAGAAGATGCAACCAATTACAAAATTTCGTTAAGCCAGAGCCTAACCTAGAGCAGGACCGTAAGTCCCTTCAATTCTATAAAGGTTGAGAGAGGTGAAAAGGTTGCACAAAGTTTGAAGCTAGCAGAGGTTTCTTCTTGAGGTTTAGAGAAAGAAGCTGTCTTTGTGGCATAAAAATATAGGGAGAAGCAGCAATTACTGCTGTGGAAGCTGCAGCAAGCTATCCAGAAGATCTAGATGAGGTGACTGATGCAGGTGGCTACATTAAACAAGAGATTTTTTCAGTGTAGATGAAACAGCCTTATCTTGGAAGAAGAGACCATTAAGAACTTTCATACTTAGGGAGGAAAAGCCAATTCTTGGTTTCAAAACTTCAAAGGACAGGTTGATTCTCTTGTTGGGAGGTAATACAGATGGTGACTTTAAGTTGAAGCCAATACTCGTTGACCATTTTGAAAATTCTAATGCCCTTAAGAATTTTGCTAAATCTATTCTGCCTGTGCTCTATAAATGAAACAAAGACTGGGTAACAGCATTTCTGTTTATGAGATGGCCTCCTGAATATTTTAAGTTCCATGCTGAAACCTACTGCTCAGAAAAAAAGATACATTTGAAAATATTAATACCCATTGACAATGTACTTAGTGACCCACGGGCTCTGATGGAGATGTACAAGGAGATCAATACCTGCTGAAAAAATATGCATTCTGTAGCACATGGATCAATGAATAATTTTGACTTTCACATTTTCTTATTTTAAGAAATACATTTCATAAGGCTATAGCTGACATAGATAGTGAATCTTCTGATATATCTGGGCAATGTAAACTGAAACCTTCTGAAAAGAATTCACCATTCTAGATTCCACTGAGAATATTCATGATTTATGAGAGGAGGTCAAAATATCAACATCAATAGGAGTGTGGAAGAAGTTAATTTCAACCCTCATGAATAACTTTGAAGTGTTCAAGACTTCTGTAGAGGAAGTTACTGCAGATGTGGTGGAAACAGCAAGAGAACTAGAATTAGAAGTGGAGCCTGAAGATGTGACTGAATTGCTGCAATCTCATGACAGAACTTGAACAGATGAGGAGTTGCTTCTTATAGATGAGCAAAAAAAGTAGTTTCTTAAGATGGAATCTCTTCCTGGTGAAGTTGCTCTGAACGTTGTTGAAATTACAACAAAGGATTTAGAATATTACATAAACTTAGCTGATAAAGCAGTAGTGGGATTTGAGAGGATTGACTTCAATTTTGAAGAAACTTCTACTGTCAGTAAAATGCTACCAAACAGTACTGCATGCTACAGAGAAATCTCTTTGATGAAAGAGTCAATTGATGTAGCAAACTTCATTGTTGCCTTATTTTAAGAAATTACCACAACCACCCCAGCCTTCAGCAACCACCAATCTGATCAGTCAGCAACCATCAACATCAAACAAAATCCTGTACCAGCAAATAGATTATGACTTGCTGAAAGCTAAAATGACCATTGGCCTTTCTAACAATAAAATATTTTAGAAGTAAGATATGTACATTGTTTTTAGAGATAATGCTATTGTACACTACTTAACAGGCTACAGAATAGTGTAAACATAACTTTTATATGCACTAGGAAACCAAAAAATTGTGTGACTTCCTTTAATGTAATATTTACTTTTTTTGCAGTCATCTGTAACTGAACCTGCAATATCTCCAAGGTATGCCATACATAGATTTTGTGGCTATTAGAGAATATCACATATTGGGTAGTTCATTTAAAAACAGAAATTTATTTCTCACAGTTTTGCAGGATGGGAAGTCCAAGTTCAAGGCACTGGTATCTGGTAAAGGCTATTCTCTGTTTCTAGATGGTGCCTTAAATGCTAAGTCCTCTGTTCTCTGGAGCATAGGAATCCTGTGTCCTCACATGGTCGAAGGGCATGACAGAGTAAACCCACTCTTGCAAGCCCTTTTTATAACACCATTAATCCATTCACAAAGGTGGACCCATTATGACACATCTTTGGAAAAGTCCTACCTCTCAACATCACTGTTCTGGGTATCAGGTTTCCAACACATGAATTCTGGGGGACATACCCACACTATTGTAGAGATGAAAGCCACTTTTTGTGTAGTTCGTGTTTTCTTATGTTGCTCCAGTCTTGAGGGAGGGAGGAAAAGGTAAAATTAGAATGAGATAAACAGTTATGATGTTGATTTCCTGGGTTCTCACCCATACTTGTTATTGCAGAGCCTTTATCTTCCAGTAAAATGCTTCTCTCCACTTATTTTTAAAGTCTGCAGGGATATCTCACTGGCATATGTCCTCCAGAATCCATGTGTTGGAAACTTAATACCCAAAATGGTGATGTTGAAAGGTAGGACTTTTCGAAAGATGTGTCATAATGGCTCCACATTCGTGAATGGATTAATGGTGTTATGAAAAGGGCTTGCAGGAATGGGTTTGCATCTGGTTTCTTTAGCTAGAAACCATTTTGTTTCTTCTGCTCTTCCAGCCTCTAGAAGAAATGCCCAGGCTTCCACAATGCCCATCCACTCAGTACTACTGCTCCTAGGTACCATCAAGCAATATTCTGCTCTTGTATCAAAATTTTCCAGATACCAAATTGAGAGTATATATTCCAGAACCTTCAGTGGCTGAATACATGATGCAAAAGGTTCGTTGTAAACAGAAGGGGAGGAAAGACCACTCATCTTTGTTTTGAATGGCATGGTGTCATGTCAATATCAAAGTACTGCCGTTTTATGAGATTTTAGTGAAAACAACTATTTCAAGTTTTACTCACGGCATCCTCTTCACCTTGGACCAAGTCATGAGTCTATGGGGTCAGAGTTGGGGCAAATCTGAGTGACAGACACCATGCTGAACTCTGTTAAAGTATGCACATTCTAAGGTCAGACCACTGAGTCTGAGACCCAGATATATCCTAGCTAGTATTTTGACTTTGGGCAAGTCTTCCTTTAGCCCTTATCGTCACCCTTAGAAATAAGGCATAAAAATCTATGTTGTAAGACTATGAACTCTCTGAGGATTCAATACAATAACCCATGAGAGTGGCTCCATAAATATTAGCTATCATTTTTCTTCAAAATATTTACAGTCAAGGGAAATATAATTCTTAATGTGAAAAAGTTAAGATAAACAAACTTCAAATGAACATAGTAAAAACTCCTTTTGTGGAGTTTTTTTGTATGCACATAATGAAAATTATTACTTATATCTTCAGGGAGAAAAATGTAGCCTTCAGAAAGTGAACTTTTCCCCATGAGTTAATGCATATGCCGGGCAGGAGCTGTGTCTGAACTATTATTGTAACAACCTATATACTGTAATCACCATTAATTTAGGTGATGTCTATAAACAGGTATATTTACTTTCTGTTTGGTTTTCTTCATTGTCCATATAGTGCCAAATGTCTTGATTAAGCAACTGTTCTCTTCCTGCATGACCAGATGAGCTGCAGTGACAGAATGAAATGAGTACTTTTGGCACAGATTAAACTGAAGCCTTAATACTTCTATTTAAAATTCTCTTTATATTTCAAATGAGTGTAATGATACAACTGCAAAGAATACAATAAGAAATGACTAGTAAAATTTAACAAAATATTTCAAAATCCAAAATGCTCTGTAAATGATGATGCTGTATGATAGGGACAACACTGAGCATTGAGAACCCTGTCTTATCCCCCGAAATAAGCATTTTCAGGAAACTAATTAATATTATAGAAGATGGAAAATTACCTTATGCTTAAGACAGGCTTGAAATATGATCCTTTTTTATGTAAACTGAAGATATATGAATTGTGGTCAGAATGAAAATACAGACATTTCTGTTTGTATATAACAAACCAGGTTAGTTTTTATCTTCAGAATTATATATGCAATACCTTCTCAAGGAGAAATCCATGAAATAGAAATTTAAGAACCACTAAGCTTCAAAATTAAATTTCATCTTCTTTTCAAACAGGTACTTTGAAGCATTAAGTTTAGTTTCCAAAATGTGCCTTACTAGTGGAAGATTTTGGTTGAACAAACAAACCCTTGTGTTATGAAAATTGCCTCAGAGGATTTTATTGCATCAATATTCTTTTATTCATGAGTAATGAATGCCAAAACTTATTTCAAAGTATAATGATGAATATGTTAATACAAATTTTTGTTTCTATCTACAAGTAACTGGATATCTTACAGACATAAACTAGTTCATCATTACATTGTGAAGGCTGAACTGGGTGGGTTGTTACAGATTTTTTTGACCTCTTTTGCATAAACAAGACCATGTGGAATCAGATTGCTACACATACATTTGTACAATGTCTATTTTTCCTCCATTTGGGCCAGTTGAAACGATTAGATGGTATTTACTAATATCAAAACTCATATTGTAAATTCTTCCCATTTTTTGTTACAATTGCAGTAATAGGAATTTAAGATAGGATGTCATGAGCTATGTAAAAACCACTATTTACCATTGAAGTTATAATTCTATAGAGAAAGGATGAAATCAAATTGTTTATACTCAATCTGATAAGATTTTGAGATGTTCCTGAAAATAACTAAGAAGATTGAATGAGACATAATATGAACAAATGAAGAATTACAAATTTTATAAAGATAATAGTTAACAGTATTAGAAAGAAAAACAAGTAAAAAATACTCTTTATATGATACTGAAAAAAATCTGGTCCTTGTCAAAATAACACCATACTCTTTATAGAATGGTGTACATTTTGCATTATTTTTTTTTACCATGGATTATAGATGCCAAATACATGCTTCTAAATTATTGTCTTAATATTTCAATTGTCTTTTAAATTTTGAGGTTCAAAAATCATCAATTAATTAATCAGATTTAGTGTTTTCATATTAAGCAGTGGGAAATTATACTGATTGTATTTTATTAGAGTCAACTGTCAGTTTCCAAGTTTAAAGAGAAGCTATTATGATTTGAGCAAAGAAGAGCTGTCTCTTGTTTGTGGGTGGTTTTAAGGGAGTGATAAGAAAATGTACTCAGATTCTCTGAGTCAGACTGTATCTCTTGTTCTAAAATGGGTATTTACCATTTCCAAGATTAAAGGCCAAAAATATCTCTTTCATACATATAAATCATTTTGTTCAGATCTTCTTATTACTTATCATACCTCCTAACACATTGGCTCCAATGTTCATTGTGAAGGATTTTGCCATTCTGTGTTCAACTTAAAAAGTAATGATCCTATTTTAGAAGACAGTCAATTTAAAATTATTAAACTTAAGATATTTATGGGTTTGATTTACAGCATTCATATTAGCATTTTTTAATCATTTCTTTAAGATCCCCAATCTTATCCAGAAACTTGGGCTTATTTTTAGGCATGTTCTCCTTGGGTAAACGCTAATAGTGAAGCCACATTTTGGAAACTTAATGCTCAGTTACTTTTCTCATTTGTAATGGTAAACTACACCAAGATATTTGCCTCTTTTACCAAAAATTGACTGTGACTTTATCTCTTCTTGTTAATAGGGACAATATTTTTGTAAATGAAACATTTTGCAATAGAAAGATGCTTTATATTCAGACTTCCTTTTATAAAACCTATGTCGGGAAAATTGACTCTCACTTTTCTTCTATACGATCACTGAAATAGCCAGCTCTTAATTTACAAAGTGGAGCAGAATGTTAAAATTAAAACACCTACAAAACCATTGGCTCCAATCTATTCATGTGTAGGCAAGGAATTTGGTTCAGAAGATGTGATTTGATATAGGAAGAAATCAGATCTGCGTGATCATGCACAATGGAAGGTGGTGCTAGGTTTTATTTTACCTGAGTGAAATTCTTCTTGAAGGTTAGTCTAAATTCAGAGTTGAAATTAACTAAGCTTCCCTAGTAAGGACCCTTCCCACAGCCTTGGCAGTAGCATAATGTGGTCATGTGAGTGCGCGTTTTATAAAGTTTGCAAACTACTTTAACCATAATCACTTAAGGACACTCTTTACATCTCTATGTTGCCTGTGTTATCTTTTCCATCTTGTCAGGCAGGATTGGAGTGGTCACATTTGGGGGATCTGGCCAAGGATGTTGATTTGGGGATATGTTTAGTATAAAATGGTTATACATATATAGTTCACAGCAACTTTGAATTCTTTTTCTTAAACATATTCCCCCAACTTATACAAGCTTCAAATCTGATGCTGAGTTTGTTCTCTTTCTCTACACTGTTAACCAATTGGAGTCCTAGATTCTAGAACAAAATGTATCAAAACATTTGAAAGATATTTGATTTGACAAAGTTTTGAAAATGGTATTCTTCAGTAATTAATGGAAAGTCTGGGGTAAATGGGGGTATAAAGTGAAGAATTTGCAGCTGGCTTAAAAATTGATAAATATGTATCACTTGTGGGTCCTGACTTTATTTGTAATTTCAATATTTTGTTCATCATGAAATTTCATATTAATTTTGATTTTTAAAAAATTGCACTGAAATATTTATCTTGATTATGGAGTGTTTTGGCACCACTTTACATTTTGCTTCTGAGGTGAGTACCTCACCTGTCTCACCCTAGCCACTCTATAGTTACTGACTTTTCTTGATCAAAATATTTAATAATAACTTGAATATAAGTGTACAAATTATGTTTATTAATTTCTAGGTTATCCAAGTATAGAAAGAGAAAGGTTCACAGCATTTTAAAGGCTGACCAAAAGTCAAATGATGGAATGAAGCAAGATAAAGTAAAGCCCTTACTTGCATTCAAAAAGTCAATCGGCAAATACAGAAAAATAAAAGAACCAGTTTGTTAAGAGTTTGCATGAAAAATGGCCTGGGTTTTAATTTAGCAATGAACTTAATATAAATTAGAAGTATGATGTGGTCATCAAGAAATTGTGCCTCCAACAGAGTCAGGTTGTTCTCAGATCCACTTGTCACTCTCCTCTGCCTCTGCTCAGTGATTCAGGAACCATATTTCCTAAGTTCCTTTGGACTCTGGTTTCCAGTTATGTTCAGCCAATGCCAGACCTGTCTGAGGGCTGGAGGGCAGGAGGGGAGGAGGAGCAAGAGCATGTCTAATCCCCACATCTGTTTCTTGCGGCCATCATTCTCACAGGAAATCCATGCTAGGTCTTAATTCACAGCTTCCATTGTGTAGCCCCGGTTCCTGGACTCAACTTCTGTGTCCTAGGGATGATAAGGAGTTCCTGCTTTTGGTAATCTCTTGATGACCTCTGCATCCCCTGTTTGGCTTCTTAACACTTTCGTCACATATGTAACCAAATTCCTTGTAGGGTTCCCAGGTATGGAAGTTGTAGAGTGATTTTTATTTTTCATGGCTGAATTCTGACTAATAATAAACTTAAGTTAGAGCAATAAAATAATGCAACTGAAGACATAGGAGATTCCTTCAGTGTGCAACTGCAGTATTGCACTTAAGGCAGGCATTTTAAATAGAAGTATAGAAGAAAGAGACTTGGACTAGACATCCTGTGTTTAATTCTCAGCACCACCACCTTCCAGAGGTGCTATTTCATCAGTCAATTACCTTTTCAAGCCTGAATTTATTGACCTATAAAATGATGATGGTGGTAATATTTATCCTATGTACTGAGAGGCTCAAATGACATAATATAAGTGACAGAGCTTTATAAAGTGTAAGGCAAGTGTTACTGCTCTTGCTGTTTTGCCATGTGAGGAGCTGTTTACCAAGCAGAGGAGAAGCCTGAGAGAAGAAGTGGCAGTAGTTTGCTATATGGTGCTGTAATAGAAGGAGGAATGTCCAGTGGAAACTCCAAGGAAGCATATTTCATCTCAGCACATGGCAGAGCTTGTCAATAAGTAGACTTGTTTAATAATCTAAAAAACTATCATAGAAAGTGAAGAGCTCCTCATCTCAAATCATATTCTAGAAGAGCCTAGAGACTCCCAGATGGGATGACACAATAATTATTTATATGACAGCAATAATAATTACAGCTGACATTTACTGAGGGCTTATATCAGCTTCTATTCAAAGTTCTGTTCTAACTACTTACCAAGCATTCTTTCATTTAATTGTCACAACCAAATGGATGCAGTTGAGCCACTTTACAGGTGAAGAAATGGATGCACAGAGATATAGTAATTTATCCAACACCACACAACTAATAACTAGAAGATCTACAGTGTACAGTTTTAGGAATTTTAGTATCTACAGAGGAGATGCTTAATAAATGCATTTTGGCTCAATATATTTTTTATACTTGCCTTTTATGAATGCTTTTGACTTTTCTTGCAGAATCTGCCTTAGCTTTGTTTCTAGTATTTTTTATCTGATTATAAAAATGCTTGTTTACTATAATTTGAAAAATACAGACAAGTATCAAAGAACTTGGAAATCACCAGTAATCATAAATCCCAGAGATCAAAACTGTGCTGAATTCTCCAATTTTATTTCTACACATAATCTTTATTTTTTAACAAATGTATATGTCTATACACATATTTGTTACATGGCTGTGTGTTTTACAAAAACTTGAAACATTTCATTTAGCCATTGACTTGAGAGGACTTCACATTGACTGTTTCCAAAGGAAGAGATCAATAATGATGTGATTTTCTGCATATCTCAAAAATTATCCCCACTTAGAGGGAGCTAGTCATTTAAATAAATGAAGTATGATCCCTTGTCAGCCCTTTCCACTCCATTGCCCCTCAACACTGGCCACTAGGCTAATTCCATTCTTTGTTTCTTCAGATTGCAGTATTTCGTTTGTAATACCTCCCTGATATTGGCAAAGTTAATAATTGTCTCTGTTTCCATGAATAGAGAAACTGTTGTCTCTTTGTTCTCCCAGTAACCCCAGCATCTGGTACAGGACCTGGCCCATAATGTATGCAATAAGATTTGCTGAATCAATAGTATTTAAGGCATATGGGTTCATATATGTTACGATGCAGGCCGTGCACTGTCACTAACGCAGCGACACTGTATCACTAATGCGGAAGACTGGCTGATAAGAGGTGAAAACAGATTAATGGCCATCTCTACTTTCTGCCTCTTCATTGGGAAATCAGGCTGTGTTAAATTTTTTTTTTTTTTTTTTTTTTTGAGATGGAGTCTTGCTCTGTCGCCCAGGCTGGAATGCAGTGGCACAGTCTCGGCTCACTGCAATCTCTGCCTCCCAGGTTCACACCATTCTCCTGCCTTAGCCTCCAGAGTAACTGGGACTACAGGTGCCCACCACCAGGCCGGGTTAATTTTTTGTATTTTTGGTAGAGACAGTGTTTCACCATGTTATCCAGGATGGTCTCAATCTCCTGACCTCGTGATCTGCCCACCTCAGCCTCCCAAAGTGCTGGGATTACAGGCGTGAGCCACCTCTCTTGGCCAGGCTGTGTTAAATATTCTAAGTGCTGCTGTTCTGCTTGCAATTTATTTAAGTGTCATTTACAGACCTATATCAGAGTCACCCTGGGTACTTGCTAAAATTTTAGATTTCCCAGCTTCATCACAGACATACTAAATCAGAATTTCTGCACAGTGACCCAGGTACAAATTTAACATATTACCAGGTGATTCTTAGGCACACAAAAGGTTAAGAACCACTGCTCTTGCCTCATTAGCTAGGGAAGAAGGCTAGAAACCCCTTCAGGAAATATAGAATCATACACAAAAGTATCACCCACTCCTGAGTGCCTGACCCTCACTGCTTATGGCCTGTAGATTTAGGGAGGTAGAGAGAGGAAGGGAGGAAGAAGAATTTTTCCTTGAACTAATCTCAGGTGTCCCCTGATGTACCTAAAAATAATTCTTTGAGAGCAGGGGCCATGTCTTTTGCCACTTAGAAACAGTTACTTAATAAATGCTTCTTGATTGTGTGAAAACAGGATTGTTAACTTCTGATGGAAGCATTCAGCCCCAGTGTTTTTAGAAAGCAGAAGATAGACTAGGATGAAAAGACACAGTCCAGTGCTCTCTGACATGAGCTTTGATAGGGAAACCAGCTAAAGGAGCTACCTGGTAAGAGAATGATAGGTTTCCTTGGCCATGATCTTATCATATTTGGTCAGGTGAGAGTATATACAGATGTCACAGAACAACAGTTGTGGGGAGATGATATTCATATACAAAATAACAATATCCCAAGTGGTTTAGAGCTACACCAGTAGATCTGGAACCTTAGCATATATCAACTAACACAATGACTTGTTACAATACAGATTTCTGGGCCTCGCCTTTAGAGTTTCAGGTTCAGTAAGTCTGAGTTGGGGCTCAAGATTTTACACTTCTAACAAATTTCCAGGTGTTGCTAAGTCTGCTGATCCTAGATCACTCTTTGAAAACGACTAGGCTAAATTATTTGGTGGTTGGATAAATGCTGTGTATATTCAAGAAAGGATTAATAAAAATCATGGAAGAATTTCTGAAAATAGGGCTTTGTATGTAAGGAAGGTATAGATGTTCATGATTTGGTAGGTGCTTTGCTTAACTAAATGTGATGTGTAATTGTAAGACATAGGGTTGGATAGGCAGGTTGACATCATGTCTGCCTACATCATCTCTTCTTAGAGATAAGCATTGCCTGCTCTCCTTAGTACTTCCGGGACTTCAGACTCTTTATTATCACCCTTCAACATCTAGCTGCCTTTCTCTGGGGGTATTTGTCTCGTTTATTTTGGTTCAAATGAGCACAATTCTCGAGCTGGGATCTAAGCAATGAGTACCATAATGACACTGTTATCCCTGAAGGTCTGAGCACTCAGTACCTATTAATATTGAGCCTGACTAAAAACATTTTCAATGATTATGTTATATTATTAACTCATACCGAGTTTATACCAAGCAAACCTCTCTCTGCTAGAAGATCTGTTAGGACATACTAACATCGTGGAGTTAAATTTCTGGGTTTAAAAATAGAAATTTATTTGATCACACTCTCCCTAACCCCCACACAAGAGTGAATGTAAAAACTGATGAAATGTGAATAAGATCTGTTGCCTAGTCCATAGGAATGTGCCAAGGTCAATGTCCTGTTTTTGTTATTGTTCTACAATTATGTAAGACATTACCATTGGGGGAAGCTGGGGGGAGGGTACACGTCTCTGCAGTTTTTTTTTTTTTTTTTTTTTCCTTTTTGGCAACTTTCTCTAAGTGTATAGATATTTTAAACAAAAAGTTTTAAGAAAATTAGTCACTCACAATATTTAAGACGACTCACAACGTTTTGTGGTGGTTAAGAACCACTCTGGCCATGTCTTCAGTAGTTTTAGGGGTACCTTTTCGTGACTAAACATGATGACTTCTGGTTTTACTGCTTGGTCATTCTGTGATCTTAGGCAAGTTGAATTAGCCTCTCTTGGCACCCATTTTCTCATCTTTTACAGTAATAGCACCTATAAATCATTGTTTTTAGGATTAAATGAGTGAATATGTACCCAGAACAGTACCTGGCACCTAGTAAGCACTCTATAAATACTGGCAATGAAGACAGTGATGGTAAAGATGATGAAAGGATGCACTGGTGCTCATGCCAATCTTTAGACAGCTCTGCTCCTGCTCACTCTCTAGTCTGCCATCCATTCCCAAATTTTCCTTCCTGCTTTCAGTTCAGCTAAAATGCCATGTGTAGAAATTTTAGATAGAAAAGGGTATAGATGCTTGAAAGGACTGCAAGAAGTAAAGGTCCAGGAAAGCTATTGTTAGTTCTTAGGTTTGCCATTAACATTCTTAAAATCAGGAAGGTCAAAGACCCACAGAAAATTGTCAGTGAAATTCACTGCTGCCTGGAATGGGAAAACAGGTAATTCTCAAAAAAATGCCAAAAGTCACTGACAAACCTCAACTATAGTGTAGCTCACCCCACAGCTTGCTACTGTCAAAGGAACAATAATATGGTTTTGTGTCTCCTTTGCTTCTGAATTTTGCATACATTCCTGTCTTTGGCAGAGTCTAACCTAAAACCTTGCTAGCAAGGGATTCAGGAGAATATAGCTACTAGTTTTCTAGGCCCTGAGGTGCAGAGGAACAACAGAAGAGAATGGAAAGTGATCTAACCTGCTAATAAACAATAGACATTCTGCTTTTCTTGAATAGTCTAGTCATCAGCCCAGCCATTTCTCTAAAATACTAAAGTATCTCCTTCATACCCCATTTTTTGAACTTAACATAGGACCTTATATTGTAGACATTTGTGAATGCGGATTATCTCTCATGATACATAAGTTTCTAGAAATTTAGAGCAGTGCCCAGAACATGACAGATTCTGACTACATATTTATTAAATCAATGAGTATATTAATATATCCTATTCCTATTTTTAGTCCTTTGTTGTTTCATATTTATGGGAAGTTACAATTAAGCAGAACTTATACTCTGAAGGAGAGAAAAAGAAAAAAATCATTCAAATAAAAAAATTGAGTGATCTATTTAATGACCTTTGAAAAGTACTTTAAATGTTTTTCAATGAAACCAAAGTATTTAAAACAAATGTTGAAACGTTTAGAGAGATTGAGAAGCAACACGTGGTAACGGCCATCTAACAGCCTCTTCCTCCAAGCACCTGTAATGGTTTAGAAGGTTCTCAGGGCCCCTTCAGGCTCTATCTCTCATTCTAGGGACTGCAAAGCTGCATAAAAAAAGTAAGTACTGAGTTCAGGATAATTAGTAGAACAAGCCTGGGGCTATGTGAGAGCATTGCAGATGGGTCACTGAATCACATATGTAGCTTTGTAGCTTTACTGACTTACATGATGAGACAGTATTTTAAAACCACAGTGAAGTCACTTGAAGGACGACACGTTCTACTTTTGGAATTGCCATACTAGGTACAAGGAAGAGCAGTTTATTGTAGTTCAGAAGCAGTCACACATCTGAGAACTGTAGAAGTGCAATTTACAGCTGCTTCGCTAATATTTTTTCTTATGGGACTAAAAGTCTTTGCTAAGGCAGGTGTTAATTTCTAAATCGAATTCTGCTGGGTAGAGGGTGACTGTTTTTGGAGGTTCTATTTGGGAAATTCTGAGGAAAAACACTAGCTAGAACTGACACTCTCTGGTCATGAGCTTATTCTGCTCTTTTTATTTTTTTTAATCATAACTTTGGAAAAATCAATGTAGTTCAGAGTTAATGAATGGATTGTGGATTGTTCCATCTGTGTAATTTGCACTCTTATCAAAGGCAACTTACCCAGGATTCATTATGCCCTGGATTAAGGCTGTAGCTTCAGAAATGGAGAAAAATTATTTTGGACACTGTGTGAGGGGAAGATATTGGTACTAACTTGCTAATTGTTCTAGGTGGAAAGAATGTTCCATCAGCAAACGGTGACTCTGCCCTCAACAGTGCCAGCTGAAGGCAACATTTGAGGAAATTGTCTTTGGCATTCCAAGGTCCTTTTTGATCCTTTCTTTCCTTTTTCCATGTTTTGTCCCTCCCAGATGCCCAATGAAATTTTATCTATCTTATTTTAACCTGCTCATAGGAAACAATCCAATGTCATGCTTTTTCACCCACATGCATTACCTCTTTAAGTCTAATTTAGAATGGACATGTATCCCTCATATAGAAGATGGTATTTGAGGTGAAAGAACATTCTTCCAGGCAGCCTTAAAGCTCTGTGTGGACAGTGTGATAAGAGTGAGGTGTATAAACTCTGGCTCAGAGGTGTGAAAACACGTACTGTTCCTCCTGGAATGGAATTCCATTCAGAATCTCACTTTCTGTGTCTCTAAGATGAGGTAGACTAAGACTAAATTCATGAGTTTACCATGAGGACTAAATGAGGTGTCCATCATAGAGTGTCTAGCTCTGTTCTTGCTGTCAGGCAGCTTTTCGAACAATGTGGCTCCCTGGCTCTGTTCCTCCTTACTCCATAGGAGAGGCTGTCCCTGGCCAAAAGAGTAGATAAAGTTTTTACATATATTTGTATAAAAATAAGTCATAAAGAAGGAAGAGGATCAGGAAATACACTATGTAATAAGAAAGATATTGAATTTTTTTCCAAATATCGTTTTTCATGTAGTTGGAAAGAGTGACCCAGTATTTCTTTTGAAGATGAAATGTGCATTTTTTATTGCTTTCCATATACATTCTGGTTTGTCTGATTCAAGTTTATATGTTCTTTACCATTATTAAAAAAGCACTGTGTCATAAGCATTGAGCACCAGGAAAACATTAAGCTATTACAATACATCCCAATACCTCACAACAAATAAAACAAATGAGGGTGATCTAGAGTCTTCTAATGATATATTTGCCTGTATCATTCTTCAGCTTTCTCCCGCCCTTTCATTTTCCTACCCATACTCTTACAAATTGTTTCTCTAATTGTCAGGACTTTTAGAAATATCAAGCTTATCTTTATCTACATTTTCAAAATGAAATCAGCATAATGACTATGGGACCCTTATAAATTTAATGTAAATAACCAAATAATCAGATAAAATCATAACCTACAAGAACTACTTTCAACTACATTTGGGAAAAATAGTACTGTGCATCCTTCTGAATCTGAATATATCATTCCGAGCCTCCTATGGTCTTCTGTGGTGTTCCTAAGAGGTGAAAAAGCTTCTTAGCCTTCTCATAAATATGAGATTTAAGTAGTTAGTAAAGTAGAACCAAAGTCATCTGAAAGAGATGCTTTATGAATTCTTTCTATTTAGCACAGAAGAATCCATTCTTCATGTTTTCTTCTTAGTGTATCTTTCACCAGTGGTTAACCCAATGACAACTTCATCCTTAAAATAATCTTTCTCCTTGACTTCCAAAACCCAACATTCAGTACTGATTTTCCATCTATCTCTTTGGCCGTTCCTTCTCAGTGTTCCTTACAAGACTTCTCTCTCTGTCTCATCTTTAAATATTGGAGTTCTTTAAGATGCAGCCCGAGGTTCACACATCTCCACCTCTGCTTCAATTATTACATACATGCACAGATAACTCACAGCAGTGCTCTCCAGCTCTGACCTTTTTTTTTTTTTTCTGAGAATTTGAACAGTCATCTTAGAGCCCCCAAATTGATTAAATTCAACATATCCAAAGCTGAACTTATGATCTTCTTGCCTAATTCCCAGACCAATTTTGTTATTCCATTTCTCAGTGACTAACCTTTTCAACCAGTTATGTTAGTCTGAAAGCTCAAAGCCATCCTTGACACCCACTCCCCATACATTGAATACTTGATCCAAAAACTCCATCCACTTCTTTCCATGTGACCCCCCTCATCACCCAGCTTGAGCTGCCTGGCTGCCTCCTGGGAGTTGTATTAATGCATCTTTGCCTCTCTTGAACAAACTACTACACTTGATCTACACTAATATGAAACAGAACACAAAACCTCTGTCTATTGAGAAAAAAGTCATTTTAGCACTTTCTATAAATGATGAGAGAAAGCCTACCATAATTTCTTACAAAGAACACAAATTAAAAATAAGGTCACAATGTTAGAATAAAATACCTATTTAATTACCACTAGTTTTTAGAGCAAAGATGCAACTGTCTAATACATTGTTAATCTCTCAAATTATTCTCACAGGTTAATCTCTCAAGTTAATCTCTGCATCTTGCAGACATTATACAAATACCAGTTCAGTGAATTGATTTTAACTCTGGCTTCACCTTGGGGGACAAGATTTACTCACTAACTCTTTTCATAATGAAGATAAGAGGTAGAAAGAAGCTTCAACTAAGAATCTAAGCTTTCAGGAAAATTCCAAAGCTCCAGATAAAGAGAATTGGTGAGGATTGAATTTTTTCCAACTTTTCAAATAGCCGTTATGTTCAATCCACATGTTCGTTCCCTCAATCATTTCTCAGTGTTATATTTCCATTCTGCCACTCACCCAAACTCTGTTCCTTAAAAAAATCAATCTGTGGTTGACAGATTAACACTGTGTACATTTAAGATGCCCAATGTGATGTTTTGATATAGGAATACATTGTGAAATGTTTCCTCCAATCAAGCTAATTAACCTATCCCTCACCTCACACTTCGTGTGTGTGTGCGGGAACACTTAACATCTACACTGTTAGCAAATTTCAAGTATATACAATACACTCTTCTTAACTATAGTTACCATGTTGTACATTAGGTCTTCAAAACTTATTCCTCTTATAATTGAAAGCTTTTACCCTTAGTCCAAGATTCCCCCACTTTTCCTAAACCCCAGCCTCTGGTAACCAACCACTATTCTATTTTCTTTTACTATGAATTGAACTCTTTTTTAAGATTCCATCTATGAGTGAGATCATGTAATATTTGTCATTCTGTGCCTGACTTATCTCACAGAACATAATGTCCTCTAGGTCTATCTATGTTGTCACACATGAAAGGGTTTCCTTCTTTTTAAAGGCTGTATAGGATTCCATTGTGTACATACACCACATTTTCTTTATCCATTTATCCCTTGATAAACACTGAGGTTGCTTCTGTGCCTTCACTATTGTGAATAATGCTGCAATGAGTATGGAAGTGCAGACATTTCTTTAAGAGCCTGGTTTCATTTCCTTTGGATATATACCCAGAAGTGAGATAGCTGAATCATATGGCCGTTCTATTTTTTGTTTTTTGACATATCTCCGTATCATTTCCCATAATGACTGTACCACTCTACAATTCTAGAGCATCCTCTGCATGGGTTTTTTTTTCTTAATCTCTGTTTGTAAGTGTATCACCCAGAATTGGACAAATTGCTCCAAGAATGGCCTACTCAGTGCAAGGAACAGAAGAATCACTTTCCGATCAATGTTGTCACTCTTATGTTTTGGTGAAGCTTCAATTGCCTTTCTCTGCCCTCAAATCACACCAATATCTTGCATGGAGAGAGTTGAGGTTTTCCGGGTCCTTTCACATATACTGGTATAAGGCCAGGCTTTCTTAAAGTGATCTATAATCTTCTCATTATCTTAACTAATATTTACAACCATCTCTTCCCTGGATCACTGCAGTAGTCTTGATGCCTGATCATCCTGTTTCTACTCTTGTCTCTTATATTAGTTATCTATTGCTATGAGACACATACTCTCAAACTAAGCAGCTGAAAACAATAAACACTGATTATACCACTCAGTGTATGGTGGGTCAGGAATCCAGGATAGGTTGAGCTGGGTGAGTTTGGCTGAGGGTAACTCATGAGGTTGCAGTCACACTGCCGGTCAGTGCTGTAGCCACCTGAAAACTTTACTAGAGTTAGATCCGTTTCCAAGAGAGGTCACTCATGTGGTTGTTCCACACCATGTGAGCCTCCCTATAGGACTGCTCATGGCATGACAGCTGATGTTCTCCAGAATGAGTGCTCTTAGAGAGTGAGAGTGACCAAGAGGGGAACGACAGTGTCTTTAATACCTAATGTTGGACATGTCATGCCGTCATTTCAGCTGTATTCTGCTGGTCATGCAAACCAACCCTGGTGCAATGTGGGAGGGGACTCCCCAGGGTATGAACTCCTGGAAGTGGGAGTCATTAGGGACCACCTTGGAGAATGGCTACCACACTTCCTTGCAACCCATTTCCTACCATGGGGATTATAGCACTCCCTGCTTAAGACCTTCCGATAATTTCCCAACACACTTAAGTTAAAATCTCCAATTTCCCCTTCTCAGGCAGAAGTCCAGTGCTAATGATTCAGGGGCCCAAGCTTCGTCCATTTTGTGTCTTTACCTTAGTCTAGGTTCTTGGGGACTTCCATCGATCCAGCAAACAATGAGAAAGATAGTGTGGAAGGTGTGTCCGCATCTTAAACTTTTAAACTTCTAAACGGTACACATAATTTCTGCTTACATGTCATGGGCCAGAAATCAGTTTACAAGGCCACAGATAACTGCAAAGGGCACCTGGGAAACATTGTCTCAATATATACAGTGGAAAAAAATGAAATGAAATTGTTTATGATGAACTGGCAAAAGTTTCCACCATCTTCCCTTCTAATCTAGAACTTTAAAGGGTGTAAGCTGTGAGAGTGAATTATACAAGTTACCATTACAATAAAATATTTATTATTGAATCATATAGATGTTTTATATATAAAAAAGAATTATAAATTCATTTAAATGTACTAATACATTGAAAAGATGCAATTTAAGGGTTCATGATAATATGAATTTGTAAAACTCATGATATTGAAAGCTGTCATTATAACCAAGTTCATTAGATTTCAGAACAGGGAAAACAATTTGGTTTCAATCTTTAAAAATATTGTGTACTCAGCACTAGCATACAGACCAAAAGAATGCAGAATCTTCTTTTCTGGGTTATTTTAGATGAGAATTGATAAGCTGAAAGTAGAATAATGATTTAATTATGAGTTGAAGACAAAAATACCTTTAAAATACGGTCTTCACTTCCCTTGCTAGATTAATCTGCTGAAATAAATACATACCACTTGCAAAGTGAAACTTGGATTAATTGAGTTCGTATTAATGGAAAGATGATACACTAACTTCTATTTAACTGCCAGAGTTCTACACACATTCTAAATTTTCCTATCAGGCTTCAGTGGTAATACCTATAGAGTAAGTGTCCTAAGTTTTTAAAATAGTTGGAGATAGACTGAGCAAAATGATATTAATAACAATAATGATTTAAAAAGTGAAAGAAAGAATCCTAATAAAGACAATGCAACCATAAATGTGTTGACAACATGATCAAAAATTGAAATTATTCAAGATAACAATTTCTTTGTTATGCTTTGAATTTTCCAAGGTTTTAGAAAGATGTCTGGAGTCAAGTGATATTTACCAATATGAATACTGATTCACCTAAGAGGTAAGCTTCAGGTTCCACAGGTATCAGGAATACATAGTGAGTACTACTGGTTTGTGGAATTGGCTGAGATCACATCCTGGTATGGAGAACTATTCCATGACAGTTAGGACCCAAGCCTCATTGCCACAGAAAAGAAAGGAGAAGCCTAAAGGAGTGGGAAGCCAAGTTCAAACACAAAGATAAAAAAGATTGTGATTAGAATATATTACATATCTGCAAAGCCCAGTGGCAGAATAGAGCCTTTTTCATATTTAAAGACACTATTTGAGGTTTTCCCTATTTCTTTTAGTCAAAGGAAAAGATCCGTGTAGTCACTAAAGGTCTTCAGTAAGTGTCTAGATGGGTATAGTTTAAGAAATGTGCTAAGCATATTTCTTGTGTTATGGCATGAAGCCTTTACAACAGCTTTGTGAACCACATGCTATTGTTAGAATTACATTTTCACAGATAAGAAAATTAAGTCTTAGGAAAGGAAAATTAATTTACTCAGTCACACAGTTAAAAATGACAGAGAGAGACTCATATCCTTGTCTATATGAATCTAAAATCCAAACTCTCCACCACTATTTATAATGGTGAAGTGGCTACTCTAAAGATCATCTCAAATATGAGCCCTAGAGCTGAGGCTGTATCTGTACCTAATATGGCATCTAAATCTACTAGGAAGTTTAAAAATATCAAATGCGGTGTGTTTAGACAGAACCTGAGGACAGTTGTGTTCCCCCACTTCTCTTGAGTAATTTTGCCTGTTCTGCAAGTTTGGTTCATTCCTCAACAGCTCTCAGTATGCTCCCTGACCCACCCCACTGGGTCTGTGTTCCTCCTCTCTGCTTCTTTCACTGGTGGTGCATATGTTAGGACAGAATTAATTATGTTTTACTGCAATTGTCCTCTCCCACTATCTCATTCCCCCATGTTATCAGCAGGGTCACTGAGGGTAGGTTAGAGCCTTGGAGAAAAAGAAATTTGGGGCCTCAGAAAAGACAGATTTTTATTGACATATAAGTCAACTGCCATGCATTTTTATGCCTTCCCCAACATCCTTCTCACCTCCCCACAAATTTTCAATTCAAGGAGTCTCTTTTCTCTGTGTTTCCACCATCTAAGATAGTATCTGGTGTATACCAGCAGGCAGCACATTTTGGTTCAACTGGTAAATATGATAATGGTGTGTTTTAGATAGGTCTTAAGTCTGGAATAAGAGTAAATTTATTCTATGCCATTGACTCAAGTTTCTCATGACCACTAAAATAAATTTGGGGGTGCTTTTGTAATTGACCATTTCCTGTATAGATGTTATAGCATAGCAAGGTAGTTTCAAGCACCGTGTCTTAGTTATATTATCTGTGAAATGAGGGTAATAATAACAATTTTTTCTTAGATTTGTTAAAAGAATTACATGAACTAAATATTGTAAACTGTTTAGCATAGTGACTGACACATAGTAAGTAACAAATACATAAATATTAAGTAAACTTTGGCTGAAGTCTGTTTCTCTACTAGACTATAAGTTCTGTTATAGTAGGAACTGGAATTGTGCCTGTTAGTGCTCATAATTTTGTTATAAGTACCTAGAAAAGACCTTCAGTAGGTATTGGTTAAATAAATAGCCTTAAAAAAGCACACAGTGTTCCTTAAATCAAAACTTGTATTTTTTTTATTGTGTAAATTCTCTAGCACATTCTAAATGACGCCACTGCCCATATAATATACTTTGAATTTCATTTGGATACAGTGTTAATGAGAACAGGCTGCTAAAAAGCAATTACAGATATTCAGGAATGTTTAGGAGAGAGAACATGAGGCCATGAGGGGCCCTGGAAAAGAAAAGACTGGGACAAATTTGAGACTTCCTGTGATGAAGAGAAGAGGCAAGGAGCATGCTGGCATGGTCAAAGGGTTTAGCTGAAGAGAGTTTCGTGAATAAACTCTGCTCCTTGCAGAGGTGTGGCTGAATTAAGGGAAGGAGCAATGGATGGTGAAGCTCTCAGGAAATGGCAACAGTGGAAAACCATTAGCATGGGGTGGGATGGGAAGTGGGAGGCAAGTGGAAGCAGTGTTATTGGATTCCAAGGCAGCTAGAGGCCTGGAGACACGGAGGTGAGACCACCTGAGAGTTCAAAAGGTATAAACCTAGAAAACTACCAAATCCAGCAAATAGGCAAGCAGGGAGATGTGAGCGGTGGGCTTGGGAATCAATACCTCTATCTCTCTTTTACTTCCAGCCTTTTCATCTCTCATTGGTCAAACCCAACAAGAAGGACAAGGGGACCTGGATGACACAATCAGAAAAGGTGAGCCCTTTGGAGCTGGAAGCAGGGCATAGAATGATGGAAGGTGGATCTGGAGGGGTAAGGACCAGCACAGCAGACACAATCTCAATAATTGATAGGGTTAGGTGGGGGAAGCAGAGCCGAGGTATAGGGTGATGCTAGTGCCAGTAATTAAGGTAGAAAAGCAAATGCTTTGTCCCAGGGCCTTGAAATTCAGAGAACACAAAGACTTTAAATAAAGATTTGTAAAAACAGATAGAACTGTGAAGTCATCACCCTCAGTAAATTTATGGTTTTGGTGACTGGGCCCCATACAGAGTGGTGGGTTTGTGCTTTGCACAGAGGTGCTCCGCTAAGGAGGTAGGTGAGGGTTGACATCCTGCCCTCATTTCTGCTCTAATTCACCCTCCTGGAGTTAGCAGCACTTTGTGATTTGCACAAAATTGCCACAAAAACAAGCTGCAAAAAATTGGCAATTTGCTGTGGATCCTAAAGCTGATGAATAAGGCCAGAGATTCGAGGTCAAGTCTGAAATGAATAAAGGCATCAGTATTCCCTTCAGTCTACTCACACCTGTAATAGTATTTAAATAGAATAGACTGTCAGAAGTGGAATTCTTAATCAAATGATAGGTTTATTCATTTTTTAAAATAGATTGGGACCAATATATGGACTTAAAAGTTTTCTAATAAGTCCATTATTTTGACTTTGACTCTAGTGTAGCCTAGAGTAACTCTAGCAACTGTTACCTTGCCTTGATTTTCAATTAATAATTGAAATCAACAACAACAGTTCATTTCCCAGCTTTGTAATTGCTGGGTTTAAGAGATCTTCAAAGCTTTTATGCTTGGTACATGTCCTTCTAAGGATAGATTAGTATTCCAAATCTCCAGATGAATTTAAAATTACACTAGTTATGAGGGAAGGAATGTTGAAACTGGTTCTTCTCAGGTTTCCTGGGCATTGGACATACATCCATTACATTTCTAAAAAGTAGAGGAAAAAGAGGTGAATGGACAGGAGCCCCTGTTCTACTCATTCACGCCACAATTTAAAGACCACAAAAAAGGAAGAAAAAATATTACTTTGACTTGTTCCAAACTACAAGAGTAGGTATTTATCACATTTGTTTATACATTCTCTTCTCAGTAGAACACGTGCTTTCCAAAGTTGAAATTTGCAGTCAGAGAGCAGAATATCAAATAACGCATAAAAAAGGATCTTTCTGGTTGAGTTTCTTTTATATAGTTTACAAGGGATTTGAGCACATGTATGTCTGTTCTTCGCTTAGTTTATATAATCAAAAGATTATTGAAAGAAAAACCATTTTGGCTTGCTTATCTGTCTAGATGCCATTACATATTATGGAAATGTCTGGTACAGGTCTCCAATTCCTTTCCTCCAATTCCCAAATTCAAAAGATCTGAAAAACTGAAAAGATTTTTGTAACTTGTTTGATGTCAAAACCTTACTTAGCCTGAATCATTTGGTGGTAAATGTTGACGTGAATTGACACAGGTCTGCTTATGTTTTTTTCATTCCTCTCAGAGTGAATATTAACATATTTTAATGTAGTAGTGCGGTAATTATAAGATGATGCCCTAGACCTCTAATGGATCACTGCTGATGTTTCTCTGTGATATTTGGTAGATGCAATATATTGTGATTCAAAAATTTCACAAAATCACATAGTACAAAAATATCTGGCTCTCAAATTGTCAGATGCTTAGTGTCAGCTGTCGGGCTGCAGGCCCGTATTGATAGGAGACATAATTATCAACCGAAGTCTAGCTTCTTTCTCAAAGAAGAGTTGAAATGCCTCTGTTTTTTTTTTTTCTTATGTCTTTTATAAGGGATCTCTTTCTTATGTGCTAAGCATAATAGATGTTCAATGTATGCTGTTGACTTAATGATAATTGGGCAATATAGCTGGAAGCAAGAAAGATGAGGCATGAATGGGATAAAGGAAAACATGGAGAGAAAAAGATGTATCTCTAAGGTGACAGAAGCACAATAAATTTTCCAGAAGAGTAAGGTTTTGAGGAGGTAGAACTCTAAGAGGTGAGGCTTCCAAATTTAAGGTCTTTTAATGATGCTCTTTCTTTCAGAGAAAACTAAAAAAATTTTTTTTTATCCTGTGCTTAATATTAGTCCAGGATACCTGGACTAATTACAGGTGTAATTTTTTAAATACACTGTTTTCTTAAGGATGAAAGAATTGAGCTACCTAAAATAATTAAAATCAATTAATCAGATAGCAATAATTTACATCATTCTAGCTGAGTACAATATTCATAATTTATTTTAATCTTCACAAAAATCATATGAGGAAGTATTGTTTTTACCATTGTACAGATGAGGAAGTTTCTAGATAAGTCAAATAACTAGTTCAATGTAATAAAATAGTAAATAGAGACAGAATGTTCAGCCCAAGCAGAGCTCAGATACTTTGTGTTTAATTTACCGTACTGCACTTGATTCTATAACACCATGAAATTCATGGTTAAAAAAAGTGGACAGTCCTTTGAATAATATAATACTGTAAAATATGTGCTGGGTTTCACATCTCATGAGGACATAGTTAAGAGTTATGAGAAAAGAAAAGATTGTTCAAACAGGACACATGCAGTGAACAGAAAGTCCAATAACAGTGCTTACACAAATAGGAATTTATGTTTCTCACAAAACAAAAGGTCTGGAGGTAGATTGTTCTCAGCATTAATTTAGTGGATTAAGGATGTCAGGTTGAACTTTTGTGATTTCTTGGCTTTTCCCCCATGGTCCAAAGTTTTCTGCTGCAGTTCTAGATGTTATGCCTCCACTCTAGGTAAGAAGAAAGGGTTGGTGGGAGATAGAGCAGCTATGATCTCTCTTTTATCAGGAAAAAAGGATCTCAGGCAACCCCAGCAGTTGCCTAATTATGTGGTCTCATGGCCGCCCTTAGGCGAGAGGGGTGAGAAAGTGAAAAGCAATGTTGTGATAATTAGATTAGCCCAATAATGGCCCATCATCGAGGGCATGAGTCAGTCCACTCGTAAAGGGCCACTTAGTAAATATTTTAGACTTTGCGGTTTAGGTGTCTCTGTAGCAGCTACTTAACTGTTGCAGTGGAAAAGGAGCCCATAAACAATATGTAAATAAGTTAGCTCCTCTGTGTCCAAAAAAGAAAAACAAGAAATGTTGCTTACAAAAACAAGCAGGGGAAGGCCAGCATGGTGGCTCATGTCTGTAATCCCAGTACTTTGTGAGGCCAAGGTGGGCAAATTGCTTGAGCCCAGGAGTTCAAGACCGGCCTGGGCAATGTGGTGAGACCTTATCGCTACAAAAAATACAAAAATTAACCATGCGTGGTGGTGCACATCTGTGGTCTTAGATACTTGGTAGGCTGAGGTGGGGGGATCGCTTGGGCCTGGGAGGTCGAGGCTGCAGTGAGCAGTGATTGTGCCACTGCACTCCAACCCAGACGAGAGAGTGAGACCCTGTCTCAAAACAAACAAACAAACAAACAAACAAACAAAAAAACCAAAAACAAGCAACGGAGGGGATTTGACTTGTAGCTGTAATTTACCAACCTTTAACCTAGAACTTGGTGCATTGCTGCCAAGTCAATTTGGGGTTTAACTATTAGCATGGAAAAGGGTCGGGGGTTATTGAGTAGAAAATAACAGAATCTGCAATTGCAGATAGAAACATTCTCCGGAATTTCTCTTTTCCTCCTAGTTTTCCAAGTTGCAGTTGGAGGGTTTACGCTGTTGCACTACACAGTAGTAAAGTGCTAGACTTCACAGCATTCCATCAGGAGAACTTGCTGGGAGTTGGTTAGACAGGCTTGAAGCTGGCTGTTGGCCCACACAAACTGAACTCTCTGCTTTTGGTAATGACTGGCTGAGTGCTGGGTACCAGGGTGTGGTAGACAGTGATTGCTGCTTGCCCATTATCCATTCCCCTCTTTCTTGCTCACTATTTAACAAAAGGAAGTAATATGCTCAGATACAGAAGTATATTTCCATCCTCCCACATAGCAAGAAGTGGTCATGTGACATCATTCTGGCCAATGAGATACACATGGAAGCCTCTGGTTGGGAAAGTTCTTTACAGTGGTAGCCTCACTTGGCAAAAGCTTTTGACCTTCTGTCTCCTTTTGCCTTTCCTGCTTGGACATAGTTATCTTGCAACCACAGTGCAACAGGTGTGATGGTAAAAACTATCTGCTAAAATGACCAAACAGAGGGGTCGAAGAAGCCTACATATCTGAATGACATTGTGGAGCTGCCATACCAACCCTGGACTGCCTGCCTCTGGACATGTTATTACACGAAGAAAGGAAAACCCTTAAACTGTTTAAGCCATTGCTTGGTTAGAGTTTCTGTTGTTTAAAGCAGGCTGCATTCATGACAGATATACATCTTGTCATACTCGACAGAAAAAAAGAAATGGCTCTCCTTCCCACCCAGAGGTCAGGAAAAACAAGACCCTTCATTTCTGCTAACTCTGTGGTAAGACATTAGAGTTATTCTTAGTCAGGGTTACTCTCCTGTACTTTTTGCTGTGTTTTCGTTGAGATTGGCTTAGTGTATCCCATTGCAGAGAACATGCTGTTAGGTGGTGGCTGAGATCCTGATTTTCCACTTTGGTTCCCACCACACCTTACTTGTTTATTAGGTCACAGAGGTTTATGAAAATCCATTCAAGCAATTTAAGTTATGGAGACTGCATTTTCTCAGCTCAAATGTTGAATGTATTTTGAAGTACCAAGCAACTCAATTTATGACAGGATTAGGAATATTTCATCATATTTCAATTGGCTTACAGGTTGGCCTCATATTTTCTCCACATTTGTTTCTTAAGTCGTGTCTGCACTGTGAGCAGTAAACTTAGTCACAAAGTCTCTCTTGCTCTATGTGTGCTGTGTCTGTCATTGAACTGCGCTTTGTACTCCCTTCATGATGCCTCTCAAAACCCTTCAGTCTTAGTGCAGCATGTCTAACTAAATGTTTTAAACTGCTTTTTGAAACTTAAATATTCTATCTCCTTTCTTCAGGAGTTCGAAAGTGGTACAATTTACTTAGCAATGTTCATAAACGATAGGCATTAGGCATTTCTTTAAACCTGTTTGATGGTTGTTTAATTTCCTTGAAGCTAAAACAAAGTCTTAGATGAGAACATAATATTCTACTTTTTTATTATGATCACATATTAGAAATTAGATAACTGAAGTACCTTGCTTTTCTTAAACCTACCACATTAATTGCCTCTTTGTTTTCACAAAGAGATTCTAGAATTTTTGAAGAGCTTATGTCAAGTGGGTACTTTTTAAAAGTAAAAGTTCTGCAGAGTTTAACAAGTTTAGATGCTAAAGAAGTTACATATTCTCATACTAGTTGCATCTGCTTCTCATTCTACTCTGACCAGCTCTATCAACTAAGGACTCTGCATTGTGAAACCAGAAACTGATGATGTCATGTCTGAGAATTCCATTGTACAGCATTTACAGCGGGAAAGGAAGTGTTTTTTTTCTTGTTCCTCTTTGTTTAAAACACCATATTATTTCTCATTTGCCTAAAATAAATGTGTTCTATGCCCAATCGTTATTCTGAGATGCCTATATGACTTAGAGCCAATTATCTAAATTGGCAGATAACTAAATCAGAGAGATTATTTTTCAAAATTAAAATAAGGAACAGATTATCTTTAAAGGAAGAGTCTTGTTTTAAAAGCTTGAATAAAGACAACCATAACAAGGAATTATTTCTAGCTAGTTTATGGACAATAAAAATAGGATCGATGAGAGGGCATTTGGTGAGATCACAATGTACTTCTTTTCGGTTGTCTGCTGGATGTTTCCATCAACTTAAAGCCCTGACTACTTGGTATTTCAGTATTTTGTTCTGAAACAGAATCTTCAAGGCAGTCACTATTTGAACTCAGTAATAACAGTTAAAATAGCCAGGATTTATCAAACACTGACCATATCCTAGCATGGCCTTACTGGCCCACAGGAGCCTTCATGTATCTTCGAAAAAAAACCCCTCTAGGTGGTGGGTTTAGGGCTTGACAAGCAATAGTACCAGATTTGTGAAAGGTGCCTCATCCTCCGAGCAGATCCAGCCCCATGCCCATGTTAGGCTTGGAGAAGAGTGCTGGATTTTATCCCCGACTTGCTCCCTCAGCAAAGCACCCTGCTTCAGAGTGCAATGGACGCATTCATACATAGTGTGAAGGGTTTTATGTGAATTAACCCACTTGATTGGGAGGGTGAAAACTCTATGACTTGAGAACTATTATTGGAAACATAGTGAGCTTAAGTAATTTCCTAAGAGAGTGTGGTGAAGAGGAAGGGCAAAGGGGACTTTGTAGTTTCCAGGGTAGAGCCCCAGTTGTCCTGAGAACTTACCCTGCAATAGAAGAAAAGTGTCTTCTACCAGCTCAGCAATCTTGATATTTGTATGAAAATTTTAACATAACTTGAAATGCATCAGAGCTCAGGCCCAGATTTTACAGTCCTGGGAGGAAAGGAGCAGTACTTGTGAGAAACTGAGAAAGCAAGCCTAATAAAAGAGGTATAACAACAGTTCCTACTATGAACCCCAAGTATCTGAGACAGTTCTCCGTCAACTTAGAAAGTTTATTTTGCCAAGGTTAAGTATGCACCTGTGACATAGCCTTAAGAAGTCCTGGCGATTTGTGCCCAAGGTGGTCGGGAGCACAGTGCTTTTATATGTTTTAGGCGGATATGAAACATCAAGCAATATGTGTAAGATGTACATTGGTTTGGTTGGGTAAGGTGGGACAATTGGAAGTGGGGGCTTCTAGGCTACAAGCAGATAAGCGACAAAAGGTTTCATTCTTTGTAGTCCTTGATCAGCCCTCCACTGAATACACAATTTAGTCTGGCTCAGTGAATCTGCATTTTTACATAAACAATAGGGCAGAGGAAGCAATCAGATATGTATTCGTCTCAGGTGAGCCTCAGAGGGATGACTTTGAGTTCTGTCTGTCCTTTGTCCACAAGGAATTTCCTGTGGACAAACTGAGAGGGAGGTATGTAGCTTCTCATCTTTGTAGCTGTCTTAGGAATAAAATGGGAGGTAGGTTTGCCTGACATAGTTCCCAGATTGATTTTTCTCTTGGTTTAGTGACTTTGGGGTCCTGAGATTTATTTTCCTTTCACACTACTATCCTCAGAAAGAGGATGGTGAGACGTTCATAGAATATTGAGGGTTATATCACCGTAGCCATCTTTCCCTTTCACTAGATTGATATGTCTAGAACTGAAAAGATCAAGATGTGAGGAGCATGGAGTTATATCCACACATGACCCATGGACTCCAAATTATTTAATGTTATTAGACATCACAGTGAGAAGGGGATGGACTAAGGAAGGAGTGCCAAGGGCCATGCTGGGGATGAAAAATGTCAGATGGGCAGCTACAGAAACCATACAGTGCCACACAGGAATGATGGCTACGGTGAGGACGAGTGACTGCTGGGGTTCTCTGGAAGAGAGAAGGTGACATGGTCCCATCTGAAAGACACATGACCCCACAGTCTTCTGCCAGAACAAAGCATGTTTGGGAGCAGCTCAGCATTAAAGACTTTAGACTCTGTCCCCTGTGTCCTGTGTGAACAATATATATGTATATATTTCCTCCTGGAGGGCAAAAGTAAGAATTGAAAAAACACAGGCTGTGATAAATCAGAAAGATTTGTTTAATACAAACAATGAAAAAGGGTTGGACATCTTTAGGAAGCAGGAAAAAGTCCAGCAGTTAAAACTGAAAACAGTGTGTTCAGGAGGTAATGAACAGGCCAATCTGGCTGAGACGAAAACTTGTCTGGTGAGATAGCAAAAGACAAGATTGGAAGGTAGGTAGGAGCCGGACTGCAGAAGAGTATGAATTCCAGGAAGAAAATTTACATGTTTTGAACATCTTTCATCTGCTAAACAATTTAACATACATGAAGTCATTCGGTCTGCACTATAGTCACCAGTTTTATTTTTAAATTTATTATCATTGTTCTCATTTTACTGATGAGGAAAATGAGTTTCAGAGAAGTTAAGTAACTTATCCAAGTTTAGAGGCAGATAAGGGATTTGAACCCAAGTTTATCTGAATCCAAATCCTGAATACTTTTTGCTGTCCCAAGATAGTAGAATTTAACTAGGAGGTTCTTCAGAAATATCATGAAATTAGTGTCCCAGGAAGATTAAAATATCTATGGTGAACTGGAGCAGAGAGCTGAGTGGCGTGGAGCATTTTTAGGAAGTCATTTCGGAGCACAGCATAGACCAAGGTGGTGGTAATGGAAAGGGATTGACATCAGAGACCTTCCTAAAGAGGAGTCCGCAGAATTGGTGTCTGACAGAATAACTGATGAAGAAAAGGGAAGAATGAGGCTGAGCAGTGAAAGGAAGACTTGATATGAATTTCTGAGACTGGGTATCAGGCCTGGCTGTGTTTGTAATGTGAATTTGCAGAAAGCAGGATCTCTTGAAACTGCATAGCCTTGTCTGCAAAGAATCAGATTTGGTATACTCTAAGACTTTACCCAGCTCTGAAGTTCTTGGCATCCCTGACTCAAAGATGACTCAAGGTTGCAAGTTTGGGTGGTTGGAAGAACATTGTTTGATTGATGGAAATACACTGATATTTCCTAACAGTGTATTAGTTTTGGGATGGAAAAAAGTGTTTTTGGCCTTGTTTGTGGCTTTCACTCGTATGCACCTGTGGGCTTCGCCTGATTTTTGCACTGTGAAAATCCCTCCATCCCCTCTCCATTTGCCATCCCTCTGTCTTCTAGCCACAGTCCTGCATTCCAGTTCCGAGTTTCCCCTGCCTATTGCTGATTCCACACTAACTAATCACTTTTAGTCTTACAAAGTGTCTATAGTTACACTAGTCTGTAGCTACCAATCTGCTTACTTTTTCTTGTTAGGAGTAACAAAAGACAAGACCAGAAAACCCTTTCATATAGAGTATTTACCCAAGAAACATTTCCAGTTCAACAAAAGAAACTGTGTATCTTGAAGTCATCACCACAATAAGATCTAGAGTATGGATAGAACCTTTCTCATCACCACTATAAGATCTAGAACATGCATAGAACTTTTCTCCAAATAATTTTAATCCTCTTTAACAAAAATACAACATATGAAAACATAATTGGCAAAATTGCTGAATTAGGAAACCATTTCCTTCTTGGAAAGAGCTTTTCAGAGGAGACTCTCTTAAATAGTGAAATTATCTAAAGCATTTAAAATATGACTCAAATGTTTAAAAATGTTATTAGCATGACACTTTAAAGCATTTACATAGGTGTAACATAGGGTATACTTGTGAAAGGGAAGGTAACCATTGTAATCACATTAGTAATCAACCTAAAACAATGTTTGGAGAAAGTAGGCTGCACCTAATGTTCCAAGATCTTTGCTGACTGAGAAGCGCCACAGGAAATATGGTAATAAACTCTTCCCCAACATTCTAGTTGAGATGAGATTTGCAAAACAATAGGGAGTGCTGGTACTTAAGGTGAATTCTTAGACATCTCTTGACCAAGTCATTTTCTCCAATGAATCAGGTAACATTGCAGACAAAAAGGCCTGAAAATTTCCACCACATTCTTGCAAAGCAGGGCTGCAAGGCAGCGTTGAATCCTTTAGTGAGACCGAGTGGGCCACTGACTTGTTATAGGTCTTCAGGGATTTCAGAAAACTCCCCTGCCAGCCACACGTGTTTCTCAGACCTGACATTCCATTATTAGAAACTTTCTTTAATGTTAAAGAATTTTGATTCCAAGAATATTAGTTAAATGCAAATACATGACCTGGATAACAAAACACAGATCTGGCATCAATTCCTGCCTATACCATTTAGTGTCTTTGGAGTTTTAGATCATTTATACAACCACTTTTTGTCCCTCTTAACTTCACAAATTTGTCTTTGATAGTATCTTCCTGTAATGGAGCTCATTATCGAATTATTTACGAATTATTTAATTTTCAAATGAAGAGTCTAATATCACCTAACTGTCGTGGAATCATAGAGTTGGATGAATGTCTAAAAATCTCTTTGACACTATAAGTGATGGATCCTATAAAGGCAAAATAATGTACCCAAACCCCAATCCAATAAATGCATAATGTGCTGAGCAGGTCGGCTGGGGAAGAGCAGAGGAGCTTGGCATAGCTCTCAGTCTGCTACTGCCAAAGCTTAGGAAGTCCTAAGTAACCATAATCAAAATAACAGAAGAGTGTGTCAAAAAGGCAGAGAGAAAGTGGAGACCCAAACATTTGAAATTTAGTTATAGATCCCAGATTCCTAAGCTAAACTTCGGAGAAGGGCACAGATGCAAGCTCACATGCAGACATCTCACAAAGTCACAAAGATGCTCTTTTTGAGATCCACCCAGGAAGGGATCGTCTAGGTGGGTTTCAGTACTGTCCATATTACAGCAATTATCTTCTTTGCTTATGGATTAAAGCAAATGCTTTATTCTGAATCTTTTTAGTGGGAGAGGAAACATCAAGACTCTAAGATAGCAATATTATATAATTTTTTCCCTCTGACATTCACACTCACCACTGCCATTCCTACCTCAGTCGTTGAGTTGCTTTATTGTTGCCTCATGCGCATGCTTTTCTTGGCACTAGAGAAAGTTGAGAAAGGAGAAGGAAGTGGAAATAAGGATGAAGAGAGAAAGACTGAATAGCTGGTTCTTCCCCTGCTGCAGGCATTATCTATTTCCTCACTGAAGTCAGCGATTGCCTGCACAGGCAGGCAAGGGTGAAGCTCCCTGACAAGCTAGGGCTCCTCAGCTTGCCAAAGTCAACTCTGAGATGCTAACTAGTTTCCCAGTCCTTAATTTAAAGAAAACATCCCCAGAAAAACTTGTTATTTCTAAAAGCCTTCGAAAGCTGTTCTACTAGATTTGTGTTTTGTAATGTGGATTGGGAGAACTATCTCCACTGCCAGTTTCTCCATTATAAATTGATTACAAGTTTCCATCCAGAATTGGAGTTGAAGAGCTACCAATGGCCATTTCTCTTTTCCCCGTTCACCAAACATTTACCATTGCAATTGACAGTGTACTTGGTTTAATAGCCTTACCTGACTTCTTCTGAATCATGCGCTGCTGAAATGGTTGAACTTCTATTCATAAAACCATATGGAATTCACATTCCAAAGAGGCTATTCCCTGAAGTAGACAATCATCTTTCCAGTAAAACACTGTGTCAAGCTACAAAGTGATGATTACTGTTGGGTGGGGCTTTGAGTTTACTAGTTGGCAGATAGTTTGTTTTCTTAGTCAAAATGGCAGTAACTAAGCAGCCTTATTTTTATCAGCAAATTAATTGTTTAAACCTCTTCAAGTAATTAAAAACTAAACATCAGGAGAGTAAAATGTGACATTTCCTAACCTGGTAGATCACACTGTATCTGTACCTTCTTGTGCCAAACCCAGGTAACCACATGTTTGCAATCTGACAATAATTGCATACACTTACTTGCATGCAAATAGCAGTAGTCTTTGAAATACTATTTGATGAAAAGACAAACAACAGGATATGTGATACCAACACATATGAACATGTGTTAAATAAGAAAAATTTTGATGCAGATAAAAGCACAAATCTAAACAGGCTTTTTTTGGGTGGTGGGGAGGGGTAGAGAATAAGAAATATTTATTAGTATTATGCACCTAAAAGGTTTCGGTTAAGTGTATATAGTATTTTTTACAAAACATGTTTTTAAGGGTTCCATACCCATATAATTACACAACAGAGTTGTATCCATGTCACATATATTCTTTCCATTAGAGATCTGAGCACTGAGATATTTGAATTATTTCATAGTGGTTCATGTTCCAGCATGTCTCATTATGCAGGTACAGTTTTACAGTAAGAATCCACCGCTACTCATAAAGCTTTGTGATTTTTAAATGTTTAAATTTCATTTGGATAGGCAAATCTAAAGATCTGTATCCGTCTTATTTTCTAGTGTCACAGCAATTATAATGGACTGTATTTCCTCTTTGTGCCTAAAAGGCTTATGAGAAAAGTCTACCCATCCTGTAATACCTGTATGTCTGCCTGGGTCAATGACTGAGCTGCTGTCCTTGGAGCTGAATAGGTGATATAAGCTCATTCACACTGGTACTCTCCAGGACTACCAAGTGCAGAAAGATACACAGAAGAATGCCCGATTTGGGGATAACCTGTCAAAGTCTTCCTCCCAGGAATCCCTAGAACAGTGACAATGTTTTTCATAGCTCTCACAGAATATATTTTTCCTCGTACTGATGGCCAGTGCTCATTACATGAGTCAGACATTTAGGAGGCCAAGAAGAGCGTCCAACACTAAGCCTCTTCTTTATCTGTATGCAAATAAAAATTTAGACTTGATAAGATTTTATAGTAGGTATTTAGGTTAATAGTTAAAGAACCACACTCCAGTGAAACTTTGGGGAAGGAGGTTCTCTAAGCAATTTGTGGAGAGTTGTACAGAACCATGAGGAAATTCATTGACTCCATAGCTTTGAGATCTGGAGTCTTCCAAGTGCATGGCACCCTCCGTAGTTGTGCAATTTAGTGGCCTTAATTCTATGAGAGTCACCTTAAACAAATAGGTCTCAAAAGTAGCCTAATAGAATTAACTAAATAGTACCAACAGAAAGTACTAAAACAAAAAAAACCTAAAAGATTATGGGAAAAGGATCTATAAAACTATGTGGTTTTATGTTATATTTTCTTTGGGGGAAATCTAGGCTTTCCAGAGGTAGCCAGCAAGGTCTGCAAGTATTTTAAATAAGCACTTAACGACACAGGAAATAAAATTACCTAACTCCTTAAGATTTTCTCTAAGACATGAATGTAGGGCTAGCAAAGCAAAAGTCTTTGAAAATAAAGCCAAGACACGACTTAGTGGGAGACTATGTGATCCTGAGATGGATTTACATTAGTGGCCTAGTAAGAGTCAAAATATTTAGATCCTTTATTTCTTCTTTTTCATTCAGGGATACTCTGGGTCACTTCTACTTCTCTAGTTGGCACAAATGTACGGAATCAAGAAGTATTTTTAATTACTTACCACATATAAGTAGTTTATTTTCCATGACAACTATGTGCATATAAAGTAAAACAGCTTAATAAAACAGATTTGACAGAATGAATTTTGTAACAACTCGTTAACATCAGAAGAGGAGAACCTCCCTTTTCTTTCTGTAGTTTTTTATTTCTTTTTCTTGAGATTTCTTCGTCTGTACCAGCTGTTCTTCTGTCCTACCTCTTCACTTTTACTCTGAATTTTTGTAAAGGACTACTCCCTAAGTAACTGTGTAATTCTGGGGGTCTTGCTGTCTTTCAAATACATAATGACACCGGTTCTGGGACTATTGGATGTGAGCAAAGGGAGGGTATGAGGAGAGAAATTTGTAACGATGTTTGAGGGGCTGGTGTAATCTATGGGTTAAACATCCTGCCATTTTAATGCAAGGAAAAACTGATGGAGAGAAAGACAAAATGAAGCAAAACCAAATCATAATCTTTCTCATCTATCTGCTCAATTTATCTGTCGTAAACTCTAAAACAAGCATGCTAGCATTCAGGTATATGTTTATTGATGAAATTCAAAGTTTTCAATAGTTATCTTGCAGGATAAGAAATAAAAAGATAAGTGAGGCACTGTTCCTGCTATGAAGCTCATCAGAAGTTTGATTATCAAGCCTCTTTATACCTATTCCTGAGTTCTACACCCATAACTCTCAGAATTTTGAGGAAGTGCAGTTGTAAGAAATCTTGATTATAGAAAAGAAACCCATTTTTCAGGTTTTCATATTTTTGCTAACGCAGGGGTTGGCTCAGGTGTACTGGAAAAATGCTCTCCTTCTACCTTTAGGTTTTTCTCAGGGACAGGGTGTACAGGAAAGGGGCTCATTAAGCCATGCCCAAGGGGGAGCCTGCAATCAGAAGGCCTGCCCAGCAGAGCCAGTGGAAAGAGCTGGTTTCTGCTCCCTGGAACCTGGTTAAACATAAGAGGCCTGTGGGAGCTCCAGAACCATGGGCAGAGGAAGGAGTTCCTTCCCTTCTTCAGTGTGGGATACATAAGAGCCTCCCTGCTGCCAAGGCTCCTGCTCACTAAATATCACCTCTGTGATCAATCGTGGCAGGCTTCCAGACCATTCTCGAAGAATGCTACCTGCTCCAGGGATCTGTGAGATGCTGACAGCTGAGGTCAGACCCAGAGTGGTCATGGTTCAGGGGAGTCTAAAGGCTGGGGTGCCAACCCCAGCTCTCTCTAAATTTCTCTGTGACCTGGAACCTATCACTTGGGCTGTTTCTGAGATACGGCTGACTTATAAAATTTAAGGTTGTTTGGGGGACAGCATCAATACAACCTGTGAGCCTGTCTGGTACATAGCACATGTTCAATAAACATTTGCTTTGAACTAAAGGATCACTGACCAGAACCCAAATCTAGCCTGCAGCTGGAGGAAGAAGCCCTCCTCTTGGCTTTATGACAAGATCAGGTGATGCTCATGATCAGTACATAGACTGGCCACCAAACAAGGACTAAGGCCACCTACTAAAGGGTGAGGGTGGTATGGTGCCACCCCAAAACAGGTAGGGGAATTCTCCAGTTTTATATTTTCTGAATTATTGTTTCTCTTCACTAACATTGGATAATCAGAGTTAGATTGGATACAGTTATTTCACTCTATGTGTCTTCCCAGTTCTCATTCTTCATCAAGGGAAATTCTAACATGTATTTCTTTCTTTTGAAGTTTTTATTGTTTTGTAGAGACAGGGTCTTGCTAAGTTGTCCAGGCTGGTCTTGTACTTTTGGCCTTAAGGGATCCTCCTGTCTCAGCCTCACAAAGTGCTGGGATTACAGGCATGAGCCAATGTGTCTGGTCTGTCTTTCTTATTCATAGTACAATAACTTGTTTTCAAAAGAAATTGTGGTGGCATTTGCTAAATAAATTTACAAATTCATAAAACTTGTAGTGAAACATTGGCATATAAATAACCTGAACGGAAATAGTAAGGGCCATGACCTGGATATTTATTTGTTTTTCTACAATCTCATCTAAGCACATTATCAGAGTATCCATGCTTCTCTTCAGGACAAAGAGTTCTGTTGGAATGATCTATTCCTGGCAGAATTTAGAGCATGCAGAGACTTAACACTCTGGAAATAGCTCATTTTAATCTAATTGTTGGCATAGGTAGATTTTTCCTGAGTTTGTTGAAAGTGCTTTGGTCACTTGAATTAAAACACGAGGTCAGGAGACCGAGACCATCCTGGCTAACACAGTGAAACCCCGTCTCTACTAAAAAATACAAAAAACTAGCCGGGCGAGGTGGCGGGCACCTGTAGTCCCAGCTACTCGGGAGGCTGAGGCAGGAGAATGGCATAAATCCGGGAGGCGGAGCTTGCAGTGAGCTGAGATCCGGCCACAGCACTCCAGCCTGGGCGACAGAGCGAGACTCCGTCTCAAAAAAAAAAACAAAAAACAAAAAAAAACTGTGTAGATCACTTGGAATTTCAACAGTTTTTCAGGGGCATTTACGTACAGCCTTGATTTTTATAATACTTCATGCCTTGTTAACCAGCAATAAAACTGACCACTATTTGTAAAAAATACAGCTCAAAGACCCCTCTGATCTTTAAATGAGAATACCAGATAACAGATACTCATCTGCTTATTCTCGGATTTCTATAAACTGTAAGTATATACATAATTCAATTAATCAAATCAACAAATACTTATTGAGCACCAAGAATTGCCGGAAGGGCTGAAAACAGAGCAGTGACAAGACTAAAGAGGCCTCTGCCTTCTTGGAGCTTATAGTCTGGTCAGGAAGGCAAACATTGAATAAGTATCATCAGTGTGACAAGAACCACCTTCAATGTCGAAAGCAGCCTGCTTTGGGAACGCCTGGTAGGAATTTAACTGCCAGAGAGGAAAGGCTTCCCAGAGGAAGTCTGAGACCTGAAAGGTGAGTGAGTGTTAGCCGGGAAATGAGGAGGGGCTAATAAACAGATCTGGGTTTTCTTTTCCCTTAAGGGTTGTCATATGCTTTAAGTGTGATCACATGATCAGGTTTTCTTTATAAAACTATTGCCTTCATATATAAAAAATGGACTAGAGCAATTACAAGGAGCATAATTAGGAGGCTATTATTGTAGCCTAGGAGACAGAGGATTGTGGATATAAATATGAAAATACATATTTCCTATGTATATGGAAGTAAAATGAATATGACTTCATGCCTAACTGGATGCAAAAACTGAAAATGCCATGTAGGGTTCAGGAAGTGAATCAGGGATTATTCCCAGCAATCTGTTTATCACAAAATAAAGTAGTAAGTTCACAGTAATTTGGTTAACCTGATTAATGTAGTAGGTAATAAAGTTGCTTAAAATCAAATTCAGCAAAATTTCTCTTACCTGATTTGTGTGTTTTAATGTAATTAGAGAAATGTTGACTGATTCTGTACCTTATTTAATGATGTGCATGTAGTTTCAATTAATGAATGGAGTTAAACACTAAACATTTCAAATGTCTATTCTAAAATTTCAAAGCAGGTCCAAACCAAATGATTTCCACTTTGAAGAGCCTAAGTCAAATATAAACCCTATTTCCATATTTTGAAAATTTCTTCCTTTCCAGGAATTATAAGTAGTAGAGTATGAAAATTATATCAATTTTGACTTGTTTTTAAATTTAATTTTTAATCCCTAGCAAATTTAAGAGGTAGAAGATTATAGTGATAAGTGCTAGGTTTTGGAATCAGACTTGGATTGAAATCCCGGTGTTACCACTTACTATGTTAACCTGGAAATGTTAACTTCTCTGAGCTTCATTTTTCTTCATTAAGCAGGGTCTATTATTATTTCAAAAGTCATACGCCGCAGTATCTGTTTTCTTTCCTCTTCCAATTTACTTCTCTTCTGGCATTGCCTATAGGTGGAGTAAAGTGCCAAGTTTAGTGTTTTATGGTTATTCCTTTCTTATTACTCAGGATGAGTATTTCTTGCTTCTGAACTCTGGTAAGGTTGCTTGTCAGCAACAGTGTGCCTCTAAAGGATATTACATAAAGCAATAGGATCAGCTGCCCTATGGACATTTAAGATACTCCAGGACATATTTGGTAAGGCTAATTAAGTCTCCATTCAGGCATAAGTGTGCTTGGGTGAATGTGGAGTACTATCACCTGGTTTGGAGTTTGCATGATCACCTGAACTCCTGTGTGCACCTTTACTGTTCCTACTGCCTGACCTTGATATGTCAGAGTTCCAAGACAAAGGCTAGACACTGCAGCGGGTTATCCCTGGTATTTTATAGCTACCTTCTCTAAATTCTATAGACAGGCAAAATGGGAGAGGGGCAAAATGGGAGAGGGGCCAAATGAGAGAGTTTTATCTGATATTCTGAAAGACATTTTTGAACAAGATTAAAGATGAATTTCTATTAAAGGCATACACATAATTTACATATTTAACACTTCTGCTTTCTTTTATTTTTTCTTATCTTCTAGTCGGCTAAATTAACATTAATCTTTTTCAGCAAGTCATATGAAGAATACTTAGGAAATTTCAAAAATACTTGCATTTTTTATGCCTCACAAATTAATGGTAATGATAACAAAGCACATCTTCTGGCGGTAATCATGGATTATGCTTCATTGTGCATCAAGCAATTCATACTTCTCACGAAGCTGGTTTCAGGTTTCATGGCTGAAATTTATTCTTGGCCTGGAACAAACTGTATTCTAGAAGGCAAACTCAAAAGTCAATCACTTGATTATTCTCCCCAAAGAAAGAAAATACTGGTACAAAAGAAAACTAAGATCCTTATATAATCTACTAATCTAAATGACTCCAGTTATCAATGCCAGGAATGAAATGCATCTGGTATTGCTTGACTAGTTAAGATGAAGAAAGTAGCATACTTAAATATCTCTTTCCCGCACGCTCACCTCCCATTTTTGACTATTATAAATTCTGTGGTCTTTGTGCCAATTAATTATTATTACGTTCTTATAAATACCATGTTATTCACCTTGTTTTACAAAAGAAATATGTGAGTGCATTCCATCTGTAACTTTAAAGGTAATTTACATGATTTTTGTGTTCAACACTAGTTCTTCATCAATTATGACATTTGTGAGTACTTAATTTTATCCACTTTTTTGGGCTAAATTTTTGGGCCAGATTTTGGAGATTTTCTTCTGGAGTCTTTGCAAGTATAGGAATGTCTTTCTGTTGCTTATACACAGGAACAGTAACTTGAATGAATGTAAAATTTTCAGATCCTAGTCTTGTCTTCTCAAAACTCTGCATATTGATCTATTGTCTTCTCATATCTGATGTTCTACATGAGGTGTCTGGTTGTTTTTTTCTCTTTGATGATACACAGGTGTTCTTTTTTACATGTAGGTGTTTGTATGAATCTACATTTTTCTTGATCCTATGTATTCACTGATTTTCCTAGGTTTTGTTTAGATGTCAGTTGATTACTGTAAAATTTGCCTGATATGAAGAGTCTTCTTTTCAACCAAAGGATTCTTTTATCAGATTGAGGGGTGAGATTCTACTATAGCTTTTCATATTATTTTCATGTCATTTATTCTAATATTTTTAGAAAAGCAATTCTATATTTTTACTGTTTTTTATGTTTATTATCTTTTCTCTGATGTTCTAATAATCTCTTCATATTCTTTCCTATGAAATCTAAGTGATTGCTTTCAAGGCAGTATTTATCAGTACTTTAATTTTCTGCAATGTAGATTGTGTTTTCTATTGATACTATTGAAAATTCTCCATTGTTGTGCTTTTTAAAACTTTACCTCAGCTCTGCCTACTATCACTTTATCTCCAGCCTCTGTGTTATCATCTTTGTTTTATTGTACCATTCTTTCTTTAAATTTTGAGAAGCCAGAGCATTTTCTACCTAAAAATTCACTTCTGTTTCCTTGAGTAAATCTTTAAAAGTATACTCTTGAGAAATAAAAATAAACTTTTAAGCCCTTCAATGGACTGAACAGACCATCCGTTGGCCAAGGGGACCCCAGAGTAACCTTGAAAACTGAGTTCTCAGCCATGAGAGGATGGGAGGTCAGACACGCCTCATTGTACCTCCACTCTTGCTAACCAGGAAGAGGTGTTATTCTCTAAGGACTGAACGGAAACCAGCCCTTTCAAGAGTCCACCACTGATATCAACCAACCAGCTGACACTGCCCCTCCTTTTCTGCCTGATAAGAGACCACCAAGCACAAAGTGATTCTGGTTAGTCTATGGAGAATGTGCAGTAAGGGTTTTCGTGTCGTTTGTTTCACCTTTTGACATCGAAGGACTGAAAATGCCACCCTCAGATAATGCTAATGCAGCCATTTTTGTACAAGGGGCATTGAACTCCATTGCGTATGTGCACATTTCTCCTCTCATAAATATTAATAACTCCTCCTATAGCTTATTGAATATGTATATTTGTCCAGCTTGTTCCTATAAATTCCTGTTCCCTTTGCCCCTTCCCAGCTTCTGGCTGAGGCTATGTTTCCCAGCCTGTCAGAATAGCCACCCTGCAGGTTGCAACCCTTTATGAGAAATCAAGGTCTCCTTTTGAAATTTATAAACCTCATCATTCTTCAGCTGACACTTTCACCTGATCTTTTCATGCTTTATTTGTCTTCTTCTGTATTGCAGAACCCATCATAGACTTAAAAGTGTTCTTTTCTTCTTCTTCTGGTTATTCATTCTTGAATAAGGACAAGGTTATCTGGGCTTAGTAGATGCCCCCAAATAATCTATGCTGTTTCTTATGGTTTCTTCCTGGTTTTCCTGGGCTCTGTCAAGGCCTTCCTTTTCAAAATTAATTTGGAATCCTGAATGAAAATTAAGAAAAAAAGTCTTTATATTACCAATTTGGAACTTGAGTGTCTATAATTGGAGGGGAAATGAGAGTGAGGATGCGGTATAGAGTCTCAGGAGGGCAATTTTTGCTCTGCATGTTTTTTAAAAAATCTTGGTTAAGACCCCTGCACCAGGGACCAGCTTTCTGTTTCTGGCTTTCAGTTTGGCCCAATCCGTACTCCAGATACAAAGTTGGCTATGTTTTTCCAGCTCTCCCTCATGGAGTTTGTAGATTTCCCATTGAAGAGGAGGATTCTCTCTTCTACCAGGGATCTCTCTATTTTTTAAAAGTGGTCCTCCCAGGTCACAGCAAACTGGTCACACTGGGGAGAAAGTCCAGTCACAGAGAAGCAGTGACCTTGTCCCCCTTCAGGACAGCTGCTCCTGAATGCTCTTTAACTGCAGCAGCTCTGGGTAAGCTGATCCCCACCTCTCTGCAGTCTAGCATCATCTTTAGGTGACAGGATTCGTCTCCATTTTTGAAAGTGCCATCTCATGCTGGAATCAGTTCTTGACTGCACTGAGTTCTTGACTCCACTGAGAAGCTGGGTCATAAAGACTTACACTTCTCCCATGGTGTTCACTGGGTATAGCTGCCACTGTTTCTCAGAATGCTGCTCCTAGAGACTCGAGCTGCTGTTAATCTATGGTGGTGATGCTTTATTCTCTAGTGCGTTTTGCGACTTGGCCAATCCCTCCAAATAAAGCTTTCTGGAATATTCTGCCAGGGTTTCATTCCCGGGGTCGCCTTTGCTTATTCTTTGTAATATTGCTCAATTTTTTTGAAAAGAGGATTTTTGAGTCAGTCTTTGATATTACTCCAAACACACTCCATCTAAACCAAAATCCTCAACTTTTGTGGTAAAGGGTTGCACAGTTCCTTAGATCCAATTCTGAAGAAAGTTTTTCATTAAAAATTATTTTCTTTAGCCTTTTTTTGTGGAGGTGTGGAATGGTTGTAAGCTTCACAGTCTTGTTAGGGATTGCAAGCTTCCTTCTTTAAATAATTCTTACATTCTTCTAGTAACATGTTCTAAGAAGTTAATCATAAGAGTTCTATGTAATATTTAAGAGATTTACTGAATTTTAGAGCTGAAAGGCTGTGGTATAAGTAATCCAGGTTGGAAGCAAGTACTATGATTGATTTGCCTCTCCTCTTATAGATGAGATATATGCAGCCTAGACAGTAAGGTCAAGCACAGTGTTTGTGAATACTCAATACTCAAGCATCCAGATGCTCTCTCTGGCTCTTCTTGCCTCACAGCGTTTGACTAAGATCAAATATGTACACATTTTCTGTGGATCAAATAGGAAATTATCCATTTTGTCAATATCTTATATTCTTGATTATATTTGAAAGATTAAAATAAAACTATAGTAAATTCAAAATGATCATTATATAGCTATATCTAATAAAAAAGGATAGAATAGTAAGACCTAAATTGTCTGATTATGTTTATGCCTTGCTCTCTATGGTGATTGGATGTGGATCACGCATCACCAAACGTAGATTTTCTAGGTAACAGTATTAATGGACAGCAAATTGGCTTATGCTTGATTTCCATACTTCTTGTCACTTAGTCACCTCCCCTCAAGGCTTTTTTGCCAGATGTTCCAGCATTGGAGCTAGAATTCATGTCTGCCAGTTGTTCAAATAGACTTTTCTTTCTGGAAACATCTGCTTGCCTGTCACACTGTTCTTGTGTGAAACTTCTGTACCTGCTGCTTGTCTGTGGTTTGGCTGAAGTATTGCATTGTAATTCAAACCTATGCATACAGAAAATGCTCTGACGTGCTACATTTTATAATTACCTTATTTAGTCTTGCAGCATATAGCACGATGACTACCCTTTCCTTGAAACTCGACTTGTCTGATATCCCTGATAACTTTAAGGTTCAAAAAGAGCACAGGATTCTGGACTCATACTGTCTGAGTTCACTTCTGCATCAGTTAGCTATTCCCTCAAAAATGCTGTGTAACAAACAACCATATACTCTTCATGGAATACAATAATAAGAATTTATTTCTCATATGTCAGAACATCAGCTGGGATGGTTCAGCCAGATTTAGTCACGTGATCAGCTGGGGATCTGCTAGGTGAGTGTACCTCAAGCTGCAGATCCAGCTAGCTGCAGACAAAACTCAGGTAAACTTCCTGTATAATCATTCTAGGAACCAGGCTGAGAAGGCAGCAAGCTTGGAGTGATGCCAGAAACACAAGAGAGCAAGAGGAAACCTGGCATGCCTCTTAAGTCCTAGTTTGAAGCAGGTACATTGTTATCTCTGCCCACATTCCTTTAGTTTATAAAACTCAAATAACCAAGCTCAAAGTCAGTGAAGGGGTGAGGAAGTACATCATGCCTCCAGTGAGAGAGACCACAAAGTCACATGGCAAAAGGTGTGAATACAGGGAGTTGTGAAGTGGAGCCAATAGGTTCATCCATAGAACCCCAACAGACGATCCTCAGTTCTGTAGATTAGGCAAATTACTTGCTGTTTCTGACTTATGTCTGTTTAAGAGAGATAATAATTCCTGTCTCACAGGGTTGCTGTGATAACTAGGAGAAAAAAAATGCATATGAAAAGATTAACACAGAAAGTGCCAATAAACGATAGGCGATTCTGGTAGTGGTGTTATTTCCTGCTTTTCTTCCCACCTCTCTGAATATGTCCCTTGCAAGCTGCTCTTCTCTGGCCTGATTCTTACATATAGTTGCTTCCCAGGATTCCAGTCAGAGTCCTCCTCCCTTCTCAGAACTCAGGTAAGCTCCCTGCACAGTCATTCTAGGAACCAGCCTGAGGAGGCAGCAAGTCCTCTTCCCTTCTCACATGCTGCCTGGGTGATCACTTTTGTATCCATAATAATTCATGCTATAAAACCACCCTGATTATCTCAAAACTCTTTCCCACACTTATGTATGAGTTCTCTAGGCATATATCTTGCGTTCTATCTTCCCTCCTTGTTTTAATTTTCCTGCCATCGCAGTTTTCCTGGAATTAGAACAGCACCTATAATCCCAGCTCCCTGTGCTGAAATAGGCAGCACCTAAATGATGTGCCTTAAGGAGCCTAAGAAGCAACTGAACAAAGAGCCCCCTCCTTTGCTTGCCCGTGAGAGAAATAAAAACAATCACTCTTTAAATCTATTGAGGGCTTTATTATTTTTCACATGCATGATCTGACTTTAGCCTCCCTATACCTGCTCTGAATGAGATATTTTATTTCCATATTAAAGTCAGTTATTTGTATGAGTGAGGACTGCTTAAAATTCCCTTTAAAATGCAAACATATCAAGGAGAAGGAGCAAGACAGAAGCCCCACTTTCTACCCAGCACCACAAATCACTGCAGATTTGTTTATCAGGTTAACTTAGCTGAATGATTCAGACAGGGAATGCAAGGTGGACTGCTGCATTTTGAGGTGAAGGGAGGTGGAGGCTGAGAGCTGTGCCCTGGGAAACCTGGGGTGGGGAAGCAGTAAGAATGAACAGATGCTGGGAAACGCAGCAGGGAGAAGAGCAAAACCCTTTCTCATAAGGGCTGCTGAGAGCCAGTTCTGCCAATCAGTGTTTCCCAAAGAGGAGCTTGGAAGTCTCTGAATATTTCTGGAGACAGCCTTGGTAGTTGTTTCTATGATTGTCAACAGAAAGTGAGAAGGAAGAGTTAGGGGACCAAAATTGACAAAAACAAGTTTTAAAAATCTTTTTTTTTTTTTTAAATTTTTTATTTTACTTTAAGTTCCAGGGTACGTGTGCACAATGTGCAGGCTTGTTACATATGTATACAGATGCCATGTTGGTGTGCTGCACCCATTAACTCGTCATTTACATTATGTATATCTCCTAATGCAACCCCCCCCAACAATAGGACCCGGTGTGTGATGCTCCCCTTCCTGTGTCTAAGTGATCTCATTGTTCAATTCCCACCTATGAGTGAGAACATGCGGTGTTTGGTTTTTTGTCCTTGTGATAGTTTGCTGAGAATGATAGTTTCCAGCTTCATCCATGTCCCTACAAAGGACATGAACTCATCCTTTTTTATGGCTGCATAATATTCCATAGTGTATATGTGCCATATTTTCTCAATCCAGTCTGTCATTGATGGACATTTGGGTTGATTCCAAGTCTTTACTATTGTGAATAGTGCTGCAATAAACATACGTGTGCATGTGTCTTTATAGCAGCATGATTTATAATCCTTTGGATATGTATCCAGTAATGGGATGGCTGGGTCAAATGGTATTTCTCATTCTAGATCCTTGAGGAATCACCACACTGTCTTCCACAATGGTTGAACTAGTTTACAGCCCCACCAACAATGTAAAAGTGTTCCTATTTCTCCACATCCTCTCCAGCACCTGTTGTTTCCTGACTTTTTAATGATCATCATTCTAACTGGTGTGAGATGGTATCTTATCGTGGTTTTGATTTGCATTTATCTGATTGCCAGTGATGATGAGCGTTTTTTTATGTGTCTATTGGCTGCATAAATGTCTTCTTTTGAGAAGTGTCTGTTCATATCCTTTGCCCACTTTTTGATGGGGTTGTTTGTTTTTTTCCTTGTAAATTTGTTTGAGTTCTTTGTAGATTCTGGATAATACCCCTTTGTCAGATGAGTAGATTGCAAACATTTTCTCCCATTCTGTAGGTTGCCTGTTCACTTTGATGGTAGTTACTTTTGCTGTGCAGAAGCTCTTTAGTTTAATTAGATCATTAGATCCAATTTGTCAATTTTGGCTTTTGTTACCATTGCTTTTGGTGTTTTTGACATGAAGTCCTTGCCCATGCCTATGTCCTGAATGGTATTGCCTAGGTTTTTCTTGTTTTAGGTCTAACATTTAAGTCCTTAATCCATATTGAATTAATTTTTGTATAAGGTGTAAGGAAGGGATCCAGTTTCAGCTTTCTACATATGGCTAGTGAGTTTTCCCAGCACCATTTGTTAAATAGGGAATCCTTTCCCCATATCTTGTTTTTGTCAGGTTTGTCAAAGATCAGATGGTTGTAGATATGTGGTATCATTTCTGAGGGCTCTGTTCTGTTCCATTGGTCTACATCTCTGTTTTGGTACCAGTACCATGCTGTTTTAGTTACTGTAGCCTTGTAGTATAGTTTGAAGTCAGGTAGTGTGAGGCCTCCAGCTTTGTTCTTTTGGCTTAGGATTGTCTTGGCATTGCGGGCTCTTTTTTGGTTCCACATGAACTTTAAAATAGTTTTTTCCAATTCTGTGAAGAAAGTCATTGGTAGCTTGTTGGGGATGGCATTGAATCTATAAATTACCTTGGGCAGTATGGTCATTTTCACGATATTGATTCTTCCTATCCATGAGCATGAAATGTTCCTCCATTTGTTTGTGTCCTCTTTTATTTTGTTGAGCAGTGGTTTGTAGTTCTCCTTGAAGAGGTCCTTCACATCCCTTGTCAATTGAATTCCTAGGTATTTTATTCTCTTCGAAGCTATTGTGAATGGGAGTTCACTCATGATTTGGCTCTCTGTTTGTCTGTTATTGGTGTATAAGAATGCTTGTGATTTTTGCACATTGATTTTGTATCCAGAGACTTTGCTGAAGTTGCTTATCAGCTTAAGGATATTTTGGACTGAGACGATGGAGTTTTCTAAATATACAATCGTGTCATCTGCAAACAGGGACAATTTGACTTCCTCTTTTCCTAATTGAATACACTTTATTTCTTTCTCTTGCCTGATTGCCCTGGCCAGAACTTCCAACACTATGTTGAATAGGAGTGGTGAGAGAGGGCATCCCTGTCTTGTGCCAGTTTTCAAGGGGAATGCTTCCAGTTTTTGCTCATTCCATATGATATTGGCTGTGGGTTTGTCTTAAATAGCTCTTACTATTTTGAGATACGTTCCATCAATACCGAATTTATTGAGAGTTTTTAGCATGAAGGGCTGTTGAATTTTGTCAAAGGCCTTTTCTGCATCTATTGAGATAACCATGTGATTTTTGTCTTTGGTTCTGTTTATATGCTGGATTACATTTATTGATTTGTGTATGTTGAACCAGACTTGCATCCCAGGGATGAAGCCCACTTGATCATGGTGAATAAGCTTTTTTGATGTGCTGCTGGATTCGGTTTGCCAGTATTTTATTGAGGATTTTTGCATCGATGTTCATCAGGGGTATTGTTCTAAAATTCTCCTTTTTGTTGTGGCTCTGCCAGGCTTTGGTATCAGGATGATGCTGGCCTCATAAAATGAGTTAGGGAGGATTCCCTCTTTTTCTATTGATTGGAATAGTTTCAGAAGAAATGGTACCAGCTCCTCCTTGTACCTCTAGTAGAATTTGGCTGTGAATCCGTCTGGTCCCGTACTTTTTTTGGTTGGTAGGCTATTAATTGTTGCCTCAATTTCAGAACCTGTTATTGGTTTATTCAGGGATTCAACTTCTTCCTGGTTTAGTCTTGGGAGGGTATATGTGTTCAGGAATTTATCCATTTCTTCTAGATTTTCTAGTTTATTTGCGTAGAGGTGTTTATAGTATTCTCTGATGGTAGTTTGTATTTCTGTGGGGTGGGTGCTGATATCCCCTTTATCACTTTTTTATTGCATCTATTTGATTCTTCTCTCTTTTCTTCTTTATTAGTCTTGCTAGCAGTCTTTCAATTTTGTTGATCTTTTCAAAACATCAGCTCCTGGAATCATTGATTTTTTGAAGGGTTTTTTTTTTTTTTTTTTTTGTCTCTGTCTCTTTCCGTTCTGCCCTGATCTTAGTTATTTCTTGCCTTCTGCTAGTTTTTCAATGTGTTTGCTCTTGCTTCTCTAGTTCTTTTAATTATGATGTTAGGGTGTCAATTTTAGATCTTTCCTGCTTTCTCTTGTTGGCATTTCGTGCTATAAATTTCCCTCTACACACCGCTTTAAATGTGTCCCAGAGATTCTGGTATGTTGTGTCTTTGTTCTTATTGGTTTCAGAGAATATCTTTATGTCTGTCTTCATTTCGTTATGTACCCAGTAGTCATTCAGGAGCAGGTTGTTCAGTTTCCACGCAGTTGAGTGATTTTGATTGAGTTTCTCAATCCTGAGTTCTCGTTTGATTGCACTGTGGTCTGAGAGACAGTTTGTTATAATTTTTATTCTTTTACATTTGCTGAGGAGTGCTTTACTTCCAACTATGTGGTCAATTTTGGAATAAGTGCGAGGTGGTGCTGAGAAGAATGTATGTTCTGTTGATTTGGGGTGGAGAGTTCTGTAGATGTCTATTAGGTCCGCTTGGTGCAGAGCTGAGTTGAATTCCTGGATATCCTTTTTAACACTCTGTTCTTCTGTTTTGTTTTTGTTTTTGTTTTTGTTTTAATCCCAAGTAGTTGGGATTACAGGCATGCGCCACCACTCCCAGCTAGTTTTTGTGTTTTCAGTAGAGACGGGGTTTCGCCATGTTAACGAGGCTGGTCTTTAACTCCTGACCTCAAATGATCCACCCAAAGTGGATCGGCCTCCCAAAGTGCTGGGATTACAGGCGTGAGCCACCACGCCCGGCCAAAATATCTGATTTCTTAAGGAGCAATTAAAGAAACAATTGCTGAAGAGGATGACTAAAACTTGATGTTTAGAGAACTATTAAAGGATTTCTTTTTAAAAAGCCCTGTGGAGCCTAAGGAGAAAGAGATTATTTGTTAAAAATGAAAATGGGAGCTGACATAATATAGCCCCAATTTGGGAATACTCATGGCAAAGACAGAGTTTTGAAGGAGAGTTGGAGGGGTGTGGAGGAGTGGCCAGTGTGTCTCCCTAAGTCCAAGCTTCCTGTCTAACGACAAAAACACAACACACGAGGTTCTCTTGTTATCCACGCATAGGCTGATGTTGGCTGCCTGAACTAAGCAAATGGCCTTCCTGAGAACCTGATTAGAAACAGCTTGTATTTTCTTCTAATCATGAGGTCTTGAAGAGGATTTAGCAGATATATTCCATCAATGTGCTCTGTAGAATTCCACCTTGTAACCTGAAACCTGTTCAGTAAGTTTCATGAGTTTATGGTTTATACTGAAAGGAAAAAAAGGGAAGTCCTTCTAAAAAGGACATAGAGACTATTTTTATGACCTCAGGATAGGGAAAGGTATATTAAACAATATAGAAATCACAAACCATAGATGAAAAGAATGACTACATTAAAAACAGTAATATTTGTAAAAGAAAGTACATTATAAAGTTCAATTTTATGATCAGCTTTGGCAGAAAATAGCATTATAAAACTTAGCTCTGCAAAATATCTTGTTGCATGGAATTTATAAATTAAGTTGGAATTACTATGTCAATAATATTGACTCTTTACATCCATGAACATGATATAGCTCTTCCTTTACATAGGTATTTGTTTACATTTTTAAGAGCTTAAGATTATTCTTAATAAGCTCTTACATGTTTTATTAGATGTATTTATTCCTAGGTATATAATAAATTTTGGGGGCCAGGTGCTATGGCTCATGCCTATAATGCAAGCACTTTGGGAGGCCAAAGCAGGAGAGTCAGGGATTTGAGACCAGCCTGGGCAACATATTGAGAACCTCATCTCTACAAGATAAAAATAAAAAAGTAGCTGGGTGTGATGGCACATGCCTGTAGTCCCACCTGCTCAGCAAGGCTGAGCCGGGAGGATCTTTTGAGCCCACGAGTTCAGGGCTTCATTGAGCAATGATTGCACCACTGCACTCCAGCCTGGGCAACCAAGAGAGAGGTTATCTCTGAAAAAAATACTAATAAAATAAAATAAAATTTGTCACTATTGTAGCAATCCTTTTTATTTATTTTCTGTCACTGGTATATAGGAATTCAATTGTATGTTTATCTATGTCTATACATCTAGTATTTTTAGTGCTAGTAATTCCTCCAGAGGTTGTTTTAGATTATTCCACAAACCAATTGTCTGTAAATAATATCTTTCCATGGTAAATAATGAGGCTTGCCTCTATATCCATTTTCATGATCCTTATGATAGCTCCTAATTTTGTTCACTAAAGCCAGATATTGAACTAAATTTTCTAAATTCCTTTGTAAGTAAATGAGCCAAGACTACAAAGTTCTGATCAACTCATCATAAACAGAAATCTTCTGGTAGTCTGGGGGTGTTTTGAGAGAGACAGATGCACTGGGCATCCTTCCCTTTGCCTTTTGCCCTTTTCTTTCTTCATACCTGGAATGTGTATGTGATGCCTAGGAGTGCAGCAGCCATTTTGTGAGCATGAAGATGAAAGCCCCACACTGAGGATAACAGCATGGGAAGATAAGAGATGCCTAGTGACATTCCAAACCTCTGTAAAGGCCTGGGACTACCAACTTCTGAACATCTTCTTATGTGAGAAAAATAAACTCACATTTGGTTAAGTCTCTACATGAGGTTTAAAATAGATAGCCAGACAAACAAACCTTGAATTTGTTAGCTTTCATTTACTTTATTCTGTTCTGGTGTTTTTTGTTTTTATGTGTTTGTTTTGTTCTCTTTCTGCATTGGCTGGGTCTTAATTACTTCTGAAGGCCAATAATAGAAAGCATATTTTAAAGTTATGTTTTTAAAATTAAGTTTTAAAGGCAAACAGTAGGCATAATCTTTACAATGAGGTAAAAGTAGAATGTATTTCATATATCTGAGTATGAGCTGATTTATAGATGAATAATTTAAGATAACTAGATATATTTACTCAATCTTTATTAAAGAAGCCAGCAGGGATTTATTCATTTTTGAATAAGAGTCAGTAAGAAAAATGTAACAACCTTTTCCTCTCTGTCCTGTATGTATATAAATTGCATGCATACTTGCCTAATTATTGATTATCATACAAATGATAGCATTGCATAGTGGTTAAAATATGTTTTTTATTTTTTTTAATTTTTTTTTTTTTTTTAATTCTGCCAGCTTAGCTTCAAATCCTTGTACTGCCATATACACCCATGTGAACCTAGGCAAGTCACTTAGTCATCCCTTCCATAATAATCCTAAGGTCTGGCAGGGGACAATATCATGGACACACCAAAATATGGTTGACTATGATGAGTGATGTAATCAGGTGAAAGAGAAGCCAAGATTATAATCCTAGGTTTGATCAGGGTACTGTAGACTAAGTGCGGTAGGTTTTAGAGCAAGGTAGAATCAAACAACTGCATTAACGTTTTCCCACTGCCAACATTTGGGCTTACTTTTTTTCTTATTCCTCTGCTTCCTACATCTCAATCTTGAATACCAAACTAACATATGAACTCCTTTTCTCAAGTCTTAACCTTAAGCTTGCCTTGGGATACAGTGTGTTCTACAGAGAAAAGTAAAGAATATCTAGTTGGAAGTCCTACCACAGCATACTGACTCTGGGGTCCAGGATAAATTAACAGATTCTTTAAACTTTATTTACTGATTTGTGATTGAGACTTTCTATTTGCTTTAATTACTTCATAGGAATTTCATGAGAATCAAATATAATAGTTCATATAAAATATTTTGTGGTGCTACACAAATGTCATATTTTACACAGCATTTAGCCCCATGATGATAGGATTTTCTCAATAAAAATCTATTGATGAGATTTTTGCACTCTGGGTTGTTTCTTGTTTTTATGTTGGAGTTAGTTGTTAAAATAATTTACCTTGAAAGTAGAAAGATGTAGCATCCTGGAATACCCAATAGGTTGACCCCTGTGATTTCTCCGTTTTTGTCATCTTTTTTTTTTCTACACTGTACTTTCAAGTTTCTTGGCATAAGACAAATAATTTGAAAAACCCAAATCCCAGCTTCTCAGAGAAGGGGAAAATGACTTTACCACATTGTCTCTACTACATTCAGTTTCATGGGAATTAATCCTATTTCTTATGTAAACTCAATCAACAACTAAAATATCCAGGTGGTACTGTTACCAGAAAGGGGTCTCAATCCAAACTCCACGAGAGGGTTCTTGGATCTTGCACAAGAAAGAATTTGGGAGAAGTCCATATAGTAAAGTGAAAGCAAGTTTTTTAAGAAAGTAAAGGAATGAAGAATGGCTATTCCCTCAGGGCTGCTGGTTGCCCATTTTTATGGTTATTTCTTGATTATATGTTAAATAAGGGGTGGATTATTTATGAATTTTCTGGAAAAGGGTGGGCAATTCCCATAACTGAGGGCTCCTCCCCTTTTTAGACCATATAGGGTAACTTCCTGACCTTGTCATGGCATTTGTAAACTGTCATGGTACTGGTGGGAGTGCAGCAGTGAGGACAACCAGAGGTCACTCTCATCACCACCTTGCTTTTGCTGGGTTTTAGCCAGCTTCTTTTCCCAACCTGTTTTATCAGCAAGGTTTTTATGACCTATATCTTGTGCCAACCTCCTGTCTCATCCTGTGTTGTAGAATGCCTAACTATCTGGGAATGCAGCCGGTAGTTCTCAGCCTTATTTTATCCAGCCCCAATTCAAGATGGATTCACTCTGGTTCAAACACAATTAACATATTTTCCTCTTCCCTTTTAAAAGAGAACCCTTAATCCTAAAGGTTGTAGAGTCAGGAAGATCCATCTTCTGTCACTTCTTCTGGCTGAATAGGGGCGATGATATTCCTGCCTAACCATTAGGGTCTCTTGTATTTGGAGCGGTGAGGAGCTCAGTCAGAAAGTGTCAGTATGTTGAGGTCTGAGTTCCAATGAAAGGTGATATCTGGAAGATTAATAAGTGTTCAATTTAAGAGAATATTGAGTAAACTTATTCTGTATTCCTACACAGAGAGTACAACAGCAATATATTCAACAACAGTGAAGCAAAATAGCAAAATTATCCCAAGTAAACTAAATAAGAAGGCTTCCCATGAGCTAGGCAATTCTTGGAACCAAGCTGATGTGGGGTTGCTAGCTGATTCCAATATGTGCCCAGAATTAGAATTTTGATTCAGATTTTTGTTTTTACATTACTCATCCCTCTTGTTTTTCTGAGTTGCACCCAGAGATCACTGGTTGCTTAATAGGAATAAGCTGGATCTGTCTAAATGGCAAGAAAAAAATTCAAAAACAACCAGTGAGACTAGAGTTTAAAAACAGGTATACCATAGTACATAGTACATAGTACATAGTACATAATTTTTCTCTCTCCAGTTTCCCATTTTTACTAAAGGCAAATCATGGTGTGACTGATTTGCTGGATTATACTTGGCCTGATTATTTGTATAAAGTACAGCAAGAATAATTATTTTTCACACAGGCTTTTTAAATTGGCTTTGATGGAACTCTGTTCCATAAGGAATCTTAGATAAGACTTTTTTAAAGCCAAGCCCAGCCATGGGTTTGTACCCTCAAATACCTACGAACAGGGTTAATTCCTCTCCTCTCAAGGTCTCAAGATAACTTGAGGCTCCTGGGCCTGTCAGAAAGTGGCATTCTTTACTTACTACAGGTCAAGAACCCTATACAAGGGCTGTGTAGACAAGGTATGTGGACAGTTTTCCCAAGGGGGTTTGATGGGCTCTACGAGTCAAGTTTGATTCCTTAAAGGAAAACATGCCATTCCAGTTAAAACTTTGGTAAAATAATCAGTTTCTCTAATTGTGTCCTTCAACAAATGAAAACAGATTCTTATTGCACTTATGCAGATAACTATATTGCCATTAGTTAATAATGCTCACAAATAGTCTCCAAATTCTGAAGAAATAAGGGAGAGAGAAACAAGTATATTTCAAATTTTGTTCACAAGAGTATACTTTACTCAATTGTTAAAAGCTATAAATAGCTCAAAAGAAAAATTTTCTTGACTCTGAAAAACAAAGGATCAGTAACATTTTAAGCAAGGTCAGAAAGACAACTTCACTCTTCTATTAGTTCAGTCCATGCAGTTAATTCCTGCCCTGCTTGATATTCATGAACCTTTCAGCCATCCATGAATCCTGAAAGTTTTTTCCTCTATTCTAATGTCACATTTGCCAAAGTTATCAGAAATCTGCATTCAAGAACACCTGTTAGAGTCCTATAGCTGATTATAAACCAACTTTTAAAAAGGATCAAAACAAGACAACAATTGTTGATGGATGTCAAAATGCATTAGGGCAGCATCTATTAAAGCCACAATTGACTAGAAAGTTTTGGTTACTGCTGTGGCATACAACAATTTTACTTAAAATTGTAATTATTAATAATATCTACTAAGTCATATCAGAATTGTAGGAATTTCCCATAATTTTGGAACACATACCAATAATATATTTATATGAATAAAGCCCAAAGGAAGTCAAACAGTATTTCATATTTGACAATGCTTCCTATATGATTTTTATACCTACTAAGCTGAATTTCACCTTTGCATTAGTGTACTATTAATGTTAAACCCAATTTTTAATAAAACCTTATAGATAAATCTATTCAATCTTAATCAGTTTGACCATAAGGTAAGATTCTTGTAAACCTTTTATAATCCTTTAAAATTTTTGTTAAACAGATTAATTTTCTAAGAAAGCTCTGTTATTTGGACACATGGGCCCAGAATCTGGCCCCAAATTAGTACGCTTTTATTTTAATGTTTTAACTTATGGGGAGAAAAAACAAACTAAATAATCCTCTTTAAATCTTGGTTAACTCAGTTATATGCACAAAATCTTTTTTACAAGATTAACCCTTCACAAACCCTTTTCAACATAAACCTTCAGTTTTGTTTCACTACTCTTTTAGGTTAAGACAATCTTTAAAACCCTCTGAACTAGACAAAATAACACTCCCTTTATCAAAAACCACATTCCCATGCCTTCTTATAATCTCCCACCAAAAACTCATTCTACTTTCCTTCTATACCTTGCAACACTGTATATAAAACTGTTTCTCCTCTAGTCTCAATTGCATGTTACAATCTTAACTCTTAGCAACTCTTATTTTTAAACCAATTAATCAGAACTCTTTTATATATAAACATTATACATAAAACACATATAAATACACAGACAGACAGAAGATCCAGTAGTTTGTAAGGTTTTTCATTTGTCAGTTTCTTAATTGGATTACTGACTTCAGAGTAGAGTCCTTGGAGGAACAGGGCCAGGGAAGCATGGAGTTTCTACAGCCTCATAAGCAAGCACAGCTGAAAGGCAAAACAGATTCCCCAAAATTAAGGGTTCCATTTTATGTAATGCAATGCAAACCAGAACAAAGCCTTAGATTTTGAGATGGACCTATCCACTTTTAATTCCTGGGGTTTCATGAGGAAAATAGCATTATTTTACCCCAAAACAGGGTCTGTGGTGCCTCCTCTGTTTTAACTAAGGAGTCCCAGGCTGTTAGAGCTTGACTATCTACTTTTAATTAAGCTGACGTTTAACTATAGTGCTCTTTAAAAAAAAAGTCATTTTAAATATTTTATTACCTGAGGTTAGCCGTGCCAAACTGCCCATATTTCTGGGCTAAGAGAAAGGAAAATTCAAGACTATTCATGGAGGGGAAGTGAATCAACAAATGGTAAAAAGTCACGCAGATATAAAACCAGAAAGGACTCACTCCCTAAACTGGGAATTGAATCCAGGTTGCTGTTAGCTAAATGGCAAAGCCTTACCTGCTGAGCTACAGTATTGGGCAGTTTCAATTGTCCTTTCCAGAAGGAGCCTAGAGCAGCCAATTTTTGAGCTTGCAAAAGCTTTTAACTACTCAAGATAATTTTTAGGGCTAACTGTGACATGAACCCCCAAATTTCTGCCTACTGGATGGTGGAAACCGAGAGAAATTACCGCCACGTCGTTACAAGGTCAGTCTCCCAAGGATATAATACAAGATGAAAGGCAAACTTCATCCAAGTGTTTTTTTTTGTTTTTTTTTTTTTCCTTCAGGTACCTGCAGCAAAGTTTATAACTGACCAATTTGCTGGGCCATCTTGAACAGCAAGCTTACAGGTCTCCTAGGCCCACATCCTACCCTAACGTACCCCTTTTTATGACAGAACAATACGGAAAGGCACACAAAGCACATGAGATTTACTGCAGCTTAAGACTAGACTCACAAATCCTTTTTCCCATTAATCAAAACTTTACAGGAGATAAGCAGTGATCTTTACCATTCATACAAATGGTTTGCACGCACACACACACACACAGAGAGAGAGAGAGACAGAAAGAGAGAGAGAGAGAAGAGAGAGATCAGAAGTCTGACTGTTAAATTCTTACCCTTTTGCCAGCATTCCAGGCTTCTGGGTTCCCTTTCCCTGAGTGACCCTAGTGACCTGGCTCACTGCCCCGTAGCCCCGGGGGCCAGGCTGCAACACAAAGGAAAATTATGTTTTTCCATGCTGACCAGAGCAAATATGTGCGACAAACATAGACATTAGCCACTCCACTTAGCACCCAATATCAAACTGGCAAGGCTCAAACTTATACCTGGTTGGGCCCTGTCATTATTAATCTAACCTCTGACCAGGAGTTTCAACATGTGGTCTCTGGGCAAGATGGTCTCCCTGAGAAATTGAAAAGATAAGAAAGGGAAAGGAGAGAAAGGGAGGAAACCATTGCCTGTAGTAGGACGGAGAAAGCAAAGAGCTCAGGGAGGCCAGAGAAAGATCCATTCATCCCAGCGACACTGAATCAAAAGTTCAGGCAGCCACTTGTAGGTTGAGAAAGAATATTTTCCAGCAGTCCCATCAGCTCTCAAGATCCCTCTTTAAGGAAGGAAAAAGCTCCCCATGTCCCACGGTCCTGTAGATGCCTAATCCTATCACCCATAGCTGTCAGCAAAGAGTACGAAGCAGATTAATCCAAAGAGAACAGCAGTTAACATCCCTTGGTGCCAAACTTGTTCTTAGCTGAGAGGGACTTTACTGAATGGTGTTTTGTATTAATCCATTCTCACACTGCTGTAAAGATACTATCCGAGACTGGATGATTTATAAAGGAAAGAGGTTTAATTGACTCACAGTTCAGCATAGCTGAGGAGGCATTCGGAAACTTACAATCATAGCAGAAGATGAAGGGGAAACAAGCTTGGACCTTCTCACATGCCAGCAGGAGAGAGAAAAGTGAGCAAAGGAAGAACTTGCCAAACACTTACAAAACCATCAGATCTCATGAGAACTCACTCACTATCATGAACGGCATGGGGGAAACTGCCCCCATGATTCAATTACCTCCACCTGGTCTCTCCCTTTACACGTACGGATTATGAGGATTTGGGGAATTACAATTCAAGATGAGATTTGGGTAGCGATACAAAGCCTAACCATATCCGGCCTCTAACCCCCTAAATCTTAGGAAGGACTGTAACTCTCCTAAGTTGGGCCTTGAACCCAAGTTCAGTCAAGTGTTCTTGCCTTTTATTAAGAGGGCTCTTTAACCCACTGTGTCTTTGGAGAGAATCTAAGTCCTCTAAGTTGGATCTTTAACCCAATCCTATCCTTTACCTGGGTATCCCACCACTTACCCAGAGTTAGCCAATTGATGCTGTAGTCTATTTCCCTTGGGTCTGGGGTCTCCTCAGTATTGTCCCTCTATGGTCACCAGAAAGATGTTACCAGAAAGGGGTCCCAATCCAGACGCCAGGAAAGAGTTCTTGGATCTCACACACGAAAGAATTTGGGGTGAGTCCATGCAAGTTTATTAAGAAAATAAAGGAATAAGGAATGGCTACTCCATAGGCAGAGCAGCCCCAAGGACTGCTGGTTGCCCATTTTCATGGTTATTTCTTGATTATATGTTAAACAAGGGTGGATTATTTATGAATTTTCTGGGAAAGGGAAGAGCAATTCCCAAAACCGAGTGTTCTTCCCCTTTTTAGACCATATAGGATAACTTCCTGACCTTGCCATGGTGTTTGTGAACTATCATGACACTGGTGGCAGTGTGGCAGTGAGGACAAACAGAGGTCACTCTCATCACCATCTTGATCTTGGGGGGTTTTAGCCAGCTTCTTTATTTCAACTTGTTTTATCAGCAAGGTCTTTATGACCTGTATCTTGTGCTGACCTCCTCTCTCATCCCGAGACTTAGAATGCCTAACCATCTGGGAATGCAGCCCAGTAGGTCTCAGCCTTATTTTACCAAGCCCTTATTCAAGATGGATTTGCTCTGGTTTGAATGACCCTGACAGTACCTGTCTTGTCACACTCTATCTGACAACCACACTGCACTCTGTTGTTCTATAAATTATCATCAGCTCTCAGTTTTCTTGTATAATTCTTTGAGGACTCCTGTAGCTAAATATATTGCATCTATTAGGGGTCATTATTACCCCACCTAAAATTAACCAATCCTGTTTGTTTATAAAAAGTATTTAGTTCTCAGGAGATACACAGCTTGAATACATGAGAGAGGTTCCTACCCATAAGAATACTTGCATACGAAATTATTTTCAAGATGAAGTATTAGTATCACTGAAGCTTGTATCCTATAAACTTAGGACTATCTCTAGTCATTAGTTGTAGGAAATAACCTGGTGTAGGTCTCAGAATATGAGAACACAAATAATACTCCTGCTTTTTACTACTCCCATTCTTAGGAGAATAAGCAGCAGAGTGTGGAAAAGGAATCTTACTGATTATAAATATGAGGTTCTAACAAAGGAATAAGAATGCTAAAATGGCAAGATAAGATTTAAAATATAAGACTCCCTTTTGTTTTGGAGCCAGTCAAATTTAGTTTATAACATTCCTTTATATTATACTCATGTGTAAATTTTTCATTGCTTGTTTCTTTATATCTTCTTATTTGTCTGTTTCTGTATTCATTTTCAAAACTCTTGTTCAAACACTCATCCATTTACCCCTTTGTTACTGCCTGTAAAACCTGCTTTCTTTCTGCTATCTTTTTGTTGATTCTATCTATCTCCAATATGCTTGATAAATAACTACATACTATTTTTTCTTAAGCAATTCATTTAGTTATGCCAGTCAAATATTTAAAAACTCTTAATGGCTCTCTGTTCCTATTATGGGAGTGAGAGGGAATGAGGAGTGAAAGATGAGCCTGAGGTTTGAGCAACTAGGTGGGTGAAGGTGTCACCAACTAAGCGGACCCAGAAGAGAGACTAGTTTTGGACCAGAATAGGATAATGAAGGCAGTTGAGTTTGAGGGGCTCTTGAGTCATTGAGATAGCAAGTAAAGGAATACTCACATCTGTTGCTCAAGAGACGGATCTCAGCTGTAGATAAACATTTGGAAGTCATTATATTGAAAGCTGTAAAGGCACAGGATGGATAAGACCACTCAGGAAAAGTATATGGAGTGAGAAGGAATAATATAGGTCCTAGTCTTGATGTAATTATAAAACTTCCAATATTTGAAAAGCTCCTGTGTGGGAGAAGAATTAATTTAGCATGATTAGGACCATTCAGAAAAGGTACAGGAAATCTGCTCTTATGCCATCATTTAGGGGAAATATATAATAACTATATCTGTCAATGGCAGTGGTTGCTCCATTCTAGGAAGCATGAGAGCATGGGTTGACTCACCACTTATAAGTATGTTGGAGGCACTATTTATCAGTATATTGCAGAAAAGATAACTCCATGGAGTAGTATGTTTGATTAGATAGCTTCTCAGGTCCTTTCAACTCTGACATTTTGTGATTCAACATATGTCGTATTTTTCTTTTCAGTCTGTAAACACCTTGAGCACAATGATTATTCTGTAGAACACTGACAAGTATTGGGCAAAATGTGGGATCTCAGTAAATATTATTGATCACTAGAACTTTGGAAGGCTCTGTAAGATTAGATGAACAAATGCTTTTTAACTACCTGTGGAGCCTTGAAAAAAGTAGATAGAATAGGGTAAAGGAGAAGTGGTGGTAAAGACGAAAAGAGTAGGGAACAGGCAGTTGAAGGAATCATATGATCCCAAGTAGAGGGGAAATGTATGGCTGTTTGCTTTAGAATAGGAGTTAGTTGCTGAAATAAAACAGCATTCTAACATAAGTGCTAGAAGCTATTTTAACTGTATAAAATGTCTTTGCTTTGATGGTCTATAGGAGTGCCTAACTTATCAGGAGCAAGTAGTACACATGCACACACATATCTACATTTGTGGAAACTCATAAATTTGAGTTTTCCTTTTTTTTTTTTTCCCTGTAATAGTCTCACTAGCCTCCCAAAAAATATAGTAAAAGGGAGTATTCTACATGATACTACTATAAGCTAAATACAAATCACACTACACATCTACACACACCCTAAAGCTTTAGTAGAATTTAGAAATATCATGTTTCATGGTTAAGTATGGACCTCTTCAGCTTTTAAATTCTTAAAGCACCACAGTTGGTAAGTACTTGGAAGAAAGGAGTACAGTTCATAGAAATAGCATCTTCAATCAGTATCTTTAATTACATCTGGTTCCGAAACAAGCAGTTGGTTTATTGCTAAAATCTCATTATTTAAAGATATTTCTCTAGCTGCATTAATTGAACCTTGTACCTGCAAAGGCAAATTGCATCTAGAAATGTGTATTCTCCTGTTTTTCCTATGTTTAAAAGGGCCCATTAGAAAGAAAGCATAATTTATCTTGCATTGTGGATTGTAAGTGCCACAAAATGTCTGCTTTCATTCCCATCATTGCTTCTTTTAAGATAATCACAATCACTAAAGTAAACACTTGTGTTGATGATCTTTTGGAGCAGAAATAATCTCATTGAACTGGGTTATTTGCATGCGTCTGGCAGCCATTTCCAGGGCTCATTTCAAAGGCAAATAATAATATGCAAATTTCATATAATGGAATTAAAATTAGTCTTGTATGTCCTAATATTTTGTACTCTGAAGCTGCCAAAAATGATCTTTTCTTGACACTGAGCTAAATTGGGCTAAATCCAATTCAACAAAACTATGGTGATTGTATTTGGATTGGTTGTTTGGAGGAATACCATATCGTCTTTTCAAAAAACCAAGGCAAAAAACAATGGCTCCTAACTCTTCTCTGTCCTGTAGCTGCAGTTGCAAAAATGCCTGGGAAGGAAGTAGATTTCCTACCGTGAAACAAGCGGCCTCTCTTGCATCAGGGACCCTGCTGTAAGCAACAGCAGCCCCTGTGGGGTGCCTGTAACTTCAAAATATCTGTACCTTGTGACTGGAAGTAATAGGTGAGATTGTCAGATAACTTTCTTTATAAATCAATTCCTTAGAATCAAAAGGTACTCAAAACCACTGGCTTGATCCCCCAAAAGAATAGAAGTATATTCCTATCCCCCACACCCCTGAAAAAAAAAACAACCAATAACAACAACAACAACAACAAGTATTATTATTACCAGAAAGGGGTCCCAATCCACACCCCAAGAGAGGGTTTTTGGATCTCAGGCAAGAAATAATTCAGGGGAAGTGCATAAAGTGAAAGCAAGTTTATTTAGAAAGTAAAGGAATAAAGATTGGCTACTCCATAGGCAGAGCATCCCTGAGGGCTGCTGGCTGTCCACTTTTATGGTTATTTCCTGATTATATGCTAAATAGGGGGTGGCTTATTCATGAGTTTTCCAGGAAAGGGGTGAGCAATTCCCAGAACTGAGGATTTCTCCCGTTTTTAGACTGTATAGCTCCCTGATGTTGCCATGGCGTTTTTAAATGTCATGGCACTGGTGAGAGTGTCTTTTAGCATGCTAATGCATTATGATTAAAATATAATGAGCAGTGAGAACGACCAGAGGTCACTCTCATCAGCATTTCGGTTTTAGTGAGTTTTGGCCAGCTTCTTTACTGCAACCTGTTTTATTAGCAAGGTCTTTATGACCTGTATCTTGTACCGACCTCCTATGTCATCCTGTAATTAAAATGCTTTAATCCCCTCAGAAAGCAGCCCAGTAGGTATCAGACTTATTTTACTCAGCCCCTGTACAAGATGGAGCCGCTCTGGTTTGAACACCTCTGACATTATCATCTTCAACAAATTCCAGTTCTATAATGTTAATACTAGCCAAGATTAAATAATGCTTGCTTTGTACCAGATACTGTCCTAAACATTTTATATGTACAAACTCATTTAATTCTCACAAATCCCCATCTGATAGAGACTACTCTAATGTTTTTCCCCATTTTATGTATGGGGAAGCTGAGGGTCAGTGTCGTTAAAGAAATTGTCCAAGGTTTTCTCTTATTCTACACGTTGTCTCTTCACTTTGTTGATTGTTTCCTTTGCTGTGCAAAAGCTTGTTAGTTTAATATAGTCTGATTGGTCTATTTTTGTTATTATTGTCTGTGCTTCTGAAGTCTTAGACATTAAAATCTTTGTCCTAAAACATTTCTCCTTGTTTTCTTTTAATGTTTTATAGATTTAGATCTTACGTTTATGTCCTTAACCTATCCATCTTGATTTTTTTATATGGTTAGATACAGGGGTCTAGTTTCATTCTTCTACAAAAATTTTGAGCGAACGGAAGTAGAGAGTAGAATTGTGTTAGAGGCTGGAAAGGAAAGTGGGGATGGGAGAATGGGGAGAAGTTAGTTAATAAATATAAAATTACAACTATATAGGAAGTATGAGTTCTGGTGTTCTGCGGCACTGTAAGGTGTGAATATGGTTAATTGTATCGTGTATTTTCAAAAAGCTAGAGGAGAGAATTTTGAATGTTCACAAAACAAAGAAATGGTAAATATTTGTGGTGATAAGACATACCAATTAGCCTAATCTGAGGATTACATGTTGTACACACGTATGGAAGTATCACTCTGTATCCCATAAATATGAATAATCATTGTGTCAACTAAAAACAAAAGGGAAAAATTAATTTAAAAAAAAAAGAAGTTGCCCAGGTTCATAGAGCAAGTAAATTGTAGAATCAGGATTCCAACCCAGGCAGCAGGGATCCAGTATCCCAGCTCTTGATCACCGTACTAAAGTGACTCCCATTTTTCAATGTCTGATAATCCTCATTATTGAGAAATGTTTCTTTAAATCTTTCTTCAACCTTATTGCTATTTAGGCTGTTTCCCTGTGAACATATTTTCGTCTTTTTCTCTCTCTGGTTTAATAGTTTGGATTCAGTTTTTTAGTCAGTGAGAATATACTAAGCCCTACTCTGTGCACAGGCTTTTAATAGGCACAATACTGTTCCATTTCCATATGAACCAGGAGCAAGCTTTGCACACATGCCCCACATTTATTTATTTGGCAAGTTTATTTGTATCACTGGTATGGACTTACTTCCAGTATATAGTTTTTCTCCTTTTTTAACTTCTATTTTTTAAAAACTGTATTATAGTTCCTTATTCTTTTTCCCCAGCTTTGCCCCACCCCCACCCCTGAGTTTTTTTATTTTAACTCCTGGGTGTTTACTAATGTTATGGACTGTTATTTTTCAGGTAGAATAATTACAACAACTTCAATTAGAAGTCCTCTTTCTAGCTTTTCTCCTAATAAGTCTCTAAATCTTAAAGATTGTGGGAGGGACCTGGTGGGAGATAATTGAATCATGGGGGTGGTTTCCCCTGTACTGTTCTCGTGGTAGTGAATATGTCTCACGAGATCTGATGGTTTTATAAGGGGAAACCCCTTTTGCTTGGCTCTCATTCTCTTTTGTCTGCTGCCATGTAAGATGTGACTTGCTCCTCCTTGACTTCCACCATGACTGTGAGACCTTCCTAGCCATGTGGAACTGTGAGTTCATTAAACCTCTTTTTCTTTATAAATTACTCAGTCTCAGGTATATCTTTATTAGTAGCATGCAAACAGACTAATACAGATGCTTTGCCTCTGTTTCCTAAAGATTCTTCACTTCAAACTACCCCTGCTGGCTTAGCTAATTCCTTTTTGTGTTTCCCTCAGTTGTACATTTATTACAATGATTCAAAATGACCTGTCTCTTTATTTGGATCCTCCACTTTATCAGGTCTTAGTCAACTTTTGATCTGTTAGGTTATATTCATAGTGAAGCACCTTACTCAGTGTGGATGTAATAAATATTTGTGAAACTGAATGGTTTTCCCATATCTTTCAACAAAGGAAAAGACCAAGAGTAGACACCATTCTCCTATCAAGGGTTTAATTTTGGTGCAGAAAAAAGGAAGGTTGTTTCAGAATCTCACAAACTCTGCTTCCTGTTGTGCATTTTGAAGCTTTACTTGCTTTAACAATACTGCCACAGGCCTAACTCATCCAAGAGAAAATAATAAAACCGTGACGTTGGAGCCCTATTTGATTTAAATTTAAATCTTCTTTTCACCAGGAAATGTCAGTGCTTATGCTGTTGGAATCAGAGGGCCGAGCTTTTGCAGTTCTCCTGCTGGGCTTAAGTGAGCCACAAGTAGGTCAAGTGTCTCACTCTGTGAGTCAATGGCTCTGCCTGAAATAGAATGTAGATGGATACATCACTTCTCTCAGGAACTGCTCAGTCAAAGCCAGGATTTGTGTAATACCAAGCATAGCTAGAAATTAACAAAGATGCCAATATACCTGTTGAGAAAAAAAATATTTGGGGCAAGGATTTATGATGAAGTGAGGGTTTGGGCGTATGCCAAGTAGATTTCAAAGAAATCAATGCATTTTCAACATTGGGAAAAAATAATTTAACTAAATGTGTTTGGGCAAAGGAATATACTTGATCCATAAATATGACTTAATTCATCTTCTACAAATAGGCTCCTGGTATTCTATTGCAACACTTAAACATATTCTCTTATGTGATGCTTTTTAAATGCTGTGACTAAGGTGTGCATGTGAGGTAAATTTATTTCTCAAGAAGAAAACAGAAGTTTGCCTTTCATGATTTGGTCCTGATCTGTTACTACTCATGACCATGACCTTTAGATGCCAGTGACACTGAATACTAATATTCATATCATGCCATTTCTTGCCTCTATGCCCTAGCTAATTCTCTTCTCCTCAGCTTTTTGTCTGTCTTCATCCATCCTCTGTGCTTACATAATGCCCCATGCAACACATTATTATCATACCCACCATGTTGATTTCTGCAGACAGTTTTGACAGTTGCACTTGATGGGGGCAGGGAGTTGTGTTATTGACATCTCATGGGTAGAGGTGAAGGATGCTGCTGAGTATTCTGCAATGCACAGGTACACACAAAAAAATTATTCAACCCAAAATGTCAATCGTGCTGATGTTGAGAAATCCTAATTTAGAATTCCTGTTACAATAAATAAGGTAAATTCATTTCAAATGTTTTAGGGAGAAAATAAGTATCTATTCTCATAAAAATTGTATTTTTTTGCAATTTTGTAATGATAATTATAACTTTTTTAAGAGCAATTCTCAATTACAAGAGCAGGTCTACTTAGGTTAAACCATCCCTAAAATCTTCCACCAGTGTTAGGCCAAGGAATGTGGTGCATCTGGTATAACTACTCTCAAAGGAAGAATTCCTTTGCTATTGTAGGTATCCGCTCTTGTCTCAGACCTTTTGGAAAGTGGCTTTTGGTTCTCCTATTTAGCAGAAATACAGGGCAAAACCTATTACTGAATAACCACAGCTCAGAAGTTCTTCATTTTTCTTTATGATAGGCAAGGGACATATCTAGCATGAGCTTTATTGTACAAACAAGACATGAAGAAGTTAAGTTCTAGCTTTCTTGGTTCTAGTCTAAATGTCTAAAACTAGTTTTTTAGATACCAAATTTAGATCAAAATTATAATATCATCAACACTATCTAGCATAATCAGATACTCAGAAAAAAAAAAACTTACTGTGTAGAAAATGTATGAGAGTCAATGCATCTTCAAATTGAAAAATTCTTAAGAGATGTTGGAGTCCTACCCATCTTGCATGCTTATTTGAGGATGAAAGAGGAGAATGGAAAATTTACCGCCACCTTATTAACTAGAATTCTGTATTTAAAAAGTCCTTTAGGGGCATCTAATTTTATTCTTTTATAAAATGGCTTTTCAGTGCAGAGGGGAACTCCCTTTCTACTACCTCTTTCTGAATTTGATTATTAAGCCCTTTTAGGGTATGAGGGCATTGACAGATACCTAGTAGTTCTGTATCAGCCATATGAGCAATGGAAAATCCCACAGACATTAAAAATGCCAAACCAGGGTGGATGTGAAGGGTGGGGTTATATGGGACAGGGTGGGCGAGGGAGAGGCCAAAAGTCTGAGGCATGTTAGTACAGAATTGCCTATCCTTGTCTTGTCTATGTCTTTCCAGTCCTGCTCAGAGGGCCCATGTCTTGATCTGGGCAAGGAGCAAAAGTCAGTCTGAAGGATCTGGCACTGAGAAAGGGTGAGAGATTGGAGGTTTGGCTCCATTTGCATGCAGCTCACCTTTTTCTCTAGAGGGAACAAGAGGGAGTAGTGAGTGAACTTGCGTTCTTCAAACACCAGCTACCCACTTAAACAAATCAGCATGTCTACAATTTGCCAGGAATGTACAATTTTCAAGTTCTAGTTATCATAGATGATGATGGGATAAAAGGTAGGAGAAAAATTCTGAAAAAACAATTACGCACCCAAACTGATTGATAAAACAAAGCTATGTGAATCAGGAGAAGAGCAAGTGCATGCAAATGAAATTGCCTCAGTGACAAAAGACAGAAATGCATTACTAAAATTTAATTTTATGCCAAGAGAAATGATTGCCAGTGGAGTGATGATATCACTAAGATAAATGAAATCCCTGGAACAATGTGAGGCCTTTGCTCTTCTCTTCCTCTCTTCCCTACAGAGTAATCTAGACTAGTGTTTCTGTATTCCACTGACACTAGTTGCTCCAGATAAGAGTTTCTGTTTAGAAATGGATTTGTGTACAAGATACCTTGCTGATATTACTGTTGATAGGAGAGTGTTTTGTCTTAATAGTTCTATGTAGAAGAAGGCATATCCTCTTTATAAGGAATAGCGGTATTGGGGCCTTGTGATTGCTGTTTATTTAGTGTCCTTAGGCAGGAAAATGACAGATTTGCACTCTATTGTTGCCTTTTTTCAACAATGCGTGCATCATCTAAAGGAGTGAGTGAGGCTGGATTACACCACCTTTGGTATCCCGGCTGGCTTTGAGTTCTTGGTCTTATACACACCCAGTCAGGTTAAGGCTGAACCCTTTGAGTGCTGTAAGAAATGAGCATCTGGATAATGATTCATGGAAATTGACCTTGTCTACTAAATTGAATTCCATACAACATGCAACTAAGTATGCATTTCATCACCAAAAGTTTGACCAAGCTTTGGAAATATTCAAGTGTTTTGTATTTGTGTCCTTTGCTTTGAAAGCAATGTTGATATGTAAGATTTGTATCTGAGATTTTTCTCTGGGCAATTGGTTCACTCCATATGTAAGAAATTTGAATGAATTGGCATGTGTCTGCTGAAGATTAATTTTTAAAAATTCTTTAGTTTACTTAGCATATTATGTATGAATAGAGTCATCATATAATTCATTATTCAATCAGGGAAGCTTTTGTCTGAGAAAATGCTAAACTAGAATAGACACCTGGACAACAGACACATCTGGGATTCCCCTGGAAAACTGAGACTGCAGATTACCCCATGTATGAGCAAATGGGCTGGAAGACATAGGTCAGTAATTCAGATATGCATTTTAAATGGGAGGGGTGGCAGAAGATAACATGTTCTCCTCCACAAAGGCATAAATTATTTTTTAAAAAAACAAAATCTATGCCTGTGAATTGTTCTAGTTGTTTGGTCAAAGACCCAGGACAACAGAGGGATGGGACATGTAGGATGCCCCTATTTTCTTCTGCTTACTTAACCAAACTCTGGACCATCACTGAAACTCTATGAAGGATCTTTAGTAGAATTTGAGATCAGTTAGCTCAACTGAGATGTATGTAGAAAGATGAAATATGGAGCAGAAGAAGTATATTCTCGTTCCATCCCTAAAGAATACATTAGCAGCTCATCTTGTTTGCCAAAGTAAAAGTGAGATTATCATCTTATCATTTTCACCACCATTATCAAACAAGGTGTTATGAATGAACTCTCACTCCATTCTCCTATTCCTCTTTATAGAACTTTAAGATATATCATTAATTTTAAGACACTTTTAAAACTTACTCTATACTTACTTTAACCTGTGTTCATAATCTTGAAGTTCTTAGCCCCATTAGAATTTAACTATGAGCATTTGGCTACCTGTGTTTTTACTTGCTTTTCCTATTATTTTGAACTTGTCGGTTGGTTGGCATTGTTTAACTGACATATAATTCTGGTATTTTCAACAGCTTCTCCTTAACTTCAGTCAGAAGCCACTGGCACTGAAAAATCCCTTGATGATAATCCTAACCAGCATTTGAATGGGTCCTATCACCCTCATCAAGCTTTGGAAATTCTGTGCTCTATTTTGAGTGACTGGTGGTTTCGACTACTTGTTTTCACACTGCCTGGCAGATGACAACCTAATGTGCTTGATAACTTCTCATTTTTCTGCTAGATTATACTAATTTTTAAGGCATTTCAAATGGCAATTAGGGAATCACAATTTTGATTAAAATTCAATCACAGGTGGTACTGCAATTACAAATATCTCAATAGAGGTGATAATACATGATCTGATACCTTTATACACAGTTAAATTTGCATGTATTCAGGCAGTTACCACAAAGCGTAACTTATGGCTTTGGAACTGATAAATTGCTGTTTACTTAATTATATAATAAACATCTCATTTCAAAATTATTAAAATCTTGACAAAATATGCCCATAAATCAAGAAAATACAATAAAGTACTTGGCTGGTTAGTTTTGCACAGAGAATAAAAGCCCCTAAAATGGCCAAATGGCAAAATTTGTCATAGTGACAGAGTAAACAAGTTACCAAAACAACTCTTCACACATACTCTGGTTTTTTTCATCCAGCTTTATGGAGCTCTGAATAATTTTAAGTAAACACACACATCCGTGTTTAAGAACCTTGGCTATGACACTGGTTGGTAGTATCTGACTCTATAAGGTAGCCCAATCAGTTCTAAAACAGTGTATTAAAACATAGCAACAACTAACAGTTTATGAAAGATAAAAAGGAGTGATGCATGGGCCTAGGGATATTATGAAGAATGTAACAGCCTTGTGAGCTGATTAATCAAGAGAATGGATAAATCTGCTCAGGATCATTACCCTGTCTCTCTCCCAACTGATTATATCAATGTGGTTCTCATCATCCTTGATGGATTCTGCACAGCAATTTTTATGAGTTACATCTGGAGCTTCCCCATCCCATGTTTGCAGAGCCTGTGTGCTGAGTTTGGCAGGATCACCTCCACCTGATGTATACCCGAGCATTTTACAAATTTAGAATGGCATGTGGGCTGCTGGGCTCCAATGATCTCTTGGTGATTATGACAACAGAGTTGCTGCTGGAGAACTATTGTGAGCTCCTTGGTTGCAATTGAGTAGGAGGTGGCACCTGTTGGGCAGGACAGCTCAGGGACAGTGAGGATAAGGAGGCACTCCCCAACATTTCTGTTTCTAATGAGTCTTTCTCATGCAATGGAGCCGATACTAGTGCAGACCTCTCGGCTCCTTGTGATGCTCACCAAGTATTTGGATGTTTTAAGAGGAGCCAACTCAGTGCTACCACAAATAAAAAAGTGGCCACCTATTTAAAATCAATTATCTCTTTAAGCAATCATATGACATCTGTCACTCTGGAACTTAACTGCTCCTGCATACCATGAAAGTACTGAAATAGATTATTAGGTCTGAATATATCAAGAGCAGGCACCTTAAGATAAAAATGTTCCATGCGTCATGATGTTCTAACCTGCTTCTTAATATCCTACCCCATCTCAAGAAAAGGCACCCCTGAGACTGTATGCACTTTCAGAGACTGGGTGGGGCATGTGTGTGTGCACTGATGGAGTTGAAGAGTGTGCACATCTGAATAGGATTAAAATGAATGCAACAACATATTTGATTCTAAAAGTCAAATAAAAATTAAGTGCAAAAATGAAATGATAAAACTGCTCTTATAAAACTGATAAATTATTCAGCCATTGCCTGAGAGTGGACTGGAGTGAAAGACTGGGTGTAGACAGTGCAAGCAGCAGCCCCATGAAGGGCTGGAAGAAGTTTATGGTCAAGTTGAAAGGAAACCATAATGGTGTGATTTAAATTATCTGTCTGAACCAAAAGTCACAGAGCTCTCAGCGTTGTGTCTAGTCATAACAATAGGCACACACACACCTCCCAGCTGTGATCAGTCTAGTTCATTATCCTCCTGAACTTTAGATGCTAAAAGTCCTCACAGTTGGAAAAGCAATCAGGACATTTTTACAGGACTCGCCAGAGCTGCCTTTCATTGTCTGGATGTGCACCTATTCAAAAGCATTATTTACATAATTCTTGTTCATGCTGCAACAAATTGTTTTGCCTCTTCACACCTATAGAATGCATTTGCCACTTCCATGTTTACAAATGAAGATACCGACAGCCATCTAGCGATCAGCCAGTTAAAAATTGTGGAACTACCACGTGGCAATTAGAATCCTAGACCTGACTTTGCTTCCTTTGGCCTTGCCTACAGCTTTGGGGCCTTCACAAACCTCACACTTCCAAGATTTGGTAAACTGTGATATCTAAGTCTATAGGAATTTGAAGGGAAAAACACCTTTCTAGTTGATCTTTAGAGATTTATGGCAGATTAAAAATGACCAAGGCCAGATGTGTTTTATTAGCTCCCAGAACATTGCTTTATTGCTGCCATCTGAATGACAGTGCTTTTGTAGTTTAGGACTCTCTGACCATATTTTTTCTGTTTCCTCTCTTCCTTTATTTGTTCCTTTCCCTAAATTAAACCTAGACATGATATATACTTATGTGAACAGGAAGACAAGGAAGAGGAAATGTCTTTGATGCTTTTTCCTTGGAAAGCCTCTTCAGTGTTACGTTTTTTTGGTTTGTTTGTTTGTTTGTTTTGAGATGGAGTCTTGCTCTGTCACCCAGGATGTAGTGCCATGGCATGATCTCAGCTCACTGCAACCTCCGACTCCCTGGTTCAAGAGATTCTCCTGCCTCAGCCTCCAGAGTAGTTGGGATTACAGGCACATGCCACCACGCCCAGCTAATTTTTGTGTTTTTAGTAGAGATGGGGTTTCACTATGTTGGCCAGGATGGTCTCTATCTCCTGACCTCATAATCTGCCTGCCTTGGCCTCCCAGAGTGCTGGGATTACAGGCGTGATCTACCGCACCCAGCCAGTATTATGTTCTTAGACCCCTGGGATTTGAAGGTCTATGAAAGCAGTCTCCTTGGGAAGGATGATCCACAGGGAAGCACCTACTAGATTCTCTGGTAGTCACTCAACAGGCCGTATAATTACGATGCAAATCAATATGTCATAGCCCTAACACAGAAAGACTCACAGCACGAGACAAGTTATGGTATCTCCAGGGAAATGGAGCTGAATAAGCCCATTGAAAAAGAAGGGTGGGATTGGCAGGGGTCTCCTCTTCTGCTGAGTGTTAATGCCTGGATCTGGCCTTCCCTGAAGGGGCGGGGGGTATGTAGGATTCTGAGACACTTGTCCAGCTTCTCCGCATTTGTGTACTCAGACACTGCCTTTAGTTTGAAGGGGTGTATGCTGGGTTTTATACTGAATGCCTTGTATTTCCTCTGTTGCTTTCAAAGGCTATCCTCTTAACATTCTCCCCCAGGGCATCTTCCACTGCTCTCTAGGCATGATTATTTGCATTTCACACTGACTCTACACTGAAAATAGGAGATGCTTCAGGCTTTCTTTGTTTAAAAGAGCTTCTTTTTAACTTTCAACATTTCTCAACATTCATTTGTTTTTCCATGAGTAACCAAGGATTCAGAGGAAAAGAAGTTGTATTTGGATTTGCTAGTTGGTAACATTCAATTAGGGGACTAAATTATTTCTAAAACACTTATTCTGTTACTATACTCTCTACTTTGATTTATTTATTAATACACAGGTAATTTATTGGCTTTGCTAGCTCCCAACAGACTCATAACTAAAATGGGCACCATTCTTCTTACTGTGAGAAAGCTGTAAAAGTCAGATATTGCAGAAACTCTGCAAAGGATAATGAAACAGAAGGTTATACAATGGCTAAGAGATTTGAAGAAAAGGAATCACAAGCAAATAATATGATTGAAAAAACCGGGGGAAGCAGCATAATCAAAAGATTCAGTGCGCTTTTCCAAATTACAGCCTTTGAAAGGTCACAGTGGAATTTAACAGACTTGTCTCAGATACTAACGCATCACATTGCATGCAGGACTGGTTGGAGTTCTAGCTGGAAAAGAGCTGGTTCATCTTCCAGTTCTGAAGAGAAGTAGTTGGAGGCCAATCCCATGAGCATACAAAGACAAGTTCTACCGGTATGGACAATGTTGTGATAGCCTACATAAGGTGTATCATAACAGATGAACAGGCAGGTCAATGACAGCAACAAACAATGACCAATCCCAAGAGTCATGTCTGTTCACAAGAACTTTACAGTAGGAAATTATCGGGGGGGGGGGGGTTTCAATATTCCCTCATAGAAGATGATATCGGCAATCTTCTTAATGTTGTGTTATTCATAGAAGACACTAAGGGTTAAGATATTACCAAATGACTGTCCTAAAGAGGGTGCATTCCTAAAGTCAGAACGTGTTTCAGAAGGGATTATATGTGATTAAATAATAAAAATAAGGAGTTGGAAGCAGTATCAGATAGCGCTGGAATTTACATTCTGTACCTCAATTTTTCTCCAAAATGAAAATAATGACAGCATTTTCACATGGTCATGATGGATTTAGCAGAGTTTAGGATCTCTGATATGTGCTCAATAAATAACAGTATTTTTAAAGAGCGTATATTCTTACTTATTTCTAAGTGTGTTCTGTGAATTGGATTCAACAAATACTTAGTGAGCACCTTTAACTGCTGTAAGGTATTCTGGATTCTGGAAATGAAGATGAGTAAGACACAGACTTTGCTGTCCAGGGTTTACAATGCAGTGCTGTCAGAGAATGATGCAGGAGCTTGATGTGGTTCATTCCAAAAGTAAGTATAAACAAAGTTATGCTGGCACATGGAACAGAAAGCAGTTAATTCTGTTGGGTGGAATTAGATAAGATTTCTTGAGAAGGTCTTGTATTAGGAACATGTATTTTTCCCTAGTTCAGTTTGTCAGTTCAATTTATTCCTGATGAGTTTGTCACGATAATTACAGTGGCAGTGGATGTCACACCTTGGGCTCTAAGTCTAATTCGAGACAGGAGGATAAATTGTATTTCTTCTTTTGTATATCTTGTCTACTTCATCACTGCAAACTTAATTAATTAAGAAGTAATGTGGAGATGAAGAGGGAAGACAGTCCGCAGAATTATTTTTGGGAATAGGAAAAGAAAAGAAACAAGAATAAAATTCCTGATTCCTATCCAAGATTTACTACTACCCAATTCTACATTTCCAGTAGTTAAATACTAAAAAAAAATTTAATTAATTAATTAATTAATTTTTGAGACGGAGTCTTGCTCTGTCACGTGGGCTGGAGTGTAGTGGTGCCATCTCAGCTCACTGCAAACTCTGCCTCCTGGGTTCAAGTGATTCGTCTGCCTCACCCTCTGAGGCCGTGGGATTACAGGCACGTACCACCATGCCAGCTAATTTTTGTATTTTTAGTAGAGATGGGGTTTCACCATGTTGTCCAGGCTGTTTTCAAACTCCTGATCTCAAGTGATCTGCCCACCTCGGACTCCCAAAGTGCTGGGATTACAGGCGTGAGCCACTGCACCCAGTTGAAAACATTAATTTAAAAGGTTGTTTTAAGTAGTAAATTAATTGAAAGACAGTGTAGTAAATAATAATAGCTAATATTTACAGAATATTTACCATGTGCCAGGTACTCTCCTTCGTACCTTAAAAACATTAATATATTTAATTCTTACAACAGCCCTATGAATTAGATATTAATATGATATCCATTTTATAGTTGAGGAAACTGAGGCATGAAAAGGTTGAATAACTTTCCTTGATAACACACAGATAAGTAGAAAAAATATTAGCTTAAAACTTGGGAGAGTAAGTCTTAGTTTTAGATCTTCTCTATTTGTGAGATCTTGGTCAGGTCACTTACATTTGCAGAGGGAAGTAATTAAGTGAATTCTCCAAGTTTTTCTAGTGCTAAAACTGTTTATAACCTTTGGTTTAACTGCTGTTACATGTTTTTAATATTTTCACATTTGTAGATTTAGTATTGTAATTTAAAGTAGCTCTCTGGCTGGATCACATTGCAATCCTAGTACTTTGGTAGGCCAAGGCAAGAGAATCACTTGAGGCCAGGAGTTCAAGACCAGCCCTGGGCAACATAACAAGACACTACCTCTACAAAACAAAATGTTTTAAATTGGCATGTGCAGTGGTGCATGGCTGTAAGTCTGTAAGTTCCAGCTACTCAGGAGTCAAAGGTAGGAGGATCACTGGAGCCCAGGAGGTTGAGGCTGCAGTGAGCTATGATCCTGACACTGCTCTCCAGCCTGGGCAGGACCTTGTTTCAGTAAAAAAAAGAGAAAGAAAGGGAGGGAGAGAGGGGGGGAGAGGGGGAGGGAGAGGGGGAGGGGGAGGGAGGAAGGAAGGAAGGAAGGAAGAGAGGGAGAGAGAAAGAGAGAGAGAAAGAAGAAAGAAATACAAAAAGAAAGAAAGAGAAAAAGAAAGAAAGATGCTCTTTAACCTTAACTTCCTGTTTGGTAACGACATCAATTCAAAATAGTTTTGTGTTAAGAAGAATTAACAAGAACTTTAGGTGAGAAACTATGAAAGAAGGATAAAGTGGAGAATGTTCTTTGGCCTGATATGTGACCTGATAGTCATACTTACTGAGTCTTACATCTCAGCTTAATATTTGTTTGCCTACATTTCCTCCTGATTTAAAGTGGACCCTTTGATAAATGTTTATACCCCATCCATTAGAATTTAAATATAAAACCTTAGTTAACATAGAACAATATGGGTATTATTTTTGTATCATTATTTTTAACAATCATATTTTTTAATTATTATTTTCCCCCATCTACATTGGGACCTAAATAGACAACTTAAAACAATTGTATGCTATTGTCTATAAGAATGAGCAATCAAAACAGAAAGCTGAAAAGGACAAATAAAAGATGAACATGGAGTTATACCTGATGTAAATGACGAGTTGATGGGTGCTGATGAGTTGATGGGTGCAGCACACCAACATGGCACAAGTATACATATGTAACAAACCTGCACGTTATGCACATGTACCCTAGAACTTAAAGTATAATAATAATAAATAAATTTAAAAAAAAAAAAGATGAACATGGGATTAGGAAACATTAAACAAATACTTTAGTCAAAATGGTGACCTGTCTTCCAATCATTCATAAAAGGCTTCACTTCGGTGAACTGGAGAGGAAGAGGACAGGGTCACTGGAGTCTCTGGCCAATGCTGTGCTGGAATCCTGCCTTCCTGTGGGTTGGGCTCTCCGGGCCACAGGGCCCCTGGCTTCTACACTCAGGCTGTGTTGTCAAAATGAAGTCCCAGAAAATTGATGGGCCAGATTCCGTGTGACTTCAGGGAAGACTTTTTCGGGCTCACTTTGTGAGATGTCAAGCCCATCCTAGAGGCAGTGTTATCCTTAGAAGAACTTGAGAATAGAGCATTGTTTCAAAACAAAAGGTTGAATTTTACCTGAGATTTGGAGAGGAAATCTAAAACTCCCATGGGCATGAATTCTTGCCAACCTGTTATTCTGAAAGCCCTCGTTTTTCTTAGCTTTATATAGCCATCTCTCCTTTACCAAGATATAAAGGTTAATACAAATTATTGACGTGTTAGGTTTGGTCTAACAGTCTTTTCCCTAGCCTGACTTAAAATGTGTTTTGCCTTCAAACAATCCAAAATGCAGGGCTCACATCACAATCCTTACTGATTTATTTAATCACCTTACTTTCTTTCTGAAATATTGGCTGCCTTAAGACCATTCCCCAAATTTAAATCATGCATATTTAACATTCTCTTTTACTTTCCAGACTGTTCTGAATAGTCAGGACAACCACCCCTTCTTTTTCTGATTTATTCCTACCACCCCTCCCTACCACTCTATTTCTGGCAAACTTACATTTTACTTCCTAATCTAGGCTGTATTCCATTTCTCACTGCAGTGTGGGGGAGTTCTGTAGTATGCACCTAGTTTCAATTGGTGGCTGCTCATAAATTTGGGGTGATTCGATGAGGAATGCCATCAGTGAGACATCTACAGTCACTTCATGACCTCACTGGGTGCCTGGGATTTTATATGGCTGGTTGTAATTTTCCACTCCAGCTGATAGTATACTATTTGCACATATACAATGTCCCTGGGCTGTGACCACATCTGTAATGAATGGGAAGAAGCACCAACCCAATTGCAGGGTCATTGCATTTCTAGAGCCCTAGTACCAATTTATTATGCTTTGGTGAGGGGAGAAGGGAATGGGAAATAAGAAAATCCTCAAATCCTTCTTAATCTAACATCCTCCCTCTACACTCTATGTAGTGTGGGTGGATACGCTAGAACTCTCCACTGCTGCCACCACATCTGCCTCTCTTCTACTTTTGACCTAATGTCTTGCGACCTCCCATAAACCCAGCAGTAGAGATACCAGTCAAACTACCCTGATTCATCTTCTTCCTTCCTCCCTCCTTTCCTTTCTTTCTTCTTTCTTTTCAATTAATGGAATCCCTTTCTTAGTAATAACCAAAAAACTTATTTTCCACTATTTAAGAAGAACTTGTTTTTAACTGTTTTTATATTTCCAATTTGCAATATAATATTTCACATTTCTTTTGAAAGGAATGTTATCTCCCGTGGCTTCCAGGATCATTTCCAGCATTGCTTATTTCTGATAGAATGTGAGTTACATGAAAATTTTGTAAATTCAGGGCGGTGAGGCATGAGATACAGTACTGCAGCTTTGTAAAATCCTAGGAAGTATAAAATACCTATTTCTGTGGTTACTCATGCCCTTTCACATGTCTAGAATACCTTCCATATTTAAAGACTTTAAAGGCGGGTGGATCCTGAAGTCAGGGGTTCAAGACCAGCCTGGCCAAGATGGTGAAACCCTGTCTCTATTAAAAATACAAAAAAATTAACTGGGTATAGTGGCGGGTGCCTGTAATCCCACACAGATGGATCTCACTCTTTCAAAGCTGAATATTATCCCATTGTGTGCGCGTGTGTAATTTATGCAACCATTTCCCTACTGATGCATATTGGGTGGTTATTTTTTGTTTTAATTTATTTTTATTGTTGCAAATACAACCAATACTGCAATAAATATTCATCTACATTTGAAGAATTTTAAAAATCTTTTCTTGCTTGGGAGCTTGAGGCAGAGAATTGCTGAAACCCTGGTGGCAGACATTGCAGTGAGCCCACATTGCACCACTGCACTCCAGCCTGGCGACAGAGTGAGAATGTCTCAAAAAAAAAAAAAGTATATATTATTTAAAATTGCAATTGTAATACTATCGTCCTTTGGTGCCCTAGGGGGATGGGTTTCAGGACCCCCTGAAGATACCAAAATCCCCAGATGCTTAAGTCCCTTATATAAAATGAGGTAGTATTTTGGTGAAACCCCATCTCTATTAAAACTACAAAAACTTAGCCGGGTGAGGTGGCGGGCGCCTGTAGTCCCAGCTACTGGGGAGGCTGAGGCAGGAGAATGGCGTGAACCAGGCAGGCAGAGCTTGCAGTGAGCCAAGATCGCACCACTGCACTCCAGCCTGGGCGACAGAGCAAGACTCCGTCTCAAAAAAAATAAATGAACAAAATAAAAATAAAAATAAAATAAAATAAAATGAGGTAGTATGTGCATATAACCTATGAACATTCTCCCATATACTTTAAATTCTCTCTAGATTACTCGTAATATCTAATACAATGTAAATTATTATTATACTGTAGTTTTTATTTGTATTATTTTTATTGTTGTATTTTTATTTTTAATGCTTTTTTCCCCATCAATATTTTTGATTCAGAGTTAGTGGGCTGGCTATGCCTTCCTATTGTGCCTGTCAAACAATACAGGGAGCAGCAGAAAGTGAACACACTCCACTCCCAAACCCTGCTGACCCATGTCCCTGAGTAATCAATATGAAAGGTTTTGTATTTCTTTTTCCATAACTTTTCTCTACAAATGTTCACAAATGTAGGGAGTTTGTTTAGTTTTTGTCTGCATTTTTATTTTTATAAATATGAAATTACACTATACACATAACTTTGCAACTTTTTTTTTTTCATTTAACAATGTATCTTGGATATTTCTCCCAGTAACCACACACAGATCGATCTCACTCTTTTCAAAAGCTGAAATTATCCCACTGTGTGCGCGTGTGTAATTTATCCAACCATTTCCCTACTGATGCATATTGGGTGGTTATTTTCTGTTTTGATTTATTTTTATTGTTGCAAATACAACCAATACTGCAATAAACATTCATCTACATTTGAAGAATTTTAAAATTCTTTTCTTGCCATGTTTCCAGATTTGGAGAATAGATTTTGAAAGTTGGCCTTTTGCCTTACATAAAAAATTAAATAATGCTTAATCTCTGTGATCTTCTCAATAGAAATTTGCCACAGGAGATAGCATAATTTCCAATCGTTGTTAACTTCATCTAGAAATACCATCTGCATCTTAGGACACATTTCTGCAGACTCCCACTCTCCTACACCAACCCCCTCCTTTAAAAAATGTTAATTCTCCTGAAAATAAAAGGAATCAATTTATGAGATGATAATAAAGTATATGTTCAAACTTTTAAAATGAAGATAGAATGTTACTAACATAGGAATGAATATATTAATTCAAGCAGCCTAAAATTGTCTAAAAGCAGATGTCAAAAATGTATTCAGCCTATAATATATGCCTAATTTTTACCTTATTAAATTTCTTATTGTGTGCTGCATGAGGGCCTGCTGGGTATTATTAACTGAAGAATATGGAACCCACAGTAGAGATAATGACTCCTTTATTTCTTCATCTAAACTTAACTTGAACAAATCATGCAATTGTCAATGTCTCCCAGCTTTGCCATATTTGCAACCAGTGATTAGGTGAACAACTGGGCATTTAATCATTCATACCCAATGGGAATCAGACTAACTCTCCAAGTACTAAATATCCTAGCATAGAGAGGATGGTGCCTTTGACCTAAATAACAGCATAATTGTCTATTTCTAATAATCTATTTAGACACAGTCTGGCCTAGTGTGAGGTTCTTACATACTCTAACCTAAGTCTCAAATATTTGCCAGGAGGGAAGTTCTAAGAATTCAAAAAATATTTTTGAATATTCTATTGGAATCTTGTTTAACTTGTCTTACCCTTCCCAACACCTCCTGCTGACTACTATCTCTACCCATAAGCGTATTTATCATCTTGAAGGAATTTCTACTATATTGTTGCAGTTGGAAAATAAAAATAAATTTGGATGACATTTTTCTGGACTCTCTTCTTGTCAAGAATTAATCCTAAGCACACACATGAGTGATACTGAACTGATATTCACTGAATGCCCATCAGATATCAGACACTGTTTTTGAGTGATTGCATGCATTTATTTAATTCTCACAACAAACTGATAGAGATAGTTGCTATCATTATCTAAATTTTACAGATCAGGAAGCTGAGTCTCAGAGAAATTAAGTAACTTGTATAAATCACATAGTTTAGTCATTGTAGTAAGCCAAGGATTAAGCCCAGTTCAAGCTGTTTCTACTAGAATTACTAGTAGCTCTAGATTACCGCAAGCTGCTATAACAAGTAGACCCATGAATATGTGTTGGTTTAAATACAATTAATGTTTATTTATTGCTGATAGTCCAACACAGGTGTTCATGGTCTGTGGACAGCTTCCTCAACAAGGTAATTTCAGGACCTAAGCTCCTTTCATCATGTGGCTTTGCCAATCCATAAGTATTCATCTTTATCAGAAGAAGAGAAGAGAGGCAGAGAGAGAAACTGGAAAGGCTTATGCGGAATAAGCCTGGAAGTGGCACAGTCAGTCAATAGGCTTCATTTCCCTGCAGAAGAGGCTAGGAAATCGCATCTAGCTCTGTGTCTAAAAAGAAAAGAACAAAAATCTTGGTGAACAACTTAGTAATCTCTGCCACAACTTCATTATTAGTCCACTAGGTAGTGGCAAAATATTTGTGCAAAGTGGTGTGAAGAAATACAGACATGAAAAATAATGCCATGTCTTCCAGGAGTTTATCATTTAATTTGGGAACAAATAAATTAATATATAAAGAAATCTAACAGGACAAGTTGGCATGATAAGAAGCCCATCATGCTATAGGAATTCAGAAAGCAAAAAATAATTGTGAAGGAGTCCTTTGTACCTGAGGGGAAGATGTAAGCGCTTAAAAGTGAAGAAACGTCCATATATGGACTAGAGGCCTTAAATTCAAACTTTACCTACTTCATATATATATACATTTTCTAGAGACAGGGTCTTGTTCTGTCACCCAGACTGGAGTGCAGTGGAGTGATCATAGCTCACTGCAGCCTCGACCTCCTGGGCTCAAGTGATCCTCCACCTCAGCCTCCTGAGCAGCTGGGACTTCAGGTGAGCACTGCCACACCTGGCTAATTTTTTTTATTTTGTGTAGAAATGAGGCCTCACTATGTTATCCCGGCTGGCCTTGAAGTCCTAGGTTCAAGTGATCCTCCTGCCTTGGCCTCTCAAAGTGCTGGGATTGCAGGCATGAGCCACCGCATGGGGCCTTACTTCACAATTTTGCCTCGGGCAAGTGTCTCTATCACAGTAGATGCAATATTCTGTGAGTTGCGGGTGTGTTGCTTGCTTTCATGGAATATTTTTATGGACTCCCCAAATTCATTTTGTTTAGAGCTAAACAGAGAAGCTAAAGTTAAATCTTGTAATTGACCTTAGCCATACTGTATTATAATATTTCATATTCTCATAGCAGAGTAAACAGATAAAGAAGGATGACTGGCAAAAAATAGAAGTATTGAGAAAATTTTGTTTGCATATTATTGCTTGATGGCTTGTTTCAGGTAACTTACACCTAGTACATCACTCTGAACCACACTCTACTCTTCTCAATCTAGGGTCATCATTATGTCATCAACAGAGCTGTGCAATTCTGCTGTGGACAGAAATTGTTTTATCTCTTTCTGAAATTTTGCTTTTTTACCCCAATATATAAAGCTCTTTTACCATAGTGTCTAATAACCTCCTTACTTTATCCTGGGAAGTAAGAATAATGCAAAGACTCTTAAATGCACAAATCCCCTAAAGGCTTTTTCACTGGTGACACAGAAGGTCTGTATTTGTTAGCAAGTAAGTGGGCGAGAAATATCTATTTCTTTAAAAACTATGATAAAACCCTTGTTCAGTGTATAAAGAAGTCCACTGATACAAGCAGACATTGCTGCCCAATACCTCAGGCACAGAACCAGAAAACTAAGAGTAGATATCTCTTAAACATGCCACTGAGTCAGAAGAGAGGAGAAAGATTGGAGGTAGTGGGCAGTGTGGGAATGGATAAAATCCTGAGCAACTTGGAGCATCCCTTTGTGCATCCTGGGGATCTGGTTAGATGCAGTGTTGAGGGGTGAGCTTTGGGAATGCTTGCCAATTTGTGAGATTCTACACTTGTGCCTTTTATTTGATCATGGTTCTGCTCCAGGGCCTTCTTAGAAGGAGAACCATCTCCTCAACAACTGTTCATAAGTTGTGTCTACTCTTTTTGGCAAGCATTTAACATATTCAATAATGGCAACAAATGCCCCTTACCTCCGTAAGAGCTGGCATGGGTTAGGTTTCAGAGATAAGACTGAGGGCTGTATATATGAATAAAAATGTGAAACCCACATTATGGATCTGAGGTAAGATCAGCCATGTCTAAGTGATTTCTTCTAAAAGCAATGATCTTCCAATGTGTCTGTATTGAACCTCAGCTTTTGCGAGAATGATGACTTCTGATTAACTGGGATTCTGAAGATGGAAGGCTTCCAGGCAACAACAGTAGGGAATGTGTAAGAGCACAGCACTTTGTGCCTCAGTAAAATGATAGTAACCTCTGATGACATTCACTCCTTTGACAAATATTAATTGAGCTGGTACTATGTGTCAGCCATGGTAATTAAGTCTCAGTATACAGTACTATACAAATAAAAACCTCAGTGCTCATAGGACACACAGTTCTGTGGGGAAGACAGACAAAACTAGTAAACAGAAAAATGCATCAAGTAAATAACAACTTGTGGCAAATGCAGTGAAGAGGAAGAAGTGGAGTCAGTGATGGAGACTGACCGAGGAGGGACTAACTCAGAGAGGATAGTGAGGAAAGCTCCCTGCGAGAATGTGACATTTAAGTGGGGTCCTGAAGGATGGGAAGAAAAATGGAGCCCACTCTCTAAAGAGCAAGGTCAGGGGAGGGGTTCCAGGAAGGGGTAATATTAAAAAATACTGAACTACTAATAAGGTAGACAACTGGCAGCTGCTGTGCTGGAACAATGTCTGTTGTGATCAGTTTCATCTGTCAACTTAGGTAAGCTACAAACCCCAATTATTCAAACACTAGTCTAGGTATTGCTGTGAAGGTATTTTGTAGATGTGACTCTCGCTCATAACCAGTTGGCTTTAAGTGAAGGAGATTATGTTAGATAATCTTGATGTACCTTATTCAATCAGTTGAAAGACCTTAAAAGTTAAGAGGAAGAATAGCATAGAGAAGAAATTCTGTTATCAATTACCACTTCAGCTGAAACCTGAGACATCCAGCCTCTCCTTACTGCCCAACAGATTTCCCACTTGCCTTGCCAGCCCCAGCAACTGTGAAAAATACTTTCTTGCAATGAATCCCATAATATATATCTTCTGAAGATTTTGTTTCTCTGGTTGAACCCTGACTGATACAGAGTTCTACATGTCTTATGCAGGTCAACTCCTTCAGTTACTCAGTAGTTGTGGAGGTCTAGTGGATCCTTGGAAATGGGCAAAATGAATGTATGTGGGGGCATGTAGGAACATGGCATTGCATTTACTTATCAATGGGGTGGAGAGGTATTTCACTGTTTTCACAACCATTACCATCGTATAGGAGAACACGGGCAGATATTAGCTCAGTTTCAAGAAAGAGGGAAAAGAGTGTGTGAAGACCCTGGGACCAGAAACTATTTGGCATATACAAGAGACCAAAGGGAGAACAGGGACACTGAATCCAGAGGTCAAGAGGAAGAGTAGGATAAAATGAAAGGAAAACAAGGCCAGATGATACAGGTTCTGGTGAGTACACTGGATTTTATTGAAAAGCTCCTTGAAGCATTTCAAACAAGTGTGTGGCTGCTCTGTGAAAAATAGATTAGCCTGAGACTATTGTGAAGTCCTACACAGGAGTATATGTAGTAGCTAGATAGGAGATGATGGATGAATATGACAATAGTGGAGATGCGTGGAAATGGATAATTATCAATCACTAATAATTAATGATTATATAATTGTTAATAATTATTAATAATTAATGATTAAATGTAATCATTATTTGTGATTGAGTACAATTCTGGACTGAAGGTTAAAGCTACTGAGCTCCCGATTCTATGATGGGTGATAAAGAGATGAATGTTTTTGCTGACCACAGGGAGGTTTTTAAAGTTGTGGTAGAGAATCCACTGAGTAGTGTGAGGAGTTGTGTTATTTGGGCTTTGGGGTGGGGAAAAATTGCCTCTTGGACTGTGATATGGTTTGGCTGTGTCCCAACCCAAATCTCGTCTTGTAGTTCCCATAATCCCCACAAGTCATGTGAGGGACCAGGAGGAGATGGAGATAGTTTCCCCCATCCTGTTCTCTTGATAGTGAGTTAGTTCTCATGAGATCTGATAATTTTGTAAGGGACTTTCCCCCTTTTTCTTGGCCCTTCTGCTTCCTGCTGCCTTGTGAAGAAGGGCGTGTTTGCTTCTCCTTCCACCATGATTTAAATTTCCTGAGGCCTCCCTACCCATGTGGAACTGTGAGTCAATTAGACCTTTTCCCTTATAAATTACCCAGTCTAGGGCAGTACTTCATAGCATCATGAGAACAGACTAATACCGACTGTGAGACCAGACATCTTGGGATTGCAGGACAGAGATTCCACCTTCCCTTCATATTTCTACTGATTCTTGTCCACACCCAATTTCTGTTTCCCCAACCCATTTCCTTCTGCCTTGCATGCAAAGTGGTTGTTTCCCTGTTGTGATTTCCATGTTGTTGTGAAGGAGTGTGCCACATATATGATTGCTGCACTTGTTTCATGCATTGGAATTTTCAAAACATGAAGGCTGTTCTTATACAACTGCAGAAATATTGGACTAGTTCCAAGAAATGTGTTTTTTTCATCTTGATAAGATCTGTCTCCATACAAAATGAGTGAGAGACTCTTTGATGTCACTCAGAAGAATGTTGGGCTGGGGTTTTAAGTCTACCTTGACTAATTCTAAAAGAAGAATTAGATATACATGATTAATTAAATAGGACCTGCTTTAGAAAACATTCATGAGGCCAACAGAAAAGTTTTTGAAAGGTTCTGTGGCTACTTTGGTTTAAACTCAAATATTAAGTGTTACGAATTGTGATCGCCCCTCAAAAAAAGACATGCTAGCATTCTATCCCTCAGTACTCCAGAATGTAACCTTATTTGGAGATAGGGTCTTTACAGAGGTAATAAAATTAAAATAAGTTCATCAAGTTGGACCTAATCCAATATAACTGATGGCCTTATAAAAAGGGCAATCTGAACACAGAAATATGCATAGAAGAAAGACAATGTGAAGAGGCAGAGAGAGAAGCCCAGGACAGAGGCCTGAAACAGATGCTTCCTTACAGCCCTCAGAAGGAACCAACCCAGGTAACACCTTGATCTTGGACTTCTGGCCTCTAGAACTGGGAGATAGTGCATTTCTGTTGTTTAAGCCACTCAGGTTATGGAATTTTAAGGAAGACCTAGAAAACTGCTATATTAAGCCTATCTATTAACAATTCTAAAATAGATGCCAATACTTGGGCAAATCAAAGTCAGCCCATTTACCTTAGGATATCTAGATTACTACTAATTTTTAAAAGAAATTAATTCATATTGTGTCATTTTGCAGAGTGAACTGAATCTAGATAATAACTCACCAATTCTTATAACATATTGAAATGTTTTTGTCTAGTTGGCCTTTATTTGTGAACTGTAAGTATATAGATCAATTGTATCAATCAGATCAATATAAGCCTTTCTTGTTGTTTTGAGAAGCTTGCTTTATTTAATGTGAGATTATTATATAATCATTATTTGTGACTGAGTACAATTATGGATTTTCTATATTATCATACAGATCAATTTTGGTAGCAATGCTATATTACTTTAATACTTATTTTATAATATATTTTATATATTTATATTTATACACATATATTATATTTGGAATATATTATATTCACAACGCTTGTCTTCAAGGTGATTTTCTTCAATGGGATTGTATATTTTGTTGTTTCCAGTTTTTGTCTTTGCATTCTCTCCCTTGAATATATTATGAATTCACAGATTTTCATACAGTTGACAGTTTTCAATCTATTGTATTGTTGCTTTTGATATCCCTATTGCCCTCCCTTTCCCTCTCTAGTAAGAGCTCCTTCAATTTGGCTCTCATGTCCTTTTAACATGACCCTATTACTTTTTTCTAGTTTGTTAAAAAAAAATCCTTGGTTCATTTTGTATATTTTCTGCCTCAGATTTATGAGTCTTTTCTCCAAAGAACCTGGTTCCTTCATTGGAAGTGGGATTTGGAGACCACAGTCTGGGCATTAGGAGTGTTAATTGCTAATAGTGTTTCATAGCTTCTAGGGCTCTTCAGTGAATGAAGCTAGAATTTTTTTTTTCTTTTTTTTTCTTTTTTTAGGAAGAGAAAAATACATCATGAGCTCATACTACTGTTCTCAATTCAAATTTAAAATTACAAACTTTTCAGTTAAAATATTTGATTCTTTTACTTGTATCTCTTTTCTCCTAAACTAAAAATATTTATTTGCAATAATGTTGACAAATTTATTTTATTAATCCTAATATATATAAGTACTTTGAAAATAATACTATGAATATAAATATTGATTTTAACAATAATACTAATGTAGTTTAAGCTTCATTTGGCATTTTCATATAATGACTATATCCCAGCAGGGATGTACAAGTGATGTTTAGTTAAAATATTACATTTTGAAATCAATGGAAGTTGATATATGGTTAAAGTTATTCTTTCCACATTAATTTCCAAGATTGTTATTATCTAAATATATTTCCTTTCAATTTTTCCTGTCCCTCTTTTTTATTTTATTTCTTAATTTATGTAAGACATCACAATCATTTCAATATCAAATGATAAAGTGACAAAAGTTCAAATAAGTTTAACTTCAATTCTGTCCCCTCTACGGTGTTAACTGTTTTCATCCTCCGCCTAAGGTAACTGTTTTCTACTTTCTGTTTTTTCCTTCTCTTGTTACTCTTTTTAAAGAATAAGTGTACACAAATAGACATGCACATGAATATATATACACACATACACACATATATATGTACATGCACACATATACACATGTAAATATATAGTATATCATTAGATATAATAAATTATATTAAAAATGTATAATATGATACATATATTTATATATCATATATATTTACTATATATAATATTATATATCCTTTTAAACCTGCATAGTCATATTAATAGAAATTTAAGTTGTTTTAAGTCTTTGGCTTTTTCAAGTATTGCTGCAATGAATAAACTCTTGTGTATCTATCATTCCATGTTTTTGCCAGGTTGTGTTTGAGGTAGTTTTTTGGAAGTAGGATTACTGGGTCAAAGGGTCAATATATGCATATTTTGTGCAATTCCTCTCCAGAAGGCATCTATCATTTTAAATTCCTTCTGACAATGTCTCAGAGTACCTATTTTTTCCATAACCTTGATCAGAGTTTTTGATTTTAAACGTTTTTGCATTTTTGCTAGTCTAGTAAATGAGAACTGGTTTCTCAATATTGTATTATTTTATATTAGTTTCATTGTAAAATTGAGCATATTTTTGTATGGTTTGTATTTTGTTTGTCACATGCATTTCTTTTTCTGTGAGCTATTTTACATTCAGTTTTGCTCATTTTGCTATTGATAGGTTAGGTTTTTTCTTTCCCAAGTTTACCATTATCATTTTAACACATTTCATTTAGGCTTTTTGAACATCATTCTACCAATCGAGGTTGCTCATTACCTTCATTTAGCAAATATCAATGGTTATTCCTAGCCCTTGGTCTATTTTACCTTTCAGTAACATTGGGCACAGGTGACCACTCCTCCTGCTAGAAAGGCATTCTTCACTTAAATTCTTGCTTACCACATATTCCTGCTTGTCCTGTCATCTCGCGGCTCTTACTTTTCAATTTCTTGTGATTTACACATCTCCCCACCCTCTAAATGTGGGCATACCCCAGGATTCAACCTAGTTACTCTCCACCTGAAAGAGTGTGGTCAGTCTCGTGGCCTTAAATATCATCAATTGTCTGGTGAGTCTCCAAGGTAGACCTTCTACCCTGAACCTCAACATCAGCTACCTGGCTTCTTATTATCTCTGCTTGATGGTCTATAGGCATTTCAAAATTTACATATCTGAAATCCGTGTTATTAACATATCTTAGAATCTTCCCTGCACCTGCATCTCCTGAGTCCTTTTCCCTCTTTCTAATAGCATACGTAAAGTATTTTACATCATGTTTGACTCCCCTCTTACTCTTATAGCTACGTCTAATCTCTCAGCAAATTTTGTTGGCTGTGTCTTCAAATTATATCCCGAATCTGACCTCTTTTTATTATAATCTCCCTCGTGGGTTATTGCAAAATTCTCCTACCTGATCTCCTGGACTCTATCCTTCCTGCCCTCGTATTTTATTCTAACACAATAGCCAGAGTGATGCTTCTAAAATATATGTCCAGTCATGTCACTAGTCTGTTCAAAGCACTGTAGTCATTTTGCATTTTATTGAAAATAGAATCTAAAACACTTATAATGGCTACAGACCTTATCAGATATCCCTATGGGTCCCCACCCAGGCCATCACTACACCTCACCACCTTTATTCTGGTTCCCGTTGGACCAACCATACCACCTCTGTACTGTTACTCTGGTAGACCAAGTATGTTTCCCCTCAAGGAGGGTTGGTTTGCAATAGCAAACCTGAATGTTCTCATCCCTCACTTTCTTCACCAATTTCCTCAACTATCCCTTTATCAATAAGGCCTCCTCAGACTATCTCATTTATCTGTCTTCTGTAAAATAACACATACCCATCTACCCATACTTCCGTTTGCCTGGTAATCTCTAGCCTTGTTCTCTACTTTATTCTTCTCCACAGCACTTACGACTATCTGGTGTGCTATATGCTTTATCTGTTTGTTCATTTGTTGTCCCTAGGTGCCGACAAGAATATAAATTCCACGATGATAAGAATTCTTATCTTGTTCATTGTTGTCTTCCCATTGCCCTAAAGGAATGGTTGGCTCCATGTAACTGCTCAAATACTTGTTGAATAAACCACTATGTGCCCTAAACATTAGTGTCCTCATTTTCTGCTAAGGAAGCTGAGACTCAGAGCTAAAATAACTTTCCAAGGTCTTGTAGCTGGTAAATGAAGTCAGAATCTGTGTTCAAATGCATCAAACTCCAAAGCACTGCCTCTTTCTTTGGTACTGTGTGGTCTCCCAGGAGGAGGGCTTCTTATTTCCATTTTAATTTCGAGAAAATGGTTGGAATACAGGACAAATCTTCAGAGAATCTCGATTCTAGTCTTAGCTCGGTCAGTAAGTAATGGTGAAATCTTGGGGAAGCAATTTAAGCTTTTTGATTCTCAATGATTGTTTTAATCATTTGAAAGCAAGAAAAGTTTCTATAATCTCAGTCTCTCTTTCAGCAACCAAAGTGTATGACCAATGAGATCTACACCATGTTTAAGTGGATGATCTATAGTATATTCAACTCTGCTTTAGTTCTTAAGGTTAAAAAAATGTAGGGAGATCTTAGGTTAATTTTGTTTCCTTCTGGCTTAAGCCCTTTGGTAAGTGAGATGTTAACATACCACAAAGGTTTCATTGTGTTTCTCCTGAAGCAAGGGGCATGACTGAGATGCAGCTTTCAAAAAGGATCTTGTTCCATATACTTGCCAATATTTGGTAGTTTCCCCGCCTACCCCAATTAAATAAGACATAATTTTATATTGCTGGCCTTTAGAAAAGAACTTTATGTTTAAGTAATTCTGCCAATAATGTTTGTGCATTGTCAAAAAGAAGCTTTAAAATTTTTTGTTGTTGTTGTTTAAAAGCTAGGCATGCAAGCACAGTATAATAATTATAACCTGAAGAACTTCTCTAAGAATGTGGCAAAAGGTTAATAAAAAACCTGTAGCATGGTGGGCACATGTAGCAACAGATTTGTTGGTCTATAAACAGTTATTAGATCCTTCCTGTGTCCCCAGGTCTCTACTCTGCTGGTTAAAAACAAAGAGATGCTCACAGAGAAATCTCAGGACTGACAAGCCAGTTCCTGCCACTGTCAGAGAGTGGCTTTTGGAATGGGAATACAGTATGTGAGTTTTAAAGGAAATCAATCTCATTCATAGTCTTTCCAGTTCTTTAATTAGAAAAGTAAAGAAAAATGAAAAAAAAAAAAAAAAAAAAAAAAAACCCCAACAACAAACTGTCCTAGGTACCTGGAACTAATAGTTGGCAGGGAGTTTTATTGTTCTTGGAGCCAGTGCAAATGCCCGGGGCTCAGGTACAAATCCAGCTCCAAAATTTAACATATGTAACACTAAGAGATCTTTTGGCAATTGTCCCTTTTTGCTTTCAGAAAGGCATTTTCTTATTCACAGTTTTCTCTTTTCAAGAAGGCTAGATAGGAGACCATTCCTCACCTTTGTTTCTAAAGTCTCTTTTGTGTGATTTATCCAGAGTATAACTTTAGTTCTAGAATAATTTCTGGATGGACCTGCAGAGAAAACTTTCTCACTTGTCCACAGCAATGACAGTAAGTTAGGAGGAGTCATATGACTTAAAATTAAGCTATAATGTTCTGTTTACACGCTGATGTTATTTCAATGTTATCAATGACATAGACTCTAAGGGTTCCAGTGATGGAGTTTTATGGATCATTGGTCAATTTATTTTAATCATTTTCTAGAATCCTGATGCAAACTTTAGTGTGTATCAAGACTGCTGAGTGGCCATTCAGATTCTGGGGCCTGCCCTCCAGAGAGGCTGATTTATTTGGTCTAGTATAGAGCCCAGGATTCCGTCCGCATTTAAACTAGCAACCTAGAGCTGAAGATCAAACTGGATGATTCTGATTGCCCCTTTCTTTCCCTGTGTTTGGCTTTTGAATTATTATTTTAGTGCCTGTGTCTGCTGATTTTTCTACTACCACTGTCTAGTTGTATGTTTTATAGTCTGGCCCTAATAAACAAGAGGTTTGGAAACACCTTTATCTCCCCCACAAATTTTAATAGGTCCAGATTTCTAAAATTTAACTTTCATTTTAAAATTAAAACACAATCAGGAGATTTAAATGCCAGTTGGTTATTATGCCATATTGTGAATTCTCTTTCTCCCTCCTTTTCTCCCTCCCTTCCTCCCTCCCTTCCTCCCTCCCTTCCTCCCATCTTCCCACCCACCAAAATTTTTTTTGACATGCACATTGTTTCAGGACCCAGACAAACAGTTGAACAGAATAGAAAGTGTTCCTAACTCCATGAACAGCTTTTTAAAATATGTGATTAAATAAAATATTTCACATAATTATAACTGATTTTTAAAAAACAAACTATTGGGATAGAGAGACTATCATTTAACTGGGATATACAGAAAGCAGTGTTTTCCTTGAGAAATACCTATAGCACATCTAGGGAAGAGAGATGTGGGAAGAGTCATTTATATTTACCCACGTATTAACAGTTTCTGGCACTCTTCATTTCTTTGTACACCATTCCTTCATACTTTCATCTGGTATCATTTTCCTTCTGCCTGAAAGCCATCCTTTGGGTTTGTTGATAAATTTTTTAAGCTTTATCACATCTGAAAAAGTTATTTTCCCACTATTTTTGATATTTTTACTGGATATAGAATTCCAGGTTGTCATTTTCCCTTAGTAATTTAAAGACTTTGCTCTACTGTCTTCTGACTTGCACTGCCTCTGATGAGAAATCAACCATCATTCCTATCTTTATTTTTTTTATGTGATGTATCTTTTTTTCTCTGGCTGCTTTTAAGATTTTCTCTTTATTCTTATTTTGAACAATGTAATTATGATTTGCTTTGGTATAGTTTTCTCTAATGTCTTTTGTGCTTGGGGCTTTTTAAGCTTCTTGGATCTGCAGCTTTAATGTTTCTATCACATCTAGACATTTTTGGCCATTAATTCTTCAAATATTTTTCTGTCACACCTTCTCCAGTGGGGGTTCCCATGACAGGAAAATATTTGGTTGTTTGAAGATACCTCATAATCAACAGATGCTCTGCTTATTTGTTTTTTTTTTTTTCGCCTTTTTTTAACTGCGTATTTTATTTTAAATGGTTTCTATCACTATGTCTTCAAGTTAATTGATGTTTTATTATTCAAGATCATTATTGTATTTTTATCTCAGATATTACAGTTTTCATTTATTGAAGTTTCATTTGAACCTTTTTTATACCTTCCTTGTCTCTATTTAAATGCTCACTCTTATCTAGAACATATGGCATACAGTAATGATAACTTTTAACTTGTTTACTAATTCTGTAACCTGTGGTTTTTTATGAGACTGTTTTATGACTCATTTATCTGCTCATTATGAGTTGTATTTTTCTGCTTCTTTGCATATCTGATAATTTTTTATTTGAGACCAAACATTATAAACTTTACTGTGTTAAGTGCTAGATATTTCTGTATTCTTTTAATATTCTTAAACTTTTTTCTGGGATGCAGTTATATAAAAACAATTTAATCTTTTAATGTTTTGTTTTTAAATTTTGTAAGGTAGGACTAGACCTTTAGTCTAAGGCTAATTTGCCCCACTATTGAGGAAATCAGTTCTCATTCATGTAAGCTCTAGGTGACCCCAATTCTCCCATACTCCCAGCTCTATGTCCCCAGCTAAAAGAGACCACCAAACTCTGCCTTTGACTGTGGCCTGTTGATTATAGAACTCACTTATTTGTTTCCCCTCTTTCACAAATCACTGTCCTTCACTGACTGATGTTCAATATCTAAAATGATTTTATATATTGTACCTGATTTATTACTTCACACAGAATAATAAATAATCGGATACATCTTGACCAGAAATAAAAATGAGTTCCCATACTTTTTATGAAGAGTCACAGGCATGCTTTGCACCCTGGCCATGCACAATTTATTTGGCCAGAGACTTGCTCTTGCATCTAAGGTAGCCACCTATAGGCTGGTCAGGGAACAATGACTAATGTTTCCAAACCTCTTGTTTATTAGGACCAACGACTATAAAACATACAAATAGATAGTGGTAGAAAAATCAGCAGACACAGGCACTAAAATAATTCAAAAGCCAAGCACAGGGAAAGGAAGTGACAATCAGAATCTATGTGTCAGTAGAGGCAGTGGGTAAGAAAGAAGCAGGGAGTAGAGAAAAGGGGAGAAGAGTGTTGGCAACAGGAGCTTGAGTAGAAACAGACAGAGAAATACAAATTGAGAGAAGAGTCATGTAGAAGGCAGACTAGGGAGCGTGTCTATTGTGTTCTAAATCATTATCCCATTTTCCATAAAACTTGGCAATATTGCTTTTGAAAGTTTTCAATGCTTCCTTATTTCCCTCGGACTCTTTCCAATAAACCTCATTACATTAGTCAGGTACCCTGACTCCCAATTCTGTTTCTAAAAGAGCTTAAAACCCAACTATTTTGTTGTTGTTGTTTTTACAGTGGTTGGTTGAAACACGAGGCAGGGTACCAGGTTTGTACATACATTGGTTACCTGTTATAAAGCTATATAATAGGACTCATGTAATGGGGGATATAAATATTTACCCATTTCACTAAGTTATAGATTTCACTTCTCCTTTACTACAAACCACAGAGATAATTCTAAGGAAGGAAGGGAGGGAGTGAGGGAGGGAAGGAAGGAAGGAAGGAAGGAAGGAAGGAAGGAAGGAAGGAAGGAAGGAAGGAAGGAACTGTTTCATGACAACTAACAGGATGTGATTGTTCAAGTGCATTAATTTTTCAGCTGACAGCTCTCATGTCCCCTTCTCAGGGATGCTTCACCTGATCCCTCACTCTACGTCAGATATCCTGTAATACACTCTGATGGTGCTCTGTACTTTTTCTCCATGTACTTACCTCAGTTATAATTGTATAGTATTTCTCCCAAACTAGATGATAAGCAATAAAGGTAAGAACTCAATAAACATTTATTGAATTAATGAATGGGTGCTTCCATCCTATGGGAAAACAGAAAGCATGTGACAGAAAGTGTTAGTTTTTCATCAAAATTTATTTCCATTTTATGATGGAGGCACAAGACTTTATTCTTCAAGCCCCTGTAAGTATAGATGTGGCCATGTGAATGAAGCAAGTGAGGTGGGCCATTTCCATGACTGCCTATTAAAATCTTCCACAGGCGCTTTTCCAGGTATTTTCCCCTTGTGATTGATTTGGACGATGAACTCTGGATAGTCAGTTACAGACTTGCCAATTTCCAAGGGCTTTAAGTACTCCTCTGACAGACTGCAGGAGAATGGATCTGATAATGTCTCGTCACCTTTTTAAATCTATTCTGCTATTTCTATCACTACTGTTACTTAGAGGGAAACAATTCATTCTTGTTTGCAAAGGGATACATTGTCATGGCCTCTCAGAAATATGGCATCAGGCCCTCTGGAATAATTAAGCATTCTTTCTATTGGATAAAGTCATATATAGTTCATGCCAACAGAGTCCCTGTGAGTATAAGTACATAAAAATAAAAGACGGAAGATAACAATACTCATGCACATTCCCCAAATATGTTTTAAAATATAACTTTGATAAGCTGGAGAGGGAACATTATACAGGAGTTGGTATTTGAGAGGGACTTTCATTTGGATAGATATTTTATTGGTTAGGAGTTGAGTTTAACTCCTTGTAACAGAAAAAACCTATGTAAAGTAGCCTCAAACAAGATAGAGTTTTATTTTTGTTTCTGCTGTTTTCCTCTTACACAGTGAACATTATACACAAAAGTAATCCAGACCCAGCCCAGTAGCCCAGGAATATCAGGGCCGAAGGTGCTCTGATGCTCTTGACCTATCCTTTGTAGTTTGTTGCAATATGTTTACTGCAACTCCGGCCATCTCTTCCACAGTGATAGGTTACTGGATATTTGTGTTAATCTTATGAAACCAGTATTATTATCACTTTTATTTTCTTATTCATAGGAAATTAGTCTTGAAGCAGTTATATATTTTTTTCCAAGAAAATATAGATAACAGTAGCAGCCCTGGTAATCGCTGCAGTTTGCCTTTGTAAACCACGCCATTAACCATTGCTCTACATTGTCCTCCTGTGTACTAGTCTTGATAAAGATGAAGAGAACTTAAGGTGATATTGAGGCAGGAGAATAGGGTCTGGAGGCAGGGAAACTAAGCCTGTTTCATGCTGACTTCCTATCACTAAATTGAAAGTAAAACCCTAACTTTCCACACCTAAGTAACAAAAGGACCAGAGGCTACTCCCTTTGACCTTTTCTGCCCAGCAGATAGGAAATTGACTATCTGCAACCAATCAGACTGTTGGAGGGTGGAGTCTTCGTTTGCATAGAAGTATAACTTTGTAACTTCACCCTAGCCCCTGACTGGTTGCTTTTTGCAACCAATCAGATGTTTACACAGGAGTGTGATCTTTGTAACCTCACTTCAGCCTCTGGTTGACTGCTTTCTGCAGCCAATCAGACTGATTACGGGCTACCACTTCATTTACATGAGGTGAGCGTGAAGTGGCCAATGGGAAAGTTCTAGCGGGTATTTGAACCCAAGAAGATTCTGTATCCAGGCTCCTGAGCCACTGCTCAGGTCGCTCCCACACTGTGGAGTGTACTTTCGTTTTCAATAAATCCTTGCTTTCGTTCTTTTGTTGCTTCATTCTTTCTTTGCTTTGCTTGGTGTTTTGTTCAATTCTTTCTTCAAAACACCAAGAACCTGGACAACTTGTGGCCACGACCCTTTACTGGTGACAATATTATGATAGAAGGGTGGATTGAAGTGAAAATAAAAGTTTCCACCTATAACAGGAACACTATTTAGAGGAGTAGTTCATAGTGTTTGTCATTAAAGAAAACAAGCCAACAATTCAGAGATTAGAGAAAGACCAAAATAGGAAGTACTTAATTAGATTAAGATGTCCATTTCCTTCAAAGCAAAATAGAGCAAAGATAAAGGGGACAAAACCCAAACTGTCCAAGGTAGTTAAACATTAGATGAAACACCTTTGCCATCTAATGTAAATTTCAACTGTAAAGTTTGTCTATACACCCCATCCAGTTCATAATTATTTATCATCAGAGATTTTTGTTCATTTTTTCCCCAGTATTATTCAGGTATAATTGACAAATAAAATTGTACAAATTTAAGATGTACAATGTGATAATTTGGTATGCCTATATAATATAAAATGATTACCACCATCAAGTTAGTGAACATATTCTATCACCTTACCTAATACCTTTGTGTGTGTGTGTGTGTGTGTGTGTGTGTGTGTGTGTGTGGTGAGAAAATTTAAGATCTACTTTCTTAGCAAATTTCAAGTGCACTATACAATATTGTTGCCTATCGTTACCATGGTATAAATTAGATATCCAGAAAATATTCATCTTATAACCAAAAGTTAGCATCTTTTGATGAACATCTCCTCATTTCCCCACCTCTGCAGGCCCTGACAACCACCCTCTATCCTGTTTCTATGAGGTCAGCATTTTTAGATTCCACACATAAGTGAGATAGTGCAGTGTTTGCCTGTCTCTGTATGACTTATTTCATTTAGCGAGAGATTCATCTCCCTGGAAACTTGGCTAGTCATGACCATCTGGGTATGGGTGGTTCTATTGGAAGCCCCTAGGTACCCTGTACATTATTGCCATGATGTCAAATTGACACTGATGACATATTTGTTTTCTGTAGACCGGAAACTCTTGGAAAAAGAGTACAGTTGATCTTTGTATGTCTAATCAAGCATAATGCTTGACACACACTTAGGTTATGAAGCTGTTGATATAAATTAAGAGAGGATGTTTCAGTTAGCTGTATGCAGGGATAACCCAAAGGGTTAATTTCAAATATTGTGGATGGACAAAGTTTATCAGGTCAAAACATAAGTCTAGTACAAGGAAAAACACTGAAGACCAATGGGGGAAAAATTCACTTATTTTAGAACAACCCGTTTTAATTATTTTCAAATTTGGAGATCTCGACCATTTTATTGTTAACCTCCTGAGGGTGTCATTTTGATTCTGAAAATTATTATGCTTTGAGGTCAGATCTATTGCCACCTCAAATTCAGTTACTGATGTAAAAGGACAGGAAGAAAATTCAGTAAAATCATAGAAAAAATAAAACCCATTAGCCTCACCTTGCAGCCCATTTTCCTGCAAATGGCAAAGTAACTCAAAAATCATGTCTTTTTGAGTATAATTTCATTGTGCATTTAAAGGAAAACTCATACTGAGATTATTTTCAAAATTCAAATTTAACATTTTTGTGAATCTTAACACCACAAAGAAGAGGAATTTTATCAACTAAAGTAGCCAATCCGGCTTTTCTTTTCCTTTATTTCCTATCCTAAACTTCTGTGCTACTTATCGCCTCATTTAACTTGTTAAGAAAAGATGAAGTACACAGTCAAAGAACTCTGCCATCCAAAGTAATTCACAGTTCTGCAGCAAGAGTGCTTTCTGATCTCAGCAAGAGGCAAATGTATGTAGCTGGGTGAATATGGGAGATGAATGATTGCTTAATATATTTTAATAGATTGTTGGTTGGCAACCTCATATACCAGGGTTTCTAAACTGGAGCACTGGAAGACTTGAAGAACAGTAGCTCTAGGTCATTGCAAAAGCAGAGCTGGTACTGAATCCACTTGATTTATAGTCTTTTGATACCTTGTGAGAAGTTACTGCAGCAACAGATTGTGTCACCTGAAGTGAAGAAGAACATTTGCAGATGTCAGAGGAAATGAGTAATCCTTACCTGGAGAAATAAAGCAGGTAGCCAACACCTCTTACCAGAAAGTGATAGTGGTAATGACATCACTTATTATCTCGGTCTTTTATTAAAAACAAACAAACAAACAAAACACCCACGGGTATAGCATTTGCTGTTAATGACCACTCATCAGGCAACCCCTAAGAATCATATTTTAGGTGTTCCTATGATGTCTCTTAAAGGACACTGTAAGCTCAAATCTGAACATCATTCTTACTTAAAACAAAAATAAATTGGCAACGTTAATCTTTTTTTCTTTATTTTTGGTCTGTAATGACTTTTAAAAACTAGTTTAACTGCCAAAGTAAATACTATAATTTTAATGTGTCAGATAGTATTTTAAGAAGTGGGAATAATTATGTAAACATTTCTTTGTTGGATAAGTAAGGTGAATTAGGATAATTTTTTAAAAATTGGAATCAATGATTTCCACTAAATGTGTGTAAGATAAATAACAATGTAATATTTAAAATACTATCATGCTAGTGTTTTTTTTTTTTTTTGAGACGGAGTTTTGTTCTTGTTGCCTGGGCTGGAGTGCAATGGCACGGTCTCAGCTCACTGCAACCTCTGCCTCCCAGGTTCAAGCAATTCTTCTGCCTCAGCCTCCCGAGTAGCTGGGATTACAGGCATGCACCACCACGCCTGGCTAATTTTGTATTTTTAGTAGAGACAGGGTTTCTCCATGTTGGTCAGACTAGTCTCGAATTCACAACCTCAGGTGCTCTGCCCACCTTGGCCTCCCAAAGTGCTGGGATTACAGGCGTGAGCCACTGCGCCTGGCCAATAGTCTTGAATAACAGAATTACTTAGGTGATATATATACATACATATATATATGCATTAATAAACTTATACAGTTATAAGAGAAAATTTGTTTTCAAAGTACGTAGCCCTTATTTTTGTTTTCTTGCATTTATAAAGTCAAAGCCAATGATGCATAATTATTTTTAACTTCCCAATTTTGTATATAATTCTACCTGTTTATTTAGTTTTGAAATTTATCACTGATAAGTAAATATCAAGTAGAACATAAAAATCAGCCTTTTTGGAAACATTGGAATGGATAGTGCAGGCTATTTCTGGAGGCCACTAAGCAATTGTTTAGTTAGCATCTAAAAAAAAAAAAAAAAGTCTAGTAACTAACTATGGTCACTGATTGCATATGATTTATACAGAGCATGGGACGGTGTTGGTCAGAACTTGAATTTTCCATAACTCTACCCACTAGTTAATAGCACCCAGTACTCAACAGTATTTAAATTAATGACTAAATTTTCATCTATTTCTGAATTACATATTTTTCAGTAAATTGGTTGGGCTAGAACTGGGGTAAAAGAGACTGGAAAAATGTACAGCTCTAATGAAAATAGACCCCTTTAACTTTTGACTTTAATCCTGTGCTCCCATTTCTGTCTTTAATTAGAGCTCCAAGTTGCTGCTTCATTGTCTTCCAGATGTAATTGCCCCACATGTGTACAGAGCACTGAAGTGAGGCCTCAAGTAGGAGGTGGTTCAGGATTGGGCTAAAAACCCCATTTTAGATGATTTTTATCAACACCTTCTTGGAAATTGGTTAAAGCTCTAGTTTGTAATTACCTGCTATTCATGGTTTAGAATATGTTCTATTTCCAGACAAGTGTAAATTAACATGTATTTCAGTATTTTCAAAAGAATGAGATTTGGGGGATATGCAAATATCCTCGAAAAACACTGAAAGGCTATGGGGTAATCAGAGTATTTCTTCTTTGCCTCTGCTTCATGCGTTTGTTTACTTGGATTTTTTTTTTTTTTCTCACCTCACTCTTTACCATTCAAAATTTTATTTGCTTCAGTCCTTTTCCTTTAGTGGGTTTATACTTCCAAATTTTTGCTGCCTAGGCCTAAAAGGGTAGAATCATTGCTAAATTAGCTGTCTTTCTTCAAAAAGTGCTTCCTTGAAGCATACTTCTTTCCCAGATACAAACACTTCTAAAATGTTCAAAAAATACACATGAAGAGGTGTCAGAAAGGCCAGAGCAGCAGAACTAGAAAGAATTTTAAAGATCACATAGTCTAGAAGTTAGAAGTTGCTGATTCTTAGGATCATACATTATGTTTTTATAGCTTTATTGAAATAAAATTTACCCATACCTAAAAATTCTCTCTACTCACGTTTGTTTTTAGGGAAAATAGCTTCAGGAATCATCTAAATTTTTGGCCTATCTTGAAAAACTAAAGCATTTATGAAAACCGGGTCAAAATTTGATTGAAACTGAGTGGCATTATTTTTTTTTAGGTGGGACATGAATTCTCCAGTTTGATAAATATTCCTCCATACCCATCTTCGTTTGTGCTGCCATAACAAATATGTGAGACTGGGTAATTTATAAGCAATGGAAATATATTTCTCACAGTGCTGGTGGCTGGAAGTCTAAGGTTCCAAGATGGTGCTTTGAAAAGTGTGTAATCCTGAGGGGACAAACACTATGTCCCTCCGTGGCAGAAGTGATGAAAAGGGCAAAAAAGGCTGAACACTTTCAGAAGCCTATTTTGTAAGGGTTAATCCACTCATCAGGACAGAGCTCTCATGACTTAATCACCCCCCAAGAGGCCCCACCTCTTAATACCATCACTTTAGGGTTTAAGTTCTAACATGAGTTTTAGAGTGACACATACATTCAAACTATACTAATACCTTACAGTCTTATACTCAGCCCGCTTCATTTGTTGAGTGACTGCCAGAATCCTGTAGGCAATACATCTGTGATACTTGGTCTTTCTCTGCTTAATAAATGAATACACTTGGGTCCGAAGAGGTGAAAAGATTTGCCCAAGGAAATTAGAAACAGTTTATCCACCTAGCACCTACCATAGATTACTTTAAAAATATTTAGTAAAACAAGTTTTTTTTTTTTTTTTTTTTTTTTTTTTTTTTTGAGTCTAGCTCTGTGGCCCAGACTGGAGTGCAGTGGCGCGATCTCCGCTCACTGGAAGCTCCGCCTCCCGGGTTCACAGCATTCTCCTGCCTCAGCCTCCCGAGTAGCTGGGACTACAGACGCCCGTCACCAAGCGCGGCTAATTTTTTGTATTTTTTTTAGTAGACACGGGGTTTCACCCTGTTAGCCAGGGTGGTCTGGATCTCCTGACCTCGTGATCCGCCCACCTCAGCCTCACAAAGTGCTGGGGTTACAGGCGTGAGCCACCGTGCCCGGCCAGTAAAACAAGTTTTAATTTTAAGTGTTATTGCCAAAATATAATCAGTATAACAATGCTTATATGCTAAATTGTTTTTATGAAACACTAACGGCTATAAATCTGCAGTTTGAAAAACATTTCCCCTAGTAATGCCTATATGTCTGAATTCATCAAAACAGATCCTCAATACATCCTGATAAATAAGTTTTAAGGATTTAGAAGAAAAGGTAGGTTCCATATGAGTAAAAATAGCAGTAACAACAGTAGTGGCTGATGTTTATTGAATACTTACTACGTGTAAGACACTACTAAGAGATTCGAGTAAGGGGGATGACTTGAAAAGAGTGAATAGTAAGATGGAGTCAAAAGTCACCCTATCATAAATGAATAATTTCATTTTTGAAGCATTAATAAAAAAGAACAATTTTCATGTGTTTTGAGTTAGCATGAAAGTGAAAGACTCCAGAACTGTGCTTTCCAATATGTTAGCACTAGCCATATGTAGCTACTTAAATTTGTATTAAAATTAAATAAAACTGAAACTTCATTTTCTTAGTCATACTGGTCACATTTCACATACTCACAAGCCATGTGTGGCTACTGGCTACCATTTGGACAATACAGATACAGAGCTTTCCATTACCACAGAAAGTTTTTTTGGATAGTGCTCTTCCAGAATAATATTTTCTTTTTAGGCATTTGAATCATGTTTGAACAAATATTAAAATTGCCCGATGTCAACTGTGTATAAATTAATCCATACATATTTTATAGTCTTTAATAAAATACTGTAAAGGATAGTTGTCATCAGTTAGCCAACACCTGTTCCCTCTAGAGAAGTTTAAAAGTAAACTCACGTGAACTGAATGACTGTGGAGTTATCTTAATTTGACTTTCTTTAAGCTATTTCAAGATTTCCTCCACCTCAAGTGCAATTGTTTGAAACTATTAGCTAGCATTAATGTCAAGTGACTCTCATTACGTGAATGGATGAGAAGTAATTAAAGTAAAGGTAAGTGTTGATATCTTTTATGGAATTCTTCTGGAGGCTTAAAGTAATATATAAACTGCAAAACAACACAATGCTCTATGGCCAACAAAATACAGGCTCTCTTGCAGCAGTTTCTGAAGGCAAAAGAAAATGTGGCAGGTAGATACAGGTGTCTTATTCTGATATCTTTTTTTTTTTTTTTCTTGAGATGGAGTCTCGCTCCGTCGCCCAGGCCCGAGTGCAGTGGGGCCATCTGGGCTCACAGCAGGCTCCGACTCCCAGGTTCACGCCATTCTCCTGCCTCAGCTTCCCAAGTAGCTGGGACTACAGGCGCCCCGCCACCTCGCCTGGCTAATTTTTTTGTATTTTTAGTAGAGACGGGGTTTCACCGTGTTAGCCAGGATGGTCTCGATCTCCTGACCTCGTGATCCGCCCGCCTCAGCCTCCCAAAGTGCTGGGATTACAGGCGTGAGCCACCGTGCCCGGCCCTTATTCTGATTTCTAAACCACCACTACCCTTTTAAAGGAGAACATATTAGTTTGTTGCTAAAGTCAAAAACTGAAGAAATGATTTCATAGCTCCTAGAATTTATCTACCTAAGAAAATCCATGTCAGGGTAACTAATCTGTGTCACTATCTTTTCCCTTACCTGTTATCCTTGTTTGGAGTAGAATGTGTTAGAAGCAATATAATTCTGCAGTTTCTCTGGTTCAGACTAGATCCAAAGCCCTTTGTCTCCCCATCTTTGTCCAAACACATCAGAATTCGTATTCCCAGACCAGTGCTTTTCTGCTTTTGTGACTACAGCTCACAGTAAGAAGTGCATTTTATAATAAAACCCAGAAAAAACATACACCCGAAGCAGAAGTCTTACAAACAATATTTATCTTACTGGGTTTCTGCTGATATTTTTTATTTATTCTATTCTATGTCATTATTTTAAAATGCTAGGTAAGACCCACTAAATTGCTTTCATGACTGCCAATGGGTTGCAATCTGCAGTTTGAAAAATATTGCCCTAAGCCATACTGATGTAATCTGTATCCATTTTTGGATATGAAGGCTCCTTGAAAATTGACTGAAATATTCATGAACATGATAGCTCATGCAGATACGTTGATATTTCTGAAACATGGGTGGAAATACTTTCCTGCTGCTGCACTTTTGACCTGAGCTTTCTTGATGATATGTCAGGACTGATGTTTCCACTTGCCAGAAGTTCAAAAGCTTCTTCTCAAAACTGGCTTGTTAATGTTTCCACTTGGCAGAGGTAAGTTCAAAGGCCTTTCTTAAACTAGCTCATTATGACTTGGAAGATAAATGGGTTCACTTTTTATAGAGAGCTATTACCATAAATTTTTCCCCTCTCTTTATAATCTCTTGTAGTACAGCTCTAGTAATATTATAAAAACAGAAGCTAATTCTTCAGAGGCAAAGAAAACATACCATCTGAAATATTCTTGCAGAATGTGATCAAGGAAAATATACTATCTGCATGATTCTAGAGAATAAAATCATTTCTATGTCAATATGTATTCACAGATTTCGTAGTTAAAATATATTGATTTAATAATAATATCCACGTTAAAGATTACTTTCAAACCTCATTTACCATCTTTTTCTCAATAATTGTAAGAAGTTTTCAATAAAGACAAAAATGTTTATAGGTCTTTGGAATTCATTTTGATATTACTCCATTTGTTTATTGTATCTTGCAGTAATTAATATCTTTTTTATTATGTTGATTAATATTACTAATTAATAATAATAATAAAACTCTCACAACAACCTCAAGACCTCATATAGCAGGTATATTTTTCTCTACTTTATATGTGAGTTAGCCTAATGGAGTAGAGGAAAGACAGAAATTTACCGAAGAAGATGAAGTTCTTGTCTTAACTTTGCTTGTTACCCTAAGTAACCAAAAAGGTAATCCTAGGCAAGTCACTTGCTTTCTTTGTTAAATATGCAAGATGTTATATCATTTAAAAAGATATTATTTAAATTAAATTGCCTAGTTCTCCAACAGAAACATAGGTAGGTCCTGGGATGTTCTGTCTGAATCTGAACGAGGGACAAAAGGTTTTTAAGACTTTACTGCCAGTAGCCTTTCCTTTTCTCCAGATGGCTTGTCTTTTTTAACAGAATTTGTAACATACTTAATTTAATAGAGAAGAAAAATCAGAAAAGTCAAGGCTTCATGTAAGTTAAGAAATGACAAATCAATAAAAACTCTGCACTAGGGAGAAGGAGACATAGAGAAAAAAACTTTTTTTCATTTATCTCCTCTGATTTGGGTGATATAGTTTGTTTTACCAAATTTGTGTTTGCTTCAACCTGCTGTCTTGGCTTACATAATACTGAGAATATATGGCCAAAAGAGCAGATATGAAGGGTTATAGAATTATTTTATTGGAGAGGAAGATAGCATGACTATTGCCTTCCACAATGTATAATCGATTCATGACAAAGAATAAGAAAGGCATATCCCATTAAAATAACAACCCAAATGTAAGATCGCTTGGGTTTTTCCACAAATATTCAGTGCTTATCTATTTCATACCAGGCGTGTTGCTACGTGCTTTTGTGTAATGGCGACAGTGATGCTGGCAGTAAAGGTAGACAACTAAGTTACTGAGTTCTTTCTGTGCTCTGGAATTCTCTTAAACATGATGACTGTTAAATTAGTTAAATTCACTGAGAACCTTATGAAAGGCCACTGTTACCATCCCATTTTACTGATGAGGAGACTGCGACACAGAAAGAATAAGTCAATTGTCCATGTTACACAGTAGTAAGTAGAGAGGCTGGAATCAAATTCCCAAAATCTGAGTTTAGAACCAAACTTTTCACATTATTATGTTACCTTATCTAATGCCCAGCATAGCCCTCTAAAATAAAGGTGAAAGGCTATTTTTTATCATTCTACAGGTTAGGAAATTGAGAAAACTGAGAGGAGATGTGTCTGGAATATTGTTAGAAATACTGTCGCAAAGCTCCTAAGTGTGTGAGCTGGGATTTAAGCCATGCTTTCCACCATATTACACACATACACACACACACATGCATATACATACTATATATAGAGAGAGATACAGAAACATATATACATATATGGTGTGTGTGTATGCATGTGTGTGTGTGTATTCAGTGTCAGAAGATAGAAGAAACCAGAAGAAACTTAAGTAGTTAGACAAATAGGATGTTTCCTCCTATTTGGCAAACTTGCTGATTGCATTTTCATACCTCTTTCATTCAGATGCAGTTTTCTTCATTTCATTTCTGAGAGACAGGCCTGTTTAGACTATTTTGTGACTATTTAGAGTCAGAACAATGCACATCTCCCTTTCCTTTATCTTAATATCTAACAACAAAAATTCTGGAACACCTTTTATTATACCTAGAATACAAACATTGAATACATTTTAGAATATTTTTGAATAACACAATAAAGAGCCTAGTTGCCGTTTTTGACAGTTTCGTCACAGTTCAGGTCTCAAGCTACTATGATTTAACCAATCATCTGACTGTAATTTAGAATAATAAGGGCAAGCATTTGTATTTTATCTTCCTTTTTATATACCGCATATACCTGGGACGCATAATACCAAATGTATTACTCTTCGTTTAGCCCTATTTGTCTTAAGGGAGAAGCCACAGCTGAATCCAACATCCAGATGGGAACATATTCCTATGAAATAAATAACATCTTGTTTCTATACGTTAACCTGTGAAAAGGAATGAACTTACAAAAAGGAGCTAAGAAGACAAAGGTATGAGTAACCCCTTCCTTACCCCTAAATATTTTCTGATGGGAAAGATTATTTCTAGTCAAGGAAATTTAACCCCTTCCCTGCCTCACCAACCTTTTGTCTTTGATTTTTTTTTTTTCTTAGTTTTTCTTTAAACTCACTTGCTTCAAAGTTGTAACACTTGACGTGCAATGGCAATCATCCTTGCAGAAATGGTTGGTGTATTGAAAAACTCCCATGAAAGGTCACAGTGCTCACCTGGATTTTAATAAATTTGCTGAGAAGTTTCTGCTCATTGGTGAGGATCAAAGGAAACATGATGTTCAGAGATTCGTGCTTTGTTCCACTGGTTAGGAGTGTTCATAAAATTAAAGCTGTACAGTCTCCTTGTTTACCACCGCCTGGTAGAATCAGTGTCTTTTACGGAGAGGTCAGAAAGGGTTTAATCTCTTGACCATTTTGCTGTCTGCCTGGAAAACTTCTTTTCCTTTTGCTTTGCTTTCAACTTTTCTTTGTTAAAATTTCAAATGTGTCAAATGAGCGTGGGGCTGTTTTAGAGTCCTCCCAAAGACTCAAAGCAGTTCCAGTTTTCCTTGGAGTAGAGCTTTATCTACGTAAGTACACAGGGTAGTGTTGCTAACCAAGTAACTTGCAAACCCAGAGTGTTTTCTCATGTGAATTAGACTGGCCCTTTAGATGGGTGCGCAGGATTAGGTTGAATATTCCATTCAAATGAAAGGCTAAACTAAGTCAGGCAAAAAAAAAATTTAGTTTTACAAAAATTAGTTTCGTAAAACTAAACTAATCTAATAATGGTCAAGAAAATGAACTTCCTCCCTCCCTCTCTTCCTTCTTTCCAGTCGGTATCCTACATCTCTTCCTTCTTTCCAGTCAGTATCCTCCATCTCTTCCTTCTTTCCAGTCAGTATCCTCCATCTCTTCCTTCTTTCCAGTCAGTATCCTCCATCTCTTCCTTCTTTCCAGTCAGTATCCTCCATCTCTTCCTTCTTTCCAGTCAGTATCCTCCATCTCTTCCTTCTTTCCTTCTGCCCTCCTTTCCTGTTTCCAGGGAAGAATATGACTAATGAGAGAAACTGGCCAGCAAAGAGTTGAGGGCAACATTGGTGGAATGTTAGGTATTCGTTTTTAAATAGTATTTTAAAGCTGTCCTATCTTAACTTCACAAGGGTGATCACAGCCATGCTTCTCTGATTTAAAAGAACTAGGATTTCTTTCCCTAGGAATACACAAAATTAAATACTGGTAAATTAGAAACATATGCCAAACAGAACTGAGCATATTTTTAATAATTAGATGCAAAACTGTCAAGTAAATATTAAAAGTTCAGTGACATGTCAAACTTCCCTAGCTCTAAGCAAAATGATCAAGCTCTTTTCTTTTAACCTTTCCCTAAATGACTTAAAGTGTCATTATTTGTCAAAAAAAGCAAAGAAAGAAAAAAAAGTAAAATATAATATATTCTTCAAATTTATCCTCTAACCTAAAATTTGTTTCTTTACTACGTAGCCTATAGAATAGGAAAGATCTATATGTAGATAAAAAATTATCGTAAATAATAGTACATTTAGAAAGTAAGTTGTGAGATATTGTATATATTAAAGTTTATAAATAATATCAAGAAGGATCTTGCATCAGACACATCTTATCATCTCAGACATTTCAGATCATCTCAGCCTCACTCACCTCTTGCTCTAGCCACTGCTGGATGGGTGTCCCAAGGTACAGCTTATATGACTTCTTTTTTTAGATCCTTGAGAGATGAAGCAATTAGTATCATCAAGCTGTCCTCAACCTGTTATTCCCTGGCTTAGAAATCACTCCTTTTTGGATTCACTTCTCTTGTTCTCATTCCTGCCCTTTGGATTGCACTCCTTACTAAAGTAGAAGAGATGAGCCTTTACCAAAGACACATGCATATACATCCCCTACACACACACACACACACACACACACACACACACACACACACACACATGACTTTGAGTGGCCACCTAACAGTGTGGGATGTGGTAAGGACAATTTTTGTACCTTTGCTTTTCTGTACTGTTTTCATAAACTAATACCACTTTTCTCCTTAGCAGCTTAAAACAACATACATTTATTATCTCCATGGGTCAGGAGTCTGAGCGGAGGTTAGCTAGGTGTTCTACAATCAAGGTGTCTGCTGAGCTGTGATCTTTTCTGGAGCTTGGGCTCTTCTTTCAAGCTCATGTGTTTGTTGACAAAGTATAGTCTTGGCAGGTGTAGGACTAAGATTCCTGTTTTCTTGCAGGCTGTTATCGGGGAGCATTCTAAACTTTCAGAGGCCACCTGCGGTTCTTGATAGGTGGCCTTTTCACAGACAGACTCACAATATGGCAGGTGACTATTCTAGGTCAGCAAGAAAATTTCTCTAGGTTTTACTTTTATAACTGGAAAAAAAATCCAGTTAATTAAAAAAATTCCTCTTTGTGACTGTGAAATTTTGATTTATCTAAAAGTGTTTCTGAGAAGGAAGAGAACCATCTGAGAAATTTATTTCTACTATTGCATCTCAGAAAAGCCCATTTGCAAGCATGTTTTGCCATGGAAGAATAAATAGGATCCATGTTGCTTTCTCTGAAACACTGTTTTTCTTTCTAACACATTCCAGCTTCCTACGTGGGACAGGAAGGCCGCTGAGCTTTTCCATTAAGCGTTGTTTGGAGGAAACTTGGAGCACATGCTGCCTTTGGAACTGCTTAGCGTCATTGCCATTCTTCCACCCACCAGGTAGGTGCTGTCACAGTGTCATGGAGTCCCACTATGTGGGAGAGCCATGGTTGAAACGTAACTAGAACTAAAGGGGTTCTGGGTTTTCCTCTTAACGAGTCAGTTTCTTTAAGAGCATAACCAAACTAATTTCTGTGTATCTCAAGGGTAGCATTTGCAACTTACATGTCAGGAAAGACAACACCAGTGGCTTACAACTTTTAGACTTCAACTCCAGTCCTGGGATTACTTGCATTACTCTGAGGTAATTACAATTTTAAAACATTAATTGCTTTCATATTTAAAATTATTTGCTTAAAAACTGACACTTCCTTTTAAAATCAAGTGTGCTCTAATGAGATGTAGATGTTTAACTCACTCAAAAAAAAAAAAAAGACACAGACGCAAATGTATAAATTAAGTAAGAGTCTTAAAGTCTCATCCATCACTTTGTAATCTCTCTGTTAATATTTTTGCTGCAAACAAACAAAACAGAAGAAAACAAAACATATCCGTGTGTCTTTGTTATCATTATTCTTTTGAAGATAAAGTAAAATTCTAGAAAATAATCTTTCTGCTTTAAAGAGTAAGTAAACAAAATTGTACATTTCTGGATTTGTACCTGATCCAAATAATGTGCATTTTTTAGATGTAAAAAACTCAACTTTTATTTCAAACTACCTATTGAAACAGGACCATTTTTTTGTTAATTATTTAGTGTTTCCCATTTTCTTTCACTCTTTCTGAAAAATTCCTACATCTTCCATTTATTGATCTGTATTCCCTGGATGAAATCTAGATGAGCCTTTAAAAAACTATTTCAACATCAAATAATGAAGGAAAATAAACAAAACAGCTCTCAAGAATGGGAGCTTAGCTCAGTGTGATGATCACTGCATTGTTGACTAGTTTTTAGTTTCATCAGTAAAGGGAGTCGCGAGGTAAACATTTTTGATTTCTAATCAAATTCCTAAATTGAATAAATAATTTGTATTTTAGTATTGCTCATTTTGTATGTCATTCAGTGATTTTCAAATGTTACCAACTAACCCAATCTACTTCTTATTGTACTTAGCAAAAACAGACCAAAAAAAAAAAAAAAAAAAAAAAATCGCAGTTCCCCATATATGCCCTTCGACCTGCCTTTATGTTTGCTGATATTGGATATCTTTAAAACCAAGCCATTGTTCTTGAAACTTGAAGCTATACCAAAAAAGAGAGGGAGAAACAGGTAAAGATATCATTCTTTTGGTCTAGAATTTTTTTTTTTTTTGAGACAAAATATTTTGGTCAGATTTTTCTTGGCTACTATTCGATCCATGTTTGGTAGTGACTCAGAATTGAGAAGCATGGGGAAAATTCTATCAATACTTTCCACATCTTGGAAAATTAATTGCCTCCAAATGTGGATAAAGCTTACAAATTATGGCCAACTTCAAAACTTGTTTTGATCTCCATCAAATACCTCTAGATTTCATAAACCCAAAAGATTATCAACTATTAGAAGGGAATTATTTTCAAGGCTCTTTTTCTTTAACAAAGATACAAAAAGAATACAATGGAGCAAAGATAGTCTTTTCAACAAATGGTGCTGAACAACTGGGTATCCATATGCAAAAAAATAAATGAATCCAGACATGGATCTTACACCCTTTACAAAAATGAACTCAAAACACATCATAGACCCAAATGTGAAACACTAAACTATAAATCTGCCAGAAGATAACATGGGAGAGAACCTAGATGACCTTGGGATGGTGATGACATTTTAAAGACAGCACCATAGGCATAATCCATGAATGAAATAATTGATAAGCTGAAATTTGTTAAAACTGAAAATCTCTTCCCTGTGAAAGATACTGTCAAGAGAATGAGAATATAAGCCACAGATTAGGCAAATATATTTGCAAAAAAAACAAAAACAAAAAAACACACACACATCTAATAAAGGACTGTTATCCCAAATATACAAAGAGCTCTTAAAAGTCAACAATAAGAAAACAATCTGATTAAGAAATGGGCTAAAGACCTAAACATATGCCACACCAGAGATGTTATATAGACGGCAAGCAATTCCAGCAATTTTTCAATTACAGTTTAGTTTTTCCTCGCCTGACACTAGTTCCTGCAGAGGTTTCTTCCAGTGAGTTTCTGCTCTTATAAATTGTGATTCTCTGTATTTGCCCATCTCTTTAACTTTTTACGCAGTGGGTTTCCCTGTGACCTCATTTCTCTTGTGAATCCAAGAAGGGTTATTGATTTTTTAGTTTAACTTTTTAATGTTGTTAGGATGCAGTGATGTCTCTAAGCTCCTTACGTGCCAGATTGGAAAATCCATGGTTTCTTTTTAATGAATTTATTTTTAAGTTTTCTAAATAGACTGTAAGTTATATAGATCAGAACCTGTGGAACTTATACACAGCTCTATCCTCTGGACCTGAAAAAATGTGTGGCATACAATAAATGCTCAACAAATATCTACTGAGTGAATGAATGAATGAATGAATGGATGGATGGATGAATGAATGAAGAGTGGCAAATCTGTATCTTCTGTCTTTTTAAACCTGCTCTATCCCACTGTATTAACAGTGCTTAGTATGTGTTTGTTGCTTTTTATTTTATTATGAGACATGCTTGCTTCTAGCATCTAATAATCCTCACATCCCTTAAAATGTTTTATAGTAATTTTCTGATTGTATTTTTCTTCCCTCAGATCATTTTCCTCTTAAACATGTGTCTTTATGAGTTTTATTCATTACTCTCAATATTCTGCTCTCGGTGGGTATATCTTAGAGTATAGTTCATATTTCATCTCACTATCAAGTCTCTGCTTTTAAACATTTTTTCCCACTGTTTATCTCATGAACCCCTGGAAAGAAGTTTTTTGGTAGTGTGGACTAGTATACTTACAAGTATATTGGGATCACACTCAGTGTGGAATCAAAGTGAGTCACTAAGTATCTGGCAAGGGTTTCATTTTAAGTCAGGTAGTCTGTCAGACATTTAACAATACTCCATGGTATTAATGCATTAGATGACTAGGAAAACATCCATCACCCCACATTATCTATCTAAAAAGGAACATAAATCAGTGAATTGTTTTGAAAGCCTCTTAATAGTCAGTGACTTACACCAAGTTTCCATCCAGAGGGTATTCTGCCTCTTGATTCTAGATAGCCAAATAAGTGAAAAGGCTCTTCACGTTCCAGAAATAGCCATCTTTACTTCTGATCTGGTGAGCTGCTAAATAACTGGTTTGTAATCGAAGATCTTAAATGTGGTAAACATTAAGTAATACTCATTCTTTTTTATTCAACAATAAAATGGTTTTCATCCCATTTTATAATTAATTTTTTGAAAATAATTAGTCAAGTTTAAGCTTGCCACATTCAGCAAATAAAAATATAGGACACCAAGTTGAATTTTAGTTTCAGAGAAATATTAAATACTTTTTTAGTATAAATAAATGCTTTGTAGTATATGTATATCCCATGCAATATTTGTCCCAGGTAGTACTTGAAACAAATTTATACTAAAAAATTAGTTGTTGTTTATCTGGATTTCAAATGCAACTTGAATTTCAAATTTAATACTTGCCTGACAACCCTACTCAAGTTACACATCTTATAAAACAATTGGAGACATATGGTAGCTAGATGTTTAGGGAATTGGTGCTCTTTGTTTTATTTAGATTAAGAGTTTGATTGCATTTTGTGTTAAGAAGAAAGGATGAGCTAAATTATGTGGAGGCCAAATAAATGAGTCAGAATTGCAGTAGGAAGAATTTTGATTAGATTTAAGGAAAACTATTTTGACTGAACAGACACTAGGTTTCAGATGTATTTCCTTGGAATAGAAACTTTCTCAACCTAATATTTTCATGATCCCAGATCCTCTGAGATATTACTGACTATAAACTTATGACATCTTAGGTACAAAGACCAGATGTTTTGAATAATGGAAAAAAGTAGATTTAATCTTTATGAAAACTTAGATTGTTAATAATTTACTTGTTATGGCTCAGAGGAGTAATTAGTTGAAAGGAACTGAAAACAGTGTTCAGTAGAAATTTTTGTAGGCCTAGATCCAGAGAGAAGTGTTCTAGAGAGAAAGGATTAATGTTTGAAAAATAATTTTAAATTTAGGTTTTACCCAAGGATTTTCTATTTGAAAGTAGATTGTATGCACCCAGATGGCAGATCTTTATCTTATATATTTTGGTATCACCCACAGTACCTTACAAATCAGATGCTCAGTAAATATTTTCCAACTGAGAGATTAACATTTAAAGTTTGTATGGAGGGAAGCATTTGTCCTCGAACACACTGCTATGTGCCATAACAGCAGATCTTCCAGCAAATAAATATGGAGAGTTTGCTACCCTATTCATAGCACTGCCAAGCTGTCAAATTATCTTTGAGTGTCTTTCGTTGGTGTGTCCCAAGTTATTTTCTTCCCACTGATGTCATCCACATGGTCTTGTTTTTCTGGTTCTCCTTTGAACGCTTTGATCTCCTCCTGCCTTCCTCTAGCTGCTTCCAGCATCCATCATGTTCCCTTTGCCTTTCTGATTTATCACTCCCATTTCCTGCGTGTGTTCCCAGAGTAGTGTTTGCTCCATTAGAGGGATTTCCTTGCGGAGGGTTCTGCCCAGAATATGTGATGCAATATGGACAATGGAGAGAATCTGTTCAACTGGACACATCATGTTTTTTTTTTTGTTTTTTTTTTTTTCCTATGCCTTCAAGTAAGTATGTTATTTATTTCCAAGTTGTACTGCTTAAGCACCCCTATGCTTGGTGCAATTGATCTATGACTGCACTTGTGGAAGAAAGACAATTTTTCTTGAATCTTTGTTTATGAAAAACTATTTTGACAGTCATTTTTAAAAAAGATATTTCCTTTACTTCTTTTTCCCGCTACCTCTCTCCTTAAAGCACAATCTTTATAAAATGATTTGGAGGTTCCTAAATCATTTTATGAAATTTCACCTAACTTTATGAATAGGTAACACAAATGCATGTTATAAAATCCAAAAGGTACAAATAATTTGAAGAGAAAAAAACCACCCTGCCCCCAACTCCAGCCACTGAGTAACCCATCTTGTAAGCAAATACTATTAGTTGGAGAATCTCTCCGCAGATGAACTACACTTACATAAACATATACATTTTTTAATGTAAAAGGAAGTATACATTAAATATTCTGCCATTTGCTTTCTTAAGATAATTAATATTTACTATGAATATAATCCCATTTTAGTACATATAGAGCTTTCTCTTTTTAAAAATGATTGTATAACAACAGACACTGGGGCCTACTTGAACGTGGAGGGTGGGAGCTCAAGGGAGAGGAGCAAAAAAATAACTATTGGGTATTAGGCTTAGTACCTGGGTGACAAAATAATCTGTACAACAAACCCAGTGACATGAGTTTACCTAGAGAAAAAAGCTTTACATGTGCCCTGAACTTAAAAGTTAAAAAATAAAAACTATAAAATAACTGCATAGTATCCCATTCTGTAGCTGTATAATAATTTCTTTTACTAGGCACTTACTGATAGACATTTAGAATATTTTTCTCTGACTTTTGCTATTATACCCAGTGCTGGAGTAAATATCCTCAAACATATGGCATTTCAGATACATGCAATATCTCTAGGCTAAATTCCCAGGTATTAAATTTTCGCATCAAAGTCAAAATATTGACTAGACAGCTCTAGTCATTATCATAAAAGAATATTCTCAAATAGGTTTTGTTGCTAGTCACAAATTTCTGGAGTAGAGAATCTCTATAGTTTTCCTTCCAACCGGGTGCACCTTATTTTGGCTATTATTTACATTCTGAATACCGATGGAATTAAATTAAATTTTCAGTGTTCTCAGAAAGTTTACCATCCAAAATAATACCAATAGTTGTTATAACTAAGGTGAACAGTAACTAAGGTGGTAACTAAGTACTCACTAAGTTGAATAATAACTGAGGTGGATCTGTACAACATGTAAATAATGACAGGTAATTAGTTTCCTTTTAACTTTTGATTTACTGAAATTTAAGAATTGAGAATTTTATATAAAGGATTTGCCTTAAATGGATAATTTTATGAGAACTGTTTGCCTTCATATGGCACTTAAAGAGACCACTTGGAGGACACTTCAGACTCTAAAATATAGAGAGCACTGGCTAGGCACAGCAGCTCATACCTGTAATCCCAGCACTTTGGGAGGCCGAGGTGGGTGATTCAGTTGAACCCAAGAGTTCGAGACTAGCCTGGGCAACATGGTGAAATACCACCTCTCTAAAAATACAAAAATTAACTGGGTGTGGTGGCAGGTGCCTGTAGTCCCAGCTACTTGGGAGGCTAAGGTGGGAGAATCACTTGAACCCAAAAGGCAGAAGTTGTATTGAACCGAGATTGTACCACTGCACTCCAATCTGGGTGACAGAGTGAGACCCTGCCTCAAAAAAAAAAAAAAAAAAAAGAGAGAGCGAGCGAGAGGGAGTGTCAGAGGTAGATTACCTCTGATATGGCCTCAGATAACCCATCCTGTAAGTAATCTCAAATTGTTACCCTCTTTTTGCCTAAAATGAGTAAGCGGCTTGTCTGCTACTACAGAGACACACGTAGAAGTGCTGCAGAGGATCTTTTTTTCCTCCCTTATTTTCAGAGAACACAGCCCAGATGCTTGAGGCACAGTTCAGACTATGTTCCACTCAGATAAATCATTCATGCTCTGCCTTCCAGCAATGAAGCAGGACTAGAAACATTTTAAATGAACAATTCTCTATAACTGATATCGCATTAATTCAGACAAAATGTCATTTCTCTCTTTCCATGCTCAGGGTGTGAAAATAGGCCACGTCTTTTTATGACTCATGTTTACGCTTACTCTCTAGACTTTGATTTATGGCATTCAGTTGAGTGGGTGCTCTGAGCTTCCTTTGGCCAGTTTCTAAATGTGTGTATCACACAATTAAGCAATGTCAGGCTCACGGTGTAACTGGCTTCACATCAAAGTTCCATTATTTGCCATCATGGGCCTGGGCCTTTTGTGTCGATGTTTGCAAATCACCTGGAGGTAGAAGTATGTTGAAACTTACACTAAGATTTCCTCTTTGTGAGAAATCCAAATTGCTTATATTTAGTGTCTTCCAGAAGTTCAAAGGCTGAGAAGCACCCTCTTTGTACTCATCCATAGTAAAGGAGAATATTGAGCCACGTTCAGTCATACAGTCTTACCATTTGCAGTTGGGGAATTAGGAAGAGCTGGTTATGCAGTCTTCAAATTGCGTTATGTTGAAAAATGGCAATAAAAATGTCCAAGAAGATAGAAACTTAGCTTCTCAAATAAGACCCATAAAATTCTTTTACTCTTTCCCTTAGAAATTCTCATCATTATGATTCATAGAAGTTACTGAGTTTAAAATGGACACCTTCATAGTCATATACAGTTTGGCTAAAGAAAGATATTTAACTGAGTCTACCTGGTAATTGAGTAATCATCACCTTCCATCATGTAGCTTTCCTCTAGTTACCATAAACTGGTTATAGAGCAAGCCCTTTTACTCATTGGTGTAATTCTAGTCAGCTTGTTTAAAATATGCTTTGTATCAAATATGATTACTGATTTCTTAGGATGATTTGGAAGATTAAATGAGATAGCATGTTGCTAAAGCTCTTAGATACATAGTGCTGTCCAAAAAAAATTGTAATGCTAACCACACATGTGAGCCATATATGTAACTTAAATTTTTTGTAGCTCAACTTAAAAGATATGAAAAAACAGATTGAAATAATTTTAATAATATTTACTAATATATGATTAATGTAACATTTAATCAATACAAAAATTACTAATAAAATAGTTTACATTGTTTTTTTATATTAGATATTTGAAACCTGATGGGCATTTTCTGTTTACAGTAAAACTCAATTTAGAATGACTACATTTTAAGTGTACAATAGCCACATGTGGATAATGGATAAAATATTGAAGAGCATGGTCTTAGAACTATGGCAAACATCCCACAAATATTATCTATTATAGCTCTTGCTATTATTCTTTTTCTCTTCTCCCATGGCACTGTTCGGCTCTACTCAACATTTATACACTTTTTCCTTGTATTATATCAACTTTTGGGTTTCATCCTTCTAGAGAGAATGCTCATTGAGAAGTGCTTTTGTTTCCTGTAGACAGTTGTTCAACATTTATTGAGAATCTTTCATGTTCCAGGCATTGTGTGGCCTATTTTCAGTTTTGTATTTCCCATAATACCTGACAGAGTGCCTTTTCAATAGTAGGCACTCAATACATACCTGGTGCATGAATTGCCTACTTTTGTTTACACACACATATTTCTGAGTAGTTTTTTTTTTCAACAAAAGTTACGATTTTTATAGTTTTTCTTTTTAATAATAAGCAATGGTTTTGAACAGTGACTGTATTTGCTTTGATTGAGTTTGATAATTTAATCTGTCACAGATACTTTTTGTTATTACGCAATCATAGCATAATTGCTCCACTAATGTATTCTTCTAAGACATGCATTGACACTTAAAGGCACAAACTTGGCACAAGATCATCATCTTTGTGTTAGAAATAAGCAAGCAAAACTGGACATTTTAATGTAGTGGTTTAAATGATGAACCAAAATTATTTAATATGAACATTCTGTATAAACTGTAAAAGCTGTACACATATCAATTGTTGCTAATATTATTAATGGCCTATGGTACTTTTTACCATCTGTTCCACAGAATGTTGATCCATGACAAACTCTCAGGGAGAAAACAAAATGGGTCTATGGTCAAACAAGTATAGGAAATGATATACTGTATTCCACACCCTAGAGTTGAACAGTAGTAATGCACATTAGGATATTCAAAGTTCTCATACACCTTGTAATGAATCTATTTGACTTCATTATTTGACCAATACAATAAATTTTCAGGATGATATCTGTAATTTCTACAAAGCTGATATACCATAGAACACACAGAATTTAATTCTGGATCAAAAGAGGCCTCAGTGTTAAGCTTAGCTCCCCACTACCTACATCTGAATCTTGTTCAAGTCTTCTTCTCTCTCTTTCTCTCTGCATCTCAATTTTTTCCTTTGAAAAAATATAAATCAGTGATTTCTCGACCCTGATTATATATCATTGTCACTTGAAGAATATTTAAAATAAACAGAGGACTGAGTTTCCATCTCTAAAGGATCTCAGTCAATAGGGTTGAGATGTGGCATGAATATCTGGGGTGTGTGTAGGCATGTGCACACATGCGTAGGCGTACACTGGGTTCTAAAGTGAAATGATCTAGCTGGAAGATGTTCAGGTGAAACTTGTCTCTAAATTTTGGGCAGACACGGGAAGGGAGGAACAACGGCAACACTGAGAAACCAAGCTTGTTTAAGTAAGAAATGCTTGCACAATGAGTAACCAGAAGGTGCTGTGGCATCAGCAGGAATTCTGTGGGGGAAGGATTGAAAACATGTCAAGTTATGTCAAATTGATACTTTCATCAATTACAATGTAGTTAGGATATGGTATAAATCTTTGTTTCAGGCTGTTTCTCCTCAGTGGGAATCATTCTCTGTAAACTGATGACTCTCTGATAAGATTCTTTCCTCTATTTGTGTGTTCTTAAAAATAAAGGAGAAAAATCAACCCATGCTATCTAATAAGAAATGCTAACAACTTCCTGTGTCAGTTATATTATAGTTAATTCATTTATAACTGCTAACATAGAATATCTTAAAATTTTTAAAACTAATTATAAATGCAAGGTTTTAGTTTTGGTATGAAGTGATCATTAGCATTTGAAAATGTTATATAACCTTATTTTTCTTCTATTATCTTAGGTTTACTATCTTATCATTATTATCTTTATTATTATTTAGGTGTATTACCTTCTACTATCTTAGATTTAGTTGCCTTTTCCTTGCTTCTACAGACACAACTTAATATATCTTAACCAAACCAATGACTAAGAAGGCTTTTCCTGTACCATGGGATTTTCTGTGATTCTGACGTGTATCAGATTGCAACAATCACTCCCCAATTATGCCTATGACGCTAATGATTTCAACAAAGCTACTAGCAGGGAGGGCTTTCCAAATTGCTACAGGACAGCTCCAACAATCCAGCTGACTCTTTTATAGAAATCTCCTGGGACAGAACTTGGCTCTCTCCACCATTTACAGCATATGACACAGGGAGGAGGGAAATTTCTGAGCAACAATCTGAAGACAGATTTGAGGGTATTTAACAAGAGATGCTGAACAAGTTTACAGAAATTACATCTGGGAGGCAACATGCTAAATGTGTTGTCAAAGTCAAAGGGCAACTTTGTTTTGCTGGTTATTTGATTGTTTCTGCCTGCTGCCTTGGACAGTTTAATCCAAGTCTTCATTGGTAGGATTTTAAAATTTAAATCATTGAATGCTACTTTCAACTGTTTTCTTCCATTTACATGTACAAAGTCTGAAGAGAAAAATACACAAAGTTTCTAATTACAAATGTATTGACTCTATGATTTTACAAATGTGCAGAAGAACCAAAATATTTTATGAATATTTTTTCTAATGTCTTATTCATGGATTTTCACAGTGTTTAAAAACTATACATCTCAAAGTAGTAGATATTTTTTAATAAGGCATAGTCATGATCTATTATTTTGTAATATCATTTTTGTATGTATGCTTATGTAAAACAAAGAAGATTTTGTATGGATTATCTTCTGTTGAGGATAAAGTAGATAACAAAGAAAATAGTATTTTTCACTTCAATAAATAAGATCTTTTCTCATCATAATGTAAATGGTCAAGGAATATCATAATTCTTTCAGTTTACTATAGGCCTTTTAAGGTGCTTTTTGTTCCTAAAAAGCAACTAATCCAGGAGAGAAGATCTGTAGGAAAACACTCAGAGTAAAAACCATACAATAGAAACAGAATACAGAAGATGTAGATATTGGAGTTTATTAGATGTGACATGAGAATAATGTGGCTAATATGTTTTTAGAAAACCAAAACCAAATGGAATACTTTCTGCAGAAAATTGGAGTATAAATAAGAAATTTAAAGAAAATTATAGAGCTACAGAAACAATAACTCATGTTAACAACTCCTTAGATGGCTGCAGTGGGCTGAATGATGTCCTCCAAAAAGATATGTCCACATCCTAACATCCAAACCTTATTTGGAGAAAGGGTCTTTGCAGATGTTATTAAGCATCTCTAGATGAGATAATCTTGGATTAGCTAGGTGGGCCCTAAATCCAATGACAAGATATGTATAAGGGACATACAGAGGAGAGAGAAATGGGGTACAGGAGGAGAAAGCCATGTGAAGATGAAGGCAGAGATTAGAATTTCACAGCCATAAGCCAAATAATACTTGGAACCACTAGATTATGGAAGGGGCTTCTTGAGAGAACATAGTCCTGTCATCACCTTAATTTCAGACTCCTAGCCTTCTGAACTGTGGGAGAGTAAATTTCTGTTTTTAAGCCACCAAGTTTGTGGTAATTTGTTATAGCATCCCCAAGAAAGTAACTAATGGTTTAATAATAATTAGACACATGTGAAGAAAAAAATTTTGAGGTAGAATATAGGTCAGTAGAAAATGTCTAGATTGAAACATCAATAACCAGAACATAAACAGAAAAGAGCATGAGTGACATAGTGAAAAATTACATGCATGTAATTATAGTCCCAGAAGAAGTGAAGAGAAAACGTGGGGGAAGAAACAGTACCTAGAGATAATAGCTAAGAGTTTTTCAAAACCCATGAAAAACATCAAGCCCGGGATTAAAGAAATTCTGTAAAACCCAAGTCAGGGAGGGCAGGGAGAAATAAAACAAATAGATGCATTTTCACCTGAATAGATGAAAACCAAAGCTAGAAAGAACTCTGTAGTTCCAGCACTTTAGGAGGCTGAAGCACGCAGATCACTTGAGCCCTCAGAGACCAGCTTGGGCAACATGGTGAAACCCCATCTCTACAAAAAAATACAAAAATTAGCTGGGTGTGGTGGCACCCATCTATAGCCCCAGCTAATCAAGGGGCTTGAGTGAAAGAGTCACTTGAGCCTAGGAGTTGAAGGTTGCAGTGAGTGGAGATCACACCACTGCACTCTAGCCTGGCAACTGAGTGAGATCCTGTATCAAATAAACAAACAAACAAAAAAATAAATAAACAAACAGAAAAAGGAAACTAGAGATAAATGTTACATCGCTTTCAAAGGAACCCCAATAAATGAGCAGTCAACTTTTCTGAAGAAATGATGGAATCCAAAAGGCAATGAACGTATTTCTTTAACTTCTTTGAAGAAAATAACTACACCACCTGGAATTTTATAATTGGTGAAAATATAATTTTATAGACCACCAAAAATTGAAAGGATTTTTCATCAGCAGACCTAAAAGAATTAAAGAGATTTCTTCAAATAGAAGAAAAATAATCTCAAGAAAATGCATAGAAATGCAGACAATAATGAAAAACAACAATGAAGATAAATATAGGAGTACATTAGAAAACATTTCTATTTAATTTTTTTAATTGTTTAAATTTTTATTTTTTTGTAGAGACAGGGTCTTGCTATGGCCCAGGCTGGTCTTAAACTCCTGGCCTCAAGCAATCATCTCGTTTTCAAATGAACTTCTAATGTAAAGAGTAATGACAGTATTGTGGGGGGTTTGCAATGAGTGTAGAATGAAAATATATGACAAAATTGGATAAAAGGTGGAAGGGGGCAAATAGGTTTAATGTATTCTAAGGGCCTTGCACTCTCTAGGACGCAGATTGTAACCTCTTGAGTTAATCATTAAAAGAATATTCAATACATTGATACAGGCTTATATACAGTTCATCATCTATCAAAATGTCATTATACGCATGATTGTGTGTGTGTACATAAGTGTGTTTCTCTATATATTATATATATAATATAAATAGAGATGGTAGATTTAAATCTAAATATATCATTAATTATATTTTATATATGTTTACATAAATAAATTTTATAAGTATAAAATATATAAATATGTATATTATATATTATATATTTTATATAAATTATATATAACATATAAATTAAATTATATTATGTTATGTATATCAATTAACATTATTGTCAGTAGATTTAAAAATCATATCTGCTTACAAAAGAAACACTTTAAAAATAAAACTATAGGAAAGGTAAAAGAAAAAGATAAAAAGATATACAAAGGAAACAGTAACCCAAAGAGTGTTGATATGCCTATGTTAGTATTTGACAAAATTTTAATAAATGTAAAGGAAAGTTTACATAGATAAAATGTTTAATCCATCAGAAAAATATAGCAATTCAAACTATATACATAGTGAATAAAATAGTCTCAAAATATGTAAAGCAAAAATGACCAAACTAAATGAAAAAGTAGGCAAACCCACAAATACAGTGAGAGATTTTAAGACACTCCTCTCAGTAACTAACAAAGCAATCAGGAAAAAGATCAGCAAATACATAGAAGATTTAAACAAACTTGATAACTTGATCACAAACTTGACTCAATGGACTTACATAAAACATAACACTCAATATCTGTAGAATACAAATCCTATTCAAGAGCACATGGAGCACTTACCAAACTTGAATACATGCTGGGCCAAAAATTAAGTCTCTACAAATGTGAAAGAATTAAATTCGTAGAGGGTAGGTTCTAAAGTATAATAAAGCTAGAAATAAATAACAAATGATAAATAAGATATCTCTCAAGTTTTTGGAAATTAATATACTTTGGTCATATAGCAAAAATTTGACCAATATATTTAGAAGTGTATTGCTTAATTTCCAAAAACAATAAATTTGTTGTACGACTATCCCTCAAAACATTTTGAGCTAAATGATAGTGAAGATGTGACATCTCAGAAATTTTGAGGTAATGTGAAAGTATTGCTTAAAGGGAAATATATGTAAAATATAAATATAGAGTATATCTTAAATGCATACGCTAAGAAAAGAATTAAAAAACCCAAATGATCTAAATATACAACTCAAGATGATAGAAAAAGAACAAAAAATTATGCCCGGAGAAAGTAGAAAGAATAAAATAATAAACAGAAGAGAAATGAATAAAAAATAAACAAAACATAATGTGCACTACAGAAAATAAAAAAAGATTGATTTTTTAAAAAGATAAAATTCAAAACTTTTTCAAGATTAAAAAAAGGAAAAACAGAAATATTATAGGAAATATCTCACAAACATTAAAATATTAGTAAATAAAAGAATGTAATGAATGAATTTAACAACAAATTTGAAAATCGAGGTGAATATACATATTTCCTAATACATACATTTCAAAACTGAAACAAAAATGAAAAAATTATTGCTATAATTTATGTTTATTAAATCTACACTTTAAAAGCTACTCTTATAAACAAAAACCAAGAGAACTTCAGGCTCAGATGGCTTAACCAGGGAATTATTTTTAACATTTAGGGATAAGGAAATATCTATCTTACACAAAGTATTTCTGAGAATAGAAGGAAAACTACTCGGCTTGTTTATGATGTAAACGGAGATGCAATATGCTAACAAAATATTAGCAAATCAAACTAAATGATATATGCAAAAGTAATACATCATGACCATATTGGGTTTATTGTTTTAAAATTCAAAAACCAATAAGAATGATTTTTGCCACATTATCAACAAAAGAATAATCAGATGAGCATCTGAATAGATGCAAAAAAAATTTGATAAATTTCGGCAGTCATGATAAAACGCAAAACAAAACTCTTAGCAGACTGGAAATAGAAGAAAACTTTCTTGCTCTGATCTAAAAATACATACATTTGGAAACCTAAAACAAATGCCATTCTTGATGTTGAGTTATTGAAACCTTTCACTCTATGATAAGGGGCAAAACAAGATGCCCTTATTATCACTTCGATCAGCATTATATTAGAGGTCCTGGCCAGTGTAATGTGGCTACAAAAAGAAGTTATAAGTGGACACATAAAGAAGGAAAAAATAAAAATCTGTCATTATGCACACTCAAATGATAGCTTATATAGGAAATCTATTAAACAATTAAAATAAGTGAATTAAGCAAATTTGCAGGGTGCAAGGTTGAAATACAAGTATCAGTTAAGATTTTGTATTCTATCAACAAGAGTAAAATTAAAATTCAAATATTATAGTATCAAAATTATCTAGTGCCTAGGAATAAATCTAACAAAAATCATATAAGATCTCAACACAGAAAAACAACAGAATTTTTTTTTTTTTTTTTTTTTTTTTGAGATGGAATCTTCCTCTGTTGCCAGGCTGGAGTGCAGTCGTGCGATCTTGGCTCATTGCAACCTCTGCCTCCCGCGTTCAAGCGATTCTCCTGCCTCAGCCTCCCAAGTAGCTGGGATTACAAGCATGTGCCACCATGCACAGCTAATTTTTTTTGTTTTTTTGTTTTTTGGTTTTTTTTTTTTGTATTTTTAGTAGAGACGGCGTTTCACTGTGTTAGCCAGGATGGTCTCTCCTGACCTTGTGATCCGCCTGCCTCAACCTCCCAGAGTGCTGGAAATACAGGCTTGAGCCACTACGCCAGGCCAACAATAGAATTTTATTAGGAGAAATTAAAGAATAGCTAAATAAATGAAGAGGTTATCATGCTTATGGATTAAACATTTATATTGTTAGCATGTTAGTTTTCCCAAATTGATCTATAGAATAACTGTAATCTTAAATAAAATCCAAGCAACTTCACAGGGTAAACTTCAGCAAATTTTGATTCTAAAATGTATATGGAAAAGAAGAGGGTCAAAAATTTTAAAGACAATGTTGAAAGAAACGAATAAAGTGGTATGACTGTGTGACTTACACTATCCGATGTTAAGACTTGTTAGAAAGCTACAGTAATTGAGACAATATGCAATTGCCACAGGATACACAAATACACTAATGGGATAAAGTAGTTCAAATCCAGACCGACATCTACATGGAGAAGCGGCCGGTTTGTGACAAAGGTGGAATTGCAGAGCAGTGAGAAAACAAATCATGCTGGGTCGGTTGAATTACTATGTGGAAAAATAGTAACTCTTGACTCCTGCCTCACACCATAAGTAAAATCAATTCTAAGTTAGTTGTAGATTTTTATGTAAAAGATGAAACAAAAAAGCCTCTATACAATAAAATATACAATATCTGTGAGACCTTGCATTAGGCAAAAATGCCTTAAACAGAGAACATAAAGAATAAATAGAAAAGACTAGAAAACTGGAGTGCATTAAAATTAAGAACTTGTCTTTATTAAAATATACCATTACAAAAATGAAAACAGAAGTTACTGAGTAGGGGCATATGTTTATTATCCAAAATAGCAGTAGAGGGCTGGGCACAGTGGTTCGCGTCTGTACTCCCAGAACATTGGGAGGCGGAGGTGGGTAGATTGCTTGAGCCCAGGAGTTTGAAACCAGCCTGGGAAACATGGCAAAACCCTGTCTCTACAAAAAATACAAAAATTATCCACTCATGGTGGCATAGCGCCTGTGGTCCCAGCTACTAGGGAGGCTGATGTAAGAGGATTGATTGAGCCTGGGATGTTGAGGCTGCGGTGAGCCATGATCTCACCTCTGCAATCCAGCCTGGTTGACAGAGCAAGGTCCTGTCTTTTCAATAAAATAAAATATCAGCAGAGAGTTTATGTCAATAAGAAAAGCACAATACGTTGAGTAACAAAAGTATCCAACGTCATTTGGTACCTGGGAATACATATTAAAATCACATTCAGATACCTCTACGCAAACACTAAAAAGACTAAACTTAGAGAGGGAGAGTATGAGAGAGTCTACTAAAAATTGACAAGGACATGGAGCAACTGAAACCGTCAAATACTTTTTCCAGGAAGGTAAAGTGATAAACCGCTTTGAAAAAAAAAAGAAAAACCATTTGGCAGTATATGTTAAAGGTGATCATGTGAGTACTCTATGACCCAGGAATTCCACACCATGAAAGGTGTACATTCTTTCACCAGTAGACACTTACCAAAATATTCATAATTCTCCTATTGGTAATGAGAATATCCAGAAATAGACCGTATGTAGATAAAAATATCATGGTATATATGCTCAATAGAACACTATACAACAATGATGATAATTACACCACCATTTCATGAAATAACATTATAGCCGTAATGTTGAGCAAATCATTCATACTTGCCTGATTTTATCTATAAAAGGTTAAAATACAGGCAAAAGTATTCTATGTGTTGGAAGTCAGGAGAGTGAATATCTTTGGTGGGGAGCTTTGGTGCCTGGAAGGAGGCATGAAAGAGAGTTTTGGGGGTGGTAGAAATATTCTCTATCTTAATCTTTGCGATGGTTACAGAGGCCTGTTAACTTTGTAAAACCTGTTTGAGCTGTTCACTTATGATGTGTGCCATGGTTTTCTGTATGCTATACTTAAGTAAAAATGGATTTAAGAAAAAAATTAAAAGGATGGGAAGCAAGATAGATAATGAGTGGTTGGAGAGTCTGTGCATTTGAGAGTTACCTTTTTAAAAAAATCATAATGCTTGCACTACATTATGGAAGGGCTGCTTGATGTGGTTTACAAAGTGTGAGTTTATCTTTCAGACCACAGTTTTTCAACAATGGGCCTATTGATATCTTGGATAGAATACTCCTTTGCTGTGAGAGGCTGTCCTGTCATTGTAAGATGCTTAGCTGGATCCTTGGCCTCTACCCATAAGATGCTGGTATCATCCCTCTTAGTTGTGACAACCAAAAATATCTCCAGACATTGCTACATGTCCCTTTATGGGGACAAAATTGCCCACAGGAGAACCATTTGTCTCTAGGACGTTTACTTCTGGTTCTAAAATTTACCAGCTGTTGGACTTTTGATGAACATTTCTTCATCTGTAAATGAAAGATAACAACACATAAAGTTTCATTTCTGCTCTCCCTTTTGTAGGCTAGTTTCAGAAGCCAAGTTCAATTTTTTAGAATGTTTTTCAGTGAAAAAATATATGTATTTTCTACATACAAGGAAATTGGCAGAGGGAAGGATTTAACATGTAGAAAACATATTTTTACCTTGTGACCAGGCTATGAATTGCCCAGCCAATACATGCAACAGAGTTCTCATTCATGGGCTAATGTAAAAATCTATTTAAGAAATTGTTATTTGGGTGTTTAATCAGCTAACCTTAGCTGCAGTATGTTAAAATAAAATAATGCTTGGACCAGAGGCCCTCTGATATTGCTTTTGTTCTTTTTTTGAATATTTTTGTTACATCCAATATTTAACTAATGTATTTCCACAAATGCTTACTAGATGTTCCTAGTAGAATACTTAACATATATATATGTATGAATGTGTATATATATACACATATATATGTATGTACATATATATGTATGACCATATATATATGTATGTATTCTTGTGTGTCTATGGGTAGAAATTATATTACTGACTTTGAAAATCTAAATTTATTATTATTAAATCATTTGCCAAATTTTAACAATTTTTATTTTAAATTTTCAAAATCATTTTTTATCTCCTTTTTTTCATTTTAAGACTTTTAGCAGATAAATCTCATTTTTTGAAATTTGTATCCTTTTGGGAAACTTTATATGTCTTTATTCTGACTTGGACATCTTGCATCATGAATGCCTATGTGGCAAACTTTTATTTTCCATGATTAGGAGTGCAGACCTCTGGGGGTAGGAACATATGGCTGTAGGGAGAAACAGCACGAATTACTGGAAATCCTTGAAAATGCCAAGTGTCCTAATATCCTGAGAATTTACTTTGCCTTCTCTGTGAAAGTTGTCCAATGCTACACATAATAGACTTCCCATTTGGAATTAGTATTGTAATAGGGAGAAAACAGGCTTTGAAATCAGGGTGGGGACCTGGTTTTAAAAGCAATTACTGCTTAGTATTTTTATGATTTTAGGAAAATACTTAATCTCTCTGAACGTCAATTTGCTCATTAATTGATTAGAGACATTATATATTATTTACTTTTTTGAGTTAAACTAATGCATGAAAAAAATGCACGGTGACTCACGCCTGTAATCCCAACACTTTGGGAGGCTGAGGCAGGCGCATCACCTGATTTTGGGAGTTCAAGACCAGCCTGACCAATATGGAGAAACCCTGTCTCTACTAAAAATACAAAATTAGCCGGGTGTGGTGGCGCATGCCTGTAATCCCAGCTACTCGGGGGGCTGAGGCAGGAGAACTGCTTGAACCAGGGAGGTGGAGATTGCGTTGAGCCGAGCTCACATCATTGCACTCCAGCCTGGGCAACAGGAGCAAAACTCTGTCTCAAAAAAAAAAAAAAAAGAAAAAAAAAGAAAAAGAAAAAAAGAAAAAGAAACGAAACATACACAGATTTGTACCCGATATATGTAGATATGGAATAAGTATAAACTTTCTCCCTTGCTTAGCACTGTCCATTGGAATAACCCTTGTAGCCCTAGAAGGTGTTCCTATAGCCTGATTACTCATGTTCTGGCTCTGCTTTTCTCCCTTAATAGTTTTTGCTCAGGTTCCTTTTTTTCATTAGCTCACTGTGGGTGTTGCCATCTGTCTTAGTTCAGCTGCCTTAACAAAGTGCCACATGCTGCTTATAAATAGTAGAAGTTTATTCCTCAGAATCCTAGAGGTCGGAAGTCTAAGATGAGGGTGCCAGCGAGGTTGACATTTTCCATTTTCTTGCATTTTCTCATTGTATTCTCACAGGGCAGAAAGAGAGCAAACTGACTTTCTGGCCTCTTCTTATACGGGAACTAATCCCATTCATGAAGGTTCCACCCTCATGACCTAATTATCACTGAAAGGCACCACCTCCAAATACCACCATATCAGGATTAGGGTTGCCACACATGGATTTTTGGGGAGACACAAACATTTAGTCCGTTAAACCTTTCTTTTCACTTTTACAGATTAATTAACTTAGATGAAGGGAATCAATGTTGTTTCTGTCAAACTACATCTACTAATTTCCCTTTCCATTGAGAGGTAACTACATATTCTTTTATTACGAAATTCACTTTAATTTCCCCTCTTTTTCAATAGTTAACTTGCTCTTACAGACAAGTTGAGTGATATTTTTCCCTCTGCATTTGAGCAATAGTTTTACCAGATAAGGAAGAGTGCCACTGTTGCCTATTTTTCCTTCTACATGGAAGGGGGTCGGGAAGGAATGCAAGGCTCTGAGGGTGACTTCCGGAGACACCCTGTAGTCCCTAGGATAACCCAGACACTTTACATAAGCACTGATGTCTCTGGGTAAAAAACATAGACTCAGCCCAGTGCAGTGGCTTATACCTGTAATCCCCGCGCTTGGAGAGGCTGAGACAGGAGAATCGCTTGAGCTCAGGAGTTCAAGACCACCCTGGGCAACATACAGAGACCTTGTCTCTATTAAAATGTGTGTGTGTGTGTGTGTGTGTGTGTGTGTGTGTGTGTGTGTGTGTGTATGAGATTAAGCTAACATCCTTAGACTTGTGGTTCCAGGATATATTTCTCACAAATCATAATTTTCTTTAGCAACACAAGCTGATGGGTAAAGAAGAATGAGTTTGCTGTGCTGTGGGTAAAGAAGAATGAGTTTGCTCTGCTGTGGGTAAAGACATCAAACCAAAGTATTCTAGGTGATTAAATAAATGTCATATGAAAAATGAATCTTAGGATAACTGCATTTTATTTGTTTGCTGTTGTTTTGTCTTTTTTGTTCTTGTTTTTTTCCTTTTTATAGAAAACTGCATTTTAAAGTTGATCTTCATGGTTTTAAGGAGAAGAATATAGAAGAGAACACTCTTTGCCTAATTACAATTTGCCTGCAGCTTGATGCTATCTTTGTGGGTGTTTGCAGCAATGGTTCCACACCTCCTGGGCTGCCAGCCCTGGTACACTCAGCTTCTTATGCTAAAGCTCTTACTTAAGTCATGCAAGGGAAGCAGTTCCTTAAGGAGCACATGTACTGATTTGAGAAATCCATGGAAGTGTGTGTGTGTGTGTGTGTGTGTGTGTTTAAAGTCAAAATATATTTTATTCAAATACTCAAGGTCAGTTATTTTCAAATAAGCAAAATGGAAAAGATAATGACTACACTTTATTATGTAAGAAAAGCAAAAAAAAAAAAAGGTGAACTAAAAATGTAAGTTTTAGAGATTGGAATATATTTCTCAGAGGGATATGACTCAACTGCTTAATTGTTAAAGAAAAAAATTGCATTTAAGTTAATTTGACAGGAATATTTAAAAGCTATTTTGAAGTAAATTTTAAATTGAGCAAGTTTTAGAAAAAATCTCATGAAAGAAATTCAAGAAAGTATGAAATGAGGTTCTTTTGGTATGAAGGAGTACTTTGAAGTATGGTGTTTTCTGAAATAATGCCAAGTTTTCTTGCTTTCTGAACAATAGATCTTTATGGTTATGATAACCATCTTTGTTTGAGCTGCAGATGGCAAATGCCCCAGAGTGATAGTACAGAGCGAAGTCTGCTCCTTACAATCAAAGCTTGAGGTGATGGAATAAAATCCTAGCAGGGGAATGAGGTAATGGGATAAAAACCCAGGGTGCTTCGTAACATTGTTCAATTATCATCATCAGCCTCACCAGTAGTAGCAGTAGTAATAGTGGTAGTAGCTATAGTAACTGCCATTTCTTCAGCTATGTGTGTAACCCTCCTTTTTCTCCCAATACCTCTCTAAGGTAAATATTAGAAACCACAGCTTACAGATAATGACCTCCTAGTAGGTGGCATAGCAAGATTCGGACCTAGGTAGACCTTCCTTACTCTGAAACTCTGATGTGCATTCTCTTTCCCCTCTATCATACTTCCTCCATTATATATATATATATAAATTACATACAATAGCATCTACTCCATATTATCTGTATTATTTAAACATTCTTTTAAATAAATATCTTTTTCTACTGCCTCAGCCATCTGTAGATCTGGACTGAACCAATCAAGCTTCTTCAGTGAGATGGTTGGAGTTGGTCATGTTTGAAGGAAAACTGGTCAGCTAATCTTAGAGGAACAGTAAGGAAGCCAGAAGCAGGCAGTCAGAAGGTGGAGTTCCACCTGGTCTGGCCCATCACTCCTTCCTCTTCTTTCATTTAGAAAGGAATGGAGAAATAGGAGGATTATAATGGAAAGACAGCCAGTCACCAGGAAAGACTTTTCAGTTCGCACAAACCCTGAATGATCCTGTGATTATGTTTTCAACTGCCCATAAAGGTACTGCTGTACTCACTTACATATGTGTGCAGGCAGTTATTTTGTCTAATGTTATGCTTTTCACTAATGGTGGTATTCCACTGGAGGCACCATGGTGCTTTATTGATCCTGCCCCAGTAAAATTTTGAATTAATGCAAGTAATCTTCCAGAAGGCTGCCATTCAAGATGAGGAGGAAAATTGGATTATTGTTTTCTTTTTTTGTTAACTTGAGTACTAATGGCATATACTGACTCTTAAGTTCAACCAAAGTACATGCTGTATTAGTGATAATTAACTTGTTTTTAAGAGTTAGTAGATTTCGGACCTTATTTTATTACGTAAGGAGGTTAATAATGATGAAGTAGAAAATTCTGACTATCTTAAAGGCCAAGGTAAAAGAAGAATTATTGTTTTAAAAACTTTCTTCCCTCTAACACAATTATATCCCTGGAAAGATGCTCCAGCAAGTTGTTTGAAAGAGGTAAGAAAGAAAGGGAACATATTAATGCAGAGCCACTCTGAACCCCAAAATCAAGGTGCAGAAGTCAGGGGGTGTGTTAAACTAAGATTTAGAGGCAGCTTCTCTGTTATTTATCTCATCTCAATATTAGGAAATTCCCAATTTCCTATTGTTCATTATACTTTCCTCTCATCATTTGTCCTCATCCCTCTGGGGAGGTTTTAATTTGAAGTAAATGATGTATGTTTGGTGGAGGGGGAAGTGGTAGTCCATCATAACGGGATTACTTTTATCCCTGTTCAACTACTTTATTTATGAATGTTTTCACTTGGAACTGCATTTTTGGGGATAACCCCTGTGTTAGCAGTGAAATGGAATAAATGCAGGGTGCTTCGCTGCTATTTCCAAAAATTGAGAGAGATTTTTCTTTTAACTATGTTCCCATTTTCTGTGCAAACTATAATGCACAAAGAGATGAAACAAAGAATCTTTTAAATATCATATTAGGGGCTGGGTTCAGTGGCTCATGCCTGTAATCCCAGCACTTTGAGAGTCTGAGGCAAGAGGATCACTTGAGCTCGGGAGTTTGAGACCAGCCTGATTAACACAGTGAGACACAGTCTCTACAAAACAAAAACAAATAAACATAAAAATTCACATTAGGTCTTAGACAAAATATTTTGTTAAATTGCATTTCATGATCTGGCAATAATAGGTCAAACAACAAGACTCTAAACATAGATTCCATCGAAATATTGACCTGACCAAAAAATTCCTGGTTGTAACTGATGACCCACTTGGAGAGAGAGAAGAAATCAAGAAATGACTGTAGTAGGGGACCCTTTAAATGCTGTTAAAGCATTTGACTAGTTTGCATCTTTAGCAATTATGACTCTATGAGTGGATCAGTGTTGTTGTGGAACCTTCAAAAGTATGGATGCCAGTTGTCACATCTCCATCACCCACAAGCAACCGAATACTAATGCTATTTTGGAAGATCTAGGGTGAGACTTGGGGGCTCTCTGCTTTGAAGAAATTCATAGGTAACTTTGGTGGTCAGCCTGTTTGAATTTTGGTTTCATCACTTATTAGCTGTGTGATTCTGGACACATCTTTTAACCTCTATGTACTATAATTTCCTCAGCTGATTACATGGAGTAATACCTATTAAAAAATAAGCTATTATATGAGAATGTATAAATAAAAATAGCTTCAAATAGTCATTTGGTTCGTGGTTTTAAAGTCTCATCAACATTACACCTAGTATTCACAGTGACAGTTGCAGAATGAATGTGGTTAGTTACCCTTGGGACTACAAATAATTAACTATTCCCCATCCAGAATGCAGTGGTGGGGGAAACTTCCCAAGGGATTTTGCAGACTTATTCCAGCCTCCAAATATTTGTTGTTACACAAGACTGCATAGTTTACTAGAGCACCATGGTTATGCACATAGACAAAACACAGAGTGCCTGGGATTTTTACTCTGATTTACACTTTTTAAATATGTGACTATGTACAAATAATCTAACCATTCTCCCTGTGAAATGGAAGCTTCCTGGGACAGGGATTTCATTTGCCTTGTTCTCTGATGTATATTCAGCTCCTAGAAGAATGCCTACTACAATATATTGACTGAATGGATGTCTCAATAAGTGACAAACCAGGTAATAATCATATTGGCCTAGGACCTAGTAGGTGCTAAAATATGTTCTATATATATCATAATATAATCAGAAATCATTAAGGTAGCCAAATCTACTGGCCTTGATATAAGTCAGTATACTGTAATATCAGTTGCAATTATTGAGACCCAGTAGTTAAGACTTACTATTAACTGCTATGACAGATGAGTACCTCCTTAATACTTTCCATTGTTAAATACAGTTTTGAAGCTCCTGACAAAATACGAGAGTGCTAGTTTTTTTCTCTTTGGCTCTTCTCTACATCTCATCGCCACCTATTCTTCATCTTTCTCTACCTTGCTCTGGAGCTGACCATTATGAACTGTATCCCCCTGGCACCTGTGCCCTTTGCTAAACTTTAAGTTTGGCCAATGGCATATAGAAATCAAAAAGTGCCTTCTACAGCCAGAGCTCCTGTCAAGGAGCCCTCTTCCCCATTTCCATCTCTGCAGGATTTGGTAACTAGCCAATCCCCTTACTGCTTTCGAAATAGGACTGGTAACAGCTTCCTGTTGGCACTGGTCACTGAGTCATTCATCACATATGACTAGTTCCCTAACACCACCAACATCTCTGTACATGTTCCCTTCACTAGTTATGTTAATTAAACCTTCTAGAGCATGCCATTTGTTTTCTGCTGGACTTGATCAACAATAAACATTGTCATGGTCCTTCACTTAAAGAACTAGCTGTGCATCATCCTGGGCACTGAACAGGAGATGCTGAGCACATTTCCCCTTCCTTACATTGTCTAAGCTAATACAGCCTTGTGAATGGTAGAAATTACAACAGCACTGTGCCTTAGCAGCCCCTGGAAATGACTACCTTTTAAATATGAGAACACACAGAAGTTGCAGGAACAGTCAAGAGTGTGTGTGTGGGATAAAGGGGAGGGGGAAATGGTTAACGAATGGTTAGTTCTCTACCCACAAAGGGGTAAGGAAGTCATCACCTATCGCCTCCCCTGACACTTCTCTTTTTTGCAACTTGGAAATCACTAAACCATGAAGGAAACTGAAAATATGTACTTGTTGCATATGCAGATATACGTTCATTTGTTCTTCATTCAGGGGAGTATTTGGGCTATTCACATCCTAAATCTATGACATCTATCTGTGTTTGTGTTTATAATGTTATATCAATGCATTGCTTTAGGATATTTAAAATATTTCATATACAAGTAATGACTATTTTGGGGGTGATTTAGAAATACATTGTATTTTTCATTTTCAACTCTAAAATACATCAGGCCAATAATTATGATTAAACTATTTTATATCCATTAACACACACTAGAGTGATGAAATCTTTTTGTGTGTGTTCAATTCCCTTCCAAGTTCACATCAGATCTTGTTCTGCATTAGCTGGTCCATATTCAAATGCATATCACAGCTTCAGGTTTAGGTTTGAAGGCATATTCTATTTCAAACACTGAATAAATGTTACTAGAGATTTTTAAGTAAATGTGTTTTAGCTGCAAGGTGTAGCAGAGGCAAACTGCATGGATAGTAGACAGAAAAATGTTTGAAAGAAATAATAGTCTAGACAAAGAAGACATTAGAAATTTGAAGGAAATCAGTGGAATTCAAGCCAATAAGATTAACTGGGAATAATCTGTGGACAGATTGACTGGTATTCTGTGTAGTTTCAGATTGTAGTAACAGAGGTAGCCAACTTTAGCAGAGAAATTGATCAGTAAATTGTGTGTACCAATTACTACTTATTTCCTTTAGCTACATATGTGAAAACCTCAGAGATAAAAAACAACCAACCAAGATTACATTAACAATGCCAAGAAATGTGACACTTCATTTTTAGGCAAGAGGGAGCCATTAAATGTTTTTAAGCAAGAGAGTGACATGATCTTTGTAGTACTTTAGTATAGAATTATTTGAAATGGTGTATACGATGCATTGAATGGAGGATATTCCGGATGGACAGATTAATTAGGGAATTGTTGCAATGATTCAGGCATGAGGTAATGAAGGCCTGCATGAAAATATTTAGCAGAATAGATGGAAAAGGGAGGATTGTGTAAAAGAAGAAGTGACCAAATATGACTATAGATGCAAGGAAGTGAGTTTAGGGGTGAGAAAGAGGCCAAAAATATTTCTGGGATATTTTAGTCCCTATGGTGAGAACAATGATGCAGTGAAAATAAAGGGAAATTACAAAGGGGAGTTGGGAAGATTGGTAAGATGGTGGACTCATTGTAAACCAGCTGCATCTGAGAGGTTGGCAATGTATGTTATCAATGCAACAATTGGGAGTTTTGATGTGGAATTTGAAGAAGGATTTGGAAGTATAGATGTCAACCTGAGAATTATATGCCTAGAAGTAATATGTTAACCCATACGTGCTGTTGAAAGCACCAAAGAAGTGAATATTATGCAGAAAAAGAATGAGGTAAGAGTGGAAGAAAAACTTTTGGAGAATTCTTATCAGTTGAGAACATGAGAAAAAATAAATGCAAAGAGCTTACATTCCATTTTAAGCTTTAAAAGTACTTCCTCATGCATTTCCTAATTTGACCAACAAGATAACCCAGAGAGGGCAAATGGTAGTAACCATGAGAAAGAATGCCTAGATATGTCAAGTGACTTGCCTAGGGTCACCCAGTAAGTGGTAAATAGAATCAAAACCAAAGTCCAGGCCTCTTGTCTCTTCCGCCGAGCACACCATGCTGCCTTCACAAGCCAACGTACCTCAGAGAGGCTCTTAAAATGAGAGTTCCTGGGCCCTGAAGAGTCTGTAAGCTGTAAGTCTGAATAAAGAAGGCTTGAAGAGGGAGGAGAGGCCAAAAAGGCAGAGCTCCATGTGATTTCAGGAAAACTACCTTTGCTTACACACCAAACTTTAACCTCATACTTCATTTGCACATGGGGTTCCCCTAGCCAAAACCAGAGCAAAAATCACAGACTCAAACATTCCTTGATGCCTTTGAGCTATTTCTAAGAGGAACTCACCTTCTCAATAGTATTGAAATGATTCTCAATAGGATTGAAATGATTCTATAAAAACTTCTTGTATTTTACTAAAGAAATAGTACACCTTAATTAAAAAAAAGAAGGAAGTGGGGGGCATTTTGTATATCATTTTTATCTCTTGTGTTGTGCTGTTCTAAAACAGTCTATGGGAGATAGTCTCAAGCTTGAGGGGCAGGATATCAATATTACATTATTCTAAAGAGGGCATAGCATGAGGTCTTAAGAGTTGAAAAGAGTTACTTTTTCTCTTTTAGCATATAACTTACAGAACATGGCCTCAGTATTGAAGCAGAAAAGATCCTTGGTACTGACATCATGCATCCCAAAAAGATTTTCAATAGGATAACAAAATATATGCATACATAAAAATATTAGGTCACTTCCCTGGAATGCATAAAATGCATTTTGAGTTTTGCCAGGTGATATGTTTAGGCTTTGTGTCCCCACCCAAATCTCATCTTGAATTGTAATCCCCATAATCTCATGTTGAGAGAGGGACCTGGTGGGAGGTGATTGGATCATTGAGGCAGTTTCCCTCATGCTGTTCTCATGATAGTTAGTGAGTGAGTTCTCATGAGATCCGATGGTTTTATGAGGCAGTTTTTCCTGCTCTTGCTCACTTTCTCTCACCTGCCACCACGGAAGACATGCCTGCTTCCCCTTCTGCTGTGATTTTAAGTTTCGTGAGGCCTCCCCAGCCATGCAGAACTGTGAGTCAATTAAACCTCTTTGTTTATAAATTACCAAGTCTCAGGTAGTTTCTTTATAGCAGTGTGAAAACGGACTAATACACCAGGCTTGTCACATTTCCTTTATTTTGTGCCTGATGCATTCTTAGAATTTAGCTTATTCATACTGATGTGTAAAAAAAAGGAACTCTTGTTGAACTTGTGCTGTAGTTTAGAAATTATCATGGAGAGCAACTCTGGGTTCCATGGAGACATAGATTTGAAATATATTCCTATACACTTAAAAGTTAATAAACTGTCTCCCTTACATGCTATAAAGTATATGGAAAAGCTCACTCATTGGAAGGAAGGAGCCAATTAATTACAGAGAAAGACCCCTCAAAGGATTAGCTGCATGAATCCAGTGTCCAGCTGTTTTTTAAAGACCTCAAAGCCCTAGGTGGAAGGAAAGGGTGCCAACATTTTCCAAGAGTCAGGGACAGGGCTGATGTCTTTGAATTTGGTATGGAATTTGATTCTCCAATCAATTCTTAAAAGTAGGAATTATTACGAGAATTTTACACACAGAGACAGTAAGACTCAGAGAAATTGAGTTACAAATCCAATTATAAGTAGGGCACTTAGAAATTGATCACTGCAAAGACTGCTGTCTTGCTGCTTCTAAGCAGAATCTGAGAGTGGTGATAGACAGGGAAAAGCCTGTCTTCTTGATTGACCTCTGTGACAACCATGGTTTGATCAGAGAAGCAGAAAAACTGGGTAGAACATATAACAAGGTGTTTATCATCAGGATTTAAGGTAATGCAATTGAGGAAGCTGATTTCCCAGTCTCTGTGAGGTTGTGTCTGGTGCTGAAACCTGAAGTTCAGAGGACAGGTAGTGGGGAAGGGCAGACGGACAAGAGGTGGGGAAGTCAAGGTCAAGGTGGAACCTACAAGACAGAGTTGGAACCCACACGGATGGCCTGGAACTCCTGTTAGTCTCTCATCACCTCCATGATGAGAGTTGCTGAGGGAGAAGTTGGTGCCCTTCATCACAGGGCTAAACATGTACTTGACCTTGAAACAGGAAGTTTAGCAGGAGCATGTAGGGACTGTGAGCCCAGCTGCTGTATTCCTAGTCACGACAGTCAGCAAGAAGCGACACTAGGGAGCCACACACAGACCTCCTGAGGATAAAGCCACACAGCCGCTCCTCCACCTGGACTTTCCAACTCTTAAGCAAAATGTTTCCCATGGCCCAGGCTAACATACAACTATGGAGCAGAGGGGCTCCTGGAAAAAGATGATAAACTAGGCTGTGCCCTATACTTCTTGTCCCTTCTCTCTTACTCATAAATACATTTTAGAATGCAAATAAGTGTAGAATTACTGTACACAAAGTAAATAATTTGCAGTTATTTGGTAGTTCAGCTGTTTTTATTATTAAAATATGACATTCCATAGCTGGCCTAGCCTTCCCACGTACATCAATCTGCATGCTGTCATTGAACAATATATATAACTTTATTATTTAGATTCCCACCCTAATAAATGTATCTTTCCCTACCTAATAAATGCCATACTAATATTATGATTTTTTAAACAGGCAATATAAAACAACTATAGAAGAAACAGAATTGAATGAAAAATCTGGGGAATTCCAGTAGGACAGATTTTATTCAGTTGATCTCCTTTGGATTCAATTGACTATCATATAGCTATGTCTTTATTATTTTGTCTACTTTTTAGTTTTTAAGTTTTTGCTTAGACAAAATGTTGCTATGAACATTCTATACAGCTTCTCTTGGGACACTATGGGGGTAGTCATGCTAAGTAATAGAATATGCCAAGTTTTAACTTTGTAAGATGTGTCAAATTATTTTTCAAAGTGAATATAACAATTTTCACTCCCACCAACAAAGCATATTGGATCCCCTTAGTTTACATTCTGTACAATATTTAAAATGATCAGACTTTCAAATTTTTGTCATTTAAATGAATATAAAATAGTATGTCATTGTGGTATTTGTTTGAGTACTAATGAAACTGAACCTATCTTTATATATTTATGTTGGCCTTACAAAGCTATTATTTATTTATTCCTGTCTTTTGCCCATTTTTGTATTGGGTAGATGGTATTTTTCTTATTGAAATATATGAATTAGATATTCTTGAAACAATCCTTGATAAATGTGTTGCAAATCACTTCTTCCAAGTTATGCTTGTATTTTAATTTTCATTTTTCAATGAAGAGTTAACTTTAATTAAATCACACTTATTAATCTTTTTTCTATAGTTAATACTTTTATGCCTCATTCAAAAATTATTTCCTACTCCACGGCTAGAAATTTTCATCTAAAATTTGTTTTACCTTTAACCTCTAAATTCTTAATCCATCAGGAAGTCATTTTTATGTATTATTTTATAAAAATAAAGATGTCAACAATGTTTCAGCTTTGTTTGTTAAAGAGTTTCTTCTTTTCCTAGGAATCTGTATCGCCATCTTTTTCATACTAAAGCTGTGTTCACACATGGTTCTGTGGGGCTCTGTTCTATTCTATTGTTCAGTTTGTCTGTCCCTGCACCAACACAACAACGTCTCGATCTCTATAGTTTTACAGTAGGTTTTGTTTGAGTTAGTAATTTTGCCTTCTTTTTTTGATAATGTCTTAGTTAATTTGGGCTTTTTGCATTTCAATATAAATAGATCAATTTTCCACCAAAGATTTTCTTTGCAATTTTGGGTAGATTGCATTACTTCTATAGATCCATTCGGAAAACGTTGAAACCCTTATGCTCTGAAGTCTGCTTCTTCATGAACAGGAGCTATTGTTCTATTTTCTTAGGGCTTCTTAATATCATTTAGAAAAAAGTATAATTTTCTGCATGTAAGTATTTCATACCTTTTGTTAGATTTACTTTGGGTATTTCTAATATTTTGAGTAATTTTTTACAATTGCATTTTCTAATTTCTTACTGGGGCACAAAACTGCAATTGATGAGTATTTTTAAATTAGATCCTATGTCTTGTGACCTTAGTAGATTTTCATGTTATTTTTATTATTTATCTGTGAATTTATACTCAGAATACCATAATATTTATTTTTCTAGTCATATTGGACTGGTTCTGTAAAATATTGACTATAAATGGCAATAGTAGACATCTTTATTTTTGTTTTGTTTTTAAAGTAGATGCTTCTGATATTTTCTAGTCTAGAATGATGTTTATTCTGTTTTCTGTAGATATATACGATCAAGTTAACCAAATTGTCTTAGTTTACTGACTTCTTTTTGATCTAAGGATAGATGCTGAATTTTATAAAACACTTTTCTACATCTGTTTAGATAATCATATTTTAAAATCTGTTAATAGTTTGAATAACATATATAATTATGTTAATTAATATATATATATATTTCTAAAAACTGTCCTTTCATTCATAGAGTAATCCCAACCTGGATTTCATATATTATCTTTTTAGGATTTTCGTACCTATTTTCATGAACAACAGGGTGTTACAATTTTTCTTTCTCATTTTGTCCTTATCTGGTTTTATATCAAAGTTATGCTGGTCTTATAGAATAAGCCATAGTTTTCTTTCTTATTTTCTGTTCCAAAATGTTTATTTGAATTTGGCATGATGCGTTCCTTAGAAGTTTTTTGGAACCTACTTATAAAATTCTGGGGGCCTGATATTTAACTATAGGTTCAAATATTTTTAATAGTTTTAGCAACATTCATGTTTTATTTCTACTTGAATTTCTCTTAACAAATTATACTTTTCTTAGTTTGTTTTGGTTAAATGTTATAATTCATAGGGAAAAATTGTAAACGATGGTCTAATATGCTTTAATCTTGGCCTTACGTTTTTGTCCTGACCCCTCCATGTTACACAGTATATTATTTATTTTGTGTTTTTCTTTTTTGCTTTCTCTTTCTTTTTTGCTCAATCTTACAAGGAGTTTACTTAGAACCAAATTTAGTTCTATTAATTCTCTCTATTGTACCTTTATATTCTATTTCATTGATATCTGCTCTTTTCTATATTATAGCCTTCTTCCTGCTGTGTTTGGGTTTATTCTTTCTACGTCCTTTAATGTTGGAAAACTAACTTTTTAGTCTTTTTTTTTTTCTTTTGTAATATAATGATTTAAAGGTAAGCAGATTGCAAAACGCTGCTTTCACTGTTTCCCACAAGTTTTAACATGTAGACTCTTTGTTACCCCTCAGTTCTAGCTTTTTGTGTTTTGTTTTTTAATTTCCACTGAAGTTTCTTCTTTGACCTATGGATTCAGTAGAAACAAGTTACTGAAATTCTCAATAGTGGGAGATTTTTTAAAAATTTATCTCTGTTATTAACTTCTCATTAATTGCACTTCATCAGAGAAGCTGTTCTGTGGGACACCTTTGAAATGTGTTGAGACTTGCTTTGTGGCTTCATACACAGTCTGGTTTTCAAATATTCCATGTGTCCTGGAGCAGGACAAGTATTTTCTAATTTTTGGATGCTGGTTTTATATATGGCCATGGCCATGAGATCGAGCTTGTTGGATGCATTGTATTCTTCTTTATTTTTGTTGATTTTTTTTTTTTTTTTTTTGCCTGTAGCTATCAATAATAATTAAGAGAGGTGTTTTGCAACTTCTCATTATGTGGGTCGATTTGCCAAATTTTCGTGTAGTTTTAATGATTTTTCCTACCTACATTTTTAAGGCTATTTTGTTACAGCTATCATAGTCTAGACCGGTCATAGTTTCTTACTGAAGTTAAGTCTTTTATCATTGTATGGCTACTCTCAATACCCCAGGAGTTTTCTCTTTTCTTAAAGGATATTTGGCCTAGGTACCAGATAATTACTATAGCTGACTTTTGGTTATGATTTGCCTCATGTGTCTCTTTTATCTGTACATTTTAATCTTGTTAGTTTCCTTATTCTTTATGTTATATTTATTGTTTATATTATATATAATATATATGTCATTTATATTATATATAATATATATGTCATTTATATTATATTGTTTATATTTTCTATAAAAGCATCTAACCAGATTTTTAAAACATTCTATCTGATAACTGGTGAGATTATGTTTACATATATACGTGTGTGTGTGTGTGTGTATGCCTATATAATTGGTGGCTTATGTATACTGTATTTATGGCGATTGTGATATTTATAGATAACTAAATTTATTATGATTATTGGGAAATCTGGAATTTTTATTACCATCTTACTTTTAAATTTTATTTGTCTTGCTTTTCCTACGGTTTTATTTTTTCCTTTCTTGCCTTTTTTTAAAAAAAAAAAAGTTTCGGCCGGGCGCAGTGGCTCAAGCCTGTAATCCCAGCACTTTGGGAGGCCGTGACGGGCGGATCACGAGGTCAGGAGATCGAGACCATCCTGGCGAACGCGGTGAAACCCCGTCTCTACTAAAAAAGTACAAAAAAACTACCCGGGCGAGGTGGCGGGCGCCTGTAGTCCCAGCTACTCGAGAGGCTGAGGCAGGAGAATGGTGTAAACCCGGGAGGCGGAGCTTGCAGTGAGCTGAGATCCGGCCACTGCACTCCAGCCTGGGTGACAGAGCGAGACTCCGTCTCAAAAAAAAAAAAAAAAAAAAAAAAAAAAAAAGTTTTTTCCTCTTATGCCAGTTCTTTTCCTCAAGTGATCTAGAATTTATATACCTTCTCTAGGAATATATTCCTATTGTTTTAGTCATTGCCCTTGCATTTCACCATGCTTATTTAACGTAACAAGGTAAGAAATTGAACAATATTTTGACACCTTCTCCCTGAAAAAGGTAAGACTTTTATAACACTTTAGCTCCAATTTACCATCTTCCCGTGTACATACCACTGTTGCCCAATATTTCAGTTCTTCCCCTTTTTAACCACATAATCAGTATTAGTAGTATTATTGTCCATAAATGTTAGTTTATTTACTCACCTTTCCTTCTTTCATTACATACCATCCTTCTTAGACCATTTTATTTTTTTTCTTAAAGTACTTCCTAAGTTCCCTTGCAGCAAGTCTCCTAATGGTAATCTGCCTTCCTTTTAGATTATCTGTAAACATCAAAATTTGCCTTCGTTCTTGAATGATGGTTTTCTGGGTACACAGTTCTAGATTGAGAACAAGTTTTGGCTTTCCTAATAATTATTCCACTGTCTTCTGCCTTCTATCTCTGATCTTGTGAATTCTGCAGTTATTCTCTCCCTTTGTGTTCTGCCCTCTCTCTGCTTCCTAGAAGTTCTCTTGGTCTGTGGTATTCTGCAGTTTCAGTAGAAAACAAAAATTTATTTTTATTTATCTTGCTTCAATGTGTTGAGCTTCATTGATTTATATTTTTGACCAGACCTAGAAAACTAGATCCATTGTTGTTGTTGTTTTAAATTAACTCCTTTCATTATCTCTATTTTGTCCTATTGGGATTAGATTAGATGTAGTTTATACCTGCTTATTGATCCCGTATGAATTGCAGTCTCACTTTCATATTTCCCATCTACTTTGCGGCATTCATTCTGAATAAATATTCCAGCTATATATTTTAATTTATTCACTTTCTTCAAATGTTGATTTTTTATTTGCCTGTTCCTCTTTTGAAATTCAACAATTATATTTTCATTTCTACAAACTCCATGAGTGTTTTTTGTCTATCCATTTTGAAAGTTTCCTATTATTCATTCATTTTTCTAATTGTATCTTTTACTTCCCCTGATATATCCTATCTAGTCCTTCTATAGTATGTCTAATAATTCCAATATCTGCAGTCCTTGCAAATGAATCTATCTGTTTTTTCTTTTTATGCTGTCTTTCATTCATAGTGGCTTGCCTTCTATTATTTCCTATAATCTTTGTCAACTTGTCGATCTCATTTTGTGGTAGTCCTTAAGGATACTTAAGGGGTTGCTTTCTACTTTTGCAGGCAATGTATGGGTACACCCCTTATGAATGCTGATTGAGAGCAGGGGTGCCATGTTATAATTCTCTAACACCTAGCTGTTCCAAGGTTCATTGTGCCCACAGCATTGTTGCTATAGTGATCCATCTCAAGGCAATCCCTCCCACGTGCCTTGGCTCCCAGCTGTGCTAACTCTCCATTGCTCTGGCCTCTGCATCCTGCTTCTGCACTTTAACTCTGAGCCTCCTCTCCTTGGCTCAGATAGAGGATACTCTGCCTCAGGCTCATTGCCTCCAAAATGCTGGTTCAGGGCACCCAGGAGCAATCCTCAGCCACTCCAGGTCCAACTCTGACTAGTTTGTTTGTTCTGGGGAAGCTAGGGTTTCCTGAAGACCTCTTACATATTGTGAGACAGCAACTATCTCAAAGAGTATGTCCTACCCAGGACTTGGTTGTTGCAAAAGGAGAGTCCCTCAGGGTGCCTAGTCATTCATGATACTGAAAACAGAATTCCCTTTAAAAGTATCTGGAAATTCTCCATTTTGTGAATCCTTGTCCTTCACTATAGAAGCCATGAAAATGATATCCCCACTTTCTTGAGACTAGGGAGTAGGCAAGTGATCTAGACTCTCCAAAGCAAACAAATCCAGGCCAATCTTTGAATAGGCATTAGGAAGAAGAAGCCATGTGGAATGTAGTCTTGTGTACAGGTGGCAGGTACCTCCAGGTTTCAGAGATGATAGTGATGCATGGTAATAGATGATAGATGATAGTGATAGATGATAGTGATAGATGGTGATAGATGGTGATAGATGATAGATGATAGATGATAGATGATAGTGATGATCTTGAGCCCTTCACGGGAGTCATGACAGAGGTGCCTTGTTTACTCAGTCCACCCCATTCAACCCCTCACAGGAGGGAGCGTGCCAGTGCCAGTGAATGAATGCAGGAATTGGAGTGAGCAAGTGCAGGAACCGGCCACTTTGGTGTGGGCAGAAGTGAATTCTGTGCGGGCCCTGTGGCAGCATCCACGTGGGGGTGCCTGTGACCCCAAGGCCCTAAAGGGTGTGTTACAATTCCGTCTTAGCTCTGCTTTTCACAGACAGAAGTGTGTTATCAGCTCAGTGGGCCCTTTGTCTCATTGTATGAGGTGGCTGCCTTCTACCAGCAAGGGCAGAGGGCCAGTGACGGCCTTTTTGGGTACCCACACCTGGTGCATTCCTGCCTGATGCCCAAGAGGAATGACATCAAGCAGATGAATTGAAGAATGGTGAATGTGGAAAATTTTACTGAGTGATGAAAGTGGCTCTCAGCAGAGAGGGAAGCTGGAAAAGGGATGGGATGGGACTCCCATGTAGTCAAGCTGCCTCTCTCCGATGTTCAGGCGCTTCTTCCTGACATCCAGCCACTTCTCTCCTCTGAGTCTGTGGTCTTTATAGGGATAGGGTTGGGGTGGGGCAGGTTGTAGGTAGTTTTAGAAAAGGCAACATTCAATTGGTAAAAATCCATTATTCAGAAAGAACCAAGTAGGAGAGCGTGGGCACAAAGGGATGGGAGTTCTCACTTTGAGCTGCAGGTTTCAGGCTTTTTGGCTTGAAGGTGAGGTTTTGCCAGGGACCTGCCCCTGTCTGCTTAGAGTTTCTCTGCCTCCTGTTGCTATCAATAGTGTAAGGGAAATAGGGAGGGTGCCCAATGATCAAGGTAAATGGTGTTGTAGGAACAAGATGGAAGTCTACATGGGGCAGCCATGTAATGTGTGTTGAATATGATTTCTGAATATGTACTTCCTACCTGGTTCTCTGGCCTTCTAGGAAATTCTTATGCAACTGAAAATTCTTTCAGAAATGACATTTTTAGAACTGATTTCTGTTCTTCACCACTAAGGCCCTTTCAGATACTGTAATATAACATTTGTTTATAATCTTCAGCTCCATCAGTTATACAGTGAAATAATGGGTGAGTACTCACTGGCTTCTTCACCATCTTGAAGCCATCTGGAATTCTTTTTCAATATGAAGAAGAGAGGTAGAGGTCTATCAGGGCCACAGAAACCAGGAAGTCTTTATAATATGACCTTCTGTTTCACTGCTTTATTATTTTTAGTATAAAGATTATGATATTTTAAATTTTCTATGATAATTATTTTAATGGAATAAAACAGTAAGCACATGGACTATCTCAGATAAGTGGACTAGTTGAGATTAGGAAGTCAACCAGTTGTGACAAAGAAGTTGAAAATTAATTTCAATGACACGGTATAAGTTTCTACCTTAACCCCTAATGACAAAACATTAATTCCTCTTAACAATAAACACTTGGGATTGATCAAACATCCAGTTTTTAAATAACTGATTGAGAATGCAAAAACACATTCAAATAGTTATTTGCAAAATTATTTTCATTATATGAATTCATTTTTCTTTTTTTTTTTTTTCCTGCAAACTTGAAAGGGCCTCAGAAAGCATTTGTTTAGCCCCTGCCCTATCTTATTTTGCAGATTTGGAATCGGACTCAGGTTAAATGACTGGCTCCAATGTTGATACTGAGTGCCTCAAAATATTTTTCAGTAATTCCACTTAACTTGTTTTTGTTGCCCAAAAAGCAGAATATTTGCATTTATTTTGCTTCCACTTTGCAACTGAACTACCCCCATTTAAAAACAAATAATATAAGCTATTAATTAAAAATATCCTGATATTTTTCAAGGAAACATGAAAAACAAGGTGGAATTGTATAGAAGCCAATTGGCTCTCTGCCAATTCATTTATCTTGCCTAATAATGTTCTTATTTTTGGAAAAATATTTTGAATGACTTTAATTTAGATTATTCTTACAATGTTACCTATATGCTTCTCCATTCTCTCATTTTTCAGAAGCCTTTGGAAAACAGGCTCATTGGGCCATGTGCACAGCTAGATAAGTGATTTGCATTTGTTGACAACACTTGTGGTTCTCGCAATCTCATAGAATTACCTGAGAAAAAGCCAAACAATATTTGTTCCCTGAATCTTAAACCCAGAAGCCATCTAACTTAATAAACATTTTATTACATATTCTAAAAGCTTGAAACTTTTCCTGCTAAGCTTTTAAAAATTATATTAAATGGTATGGTTTGATTTTGAAATCACAGTCACCTTTTTTGAGAGAGTGGTTATAGGTATGATACAGCAAAATAATATAATTTCCCCTAATTTTGAACTTTTTATATTTTGCCTAAAAGATTTAGTTAAGTAAAGTAATAATACACATAAGGGTATAATGAGTCATGTTTAATTCTCTAACGAAAATTATGTTTTAAGGTTATTTTGCACATTAGTAGCTTCAGGGTGAAATTTTTAATTTTATTTGTATTCAAAATATATTTAAAAATTCCAACACAATCGCTTTAATGAATTCTGTTATATGTACTTGGGAATAATGACATATCTTTTATTATTTTGTTTTAACACAAGTGACCCCTTAGAGTCATACATTATGCAAATGCCTGTTGTTAAAAGAAAAACTTGAGTCAAATTAAATTTAAAGGAGTTTAATTAAGCAATGAACAATTCAGGAATTAGGCAGCCCCCAGAATCACAGCAAATTCAGAGAGACTCCAGCACAGCCACATGGTGGAGGAAAATTTGTAGATAAAAAAAGGGAAGTGATGTACAGAAACAACTAGATTGGTTACAGGTTGGCATTTGCTTATTTGAACACAGTTTGAATACTCAGCAGTGTATGAGTGGTTGAAGTATGGCTGCTGGGATTGGCCAGGACTCAGCTATTGTTACAGGCACATACCCCAAAGTTAAGTTTTCAATCTTGTCTACCAATAAGTTAGGTATGGTTCTTCCAGAGGACTCAAATATAGAAGTACAGAGTCCTTTTCAGGCTATATTCAGTTCACTTTAACACTGTAAATAATGAACTCTGAACATTTAATTTTAAAACAAAATTATTCAAATCAAGTTCTGTGTTCTTTTTTATAGTTTTCTCTTTTTGACACTGTTCTTATTATATTTGGAAGAAAGTTTCAATTGGCTACCAAACTGCCTTTAACACAAATTTTGAAGTAAGTTTACAGTACAGACTGAAAATAAGGATTGCTCAGACCCACAGATAATATTTATAACTGCTTCTGAAATTCCAGAGACTGGCAGATTTCTTGTTTTCTATACCTTAGAATTTTTCATTAATGTAGAATTATTGTCTTATGTAAAAGTATCAATTTTGGCAGACTTCTTTCAATAGAAATAATATTATAATTTGTTTACTGATGACTTCCATTATTTTTCAGTACTTTTATGAGGCACATGGTTTTATATGAGTTCAATGGAGTTTATTTTAAATTGAAAAAAATCTTTATATGTAAATATTTATAAATTTATTGTGAAAAATTTTGGAAGAAGCAGGAACGTTTAAAGAATAATGTAAAATCTTTCAATTTTGCCACTTAAAAATAATCATTGTGCTTACTTTTCTTCTAATAACATAGTGTACAAAAACATACCCTTTCATACTATTAGGATCATATATCTGTGTGTGTATGCATATTTCCTTTTATACTATTAGGATTACATATACATATCTCTGAATCTTTTATCACTCAACATACATTTTTTGGCGTTTCTTCATTTCATTATTTTATTAAAACATGACTTTAATGGTTGCAATCAATTTCAGAGTATGGCTATTTCAAAATTTGATCATTCTCCTATTTCTGATATTGACTCTGAACTAATACTATGATAAATACTTTTGTCTGCCTTTTCAAATGTTTTCTGGACATGAAATCACTGCAGCAAATTAAAAGATTCTTGATATATTGGTAAACTGATTTTCAGAACAGTTTACCTTGTAACATAGCATGTTGTCACTAGGGTAGCTAACATGATATATTGGGGAGTTGAGACATTGAACAAAGGAATCACAAAATGTACCTTCTTACTTTTGATGAATCACTATTTAGCCTTGAGACATCCCATGAATGGGCTGATTCACTCCTAAATGAAGACAATAGCTTTCCTTATATATCTTGCAGAAATAATAAATGCATTCATTTAGGAAAAAAGGAATTCAATTTCAATAGTAATAAAAACTATATGAATACCTAGTGCTATAGTTTGGATATTTGTCCCCCAAACTTCATGTTAAAATCTGATCGCCAGTACTGGAGGTGGGGTTCAAAGGAGGTGTTTTGGTCATTGGGGCAGTTCCCTTATGAATGGCTTGGTGCAGTCTTCATGGCAACGAGTGAGTTTTCACTCTTAGTTCTGGGCAAACCTGGCTGTTGAGAGGAGCCTGGCACCTCTCTCCTCTCTCTCTCTTGCTTGCTGTCTTGCCATGTGATCTCTGCACACACCAGCTCCCCTTAGCCTTCGAACATGACTAGAAACAGCCTGAAACTCTCACCAGAAGCAGATGCTGCTGCTATGCTTCTTGTACATCCTGTAGAATTGTGAGCCAAATAAACCTTTTCTCTTTACAAATTACCCAGCCTCAGGTATTTATTTACAGCAGCACAAACAGACTAGGACATTTGACATCATGAGTGTTCATATTTTTCTTGCTGGTATTTCTAATGTTTTTTCTTAGTGGAATATGGAGCTCAAAAAAACTTTAAGAGCTCTTTTCTCCCTTCATTTAGTAGTTGAAATACAGTGACATGTGATGTCAAAGATCAATTACAAAATGTGAAATTGTGTCCAGATTCAAGTTCTGGCTTCTGAAATCTCATTTTTCTAAGCTCATAGAGACAATTAATCACTGATAGATAACTATGTTGGCCATAACCAAGGATAAACACGTGTGACATAGTGACAAAGGGAACAGAGATATTTTCCATAGGTTGTTTTCAATAGGATCTTATAATCTGGTTCTGTAGGTATTTGATAAATTTTGCTCAAAATGAAAACATGTATTTAGTAGTATTGACATCAGGCTTTCAAACACAGCTGCAGACATAGTATTGTTTATAATTTCAATGAAACCTAAAATACATTTCCTTTCTGCTGAGGAAGATGGTGAGTGACAAGGGTGGGTTGGGACTTCGCTCTTTAGTTTCTCAGATTTCTCTGTCTTCTCTCAAGATTGCCAGATAAGGGGTGTGTGTGTGTGTTTGTGTGTGTGTGTGTGTGTGTGTGTGTAAAGGAAACAGGAATTCCTTTTAAAAGGGTGACAATCAATCTTAGTCTAACACTAGCTTAGAGCAGATGTTCTTAGCAGAAATCTGCTGAAGTAGATTATAAATGCTGTCCGGTTGCCAGAAATCAGGCTCATATTTCTTTTTGCCTTAATTTCAAAATGCTGATCTTGTTTAAGAAGAAAGGAATAATGCACAATTTTGCAACCTTCTTAACTCCTCCACCACCATCTTTTTTATAAACAGAGAATAACTTTCCTAGTCTTATTATGTCTGAACTTGCTCATTTACGCAAACTGAGTCTCTCTTTATTTTATTATTATTGTTTTTGAGACGGAGTCTCGCTCTGTCGCCCAGGCTGGAGTGCAGTGGCGCTATCTCTGCTCACTGCAAGCTCCTCCTCTCGGGTTCAAGCCATTCTCCTGCCTCAGTCTTCCGAGTAGCTGGGATTACAGGCGCCCGCCACAAAGCCCGGCTAATTTTTTGTGTTTTTAGCAGAGACGAGGTTTCACCGTGTTAGCCAGGATGGTCTTGATCTCCTGACCTCATGATCCGCCTGCCTCGGCCTCCCAAAGTGCTGGGATTACAGTCTTGAGCCACCGCTCCCGGCCAAGTCTTTAAATCTACTAAAAAATTTCTACAACTGTGGTAAATCTTGGAGCGCTGATACAACTATGACGATGGAGTATATAATGAAATCCTTTTGAAAGATTTATGCAACATGATTATGTATGTTATCCTGAATTAATAGGCATGTAAATTTCTTAAAATAAAAGCTCATTAAGGCCAGCTCTTCATATTATCAATTTTGTTTCATGTTTTATTTGGACTTTAAAATTAACAGGAATAGGTTTAAAAACACACTATCCGGTAATATACTTAGTAGATGGGTGATGAAGTAACCTGTACACCAAACTCCTGAGTCACAAGTTTACCTATATAACAAACCTGCACATGTACCCATCAATCTAAAAGTTAAAATATTAAAAATATACATATGTTTGGTAAAGATATGTCTCCTATTATTAACAATTTTATTTTTCTGTCTTCTTTGTTACCAGTACAGGACATTTGGGAATGTTGGAATTCGGTTATAAAATACCTTGTTTATGCACATGTATTTTGTTACTCAAATTATTTAAAACATTGAGTCTCCCCATGCAGAATAGTGATTCCTGTGCATTTTGGGGGATTTTATTTTAGGTTCTTCATTTTCTTGCAGCATTTCTTCCACATATGTTTAGTGGTTGATTTCTACAATAACACGTATTTCCTTAAGCTATTTTTTCCTCAAAATTTCAAATATGACTGTCTCTACAGAGAAGAATCTGTATATTGTTTATCTAGTGTTTGTGTATTTTCAAAACTCATAAATATTAATAAATATTCATTTCATTCTAAAAATATTCCACAATTTTTTAGTGTGGGTACAGATTTAATTTTTGATACATTTTTCTCTTTGAAAGAAATATTTTCCTATCAATTCTTTCCCCCAGAATTGAGGTTACTTTGCTATAAGAACATACAGCCTTATGCGTAGTACATAGTTCGGTTTTTATGACTTTATGTAAAAATAATTAAAATTTATTTTCTAAAGCTTGTATTTTTTATTTGCAGAGCATTTAATCTAAATAGTCACAACTCCAGCAATTACATACCTCCTCTTGTGCACAGGGTAGAACCAAGCCTTGTGAAATTATCGTAAATTTTATTATAAACAAATTTGAATTTTGTTTTTCTCCTGTTGTTGAACTATCTTTTTCTTTGAAAATTTGAACTGCCATTTTTGTCCTTAATATACAATCTGCAAGAAAATGTTTTGCTTCCCTTTTTAGTCATGAGAAAAATGACACTATTTTCAGTAGAGTACCTAAAATGAAGGTTTTACAGAATATCTCAAGGCAGAATCCCAATACATCGCTAACTTCTTCATAGGTTTTTTTTTTTTAACTTCTCTCTCTGAATTCTGAACAAATTTTTACCCATATAGGCAAAAATGCTTCAGCTCTATTTCTGTCCATCCTAAAGGAGTCAGTTGAGTTTCAGGATTCCTTAACTGAAGAAGGAAAAGTAGCAGTGTTTTTTTATGATAATATGTGAAAGGATTATTTACCAAAAAAGAAATTCTTGGCAGTATTTCAGCCTTTACGTTACATATACTTACACTCTGGTGCACTGGACCTCATCAAAGTAGCCAAATGCTCTTTTCAGATGCTCTAAAGAGAGGCATGGGAGTCTATGGATAGTTTCAAAATTGGAAATGGTTTGCCCCTTTCTCAGATTTTCCATGTGTTGCTTTCCCCCATGAGCCTGTGGCAGTGTCTGTTGAGTTCCCATTGGAGGGACATGAGAGGTACTGCAATGCTTGTGCAAGACGTGGGCGTATCTCCTATGGCTTGTAAACCCTGACTTTACATGCTGCCAAACAAACTTTCCTTTCTGTGCATTTGGATTACTGTGCACCACTGTGAAAATGGATAAAATACTTTCCCCACCTCGGCTAAATGTAACATCATAGTTTCAGCAAGGGGATACTAAGTAGTAGTATCTTTTCTCTGTCAATATCCCAGACCTTGACTAAAAATGTATGTCTCTCTGATTTTCTGAATAGTATGTCAACTGTGCTTTGTAAATGTTAAAAATGTTAAATAAAAATTCCTTTATTATATTATTATATACAATATATATCAAAATATCATGTTAGGCTAAACAGTAATAGGAAACTCTCATTCTAATATCAACGTAAAGTGAACCCAAACACATATCCAAAGCCTGGTATGTCTTGTGGAGGTAGAACCTTGATAGACCTTGATCTTTGCATGAACATGAAAGAATAAAAGATCCGTCAATTAAATAACCATCAATAAATTGTACCATTCACTTCTTTTTTATTTCCTTGGGCAATTAGTTGATTAAAAAGCAGAAAATGTGGTGTTTAGGCTTTTAGAGTAAGCTGAATAGGAAGTTTGAGGCTAGAAGATGTATAAATATGAATTTAAAGATAATCATTACATATATTCAAAATGCCTTTGTAAATTCCCTTAAATCATTTGTAGAAAAGTTTTTTGGTGGAGCACGGTGGCTCTTGCCTGTAATCCCAGCACTTTGGGAAGCCAAGGCAGGTGGGTAGTTTGGGCCCAGGAGTTGGAGGTGAGCCTTGGCAATATGGCAAAATCCCGTCTCTACAAAAAGTAGAAAAATTATCTGGGTGCGGTGGCATGTACCTGTAGTCCCAGGAGGCTGAGGCAGGGGGATCACCTGTGTCTGGGAGGTTGACAAGGCTGCAGTAAGCTGAGCTCTTGCCATTGTACTCCAGCCTGTGTGAGAGAGTAAGACTCTGTCTCACACACAAAAAGTTTTTGCCATTGAAATTACATTAAAGAAAGAGAGACTGTCACACCACGGAGCAGGAGGGAATGAGACCCGCCACAGGAGCAAATGACGATCCCTCATGTGTTCATTGAATGGAATGGATAAGTTAATACCCCAGGTTATTTAAATTATTTCTCCATTTCAAAAATAATTTTCTCCCAAATGTATACAATTGAGTTTGTGTAAGTCCAATGTGTGTCTAATGGCAGTCTATTGAATTCCTTTTTAATTACAAGTATTTATTTCTCATGATATCTTGCATCATTACTTCTCTATTATTCTTCCTGTTATATTCAGAACTATGCATTTTGAAACGCAGTTCACCTATAATTATTTCATGTGGTTAATATTATCTTTTAACATAGATTATAAATTCCTTATGAGAAAAATCTGTCATATGTTTCTGTATTGCCCAATTTTGGGCATGCACTAAGGTAGGTTTTGCCCAGTAAATGCTGATATGGTTTGGCTCTGTGTCCCCACCCAAATCTCATCTTGAATTATAATCCCCACATGTTGAGGGAGGGACCTGGTGGGAGGTGATTGGATTAAAAGGGCAGTTTCCCCCATGCTGTTCTCACGATAATAAGTGAGTTCTCACAAGATCTGATGATTTCAAAGTGTGGCTCTTCTTTGCTCTCTCTCTCTCTCACCTGCTGCCATATAAGATGTGCCTTGCTTCCCCTTTGCTTTCCACCATGATTGTAAGTTTCCTGAGGTCTCCTCAGTCATATGGAACTGTGAGTCAATTAAACCTCTTTTGTTTATAAATTACCCAATCTCAGGTAGGATCTTTATAGCAGCATGAAAACGGACTAATACAAATGCTTTTATACAGGCAGATTAATCCTGAAATCTTTGGGGGCCTTCATGGGAAAAGATCTACTATTAAAAAATAAAGTACATTTTATTTACCTATTAAATATTTCTTGCTATTTTTGATAATCCAGTATTCTATTATTCCCTTTTCTCTATCTCTCCTATTACTCCACACCTTTCAAACCCCATAGTTTCAGTTTTAGAGATTCGTTCATTCAAGAGATTTTTATTAAATGATTTCTAACTGCCAGCAATTGTGCAGCTAACTAGATTGAGGGACATAGTTGTTTTGTATTGTTTCCAATGCATGCAATTGTTAAACAATGGATAGAAAATTATCCTTTTATTTCTCATTTTAGACCTACAGTATTTATGGCAAACTAATCAAGGTCTATGCCAGATTCAATCTATGTGCACCTAAGTCCCTATGGGAAAATCAGAGATTATCTTTGCACCTTTGCTCACTGGGAGTGGGTGGGGAGGAGAGGGTGGAAGTTGTTATGAGACATCCACATCCACATGGATGGAGAGTTGCCAAGTGCTTAACTGGGTTCCCGCAGAGGCCAAGGTGAGCAGGAAACAGGCTGCAGTAGTGACGCAGGGGAAACCTGGTGGAGCTGAGAAACTCCCTCACTTGACAAGAGCTGCAGAATTAATGGCCAATACCAGCAAGAAAGAGTTTAAGACCTTGACTGGCTCTTACAATGTCTAAGTGATCTACTTCCAGATCAAAACTGCCTTTAATTAATAGAATTATCACCTGCCCTACTAGCCTAAGGGTAGTAGAGTGTTGGCCTAGGAGAAATTGAAGGTATTGTGGGCAAATCAGGTCAAAAAAACTTTTTATTTTTTCTAGTGACCAGCATAGTTGCTTCTATGAAGTAGTATTTCAGATATGCAAAGAAGGCCCACATATACCCCCAACAGCTTGCAAATGAGGTAATTCTACCATTAGGCTACCTTCTAAACCTGTATTTTCCAAATCCATTCCTTATAATTCTAATTTGAAATGCAAATGTTAGATGTGTGAATATTTAGTTCATTTGGACATGACATCTACATCTTCCATCTTCCAGTCCCACACACATCTTTGGGAATGGAAGAAACTAGGAAGGAGAGAAAATAATGAGCAAGAATGGGGAAAATGAAGGAGAGAGATGTGACTCAAGAGTGGATGGGAAAGGGAGCTGGAGAAAGAAAAATAAACACAAATGCTGGTTTTATAAGCTCATGAAGACAATTGCATCAAGATCAACTGAATTAGGAACTATCAGAGAGAGAAGTGGCAGCTTAACATCCTTGGGCAAATATAAAATGTGAAATAGGTATATAGCTTTATGATGGAGAACACCATGATTCTAAGATTCCTTCAAAGTTTGAAACCTTGAAAAAGTTGTAAAAGTTCTTTGCTTTAATTTTTGCACTAAAAATCTATTACACAAATTTGACATTGATTTTTGTTTTACTTGAGAATCTCAAACCGTGGTATGTCCTGTACTTACTGTTATTATTTTACTTCAGTGGCTTCAATAAGTAAGATGAAAAATAACAGAAGTGAAGTGATTGCCAAACTTACATTTACCTTCATTCATTCACGCAACCCTTCCTTCCTTCATTTATTCACTCGGTCATTAAGTATCTATTGAGCTTAGGTCAGTATTTGAGGTGAGGTGGTGAGAATGATGGGAAAATCTAGGCAGTTTACCTTATAAAGTTTTCAGTTTACCGTTAATCACATAATTGTGAAAATAAATAATTACCAGCTTAAGAAGCATCTACAAGGGAATCTTGACATTCTTTGAGGGAACAGGTTGATTTTGATATTTTTGTGTCAGCACTGTGTCAGAAGATGAGAGGTTTTGTTTAGGAACCACCATTAACTTTTATTTTACTTTTTAGAAAAGTATTTTTATCTAAATAGGCAAATAAGCCTTTGTTGATATTTAAAGTAGTTTTATTTATTTATATGTTTTAAATAAAAGCCAGTAACTCACCTATATTAATATCTCTGATACAATAAGATAATTTAAATAAAACCAAGAAAATCAGTTCATTTGGACATGACATTTTTTTCCTTTGGGCAGTCTAAGCTTACATTTCTGTGAATATGTTAGAATATTCTGAATGTCCTAATTAGCACATAGCCACCAATAAATTAATTTATAACATATGATAATGCTACTTACTTTCATTTTTGAAATCTTGTTATCCTTATAAAGATTTGCCAGACCCAACTAGAAACATCTCCTATTTAAAGAGGTGGACTAAACAGAGAGGTCTTGATGTTGAAAACTGTGTCCCTTCAAAATAAAATCTGTGATCCCTTTTACCTTTCTATGACACTCTTATGCCACTTATTCTTCCATTTCCTTTTGTTCTTTCTTAGTGTTGTGTGTGACTAATGCAATTCAGCTGGGCCTGTAGTCATGGAAACTGTACGAAGGCACAAATATGAGCATATTCACTTGTGGGCATCTATCCCATCACCCGTACCTGTCAGTCTCTTGGCCAGTAAAATATACTTTATTAGGAATATGAGATGGCAATGCATGTGATTGTCTTTTATCTTTGTAAACTGCCTGCTTCTTTTTAAAAGGAAATAGTGGTGTTTTATGAATTATTAATATCCCTGTGCTGCCTTGGGGCTCCCAAGGAGAAGGTGTCATATTCAGAGACAAAGTCAGATTTGCTGTTTCAGTGAAAATGTTGAAGAACTGCACAAAACATGTCTAATAGGTATGTATTTGTTGAACTCATTCCTAGGACACAGACTGTTATGGAACTATTTCATTCAATCAACACTTTATATAATTAAAGCAGTTTGAAAAACCATTCATTCATGTATAAGAGATTATTTGATAATGTCATTGGATAACAAGAAATTTACTACCAATCAGTGACTTTGAGAAATTTAGTTTTATCTTATATGAAAACAAAAGATATACCTATCAGAACAATTTTGTTCTTATTTCACTTTAATTAGTTGCTCCTTCCATGCTGGCCAATTACCTTTGCCCTCATTCTAAATGAGTGGTTTCTTTCCTCTCCATCGATAATTTATTTGATTTCCTTACTATTCTTTATTTCTTTAGTCTACAATTCCTTTCATTTGCTTTGATTTCTGGTTCATAGAATCATGGAATATTAGAATTGAAAGGGTCTCATGGGTGATTCAATTCAACGCATAAATTTTACAACTCAGACAAACAGCCCAGCCTCTTGTGGAACAGCTTTCTTACCATCTCCCCTTTGATCGTAGGCAATTGAAACATAGTATGTCCCAGAATGAACTCTTACATTTCCCCAGACCTGCTCCTCCCACAGTGTTTCCAATAAAACAAATGTTACAGCATGCACTGTAACAAATGTTACAGCATTGCCCAGGCCAAAACTCCTGAGGCCACCCATGACTCCTCTTTTTCCCTCTCAGCCTGACATTCAACCCATCAACCAGTATTAATTCATTTCTCAGCGCAAACATGAATGCTGTCTTTAAAAAGATGCCATTGCTGACTCCCAGTCCACATCCCACTCTATCTCCTCACAAGGACTTACTTGTCTTTGTGGAGCTTCTACCCTGTATATTGGTTGGCTGAATCATTGTCACCATATTATAATGTAAACTCCTTTAGGGCAGGGACTTTGCATACCTTGTTCACCACTGATTCCCCTGCTGCGGAATAGTGCTGCTGCAGAGGATATACTCAATAAAGTACAACAGAAAAATTGAATAATTCTGCTAGCTGAGGCTCTGAGCAGTTACATTATGTCACTGTTTAGCAGCAAAGCTGGAAAGAGAACCTGAAAATTCTGTCTCCTCTAGTGCTTTCCCCACTGTAAAACACTGTCTCCCAATGTTCTCTTGCTCCTATCCCCTTAATGCTTTGTTCACAGTGTAACTTTTTGCTTTCAAATATAAAGAGCAATTACACATTATATAGTTTTATGATGCTTCACTGGTTGTTTATTCTTCCTGATCATGACCTTATTTCACAAGATCTAGTGAAGCCATGCTTTCCTGTTCATTCCAAGCATAGTTGACAGCCCCTAAAAATTCCCTAAAATCTTAGAACCTTTGTAGAACAAATGGTTTTTATATTGCAAACCAGTGTCTTGCATTCTGTATACAGTCCACTGATATATTGTTGGATGGAACCGTTAAGATATTACAATCTGAGGCCTGGCACGGTAGCTCATGCCTGTAATCCCAACACTTGGGGAGGCCGAGGTGGCTGGATCATCTGAGGTCAGGAGTTCAAGACCAGCCTGGCCAACATGGTGAAATACCCCATTTCTACTAAAAATACAAAAATTAGCTGGGCATGGTGGCGGGTGCCTGTAATCACAGCTAGGTGGGAGGCTGAGGCAGGAGAATCACTTGAACCTGGGAGGCAGAGGTTGCAGTGAGCCGAGATCACACCATTGCACTCCAGCCTGAGCGACAGAGCGAGACTCTGTCTCAACAAAAAGATTACAATCTGAGACTCGGAGTACTCTTCCAAGTTCATTCAAGTTGTTGGCAGAATTCAGTTCCTGTGTTTGTACAGCTAGAGGCTACGTCTCTCTATAGGCAGTTCACAGCACAGCTTTTGTGGAATTCCAGGCCAGCGGGAGCACATCTCTTTGATTGTGTCCTCTGCAACCAGCAAGAGAAAACTCTCTTAAGAGCTTGACTGATTAGGTCAGGGCCATCCTTGCTATTTTCCCTTTTGCCATGTAACTGTCATGAGAGTGATATCTCATTATATTCATAGGTTCTATCCACACTCAAAAGGATTATATGCAGCATGTACACCAGGGGATGGACTCTTGGGGGCCACCTTAAAATTCTGCCTAAGACTTTACGATTTCCAATGAGTCAAAATTACTGAGGGTAGACAGAGAAATAAATAAGCCAAAAGAGAGAATAAAAGTCCAAGTACTAAAAACAGACATATAGACCATTGTAACAGAATAGAGAGCCCAGAAATAAACCTGCATACCTACAACTATCTGTTCTTTGACAAAATCAACAAAAATAAGCAATAGGAAAAGGACTTCCTATTCAATAAGTGATGTCGGGATCACTGGCTGGCCATATACAGAAGAATGAAACTGGACCCCTACCTCTCATCATATATGAAAATTAACTCAAGATGGACTAAAGATTTAAGTGCGAGACCTCAATCTAGAAAAATACTAGAAGAAAACCCAAGAAATACCCTTTTTGACACTAACCTTGGGAAAGAAATTATAGCTAAGTCCCCAAATGCAATTGTAAAAAAATCAAAATTTGACAAATGGGACCTAATTAAACTAAAGAACTTCTGCACAGCAAGATAAATTACTAACAGAGTAAGTAGCCTAAAGAATGAGAGAAAATATTCACAACCTATGCATCTGACAAAAGTCTAATATCCAGAATCTCCAAGCAACTAAAATAAAGCAATGAGCAAAATTTAAAAAAATACAATTAAAACATGGGCAAAGGACATGAACAGATACTTCCCAAAATAAGACATACAAATGGCCAAGAAACATATAAAAACATATCACTAGTGCTCAACATCATTAGACATCAGAAAAATGCAAATCAAAACCACAGCGAGATACCATGTCATACCAGTCAGAATAGCTATTATTAAAAGACAAAAAAACAAACAAACAAAAACAAAACCAAACCCAGCAGATGTTGGTGAGGCTGCAGAGCAAAGAAAATGCTTATATGCTGTTGATGGGAACACAAAGTAGTTCAGCCATTGTGGAAAGCAGTTTGGAGATTTGTCAAAGAACTTAAAATAGAACTACCATTCAACCCAGCAATTTCACTGCTGGGTATATACTCAAAGGAAAATGATTCATTCTATCAAAAAGACACATTCACCCATATGTTCACTGTAGCATTATTTACAGTAGCAAAGATGTGGAATCAACCTAGGTTCTCATCAACAGTGGGTTGGATAAAGCAAATGTAGTACGTTTACACCATGGAATACTATGCAGCCATAAAAAAACACAAAATAATGTCTTTTGCAGCAACATGGATGGAGCTGGAAGGTATCATCCTAAGTGACCTAACAAGAACAGAAAACCAAATATTGCATGTTCTCATTTGTAAGTGGAAGTTAAACATTGAATATACTTTAGTGTAAAGATGGGAGCAAAAGACACTGGGGACCACTAGACAGGGGAGGGAGGGAGAGAAGCATGGGCTGAAGAACCACCTATTGGGTACTATGCTTGCTGCCTGGGTGACAGGATTGTTGGGACCCCAAGCCTCAGTATCACGCAATTTATTCATGTAAGAAACCTGCATGTGTACTCTTTAATCTGTAATAAAAGTTAAAAAATTATACAAAGTCCAGCTACGGATTATATTCAAAATCTTTTCAAACTGGAATGTTTCTCTTTCCCTCAGCATCTTCATTTAGTGTGTAAGTTGAGATGCTACTTGGTGTTAACAAAAATATGTCGTATGCTGATTAGTTAGGGAAATTTACAAACTAATTTTTTATTTTTGTTTATTTATTTGTTTATTTGTTTTAAATTGCATCACCATTCAGGGTCTTGAATAATCCTGTGGAATCTTTAATAAGAAGCATTTTCCAAACTTATTTGACCAAGGAACTTATTTTCATGCTGGTGTTGGCTGACATTTAGTTGGCCTTCACAGAATGGTTATGCTGGTTGTTTACTGGCAGGATTCTTTCTGATTAATCAAGTTTTCTTTCTGCCTGTTGGATGACTTTCAGGCACCTAAATATTTTTTATATCATTCCTGCCCCAGAGCTGCAGTTCTTAACTGTGGCTTCGTATGAGAATCGTCCAGGGAAGTTTTTAGAAATGACTAGTGCCTATGTCACTGGGTCCCAACACCAGATACTAGAAAATAGCTCTGTCATATAAACATACACTGAAGCAGAGGCTTCTGGTATTTAATGTTTCAAGTATTGAAGAGTAATCGCCACCCCTACACTTGTGGAGGATATACTGCATATTAGGCATTATGCTAAATGACTTGAAGCAATGGCATTTTATTTAATTTTCACCATAATTCTATGAGGTCAAGATTATTAGATCTATTTACAAAAGAAGAAATTAGAAATTAGAGGACTTAAGGGACTTGTTCAAGGTCCACAGAGTGGAGACAGTATTTGCAACTAGTTTGGACTGTCTCCAAAACTCATGCATTTTTAAATTATTCTCCTACATTGTTTAGTAAATTGGACTTTTATCAAAAGAGCACAATATACAATCTGCAATCATTTTTAAAGAGCTCCTCTCTTTCTGGGCCTGTGGTTACATGATGACACAGAAATAAAAACACTTTGCCAGAATTTTGGCATTGTCGCTCATCAAAGCAGGAAATCCCAGTCTTGTTGAGTTGAGAGCATGGAGCTATCTCAGGATAAAGAGAATGGACAGAACACAGGCCAAGAATGGAGCTTGCCCAGTAGACATTTCCAACTGGTTAAAATATGCTTCCTTTTAACACCATGTTGAGCATGCAGTTGTTTTCCAGGCAAGTTCCATTAGTGCCTGCCAGGGAGAGCAGGCTATTCTATTATCTGTTAAAGGGGGACCTTTTAATTTCTGCCCATTCTGACTGCTTTCAACATGGTATATACTGATGGAGATTTGGGGTTTCACTTCTGGACATCAAGATCCAATAAAATAAAAAATATTAATGTTTATTGCTTTTTTTTTTTTTTGGCCTTTTAAGAAACTCAGTAACTACACATGAACCCCAGTTTCAGCTACCCAAAGCTGAGACGTTACATTAATATTTACATTTTGAAAGTACCTTTCTTTCAGACATCCTTTAGTGTGCCACACATATCTTCTCTCATCAACACTTATACTATCTCTAGGAGATGAAAAGTCTCGGGTCCTCCTGGTAGGCACAGAAATGATAATAAAATCACAAAAAGGCTGAGGAAAAGGAAGCCTGAATTCACTCTGTTTCCCTTAGTAAATACATAGAGTATAATTACAGTTTCCCTCTATCTTGCAGAAATGTAATGAACACGATGGATTGAAGGTAATCTTGGTTAACCTGTAAAAAGTAAGTGTTCTTGATTCAGTTTAGATCAATAAACTTTTATTTATTTTATTTTATTTTAATTTACTTATTTATTTATTTTGAAACGGAGTCTCGCTTTGTCACCCAGGCTGGAGTGCAGTGGCGCGATCTCGGCTCACTGCAAGCTCTGCCTCCCGGGTTCTCGCCATTCTCCTGCCTCAGCCTCCCGAGTAGCTGGGACTACAGGCACCCGCCACCACGCCTGGCTAAATTTTTTTTTAAATTTATTTTTATTTTTTAGTAGAGACAGGGTTTCTCCGTGTTAGGCAGGATGGTCACGATCTCCTCACCTTGTGATCCGCCCGCCTAGGCCTCCCAAAGTGCTGGGATTACAGGCATGAGCCACCATATCCGGCCTAAATCAATAGACATTTTATTGAACATCAGGGCGTGGTGAGGTTAGTAAAAATAAACAATAATAAATCTCCATTTTCTGGAAGCCCAAAATTTAGGTGAAAGCAAGGTAGATAACTGAGGTATCTGGGAGAATTTCATAAGTTTTATTTTAAAAATAAAAGCACAAAGTGCTTTCGGGAGGTTGTAAAGTTGATACTAGAGCTTTAAATCTAACTGTAACATTTAGTTGAATGAATAAATGCCTTAATTTCAAGTGAGCCTCTAGTTTTATTATTCAATTGCCCATAATAATAGCAACCTTCAGGAATGTCCTAAAGACAAACTAAAGACCTGGCTAACGAATGTGAAAAATGCTCTTGAAAATGGAAGCTCTTTTATATTGGTTGTTGCTGTTATTATTAATGCTTTTGGTACCTCAAGGATCCAGGGAGGCTTCAGAGAAGAGAGAATATCAGAAAGGTAGATGTCTTAACAGTCCACTGATTATTATCAGTTGTTTACTGAAATTCAAATGTAACTGGGCATTCTGTGTTTTATCTGGCAAATCCATCTTGAACCTACTTGAAATCCAACACTGGGCGAGTCTTCCAGCAAGAGTGTGAGCCAGGCTGTGTGCACTGAAGATTTTCTTGTTGTTCATACCTTCCTACTTCTTCATACTTCATACCCTAGCATCAATAGGTCATAGAGCGTTTTGCTGATTCATGCTTGACTGGTACTTAATTGTGGGTCCATAGATCACAGGGCAGATGACTAGGCAAGAATGCGCTTCATCACTCTTGCTCTCAGAGAGAAAGAAAGAGCTGGAAATGCCCTTGGAAAGCAGCCTCCACAGCTACCTGGGTCATCTAAATTTGCTACATTCCAAAGGAATGACTGAAGCTGAGTGCGATTTTCATCTGCACTTGGGAAAATCCCCCCGAAGGAACCTAATACTTTTAATCTAAACACTGGGCAAACTAGCTGTTACTGCATCTGAATGATTTGTAAGCAAATGTTCCTACTCTCTGAAGCTTATGATTTCATTTTATTTTATGTTTGTTTTTCCTCTTTGAATGAAAAGTACCACATTAAGAAGTCAATGTTTGTGTGTGTGATTTTTGTTTTAATTGTTTTTGTTTTTATTCTCAAATGAAAGTACCCTGCCAGTAATCATTGGTGTTTTGGGAAGACAGCCGGAAGCAGTGCAGTCTCCGTACCTTGGAGTGAATGGGCTTTATGTCCAGGCAACCATCTGTGGAAGTGGGAGCCTGGAGCCAGATCTTGAAGCTACCTGTGCATGGTAAGGATACGGTTTTTTATTTAGCTTAATTGTTACAGAGCAATAAAAATAACAGTTTCTAAAGACGCTTTCATGAATATTATACATACCTGTGAGAAAATGATAATTGGCTCCATGAAGAAGTTTTTAAAAAATATTGTTAAATTTGCGGCGGCATTGAGTGAGATCTTAACAGAGCGTAATGATGAAAGGTCTCGTACTTCTACGGAGTCAGCCTTGGTGCCCCCATCGAGGAGAAGTGAAGAAAGACTACCATATGTTCAGCAGCTCTCACTAACAAATGGCATTCCAGATCACCTGACTACTCCCCGCAGCGCTACCTCTCCAAATATTTGCTGCAACTGCTCTTGAGAACCTTACAAATAGGGGAGCATTTTCTTGAATAAACTTTATTTGGCATGGCCATAAAAATCACTTGTTTCAGAATTCTGGGAACTTTCTGGAGATATTGTGTACTGAGGGAATTGTATTTGCTGATCCCTGTAACATGCTTTCGGAGTTAAGTGCCTTCTGCCGGATACCTGCCATGGCAGGAAACATATATCTTAGAAGTGAACAAGATAGGTGCCTGCTCTTATAAGGTAATTTAGGCTGGCTCCAACCCTACCATGAAATCAGTTAAAGAGAGAGCAACTTCGTCTGCAAAATGGCTTACATCAAAACCTATGTAGGCCAACAACATTGCTAATGGCATAAACTTTTGCAATTTTTATTTTCAAGTCACTCAAGATTTTAGGGACAGAGCAGTGTGATGGCTTAAAAACTGAAAAATTTTCTCTGCATTTCGCTAATACACCCAGTGCTAGGCTTACAATCAATTATGGACAAGGGTGTATATGTTTTAGGTGGTAGCCTAAATGTATAAAAAATGTATAAAATGTATAAAAAGTGAATTCATGCACATTAAGTTAGTTAATCTAATGTACCAGATTGAAGTAAAGAAAAGCCTCATTTTTCCAATTTTTTTTTCAGATTGCTTTTTGTTCATGTATGCACACACACACATACACATACACCCTTTTCTAAAAACAAAGTACTAATCAACAAAGGAAACTTTGAAAATGGAAACAAGTCTCCAGGGTTCTTGATTACTAGTTTGTTTCTAACTTGTTCCCTTAGTACTTCATTAAAAATAGGAACATTTAAATCTAACAATAATAATGTAGCTTTCTCTCTGGAAAAAAGTAGGAATCATAATTAGTCATACCAAAGAGTGGTAGCCACCCTGCCTCGGTAAATGTACAACTAAGTAAATTCCTGAGTGTTCTTTCTCTAAAGATCCTGGAAGGTTGTCTATCATTCAATAAACTTATTTCAGATAGTTGCTATAAAGAGTTTTCAGGCTTCTGACCTAAAGCTGTTTTCCTGGAAGGGGGAGATAGCATATGCATAAATAATTACAACACAAATCTGGTGTGAAGGTGATGGGGCCAACTCACTCGTTAGGCAGGGATGGAAGGCCTAGTACCATGATGCATTCAGGAACCCATAAAACGTTTCCTTTTAATTTTTTTAAATAAGAAGAAAAAATTAAGTATCATCATAATAATGAATATATAATAAAAAAAAAATCAGCCTAGATTTTGTTTAGGTTGATACCAATCAGTTATAAAATATCATTTTTAATATTTTATTATGAAGAGGCTGATAAGGCAGAAAGTTCCAACAGCCTGTGAAAGTCAGTCAGCAGACCCTGGGACACTGCAGACTCAAAATTGGTCAAGCCCTATAGGGGTTCAGAGGATGAAAGTGGACTAATACAGCATTTAAAAACTGCATGAATAACTCAGGATAAAGATCTCCCCATCTCAACTTCCTTAACTTCATCACATCTGCAAATACTTCCTTTCTTTCATGTCAGGTATCATTTATAGGTTCCAGGGACTAGGACGTGGCTGTCTTTGGGGAGGGGACTTTTTTTTAGCCTGCCACTGTGGAAGAAAGTCAAAGGTTTTGGAGACTGTGTCACCAGAAAAAGAGTGATACTAATAAAAACAGTGAGGCCAGGCAAGTGATTGGATTAGAGAGAGAAATGGAAAAGTTTGGTTTTGGAAGTACTCAGTCTGAAGCATTGGCAGAATATCCAAATGAACAATTCCAGAAAGCAATAAGAAGCATGTGACAGGAGCTGAGAGGGTATCAGAGACACCAATGTAGGCTGGGTGTGGTGGCTCATGCCTATAATCTCAGCACTTTGGGAAGCTGGTGTGGGAGGATGGCTTGAGCCCAGGCGTTTGAGGCTGCAGTGAGCCATAATTGCACTACTGCACTTTAGCCTGGGTGACAGAGCAAGACCCTGTCTCAACAGCAACAGCAACAACAACAACAAAAAGATAATGATTAGCATGTGAGTGGGAAGATATGGTGAGGCTGAAAAAGTCACCAACGGAATATGACCTGAAGCCCTAGGGTTAGGCCTCACCTCTACATGCAGTGTGTCCTTTCTGTTTGTATTTCCTTTCACTTAGGTGCAAGACAGTACACATTCAGGATTGCACTGTGTAATTCCTTCCAAGCTCTTGCTTATTTCTTTGATTCTTAGCTGTTCTCAAGACTAAGTCGTGGTTCCTCTGTCTTTTAGATTCCATTTAGTTCAGTCTTCTCCCTTTCCTCCTCCATTGTACACCCACTTCTGTCAGATCCAGCCTTCTACTGATGTTTTCTATTCTGCTCTCTGCAATGTCTACTTTATTAAATGCCCTAATTTTTCTAGGCTGAGTGTCCTAATAGGAAAAAATTGTCTTATCACTTATACTATAGAGTTCCTCTTCTCCCAATTTCCTGTCTCAAAGGCGGAACATGGGTTCACCTGCTCCTCACTTTTCATTGTCCTGTTAAGTCATTTAAATCCTAATATCACAATTATCTTCATTTCAGGTGTAGAAACCCTTTTTGTAGCCTTACCACTCATCACTTCCAAAACCCTCTTCTGTATATGTCAGAATTTGCCTCCTATTTCCTCCAGAATTTTAGTAGAGAAATTCCACTTGTCCATTTCATCCATATCTTGCTATTGTGTTCATCAATTCTCAACTGCATGTTCATAGTTTCTTTAAAGCCTCCTTTCAACTTTACTGCTTTTCCTCCTCATTTCTTTTCAAAACATTTTTTTTTAACCCATTACCTCTTCATTCTACATTTAAGCTAGTTTGGAGTCCAGTTTTCAAGTGCTTCATCTTGTTTATTGAAACCTCTGGCTATACTTGGAGCTCTATTTAGCCAGAACATCATGATATGAATTGAGTGTATTCAATTGTCCAGACCTTGTGCTCAGTACAATAGAGATACAAGATGAGTCAGACATAGTCCTTGCACTCAGCAAGTTCACAGTCAAGTAGGCAAGATGAGTACATACGTAGCCACTTTATATGTAGAGTACATTTAGTACCAGAATGGAGTGCTAAGTCATAAGGAATTTCAGAGGATAAAGGAATTACCTTAAAGAAGGAAAGGTTAGTGAAGGCTTAAATGAGACTTTTAGTTAAGGAAGATTTAATTATGGAAGGAAAGAAAATAGGATATTCCAAACTGAGCGATATCATGGAGAGAATAAGAAAGGTAAGAAATGTGAGGGATATTAGTATTTCAGATTCATAGGACACCATGGTACAAAAACAGAAAATGTAGGAGAGGTAGATCTGTGCTAAGTTTCAGAAAGCATTACAGTTAAGTTTTTATCTTACTTGATAAGAAATGTGGAATCATATTGAAGATTTTTAAGGAGGGAAATACACTTATTCAATAGAAAATCAGTTCATTACATACTTATTACACGCATTTTGTATTTAGGCACTGTCCGTAATATGAGTGGATACAATTCTATGGCATGACATCTGATTTTAATCAGCTCAATTTTAGTAGAGGAGGCAAGACAAGCATACCTATAGTTTATATGTCTGAATATTCTCCTAATGATAGAGTTGTTTATGAAGTATAATTTAAGCATAAAGAGGTTAGAATTTTTGAAGAAGCAAGGACCCCTTTCCAGAACTGCATTTGGGAAAGTAATGTGGCAAAAGTTGTTAGGAAGGTTTGAGAAAGTCAGATGATAGAGGCAGAGAACTTGGTTTATAATAAACAGTAATCAAAACAAGGGGTAATCAAGACCTGAGCTAGAAGGGTAACTTTTGGAAAGGATGTGAGAGGCACTGAAGAGGTTCACCTCATATGATTTGACAACTATGTACACTGGAGTGAGGGAGGAAAAAAAGTGATGGAGTTAATGAGATTAGCCACAAGGTTTCCCCTCTCGCTGTCTAGTTAAAGAGTTTTGCTAATGAAAATGAAAAGGCTGAAGGCTTGTATTGGTTGCAAATTGGAATTGATTTGGACTTGTTGAGTTTATAGTGATACAGAATATCTTGTTGGGGTGTTCAAATGTAGTATTGGCGTTAAGAAGGTCAATCAAGACTAGAGATGTAGATTTTGGAGGTAGTTCTAGAAAGACTTGTTTAAACTTTTGGAGAAGATGTGATCATGGAGAAAGAAGAAGAGTCAAGGAAAGATCTTGGGTAACACCCACATTTATTCACCTGGAAGAGAAATCAGAAAGAACTTAAGTAAAAGCCAGGGAGATAATAGTAGAACCTAGACAGTATGTCATAAAGAGAGGAACTCTGCTATGAAAGTGCTCAAAGGAGAGAGATCAAAGAGGTCAAGGACTAAGCACAGGCCACTGCATTTAGTTTCTCTATGCTCCCTGGCTACCTTTGACACAATAGTCCCAGTAAGTTTTGAGCTAGAGCTGTGTTTTGAGGATTGGCTAACTGCCAATCACTAGAGGAGTAAGATAAGACTACTTTCAAGGTTTTGATAAGGGATGGCCAGGAGAGAAAAAATGATAGCTTGGTTTAGCTAAGGATAATAATAAAAATAACAACTGGGCACTTAGAACACGGCAGACACTCTTATAAGTGTGTTATATGCGTTTACTCTTGCAAGACTCATAATTCTATGATGTAGATTATTTGTGTTACTTTCATATTACTAATCATTCAACTGAGGATTAGAGAGGTAAAGTAACTTGCCCAAGATAAGATAGTTAGCGACTGATTGACAGAGCTGGGATTCAAATCCAAGTAGGACTGATTTCAAAGTTCACTCTCCTAACCACTATACAAACTGCCAGTGCATCTGTGAATTTGAGGAAAAAGGGTGAAAATGATGGAAAAAGACAAGACAGAGAGAACAGTTCCAGAAGTGGCCAGCCTTCTCAATGCTGTCCTCATTAACAACAGATCCCAAATTCCCATGCTTTTTTGATCCTCTTCATATCTGTTATTCTGTATTCCAATCTTATGTCACCCCAACTTTCTTGTTTTTCCATTTCTTTTTACAATTTTATTGATAAAGTTGGTAAATTATGCAGAGGTAGTTCACTGCTTGTTTAGTTATTAACTTTAGCTGTTTTCGCTATTACCTAGACATTTTTCCTGTTTTCTCCGTGGGTTACCTCATTTATTCCCTGCAACAACCATGGAAAAACTTTATTTTCCAAACAGCAAGAAGTTTATGTCTTCACCATCTCTAGTAAATCCTGTACACTGTTTCCAGATCAATGTTCTTGAAGACAGTCTTGATGATATCTTGAGGAAATCTGAAGTTTCCTCATTGCCTATGAGACTTCTATTCAAATTCCTCAGCATGTTATTCAAAGCACTCTTAAGTTTATCCTGACCTTTTAATTTCTTCTACTTACTGCTTTCCTACATTCTAAGCCAACCAGGATACTCATGTCTGGAAGACTGGCTGGCTTTTCTTCTTCGAGACATTGCCCAAGCCATTCCCTCTGTCCTCTTGCCCATCCTCTCTTTCATTTTCATTTATTGAAATGCTAGCAATCTTTCCACTCTAAAGTCAAATGTAACCTCTTTCAGAAATGTGATTACCCCAATAAGAAAACTGCTACTCACTTGAACTCAAAATACAATAGGCAAAACACAGATCTTATCCTTATAGAATTCCCATACCATCGCCTTTGCACCTACTTGGGATAATGAACCAGCTTCAAAGTGTCACAGAGAAAGTGAAACAGGGGAGCTTATCTAAATGTTCCTAGCTCTCGTATGTCCCCAAGTGTTTTGAGAGTGTGTTGTTGGCCTACTTTTGTCTTGAATTTCCTGTGGAATTTAACACAGTGACTTGTCCTTAGAAGACTCAATAATGATTTATCGAGTGAATGAATGATGCATTTAGATATTGAGTTGCTTCTATTTTTTATTTTTATTTTGGATGTTTTTGAGACAGAGTCTTAATATGTCACCCAGACTGGAGTGCAGTGGCACGATCATGGCTCACTGCAGCCTCAACCTTGCCAGGCTTATGTGATCCTCCCACCTCAGCCTCCTGAGTAGCTGGGACTACAGGCGCATGCCACACACCTGGCTAATTTTTGTATTTTGTATAAAGACAGGGTCTCACTATGTTGCCCAGGCTGGTCTCAAACTCCTGGCCTCAAGCAATTCACCCTCCTTAGCCTCCCAAAGTGCTGGGATTACAAGCATGAGCCAGCACATCAGCTTGAGTTGCTTTTAGATATAGAGTTATGGACTAGCTCAATAGATTGTTGATTCTATTTTGATGTGCAAAGGAAACTTCAAAAATAAATTTTATCAGTACAGCAGTTTGTTTCTGCAATACATATAGTAAGTTTTTCTATGAATACTGCCAACTTCTTGTAGGTAAAGAGGACCAAGTTGCATCACCATTCATGTGATAGTAAAGACCTAAGTCATTAGACAATGTCAACAAATAGAATACAATTTATTTTTATAAGGAGGAAAAAAATTGGAGAAAAATTTGAATCCCAAACTCATAAAACTCATAATGTCATTTTCTGTCAAGGTTTATACATTTTATGAATTCAGAAAGAGTTATTTTTTTGATTTGTAACTTTATGAACTATAACAAATTGAAAATGAATCTGAGTGAAAATATAATAGTTCCAATTGAGTTTATATCTACCAAGGCCTTTTATTTTTTAAAATGGATAACATTGGTGCCTTACACAAATTAAATTGGACTTTGCACATTTCATCCTGCTAAAGTGCCAGGTGATTTCATTTTGAATCAAAATTATGTAATTATGTTGAGTGTTCAAAGTGCATATGAGTGAATTATATAAGTTCCATGATGGTTATTTTGTTTGCAGTAAACAATTTTTTCCCATGGTCTCTTTAAAGGAAATAAATCCAAACTATTAAACTAATTACAATTAAACATCAAGTAATTGGAACCTAAAATTGGGTAATATTTGCTGCAATCAGCTTTTATAAGAAAGAAGCAAATAAGAAAACTGTAAATTGGAAATAACTTATCATTCCTGCTCATGCAACTTTCATGGTATGTCTTGGATCAGGTACCAAGAAATTCCATCTTTATTGCTCTAACTTCTTCATCTTCAATCTTGTTTATTCAATAAAAATTTATTTACTGAAGGCCCTCTAGGTCATACACTATAAATTTATGTTGAAAAATTAATATTTATAATAAACATTCTTAGATTCTGCAAGGACTTCAAAGAAACATTGAATTATATTCAGTATATATAGAGAGGCAAGAATATGGATCATGGGAACCGTAAAAAATGTACCTCTCAGATCTCCTACTTCAAGGAGCATGATTGACTAATGGTACCAGCTGCTGTCCCTCTATATCCAAGGATATGCTTTTCATGAGCTGCTTCCAGCCAATGGCAGAGCATGACTGGGGTCTTGGTGCAGGCCATTTCTGCTATATGTCAGACTCTTCTGATAGGTATCTTTGGCTCAGGTCTTCCCACTGGATTCTCTGTGGTGTGAAACTCCTCCAACATACTCCTCTCTTCCCTCTCTTCTGCCCAGGTAAAACTTTCATGGCAGTCTGATGGCTCTCCCACATTCTCTGTCCCCTTCCTGGTTATCCTCCGTAGGCTTTCCTATAAATCTTTTGCATATCTTTACCATCTTGGAATTCACCTTACAGAAACCTGAACTAACTCCTGGATCAACAAATGCTGTGGCTCTCAAAGCCTTGCTCCTTGATGTGCAACAGAACTTTGACTTCAACTGAGACCCACCAGAATCTGCATTTTAGCAATATATCAGGAAATTCCTATGTCTGGCAAGTTTGAGAAGCATTGTGCTAAGTTAATGGACCAATCCAAACAAGTTAACCATGTAAATAAATCCCATTATCTTTCTTTTTTTTTTTCTTTTTTGTCTTCTTCATTTTGTTTTGTTTTTACAACAGAGTCTCACTCAGTTGCCCAGGCTGGAGTATAGTGGCATGATCACAGCTCAGTGCAGCCTCCACCTCTGTGGACTTGGGTCATCCCCCCATCTCAGCCTCCAAGTAGCTGGAACTATAGGCATGCATCACCAGGTCCAGCTAATTTTTCTATCTTTTTGTGGAGATGGGGTTTTGCCATGTTGCTCAGACTGGTCTTGAACTCCTGGACTCAAGCAATCCACCAGTCTCAGCCTTCTAAAGTGCTAAGATTACAGGCGCAATTCAACATGCCTGGCCCTCGTTATCTTTATAATCCCAACATTTACTAGGAATTCATATAACCAGAACACCTCTATAATCTGCTTAGTGATGTTTTGTTGCAGTAAATTTAAATAATGGCAGGAAGATTACAATACAGCTTCTTTGTTCAGTGAGGTGAATCCACTCTTCTCAGCTTTCAGTTCTATGAGGCCAGGTGTGCAGCTTCATGCTATTTATTTTCTCCTGGCTTTATTTGCAGGCTCACCAACTACATAATGATCACCTCCAGTTCATCCCTCAGCTGACCAGAGACTGTTCACCAGCATACTGCTTTAGAGATTTTTGTATTTTACATATATTCACACTAGACTATGGTAGTAATTCTAGATTGCCTATACCAACAAGGAGTCGCCCTTATCCTTAGGAACAAAATCCAGATTTTTCGTGGCTGCTCACATCACCACCAGCAAAAAACAAATGAACAAACAACAATAACAAACCAACCTCAACAACAGCAACAACAAAACACCCACAAACAAACTAGACTTTGTAGTGTTCCTGGCTGTTAGTGTGAGTGTAAATGGAAGTGTTGTATGTGATTTCCAGGAAGCATTCTTAAAAGGAAGGGCACACTCTTCTCCTCTTCCTTCCTCCTGCTCTGTGGAATGAGGCTACATTTCCAGCAGCCATCTTGGACACTGAAACAATGCATCCAGAAACAGAAAACAGGAGGGGCTTGAATTTCTTATGACCTTGGAGATGCCAGATCAGTCCTACAAGGGCTCCTGAGGAATTCTTTCATGAGGTGAAAGAACCTTCTGTTGCTCTTAAACCACTATTATCTTAATGTTTCTCTACAATATGCCACTTATCCTAACATAAATCATACTACTATTGAGCACATAAAATGACAGAATAAACATTTTAGCTTTTGCATTAGGAAAATATAGATGGAAATTTTGGTAAGGGAAGATTAAAAAAAAAACAAAACAAGTAGGGAGCAGTGCTATGGGATTTAGTGCTGTTTTTCCATAAGGTTTGTCTTGCTTTAAGAAAAACAAACATATTTTAGTTAATACTTATTGCTATAGAATGTCCAACAGTATAAACAGAAAGTTTTTTTTTTTGAGATGGAGTGTTGCTCTTGTTGCCCAGGCTGGAGTGTGGTGGCATGATCTCAGCCCACTGCAACCTCTGCCTCCCGGGTTCAAGCGATTCTCCTGCCTCAGCCTCCCCAGTAGCTGGGATTATAGGCACCCGTCACCACGCCTGACTAATTTTTGTATTTTTAGTAGAGATGGGGTTTCGCCATGTTGGTCAGGCAGGTCTAGATCTCCTGACCTCAGGTGACCCACCCGCCTTGGTTTCCCAAAGTGCTGGGATTGTAAGCGTGAGCCACTGCGCCTGGCCAGAAACATTCTTTTATTCAAGAATTTTTTTTATGTGTGTGTGCCCCACTGAAAACTCACAGTAAAAGGAAACAGAGATTTATGTTCAGTGATTGATTTATTTGTTCATTAATGTATACATTAAAACAAACATTTATAAGGCACCTATTTTGTATCAGGCACTACACAAAATATTGCAAATTTGAAGAAATTTTGACAAACTCCTCATCTTTAGGAGCTAATAACACAGTGGATAAGCCAGATACATAAATGTATTGTTAGTACTTTGCAAAAAATGCAATAGCACTAAATGCAAGGACGGGATATCTAGCCTTAGATAAGACTTAAAGGGCACATAGGAAATAGCCAGGCAGACAGGATAGGCGGAGGGAACAGTATCAATACAGGACATAAGTCCTATGTGCAGGGAACTCAAGTGATTTTATGTGATAGATAAAGCTTAAGGGATCGGCAAGGCTAAATGCTTTCTATGTCTCTCTACAGAAAATGAAGTTCAAATCATGGGTAATTAGGAGCCATTGAATGTTTTTAAAGCAGGAAAGTGCTGTGGTCAGATTTGTGTTTTATTTGAAATACTCTGTTGCAACATAGTGACTATGGGTTGGAGGAGGACCTGGAAGCAAGGAGACCAGGTTAAGAGATGACTTCAGTAGTCTGCAGTGATGGCCTGGCTCCAGGTAGTGGTGACAGGGCTATGGAAATAGGGAACACAGACTGAAGTCACAAAGCCAAGGAAATCATCAAGAGTCCACAGTTTATGGACTGTGGGAGTGATGAACAGAAAGAGTTAAAAATAATTCCATGATTTCTGGGTTGAATTATGGATAGAGATTGGAATCTCCAACTCTCTTTATGCAACCCAGAACTTGCACTGGAGTACAGGCTCTGTGATTAGATTTCCTGGGTTAAATCCCAAGTCTACTCCTTTTCACTATGGACAAGGTGTTTAACCACTTTGATTTTAATTTCTTCATTTATAAAATGTTCGTTGCAATATACACTGTGTATGATGATTGAGTTAAATGTATGTAAAAGTTCTTAGAACAGTGGCTGATGCAAAGTACTCTATAACTATTAGTAATTCTTATTACTTCAGTAACATCTCAGGTATCCAGAGTGAGCTCGCTGTCCAAGAATACATGCCAAATAAGAAGATAAGTTGTTTGCGAATGGAAAGGACGAACATTAGCAGAGGTTTTAAGAAAGAGCTAAGGCAAGATTTGAAAAAAAAAAAAAAAGATAGGAATAGTAGAAAAACTAAAGAGGTTCGGTCTATGCGAAGTAGCCAAGCAAGGAGAAAGTTCTAAGACCAAAGTGATCAACAATGTCCTATATAAAATAAAGGTCAATAATATAACAAAATAAAAATGCCTATTTTACTGTAGAAGTAGGAAGTTTGCTTACTGGTGAACCTAAAGCAATTTGAGTGGAGTGGCAGGGCTGAAACCAGGTAACTTAGAGTTAAGAATTAAAAGAAAAAAAAATGGAAATAGCAAACACAGACTGACGTTTTAAGAAACTGAATGGGGTAGAAAGGAAAGTATTGAATGAGCAGGATTTGAGGTCAAGAGAGGAGGGCTGGTTTATAGACTGAATAAATAATCATGGGAGAGACAATGAATGATCAGTGGCAGGAGGGGTGGTAGGAAAAGAATTAATGAAACGTGCAGCGCCATCTGCATTTTGCAAAAGACGCTTCATCTTATAATTAAGGAAAAAAGTAAAACAGTAGTGCTGATGTTTGCAGGTGTGTGTGAGAAGGGAGACAAAGTTGAAGGAGGTCACACCTAATGGCCACAATTTTTTGTAGAAGATAAGCTTACCAGCCAGCCATTTATACTTCTGTTGCTCTATTCATTCAAGAAACACTGAGAATTTCTCATGTGTGACACTGATGGAAATACCAACTGTTTCAAAGTAAACTGTTGACCCTTGGGGACATTTCCAGTCTAGTGGGGTGCCAAGGTACCTAAACATAAAAAGTGGCCAAAAATAGAAGGCAGATATGATCACTGCTATGTAAGTCCAGCAGGCAGTAAATATCACTGGAATTTGATGGAGAGGAAGATTGGGACTTTGAAAAACTGGTAAGCTTCAGATAAGCAGAAAGAAAGATGAGCTTGGGACAAACAACAAAAGTCAATGTAAGGAGATGTGGCACTTTCTGGGTAAAATGCTCTCAGAATAATCTGAAAACAATAGTGAAAGCATGAGACTAGAATATTCTACAAGATGACTAAAAGCTTTAGAGGTATTTGGAAGAAATGGACATCAAGGTGGAGAGAGCTATTAAGTCAATCTGAGCAGAAAAGGACACTTAAAAATGTCATTATTTGGATTTTTTGATCCCCTGACACTGAGTCACTTCAAAGGAAGTGGCCAGTCTCTGGAGAGTGATTGACAACACAGGATATGGTCACTTTTGGTTCGGGGTGTCTTTCGCCGTGTCAGGAAGTCTGGGAAAGGATGATCATGTATTATATTCTTGGTTCTCATCAAACGCAGCCATCCTGACTGAGGAAATTCCAAAGTGGAGCTGGATTTTGTACCACTGAGCAATTGATCTTCATGCAAACAGACCTTGTATACTTACGCATCCTGCTTTCATGCCATCGTCACCAACATAGCTACAGATGCAACGGGATGTGATAGGACAGGACATAATAGCAGACACATTAGAATGCTACTGAGGAGCCAAGGCTCCTTGAATGTAATGATCAGGTTATTTGTCTGTGAATTGGTTGTTTTTTGCTGTTTTTCTGTCAAAGGAATTTTGTATGACTATTTCCACTTTCAAAGCTGGGGTTGTAAATAATAAACAATAGATGAGGACACATCTGAGCAAACAACACATTTTCCCTGTGTCAAGCCTTAGGCTAAGCATAAAGTGTTATAAGCTCTCAGGGTTGTCTCAGCCACATTTTAAGACCTGGGGAGATGTGCAGATGGGTGAGGAGTATGACAACTGTTATGTCTGCTGAGACAGATATTTGGGAAGGAAGTGAATGAATGGGTAGGAGAAAGGACTTGCATGCAGGAAGAATGATTAGTATTGTATTGGTGATACATCTGGGCAGAGGAGGCAGGCTGTTTCCTTGTTTTCCATTATTATGTGGGTTTAAGAATTTACTGTGTACAAAATAAAGGGGCAGTACCAAGGAAAATCTGCCTGTAGATGAGGCCTTTTAGAAGCTCTTTCTCTTGGAACAATTATTGACATTGGTTTTGAGTGCAAAATGCCTAAATTGCAATTCTAGTCATAAGCACCGTTCACAACATCAGGGCATCAGGGTGTATATCTCCATGTACATATGTGGAGAGCAAAGCTACTCCGAGAAGAAATGTAATTTTCCCATCCGTGATAACTCATTTATTTTGATAGCTGCAAACGCACAAAAGAGAATAGGCACAGCCTTTGGTTGCAGGTGTTCTTCAGTGAGCGCAGCTTGGCTTGATGGTGAAAAACCTGTAGACTTCCTCTCCAAATAGAAGCTGGGAAATCATCCAACACGTCCCACTTTCCTGAGAGGAAGCAAGATGTGGGGACAGGAAGGCTGTGTCAATAAAGCATTGCAGAAAAGCCTTTTGCGATTGTTTTTGCATCATAAATATTCTGCAGCCAAGTTTATTAAATTTTGATTTTGAACAATTGTAATTTGCTGACATTCTTCAACGAAATTGAAAAGGAACTGAGTTTGTGGTCCTTTCCCGTGAAATCTTCTGTAAAACAGCACAGAAAGGAAACTTCAGGGAGGGAGCCACCCTTGTCAAACTAGGAGTGCTAATTAGGATATGGAAGACTGTGCTTCCGCATCATGGCCTGCCCAGAAAGAGGAGGATGTGCGCTTCTCAGGAGGGGTTTCCTGCTTGGGCCAGAAGCCTCGGTTTCTGGGATATTACTGACCTTGACTTCAGAAATAATCCATTTCATGATTTTAGAGTTACTTCCCCAAATTCCTCTACAATGCTTCCAGCAGACTCTAAGATAACTCACCTTCACCTTCACCTGCTCCCTCAAACACACACTCTCCTTTCTGACAGTCAGCTATTTTGGGTGATGATGACTCAATCACATTAAACACAGTCCTTCCCTACTCAGTTAGCTCCTCCCCTTCTTCCTCTGATTGTAATGGCCCCAAACATTCCCCACCTCCTAGGTCCCCTCTAGTGGCATCAGCCTCTGGGTGACAGCAGTGAAAATGGAGCAAAGAGAACAGTCCTGCCTCCCACTGTTGCTGCTACCTAACTCTGTGGCCAAGCCTACACAAGGAGATAAATCAGGTTTTCAAAACTGCTCTCTGGTATGGATCTTGAACCTATAATGACACTATCTGAATCACTTTGAAGAAAACCCTGAACCAAAGTAGCTGGTATCTGTAGCAGATTGTATTTTAAGGATCATGAGTTTATGCATCTCATTGCGTCGGAGGGGAAGCTTTGGGTCCTAGTATGGTTATGGGAAGGCAGCTGGATGGGGGACAGAGGGCAGTTCACTGTGCTAGGCAAGCTGCTGAAGGAGCATATCAAGTGGAAAAGTGAGAAGAGAGCTGAGGAAATTGTTCCGTTCATGGCTTTCTCCTTGAGGGAGACTAGAACCTTGTAGAACTGCTACATATTTTGTGTTCTCCCAGGTCTTCATCTACTCAGCACCTTTCTAATGCATACTCACTATGTGCCATGCAGTTTTAAGTAATGAGGATACAGGATAAAGTGATGTGAGAGGAATAGAGCTTGGATTCCAGAATAGAGCTTGTATTCTCATCAACACATATTTATAGACCCCATATGTCCATGTTTTTTCAGGGATAGCCCTGGTTTACTCCCACTATCTTGCATAATATAATTAAAACTTCACCCTTTCACTCAAAAATATCTTGGTTTTGTCAATAATTCATATGATCATCCTAACTGTTATATGCCTGCAGTTCTGTGAGGCACTGGGCCTACAAGAAGTGCTGATCTTCAGGCAACTCACAGTTCTGAAAGCAAAACAAGCCTAGAAACTAAATGAACACCATCAAGAAAAGCTAAGAAAAAATACGTGTTCCTGAGAAAACTTGCCTAGATCTTGAACAAATAGTAGCAGTTGGCCGAAAGTTAAGGAGGAGAAGGTTGTGGGGTGAAAACAGATCACAATTAATTACTATATTGTTTCTAGCTGGAGTAGGCAAAAGAAACCATACATGCCCAAACTAAAGAACCATGAAAGAAAATGGTCTCTGTGGGGTGGTGTCCACAGTGCAGGGCTCAAAGATGTGGGTATTACAAGAAACCAAGTTTGCTAGAAGGAAAGTGCATAGTTAGTAGAAATAGATTTTAATATATATTTTTAAATATATTTTTTCGTTTTTCTTACACCCTGGACCTCATCTCTACCACACCTACACACACACACACACATATGCACACACACACACAGTTACACAGCTGAGGAATGGGGCATATATGTACGTGTGTACATGTATAGCTGTAGATGTCTCATATATGTTTTCTATTCTTCAGCTGTATGATAATTTATGGTGAGGGATGTTTTATATAAGAGAAGCCCAGAGAGTACATTTTTTTCCTAAATGTTTTTCTAAATTTCTCCCTTTATTTTATTTTTCCTTTGCCTTTTATCTTTCTTTTTACTTCCACTCTGTGATAGAAAGCTGGTTTCTTCTCTTTTTAGAAATAGCTAAACCACAGTAACCAGCCCCTCGATGAAAGAGGGGGCCTTTTTGTTGCTTTCTGGACAGTGGGATGTGAAGGAATTGATGTGCACCATTTCCAAGCTTCTACAGTAAAACTTTCCCTATCATCAGTCATGTGCTGCTGGTTGGATATTGACTTGTAGTTCTTGGTATGAAGGGAGAAATCAGACTGACTGTGTCAAGCCGTTGAAATTTAAGGGATGTTTGTTACAGCAACTAATGTTAATCATTTAAAATAATACACTTTCTCTTCCTCCTCACTTCTTATGTAGTTCAGTAAAGGCCTGAAAAGATGAATGGATTATTCTAGCTGTTCTCCTGTACATCTTTTCTAACTTTGGAACCAGGCTAGGTGGATGAAAAAGACTTCGATTTTTGTTTGGCTTTATTTTTTAATTTTTAATTTTATTTGTGGTCTATTAAAGGATTAAAAACTTATCGCCTCAAAAGTGGGCCTGGGCAACTCCTCAGTTTATTTGATTATTCTATCATGCCAAATCTTCCTCCAACATTTATTGGAGAAAGAAAACACATTATGTAAAGATATCATCTTGGACTCCTTCCATATTATTCAACTTTTATGAGCAAATGGAAAGAACAGTGAGTTGGGATGTCCTTCCTGGCCTCTCTTGCTGTCTGATTGCAGTTTTGGGGGCCCACCACACCGCTTCAGTTTGGCTCAAAGTGACTGCTCAGGCACACTGCCCTCCCTAACCCCTGTTATTTTCTTCACCTTCCACTTAATCGCATGTGCCTTGATATGGTTTGGCTGTGTTCTCACCCCAAATCTCTCTTGAACTGTGGTCCCCATAGTTGTGGAGGGACCTGGTGGGAGATAATTGAATTATGGGGGTGGTTACCTCCATGCTGTTCTCATGATAGTGAGTGAGTTCTTACAGAATCTGCTGGTTTTATAAGGGACTCCTTCGGCTCCATCCCCCAGCTTTTGCTCTGCACTTCTCCTTGCTGCCACCATGTGAAGAAGGACATTTTTGCTTCCTCTTCTGCCATGATTGTAAGTTTCTTGAGGCCTCCCAATGCTAAACTGTGAGCCAATTAAACCCCTTTCTTTTATAAATTACCCAGTCTCAGGTATGTCTTTATTAGCAGCACGAGAACAGACTAATACATGCCCCTACTAAAGGCTTCTCTGCTTTGAGGAAGAAGTCAGAATACATTCATTTATTAAACAAACTTTGACCCTCAGGAACCATAAAATTCTAGGGATCCAGAGATAAATAAAACACAGCCTTTTCCCTTAAAGAGCTTGAAACCTGGTGGTAAAGAGAAATATGTCAGCAGAGAATCACAATAATTATGGTGGAAATATGAACAACTAGTAAGAGAGAGGACATGACTAATTTTATTCAAAGTTATCAGGAGAGGCTTTACAGATAACTTGACGTTTTAGCTGGGCTTCACAGAAGAAGGTTTTGTCAGGTGGAGTAGAAAAATGAAGGCATATGGGCATATGCAACTGTACTTGTAAAGAAAACAGTTAAGAATAAGCATGCCACAGAATGATAACTATGAGGAATTAATCATTAGAGTATTAAGTTTATACAGATTGAAGAAATGGCTGGGTCTGGATTGAGAAGACCTTGGGAAGCAGCTTAAAGGACTCAGGCTTTATTTGAGGGGCAGGTTTTTATACAGTGCAGCTGTCATGATAAACATATGATTTTGTTTATAGTGTTAATGGTTGACACCATTTTGTCATTTAAACAGTGTGTGTCTAGGGCTATCCAGGGTCTCTTTGAAGCTTTCCTAGCTATGATTTCATGTTTGGTGAGTCAGAGGGAGCAAGCAGGATCAGGAAGTGCCGAACAATAGGACTGGGAATAACCGTTCTCACAGGTTGAAGGCAGCGGATAAGGTCAGAAGGTGGAGTCTCCCTCATCCTCCTTCACTGGTCAGGCAGAGCCCAACTCAGATCCAACCTTGCTCTTCTATGCAAGAGCAACAGAATTGCCAGGTCTCAGACACAGGGACACCATTTGCTTTCCTTAATACCATCTTCTAAACCTGTATTGATTTCAATGCTGTATACGTGGTAGATATTCAACATGTGTTTATTGTTGACAACTGTACTGACCTTCCTCAAAATCCTTATAAGAGGAATAAAGACAGCATGTTATCTTGACAATTAGGATACCTCCAACTAAAAGATACTATTGTATACAGGGTGCACCTTATATTTTGTGTGTGTGTGTGTGTGTGTGTATATACACAAAATATGTGCACTTTTTAGAGAAATAACATAATTAATTATCAAATAATGTACTTTGTTTTATAAATTTTGAAAATACATAATAATAGACCTAGAATAGTAGAACTGGAAGGAGGCTGATACTTCATCTAACCCCTTGTTTTAACAATGATGAAATTAAGGCCCAGAAATACTTTGCCAGCCACTAAAGTGCTAATAAGATTTTAATCCAAATGAAGCTCATTCAGAAAAACTTTTCATCTATTTCCAATAAAATATCAGATTCCTATAACCACACAGCTTTGATTTTGCATCTAAAATATTGTCAACAAGGCTTCTTCTTGGTTTATTATAATTGTCCTCAGTTAGGTTTTTCTACAAGACTGTGTCCACATGAAGGTAAGACTTTCTGCACTTCTGAATGGTGCATGGCACACGGTATGTGTTTAAAAATTCTTGTTGAGTAATATTTAGCCATGCTTGCTCCTGCTTATACAAAATTTTAATACTTCTATTACATAAAGATTAGAGATTTTCTTGGAGCATATTATTGAAGGAAGAAACAAAATCATGGCTATCGTATCATGCCTAGTGATATCAAATATCACTTTAGCATTTCCTGAAACGCAATGCCAAGTGGATGATTCAGACAGAAACTTCCGGTTCATGTTGAGTCCTTTGGGCTTTGTCACGCCTTCATGATGGCTGGTGATTGCAGGAAACATTATTTTGATCAGAGAAAGCTGCATATGGGTTTGCCTTCCATTCTGAAGGTTCAGATTCTTTGATGCTGAACCTGAGACGGAAACAGTCTTCTTAAACAAACTTGCTCCTTGGGCCTTCTATGGAGTGAAAGAATCATATCTCTGAAGCCAGTCTAAAATCTCTGAGCCAGTGAGTCTCAAATAGTGAAGAATGCACACTGTCAAATGGGATAACATGTAATTTTAAAAAATTATAGTAAATACAATAAAAAACCTATTTATTGTTTTCTGCAATACAATCAATAGAGAAACAAGCTTAAGAGAATCTTTGCTGGTTGAGAGAAGCAAAAGATTGGCTAGAGATGGGGGTGGTGGAGGGTGTGCGACAATGTGTGATCCATTAATGCCTAAGGTAGGAACCAGCTCCTGGGAAGAGCCCGCAGCGGGAATAAAAACTGTCAATCCTGTGCTAAGCCTTGTTAGTAGCACCCAGCCACTACCGACTGCTATTTGTAACAGGTTCAGCTGGAGAATGTGATCCATCTTCAAGGATAAGATCAGATGGCTCAGGAAACGGCTGTCAAATTGTTTACTTTCTCATGACCTTTTCTCCCAAGTCACCCAGCAGGTGCTTTCAGAAGAGTTATCCCAGAGGAGAAAAGCCCCCAAACAACAACAGTTGGAGATCATTTTCTCAGTTGATAATCCTGAAACACATCCCTATGGAAATATTCAGAACACCTTCATGTTCAAGGAGCAATGCATTTCTTGCTGGTCATAACCTTTGTTCCATCCCTGCACAAAGAACTTGTAAAACTCAAGTCTTGCCTGATTTGCAGATTCTCAGGGTTCACCTGCTGCAACACAAGTAGAGTAGAAAACAAAGCTTTAGGTCAGATATGTCTGTCAAAATAATCTTTATAATTATACATCCTTCAGAAATAATTGAGAAGGTAAATTATTCAGCCCTTGTAGGAGAGAAAAATAGAAAGCTAGGCATTGTTTTGGACTCAAACCTTAAGACCATTGTTGGGTGGAGTGGTGACAGTTGAGGGTGGGGGAAGAATGACTTTCTGTTCCTAAAACTCATTTTCCTACTTTGCTGTTTGAGTAAAATAGATTCAAAGTGTTTTCCTTTTGATTAGTACTCTTGCAAACCTTTTGAGTCATTTCTATTAATCATATCACTTTTTTCAGGAAATAAAGTCATAGCTTGACAAAAACAAACCTGACTATAAACAAACACTTGCTAAATAGCGCAATGTAACCAGGTTCCACCTGTAGTTTACAGAATGTTTTGAATGTTACTTATGAGTAGGGCCAGCCTCCTTTTTTGGTGGAAACTGTTTGTGTAATAATAATATCAACTATTGTTTATGAAGTTCACACTTTGCACCAGGCACTATGTTAAGCCTGTTACATTATCTCATTAAAGTCTCATCACAAACCTATGAGGAAGGAATTATTCTTATTCTCACTTTGCCAGTGATGAAACAAGCTTAGAGAAATTACATAACTTGCTCAGTATCACGTAGCTGTTAAGTGGCTTGGGATGGTGGTGGTCAGGGCAGGTTGGTGGGGAGGCACAGCAGGGTTTAAACCCAAATCTACTACACTAGACTTGATACTCCTGGCTTTCATCCTTCTTGAAGACAGTAAGGCCGAGGAGACATACACTTTTAAGCTGTGACCAGCTTAATGTGAATGATTTGCAGATCCTTTTCTGAAGGCTATAAAAAGTAAAAACGATCCCTAAGAGATCAAGAAAGTGAGGAATATATAAAGTAGGAAAGAAAAAAAAAAAAGGCTGGAAGTTCAGAACGAGGTTGGTCCTGGGTAGGGATTCTCAAAGGCAAACTGCTAGCTTTGTAATTTTTCTCAAGGCCAATTCTTAGTGGATGCCTTTCTGAATTCATTTGTTGGTTTACCAGAATCTTAAATAAATAAGATAAAATAAAGTTACTATTACATGTTTAAGTTATATCTATTTGTCCTTAGTAATCATGAGGTATTCTAGCATCTAAAAAATGCCTATTTGTGGAGCAAATAGCAGATAAGAAGAAACTGTAGAGGCACTGTGGTGATTTGATTGAGGCTAATTTTAAAAGTCCATGTTGGGGGTAACTTGCTTTCAGAATTCTATAATGCAAATGTGGTAGTAAAGATAGTAAAGAGCAAACATTACACAAATATTTCTGATGCATTTTACTTCTACCTTCAGTTTTTAACTATGACAAGCAATTAACATTTACCAAGTTAAAAAATAAATTTATTTCAGTTAAAACTCCAAGTCAACAGGAACTAAAAATATTAAACAAATAATAGTAACTATGGTGTTTGCAACTATGTCAAGCAATGTGATATGTACTCAGTTATTAAAAAGTGCTCCCTAAATACTGCTGAATTAAATGTGACTAACTCTGACCTAGGTAGAAAATTATTTTCTAAATCCTTTAAAATGTATCATTGATAAAGTTCTCTTCTAAGGAAAACTGATCTTTATTTTAAATGACCCAAGTATATAATACCAAACTTAAAATTGAAAAAATACACCAGTACATTAGCAAAATTGGCCATATTTTTCCTTATATTTATTTTGCTTTTGCATATTATATAAGGATAAGCTAAGAGAAGTCAAATAAGTATGTCCTGGATGTTAACAGGAAATAAAATATTATAAATGTCTATATCCACTTAATTTCCTACAATGCCACCTCCCAGAGATTTTGGGCAGTAGATTTTCTCAGGGGAATATTAAGATTCTATTATTTGACATGAAGATAGTTGCTTCTGAGATAGATACTTTTTAACAGTTTAGACTAATATACCATCCTAAACCATAAAGTCTAAATATCCACATAGCTAGCCCCCGTACAACCTCCTCAATTGGCATAGAGGGAAACTGAGGCCAGTTTCTCAAAGTCATACAACTGATATGCAGCACCTTATTAGCCATGCAATGAATATTTTGAAAATCAGAATGATCATCTTGCCAAAATCGAATTCCTTTATTTTGCTTAACTTAGTCATCTGCTAAAAAATAAACATGGTGAAAAAGATACAGCCTTGAGAATCAGACAGACTCCTTTTTTCTTGTGTGTATTGTATAATCTTTCCATGCCTCGGTTTCTTTACCTCTGTAAGATTTTTTTAAATAATAGATTTGAAGAGATAATTGAGTTGACATGACTATGTAAAGCTCAGAGCACAGTGCCTCTCAAGGAGTTCTATTTCCTCTCCACCTTTAGGGAGTATTTAAGAAAATATTATTTCAAAGGCTAAGAAAAAGGATTGAAGATAATATAATAAGTGACTTCATTTTTCGTTGGCAATAAAAATATTATAAATTTAGGCATCTTTATAAGAGAAAAATATTAAATTTCATAATTTTACACATAAACATAAAACTTTTATAGTTATAATTAATATGTATGTGTTATTTAGTTTTTGCTTTTTATACATAAAATGACATTCTATATATTTCCATATTGCCACTTAGCCACACTTTTCTAGCATTCGTCATCTCCAGAATCCTATCATGTCATAGTGTGTGGGGTCATTTATTCCCCTATTGCTGTTGTCCTTTAGGTGGATTTCAGCTTTTCACAGTATATCCAATAAACATGTGGTGCACCCATTACAGAAGTGACATCTTCAGAGTGGAAAGATGAATAAGACTTGTTCTTTGACCCTAAGGCTCTTACAATCTAGGAGTTGAGGGAAATATGCAAAGAAGTATGATGCAACATGTTCAATGCTTTAACAAAGATGCTTGGGGATCCCTGGGAACAAGGAAAAGGGACAGTCTCCTTCATGAACATATTTGTACAGATGACTTTGTTTGAAGAGTTGGGAATTTCCTAAAGGGAAAGTATGCATCAAGAATATTAGGGGCTCATAGGGCTAATTTTTCAAATTGCCATATTACTCCATGAAATGATGAAAACTTTTACAGTATGTTTAACAACATCACATGGACCATGCTCCACATAGTCCCACTAGTTCACTATGGAATCTTCACTGTGATGTATTTTCTGACTACTCAGGGAAATGGACTGCACCCTTTTTTTATTTCATTGAATACAATACATGCTTCCATCTTAGCGTCTCTAACCCTTAGGCACCTGCATATTGAATGTCTGCCTTGCTCTCTTAGGTAATAGGCTCCCAGAGGATAGAGACAATGCCTGATTCATTCCTAGATCTTCTTCTATGATTAGCATACTGTTTGGACTATTATAGGTATTCATTAAGAATTATTTGATCAGGGCCGGGTGTGGTGGCTCATGCCTGTAATCCCAGCACTTTGGGAGGCCAAGGTGGGTGGATCACTTGAGGTCAGGAGTTTGAGACCAGCCTGGCCAACACGGTAAAACCCCGTCTCTACTAAAAATACAAAAATTAGCCAGGCACGGTGTCACACACCTGTAATCCTACCTACTCAGGAGGCTGAGGCCGGGAGGCAGAGGTTGCAGTGAGCTGAGATTGTGCCATTGCACTCCAGCCTGGGCAATAGAGCGAGACTCCATCTCAAAAAAAAAAAATTATTTGATCATAAGAAAATTTCCAAGGTCAATGAGCATACCATTTTATCCTAGAATTAAAATAATTATCTTTATATACTAATTTTTCTAACTTTAAATGTATTTTACATATTAATATCAAGTTGTCTTAATAGTCTCTTGTAAATACACTGTCCTCTTCAGTGTTGTGCTAGTTCTTGGTTGTCAGATATTACATTCTTCTAATATGCTCTATTTCTTCTACCTTCATTCCATCAGTAAAGTTTGCTTTTTAAATTAATAGGGTTCAATATTGATCATTATTGCATTTTAACACAAATAGAGCAATACCTGTGGCATTTGGAGAACCTACATTGCTGCCTTCCTTGGAGTAAAAAAAAAAAAAAAAATGAAGAGGTTGGGAAGTTTAGGTAGAAAGATGATAGAAAACAGAAGGAGGTAGAAAACAGAAATATGGCAAAAGTCCAAGGAAAAAACAGGACATTAACTTAGGACATTACTTAGAAAGTAGTCGATAAAAAAATGTATTTAGTTTTGACATATGCATTTTTTCTATATTTAATCAGAATTTGAATTTTCCTGAGGAAAAGTCAATTAGGCTACTGGTTATCTGGAACTACTTGAAAAATGATCTATGCTGAAAAGAGGATAGGGGAAAAGCTGCTCTGAAAAGTAGCAAAATAGTGGCAGATTTCTGTGTTTTGTTACTGAGCATTTTCAAACATAAAATGAAAGTCAAGTCTTCTTTGAAACAGAGGAAAGAGCATGTGATATGGCATCAGAAAGCAGAGTTGTCCTGAGAACATTTTCTTTTTAAATTGTGAAATTAACAAACCCAATATGCCAAAGACTGAGACCTAAATATGAAGATGGACAGTATGCAAAGCCGTGCATTACGTATTTAGTCACAAGGCCATCAATTGCCAGATGATATCAGCAGGAGGTTTGCATATTTCAGCTGAGACTGGCAAACATGAACGTATGTCGCAATAAGTATGAGGAAGTTTGATGAAATACATGCCTACAAGTAGGGTGGTTGTGAAAGGATTACCGAGAAGTCCTGGGCTTAGCCCAAAGGAGACAGGGATATGTGCAATCCTGTTTGCAAATATTTCATCTATTCATAGGGATATGGCTGCAGATATAGAAGAAAAGAGAAAAGAAAATAACAATAAAAAGATACTCTTTAATGATTTCCATTGAACTGATGTGCTGGAAGGTGTCTGTTTTATACAACTAAGGTGTTAATACTCCTTTACAAAGTATTTACTGGCCATGAACACCATGAGAAAATTTAGACTGGTTTTCATGATATGGCAGACTTATTTAAGGGACCCTTTGTAGAGAAAAGTTGCAGGTTTGCTGAGAGAAAAAAAAAAACTGCTTCTCTTTCTCTGTACAATATCAAGTGGGTAGAAATAGTTTATCTAGATTCCACAGAGCTTTTTGTTTTGTTCTGTTTGCTTGTTTGCTTGCTTGATTTTTGGTCATTACTGATTATTTGCTTTTACTAAATTATTTTTTTAGATACATTTGAATGGAGCCCTTTATTAACTAAAATTTTATTTAACTCTCTATGTTTATGGAAAGTGCAAACAACAAAAACACAAATATTGTAATTTATTTAGTCCAGTTTCTCTACCTTAGCACTATTGACATTTTGGGCTGGATAATTCAGCACTGTGAGGGCTGTCCTATGCATTGTAGGATGTTTAACAGTATCCCTGGTCCCGACCAATTAGGTGCCAGTAGCACCCCTCCCCAAGTTGGGACAATCAAAAATATCTCCAAGCATTGTTAATATCTCTTGGGGGCCAAAATAGTCCCTGATTGAGAACAGCTAATCTAGATTGTATAATTTAAAATGTTAATAATTAATGAAAATTTATATAGAGAGGCATAACATAAAACTATTATAACTTCACAAAAGCAAAGTCGAAATATTTCTATGGATTATTTTCTGTCATTTGTATACCTTCAACCCCATTTCTAGAATTGGACCATTATCATGAATAATCACATTAGTACCCCTAAAGTTTGCGCCATATTCTGCATTGTCTGAAAATGAGAAAAACATTTCCATTGAATTGTATGTATTCCAGCATTATTGCATCTCCCATCTTACAGATGAAAGAGGAACAGAGCAGTTAAACGCATTACTTAAGATCACCCCAAAGCAGATCAGAGCTCACACAGCCTCAGGTTCCAGAGTCATTATTATTTGAAATAGATAATGATCTAGAATGATTTTTCACAGTAAGAAATTAATAAAGGTTCCCAGTCAATTAGGATATTCACTTGAAAACTTTTAATTAATTTTTTTTTTGGTATCAGATAGAACCAAACCTCAGTTTACTCTTCTCTTAAACTGAACAAACTTTGATCTCCTTTGTCTCTGTCAGTATGGCCTGCTGTAACAAATGCAACAAACTAGGTAGCTTGTAAACAACAGAAATTTATTCTCGCAGTTCTGGAAGCTGGACATCTGTGATCAGGGTTGCCAGCAGGTTGAGTTCTGGTAAGGACCTGTCTCCTGGCTCATAGACAGCCATCTTCTCACTGTGTCCTCAACACGACAGAAAAGGCAAGGTAGCTTTCTGGGGTTTCTTTTACAAGGGTACTAAGCCCAATCATGAGAGCTCTGCCTTCGTGTCTTAATAACTTCCCAAAGGCACCACCTCCAATTACATTGGGGCCAGTATTCAATGTACGAATTTTGGGGAACACGAGCATTAAGTCTATAGCACCTTTTGATGGTGAAAAGTTCTTTGGAAATCTAAGCTCTAGATTGCATTGTGATGTGTAATCCTTGCAGTATCACAGCATGAGCCTAGAATAAAGCCCAATTCCAATCAGCTTTTTCTTAACCCACCACTCACAGTGCTCCCATTCAAACAATATTATAAATATTACGTTCGTCCATGAAGTCCAAGAGGACAAAGAATGACTGCTTGCATTTTTCTTAATGTAGAAGAGTACTATTCATGCACCTCACTATGGGCAATGGATCATTCATTCTTTCAGCATCCATTTATTGAGTAGTGCTGATGATGTACCAGGCATTGTTCCAGCTCCTGAGGGTATAGTGATAAACAAACGAGGCAAAGCATCCACCCTTATGGAGTTTACATTTTAATGCAGCAAATGGAAAGTAGACATCAAAATAGAAAAATTTACAGTGTTTAAATTAGGAAGAAACATAAAGAAGTAAAGAGGGATAAATCTGTGACTGCATTTTAGATCTGCTAGTCGTGAAAGGTCGTTTTTCTGTTTTTGTTTTTTTTTTGAGATGGAGTCTCATTCTGTTCCCCAAGCTATAGCGCGGTGGCGAGATCTTGGTTCACTGCAACCACCACCTCGCAGGTGCAAGTGATTCTCCTGCCTCAGCCTCCTGAGTAGCTGGGATTATAGGCGCGTGCCACCATGCCTGGCTAATTTTTGTATTTTTAGTAGAGACGGGGTTTCACCATGTTGGTGAGGCTGGTCTTGAACTCCTGACCTCATGATCTGACCGCCTCGGTCTCGCAAAGTGCTGGAATTACAGGCATGAGCGACCGCGCCCGGCCCATGAAAGGCCTTTCTGAGTGAGAGACATTTAAGCCAACCAAGGCATGCAAAGATGAGAGTGTGGAAGGCTGCCCTGAAAATGTTCCATACAGAAGAAACCATAAAAATGGCAAATACAAGAGTAGGAGCACATTTGGCCATAGTAAGGATTTTATTTTGATTGCTAGGGGAAACTATTGGAGGATTTTGAGCAAAGGCAAATATTTGAGCAGATATTAAACAAAAATATGTTTGATCCGTATTTTATAAATATCCAGTTTTTGGTTCCAATGACATTACTGCCCATTATTTAATGTATTCGCTTGTCTGTGAGCCATTCTGAAATCTCATCACAGATATGGGCAGTACGGTTAGTTACAGGAACAGAATTATAGCACAGACTATACCTATAGCACAAAATATACAGACTAGAAAGAAACTTCACCATAAAGATTGTATGTGGATGAGTAGATTAATAATACATCGCATTTTTTCTTTGTTTACAGTAGTGTAGCTGATGGATCGTCTGAATAATTAGATTTATTGCTCTGTTATGTATGTGTGTGTGTGTGTGTGTGTACAGAGGAGGGAAGAATGTTAGTGCTCATACAAAGAGAGGCTGTGAGATCTTCACCGTGAAGTTGCCTCAAGTCACAGTTCCCTAGGCATTGTTCTGTTTACCCTTGTCGGCAAAATACACAAGATTTTGAAATATAAGTTATGGCTGTAAAATCACCTTCAAGCATCTCTTCTAAAATCGTGGGCGTGATTCTGCCTTCTAGCTAACATAGCCTAATCTAAACTATAGGACTAGCCATGTCCCACTCCCCTCCCCAAAATATCCACACTTGAGATTGAGGTTATAAAGTAGATTGGATTCTTTGGGGGATAGAGGTGATTTAAAGGATAGGATATGAAGGAAGGATGATTATATTCTAGCCAAATACAATTTTGGCTATATTGTATGATCATTAAAATATATTTTAAAGATAGATATTGACTTATTATGCCAGAAAGTTAGTGTAATCATGGCAATTTCATGTGTTTAAACCTAATATATTGCTCTGAGGGTTTGTGGTGGGTTTGTGGGGGAATAAAGGATAAGCATTACTTAACTTTAAGCTATTTAAGGTTATAAAATACTTACTATACCTATGAACATTAAATTTTATATCTTTGAGGTCAAAAGTTGCTGCCAAGTTAGTGTTTTTGGAACGGTCTTATTTTTCATGAAACTTATCGTCAGGAAAGAAGACCAGAATATCTCTAGCTTTGAATTTGACCCTTATAAAATGATTAGAGTGGACTTCATGGACTGTCTCTTCAAATATCTAGAAAGTTAATAAACTGATTTTATAGGAGTATTACTAATTTTCCTGATTAAGATTTTTGCACCATGTGTGTCTCTAAAGCAATGCTAAAAGAAAACACATCAAGACAAGTTGAATAGCTAGAAATTACATATTTTAGTTTTACATTTGATAATCCACTTTTGGATTTTGATGCACGAAAATTTACATACTTTGGAGGGCCTGGCTCCCTGGAACTTTGCCATTTTTAAGATCCCTCCTACAGTGGCATTTATCCACCCAGGCAGCTCTCTACCCCGACACCAACCTACACACACCTAAATACCTCTGGCTCTAAGTGACAACTTTTGGAATAGGCATGAATCATCCAAGCCCTTAAGGGACCACTTACTAATCCATATTTTACCCCAGCTGCAGAATTACCTGGGCCTTTGGGCTTGGTAAACTGCATGGCAAACGTTTATAGCTTGAAAAAGGCATCACTGGGGCCATTCCAAAGGCTTCTCAGAGCCGTGTTATTGACGGAAAATAACAGAACCTAATGGTCTATTAACAGTTAAGAAAGGAACTGCCATCGTTGTGAATCAGAGGTCTGGAAGTAAAAGACAAAAAACACTCTCTCTTAATTTTTCCCCAGCTATTTGTTTTCAAAACAGAAATAGCTACCACTTTTCTCATTATGGAAAATAACCCTTTTTGTTAGAAAAATTAAGAAAAAAACAGGGAAAAATCCATAACTTTTTTTTGGTACATGTAACCTTTCGGTATGTATAGCTCTTTAAAAATTTTTTGTGCAATTACATTATGTGTATATAAATAAAAATTTTTAATGGCAACAGACCGCTATTTCCGTTTGATAGTCTTCAAAAAATTTGATGGCATTTTATGAGCCTTTTTACATGTCAGTAAAAATAGATCTGTACCAATAGTTTAAATTGCAACATTTAAACTACTTTGCAGGAATATGCCATCATTTATTGAAGAAGTCTCTTATTGATTGTTGGCATTTAGTTGGTTTTCTTGGAACGAATGTCCTGAAACATTCATCTTTTGAATTGTCTATTTCCTCAGGATATATTCCTAGAAGTGGACCACCTGGTTAAAATATGCTATTTTAGGGAATTTTGACATGTTACCAAATTGTCCTCAAAAAAGGATATACCAATTTATCCCCCTATCAATGGTGAATGCATGTGGGAGGCTTCCTTTTTAATTGAGCTTTCATCATGCGTCTATTTTTGTTGGTTCTTGACTGTATATAAACTCTATGGAGTTAGGGTAGATTTGAGAAGAAAAAAAATCTCAGAGAATTTGGAAGTATTGTGTGGCCCTCTGTGAGTCACAAACGTGAACTTGTCTTCCTACCCATGCTTTTGTGCGGAGCAGGAGCTGTTTTGGGCCATGTGCAGCATGCTAATGCTGCATGGCAAACGTTTATAGCTTGAAAAAGGCATCACTGGGGTTTGATGTGGATCCAGGAGGAAGTGGAGGAGTCTCATGGTGTTTATGAATCTCGGCGTGAGAAAATAATCCTCCAGCTGCAAAGTGAGCTGCAATAGTCAAGAGATGTGTGAGAGGGCAGAGGGGACTGAAAATCCCTTTCTCTGCGTCACACTTTAGGACTTTAGAAAAGCACTCTCTGATGTTCTACAAAATAAGGGTACAAAGAAGCAGGAACTGGATTCTTTATTCTGCCAACATTGCTTGTCAATGTTCTAGGAAAAATGCATATAAATTCAAAAGGCTAAATTAAAATAAGAGAAAGAAACTTATTACACTGTTTACAGTCATGTATTTCTGATATAACAACAACAACAAAAAGCTGAGAGCTGTTACTAGAAGGAAGCATTTAGTTGAGAACTTTCCATTTTTCTTTGATAATCTTGATAAGTAAACACGGTATAATCAAGTTCCTGTAGTAGACTAATCACTTTAATATTTCAGTTTTGTTACAGTCAGCTCCATCATTTAAACTATTCTATAACACCACACTGCTGAGCTGGAAATCAGAAGTAGGCTTGTCAAAGGAAATTGCTTCTACATTCTGTTTCTTGTCTTCCTAGAAATGCCTTTATACAACAGTCATATTATTTCTGATCTTGGCTAGCTAGACTGATAGGAGGTCACTTGAAGGTTACCTGCAGAAGGAGTGACATGATGTCACCATTTTCTCTATCATCCCTTTCTTTGCAAGTGGAAGAAACTGTAGGTGTCTCCCCTCCTTATCAGACCTGCATGTATGAGGAAAATAGACATCTTAGAATTTCCCTCATTAATTTGGTTAATACCAATAAAGTATACATATAATGACTCAGGTTGATCAAATGTGCTAGAGTCATTCTATTGTTTCTCCATTTAAAAAGAGAGGAGGAAAAATCCACCACTAATATCAGCCAAGTAGATGCTCCAATTCCAGAGCCTGTTCTGAGGTGCACTTTCCTGGTGTTGCCAATTTGTCATTCAGATACCATTATCTGTTCCCTACCTTTTCCTATTGTTTATTTCTGTGACGTTTGTTCCTTTTATTTCTTCCTACCCCCATGGTCTACTACTACATCCTGAAGTGAAAATTCCTGTGCTTGTGCCCTTCTATATTATTTCAGATGAAATGCTTGGCTCCCTTTTTCTGGGTCCACGGTGTGACCCAAGCTATACGTCATTGCACAGAAATGTACAACTATAAATTTTTTCTCTCTGAGATAAAATGACAGATTTATTCTTGGTAATGATTTTACTCTGTGTATTCCTCTTTATTATTTTTGGAGAGTTAAGCAGGGTGAGAATAGTTGTGTTTTGATCCGTTGAAGGGTTATAAGATGCAAATAATTTAAGTATCACTAAAAAATTTGGGGAGGGAATTTCGATATCTAAAATGAATGATGGCCAGGTGCAGTGGCTCATGCCTGTAATCCCAGCATTTTGGGAAGCTGAGGCAGGAGGATCACTTGAGCCCAGGAGCTCAAGACCAGCCTGAGCAACACAGTGAGATCTTGTCTGTATAAAAAAATAAAATTAAAAAAGAAATAAAATGAGTAATACTTTTATATAATTCATTGTTTTCTGTTTAGATATTAAACAACCTCCGTTTACTACTCAATGGTAATAATGCACTGACAGAAATTGAACAGATACAAAATTGAATCATTTTGTCTTTATCCAAATGAAAAGAGAAATATTTTAAAATTCTGCCTGCTTGGTAAATTTCCATTTACGTGAACTCCTGACAATGATCTGTGTCATTCCCTCACAAAAAATATGACAATAAAGGCAAAATGTTTGCCTGTTCCTAGGATCAAGTGTTTTAATATCTAACCTGTGTTGGCAAAAGGAAGATGATAGATAGCCTCTCTTTTAGATTCAAACACTGTAATCAAATATATTTATTTTTATATATCTAAATAAATATGCTCAAGGAAGTTGTCAAAATGTTTGAGCCCTAGTAACATTCCTTCAGGAAAAGGAGAATTAGAAGATGGGGCTGAAATGCCGATGAAAAGACTTGATGGATCTTGTGCGTATACTTCTTTGGCAAGAGTGTAGAGATAGAAAGTGTAGCCCAGTGGTTTGAATAGAGTCTATTTTTAAGGCTTACCCAGGTGAATTTAGAAAGAAGTAGTATAATACTATGGTTGAGGCCTCAGACTCTGTAGCCAGACTGCCTTGATTTGAATATGAAGTCAGGCACTTACTAGCTGAATGATCTTGGCCAAATTATTTAACATCTTCATGCTCCAGTTTTCTCTTCGATACATTGGAGATCCTAATGAAACCTACTTCCTCAAGCACGTTGTGAATATAAAATGCAGAAATGGATGTGAAGTGCTTAGAAAAAGGCATGGCATGAATTGAATACTTAATGATGTTATCAGGATGGTCATCATTGCCAGATTTGTCATTAAGAAGGAAAAGCCAGTTTTAGCATCGGAAGGCCCAAGATATTGGAGAAAAGGAATTATCTATTATCTGTCAGCAGCAGTAGAATTCTTTCAAAAGAAGAAATAGTGATGAAATACATTTTTTAAAAAATCTCCTTTATTATTTTTATAATAAATTGTATTTTAAAAATTATTATAGAGTAAAATTGATTTTTTCATTTGATATACAGTTCTATGAACTTTAACACATGAGTAGATTTATGTAACCACCCCTAAAATTGGAGGACAAAACTGATATATCATCACAAAATATTCCCCCCAGGTCACCCCTCTGTAATCTAATTCTTGGAAACCACTAATCTGTTCTCTGTCACAATAGTTTTGACTTTGTGAGAATGTGATATAATATAAATGGAATCATTTACAGATAGATGTTCCTTGACTTATGATTGAGTTATATCCTGATAAACCCATCATAAATTGAAAATACTGTACATCGAAACTGCATTTAATATACCTAACCTACTGAACATCATAGCTTACCTTACATTAAACATGCTCAGAATACTTATATTAGCCTAAAATTGGGCTAAATAATCTAACACAAAGCCTACTTTATAATAAAGTGTTGATCATCTCATGTAATTTATTGAATACTATACTGAAGTACAGTTTCTTCTTAATGCAAGTCACTTTTGGACCATCGTAAAGTTGAAAAATCATTAAGTCAAACCATCGTCAATTGGGAACTCTATTATACAATCTTTTGAGAACAGGTTCTTTCACTCAGCATAATACTCCCTGCAAAGTCTCAAAGCATAATGACCTTGAGATTCATCTACAGTGTTGCATATATTGGTAGTTTTTCTTTTTTATTCCTGAGTACTTTTCCATGTTATGGATGTGTAGTGCGACAGTGGATTTATCCATTCACCTGTTTAAGGAAATTTGAGGATAAAGCTCTTATACATAGTTGTGTATTTTTTGTGTGGACATTAGTTTTTTTTTTCAGTAAATATCCAAAGGTTCCAGGGTGACTGTACCATTTTGCATTCTTATCAACTGTGTATGAGAGTTCCAGTTGCTCCATATCCTCTAGCACTTGGTATTGACAGTATTCTCTTTTTTTAAAACAATTTGGCTCTTCTCAAAGATGTGTAGTGGTATCTAATTGTACTCTTAATTTACATTTTCATAATAGCTAATCATGTTGAACTTTCTTTCCTCCTTCCTTCCTTTTTCCCTCTCTCTTTCTTTTCTTTCTTTCTTTCTTTCTTTCTTTCTTTCTTTCTTTCTTTCTTTCTTTCTTTCTTTCTTTCTTTCTTTCTTTCTTTCTTTCTTTTCTCCTTCTTTCTTTTCTTTTCTTTTCTTTTCTTTTCTTTTCTTTCTTTTCTTTCTTTTCAGGCCAGGCATGGTGGCTCATGCCTATAATCCAAGTAATTTAGGAGGCCAAGGCATGCAGATCGCTTGAGTCCAGGAGTTGAAGACCAGCCTGGAAAACATGGTGAGACCACGTTTCTAGAAAAAAAAAAAAGCAAAAATGAGCTAGACTTTGTTGCACATGCCTGCAGTCCCAGCTACTTGAGAGGCTGAGTTTGGAGGATTGCTTTAGTGATCTTTTTTCTTTCTTTCTTTCTTTCTTTCTTTCTTTCTTTCTTTCTTTCTTTCTTTCTTTCTTTCTTTCTTTCTTTCTTTCTTTCTTTCTCTCTCTCTCTCTCTCTCTTTCTTTCTTTCTTTCTTTCTTTGTTTCCTTCTCTCTCTCTCTCTCTCTCTCTCTCTCTCACTCTCTCTCTTTCAGACAGGGTCTTGCTCTGTGACCCAGGCTGGCATGCAGTGGGGTGATCTAGGCTCACTGCAACCTCTATCTCCTGGGCTAAAACGGTTCTCCAACCTCAGCCTCTCAAGTAGCTGGGACCGCAGGCATGTGCAACAAAGTCTGGCTGATTTTTGTATTTCTTTTTTAGAAACGTGGTCTCACTGTGTTTTCCAGGCTGGTCTCCAACTCCTGGACTCAAGCAATCTGCATGCGTTGGCCTCCTAAATTACTTGGATTACAGGCATGAGCCACCTTGCCTGGCCTGAACATATTTTCATGTATCTATTTGCCATTCTTATATCACCTTAAGCAATTTTTTTCAGTCTTTTGGCCATATTTTAATGTGGTTGTTTGTGTTCTTATTCTTGAGTTTTAAGAATTTTTTTTTTAATATATCCTAGAGACAAGTCATTTGTTGGATATGTGACAGAAAATATTTATTTGGTATGTATAAATATTTTCTTCTCATTTTTAGTTTATGTTTTCATTCTATGAATAGTGCTTTTCACAAAATAAAAATTTTAATTTTGATAAGCCCACTTTATCTTTGTTTTTCTTTCATGGATCATGCTTTTAGTTTCATGCCTAAAAATTCTTTAGATCCTGAAGATTTCCTCCTGTGTTTTTTCTAAAAGTTTTATACTTTCATGTATTACATTTAAGTCTATGATCTATCTTGAGACTATACAAGGAGCTCAACAAATGTTAATAGTTTCTCCCAACCCCTTTGAAGTATTCTAAGGCCTGAAAAGAAGCAGAACTATGGATTCCATTTTTATTGGATTCTGTGTTTGTGATTTATACTTCTGCTAGAGGAGTAGAAACCTCAGTAGTCAGAGAAGAGAATCAGGCCAATCAGTGAATTTCAAACATACTAGTGAGAGCCCCATAGAGATTGCAATAAAATGTTTAAAAATCTACTCTACCCATGGACATTTTAAAAAGGGAAGCTTAATAAAAACACATAGCTAATATTTTCCTTCTTAATTTTGTAAAGAGTATATGTTTATTGTACATTTTGGATTGCTTTTTGTTTGCCTTCTCTGTTTCAAGCAGATTTTTTAATCTAGCATTTTCAAAGGTTTAACATTGTATTGAAATTTTGATGCAATAATGCTATCATTTTCAAAGTTTGATAAAGCCTTTTTCCTTTTAGTGTTCTGAAAGCAAGACTATTTTTAACGATTTCACCACGGCCACAAAAATAACCTTTTACAAAAACAACTTTTGACTAAGGTAATCGCTCATCTCTGTTGAGAATTGAGAAACAGAGCAAAATTGTCCACGTGTTAGGAAACTAAAATTGAATGCCACAAGAAGTCCAAATATTAATGTTTTTTCCTGTGGGGCTAAATAAAGCTTCTGCTGATTCTTCGATGTTTCCTATAACATGTTAGAACCAGAGTTAAACGATTAAAACTCTTCCCCCCAGCAATTTGGCAGTTAAGTTTCCATCATCATTTACTCTGCTATAAAAAAGAATTTATCGCAAACTGTTTTAATCTCTTGAAATATTTTCACAGGCAAATGAAGTCAAGAGTTAATGGATTTTTTATTAAAAACATAAAAACCATAATACCTATCAGTGTATGTCTAAAAACACTAGGAAACATTGTTTAGATAATAGAAACCAGTCCTAGCTAAGAGGAAGAAGATGGAGTTGGCCTCATTCAGGTCTGTAGTGTCCCCATGGACCTGAGCAGAATTTATCAGACAATTTTTATCTGGGAAGATTGGATGGAAAACAAAACGCATACTACTTCACGGATTCAGTTATTCTCCTAACTACCATCTCACCACGGAAATTTCATTTTGTGTGGATGAATTCTCTTGTGGAGTCTATGTCTTTGATATATATGGTTTGTTCACTTAAAAATTATTATAGAAATTTATAAAGATGGGGGAAAGATACAGAGGATAGGGAAGGAATTTTAATAATCCTGTAGTGTCTACTTTTCTACATTGAAACTCCAGGAAAACTACTTGATATAAAAAAGATTGCCTCATAAGTCACAATCTTCTTGGCAAAAGACTTGATTATCTTTGAGGTTATTTTAAGCAAGTTGTGATAAACTAATAGGTTTTCCTTCTCCATGTCAGGGAAATATCTTAATGATTATCACATTAAAATTGCACAGTTATGCTACCTGAGGACCTTATTGTTATAATTTTCTTGAATAGATTACCTGAGTGAATTCTATAAAGATTAGATTGCTGACTAGTTTCTCATCTATGGAAACTCAAAGCTTTATATGCCCCCATACTTAAATATATAGAAACTTAATTAGAATCTGCTGTGTTATATAGAGTCCTTAAGATTTGGACATCTTGATTTCTAGACTGTGCTCTGCTGTGAATTAGCTTTGTAAACTTGCACCTCAGTCTTCTATAATGTGAATTTTGGAATCAATCAAATATTGGTTTCAATTCAAGCGTTATCAACTAATAACTATGGTTTGGGGGCAAGTTGTTTACTATGATCCTTAATGTTTTAGTTTGTTCTTGCATTGCTATAAAGAAATGCCTGATGCTGGGTAATTTATAAAGGAAAGAGGTTTAATTGGCTCATGGTTACACAGGCTCTACAGGAAGCATGGCTGGGAGGCCTCAGGAAACTTACAATCATGGATGAAGGAGAAGGGGGAGCGAGCCCTTCATATGGGCAGAGCAGGAAGAAGGGCAGGGGAGGTGCTACACACTTTTAAACAACCAGATCTGGGAGAACTCACTCACTCACTCTCAGGAGAACAGCCCCAAGGGGATGATGCTAAACCATTCATGAGAAACTGCCCCTATGATCCAATCACTCCCTCACCAGGCCCCTCCTCCAACACTGGGGGTTACAATTCCATGTGAGATTTGGCGGGGATACAGATAAAAATCATATTACTGTCTTATTCTTTAAAATGACAAGAATTATCCTTGGCATGCTACCTAATAAAATAGACATAATACATGTGAGACCACTTAGAAAACTGTCAGATTCTATAAAAGTATAAAACATTATCATTTAAAAGTAAAACTTTGCCAAAAGATAAACTATACCTGTGCTCCAGTGATAATATCTACGGTGATGCAATTAAAATAACTAATATTTCCAGGTTGATATTTGGATCCTTGTACAATAAATTCCGGATGTTTTTCAAAGCTATGGTCAAGTTTTGGAAATAATTTTTACTATTAAGTGGCTAGAGAGAGCTTTGATCAGAAACGCTGACTTTGGCAGATGCACTAACTTTCGCATGCAGAAGTCTATCCTCCAGAAACTGTTGCTTACCAAAGAGGGGCTTGTTCACGGAGAAGGATTTGCCCTGGTGTTTCTTACACTGGAAAATTTTCCCATCCTTCTCTGGCTGGACCAACTCAAGGAGCAGTGTCTATGGCTTCATAATTGAATGGTACATTTGAGATGGGGGGAATATGAGCCTTTTTTATTCTAGTGAGGTGAGTGATCCTTTGTTTGGGTTTTACAGCACGGTTCCCTGTTATGAGTTGTCCTGAAATCCCCACAGGAGCATGGAAGGCCATCCTAGGCCATCCTAGGTAAGGTCATGGTAGGTAGATACCAGGTGAGAGGGCTAGAGTTTTCTTGGGGTCTGCTCTAGTTGGGATTTCTGAAAGATGGAGGCAGGGTGATAGGGATATTGCTGATCTTAAATCAGGAATCTAGAATTTAGGCAGGGATTTAGACTCAGGCAGCTGCAGCAGGGCCAGCCAGGAGACTGGAATCTTCTGAAGGAACACTGGTTCTTTTCAACTTGATTAACTCAGACATGCTTTTTAGATCATTTCCCTGAGCATGACCGCTGGTCTTAATGATTGGGATCAGCTCATTTAGACCCAGCTTTCCTAAAGGAGAATGAAGCACTCTTGTTCCTGAAGGTTTTCTGATTTCTCCTTGAGGGAAAGTCTCTACTTCTCTGAAAGAATTTTAGACTTTGAATTCTTTGGTTGTCAACTCCCAGAGCAGGGAGTCTGGTAATCAAAGGAAACCTCTCCTCAGCTGTGGTCTCAATCCCTAGGCCCAGGCACCAACTACACAGCTCAGGCTCAAGGCTGAACCATGAGGATCCTCATGGACAACTTCCACAGTCAAATATAATCATCTCAGTAGTTAGGACGCAAGTGATTGACTTCTTTCATTAGCGTTCCTCATTATATATTCATATTTGCACCACTCATTTCTGCTCATGTTTCAGTTTGTTCTGAATAAAGCACCCAGCCTTAATTTCCACTGCTACAACTTGAAATTAAATATTTTCCCTTTCAAAACATAATTTAATGTTCTTTATTTTTACTCTCCAAATTCTCATACATGGTTGGCACTGAATTATATGATTAAATAATTGGAGTGGGAGATGTGAAAAGATTGCCTGTAGAGAACACTTCAAAATTCATAGCAGGGTTTATAGTTGTACACACTGAATAATTATGGCTTTTCTCCAGGTCTGAAGCAGGAGGACTCTTGAAGGATTTCTTTTTCAGTGTGTAGATGAGTCAAGGGAGTTTTTTTGTTCACTCCTCTTATCAGATTTATTTCATTCCTCTTTTGTTTGAACTCTAGCTTAGTAAGAATGTAAAGGTAATCAAATAGCAAAGTAAAGTTTGTTGTTGTTGTTTTTAGTCAGAGTCTTGCTCTGTCACCCAGGCTGGAGTACAAGTGGCGTGATCTCGGCTCACTGCAACCTTTGCCTCCCAGGTTCCAGTGATTCTTGTGCCTCAGTTTCCCAAGTACTTGAGACTACAGGAGTGCACCAACACTCCAAGTTAATATTTGTATTTTCAGTAAATATGGGGTTTCACCATGATGGTCGGGCTGGTCTCAAACTCCTGACCTCAAGTGATCTGCCCACCTTAGCCTCCCAAAATGCTGGGATCACAGGTGCCACTGCACCCAGCTTGCATCAAGTTTTGATAGAAAATAGCAATGCTAATAACTAAATTTTGTTGTTTATATTACTTAGAAATTATCTTATTTGTATTTATTAATGTGTTAATCCCATCTAGAGATCAGTAGATTGCAAATATGCCATTAAATGTACACATATGGAACAAATATATTGATGATGCTAATAGGAAAAGGGCAGGAGAAAAATGATTGCTTGTGCTCGTGCGTGAATTTGAGAAAAACTAACAAGATAAAGTGGCAAGGTGATTGTATTTAGAACCAGAAAATCTGGGTATGCCCCCTATCTCTTCTAGTTACTAACAATTTAGCAGCAGTCAAACGAAGGCACTTAAATTCTCTAAACCTCAGTTTACTTAGGGTAAAGAGGAGCCTCAAATCCCTAGCTGTGTAATTAGGTCACTGTGAAAAATGGAATAAAATAAATGAAAGTACTTTTAATATTCAAAGGCATGAGAATGTGAAGTAGTGTTATTAGAGTGCCTCAGTAGAAAGTAATGTGTCCTATTAGCTAAAAGAAACACAGGACCTGCATGTGAAGAACGACATCCCATGTCTGATTTAGATGCTCATCAGCCTCGTTTTATATGATTAGAATTCATCCAACTCAAAATGCAATAAATAGACCCTTGGGTTTCACTTATAACTCTTCCATTAATTCAGGAATAAACGTTGTCAAGTTATTTGACCTCCTGGGATTATTAGAACCAGTTACCTGATATCCTCCAGATTTGCTCACTCCGTCTTACCTTTAGTCAATGGGGAGAGTTCTTTCCATAAACCACATACAGAGCTAGATAGCTATCTTAGGCTGGGTTCCCTAAGAAAGCAGACTCTGAGACAAGAACTCAAGTCTTAGTAGTTTATTTGGGAGGTGATTCCCAAGAAGTGCTGAAGTCAGTACAGAGTTGCATTCATGAGGAAATTAACACTGCAGACAGCTGGGGCTCAGTCCATCTGGGGAACTCTGGGAGACTGTATAGAACGTAAACTGTCCCATCGGAGGAGGGAGGAAGTTGGTTATTTTTCTTCCAATTTGCTTCATAGTCACTGGCCGAAGGCTACTGTTGGGGCAGCAACTCCCTCACCCTCTGGCCTGCTATGCATGCTGGCCAAACATGTCAGAGATATCATGCAGTGATGTGTCACAGGTGCCTACATAAGAAAGCCATTGGCACACATGGAGAGAGTGAGTAGAGAGGAGACATGGTGGAGCCTTGACAGCATATGCTACAATGCAGTGGCTCAGATGCCCCTTAAAGACCAGATAGCTTCTCAGCTTAAGAATGGTTAGCTGACAGCTTCCAACTGTGAGTGCCTTCAGAATCCTTCTCAGGTTTGTAGCTGAGGTGCTGCTATTCTTGGGGGCAACCCCCAGCCAATGATTGAGCAAGGCAGGGGTATAAGGGCTTGTCTATTTCTGCTCAAAGAAAGATTCCAATAGGCAATCTTTACTCCATGGCCCCTATGGTAAAGACTTTCTTAGGTACATCTCAGCCTGACAGATCTCTACATAGTCCAGCTTCATGCCCTTTCTCAGGGTTACTGCCTAGTAAACCTTTTGCCACCTTAACTCCATCTTGATTGGCATCTGCTTCATGGAGAACCCAAACTGCAACAAATACCAATTCTAAAGGAAGGTTTGGAAAATGTCAGTCTCTGGGCTTAAAGAAGCATCTACGTTACATAGATCAACAGGAAAGCTGGACTGAAATTTTTCTTTCTGTAGTAGGAATAGATAAGACAAAGTCGCCTCTAAAGCATTGGAAGTCAGCCAGACAAAAATACCATTGATGAAAACAGTATGGAAAATGTATTGAACTTATGGAATAAATGGTGAATCTACACTGGAGGTTTGTTAGACATTGAATAAATACTTGAGGGGACTGATGGAATTTCTTTCTTTCTTTCTTTCTTCTTTTTCTTTCTTTCTTTCTCTCTTTCTTCTTTCTTTCTTTCTCTCTTTCTTTCTCTCTCTCTTTTCTCTTTCTTTCTCCCTCCTTTCCTTCTTTCTTTCTTTTTCTTTCTTTCTTTCTTTCTTTCTTTCTTTCTTTCTTTCTTTCTTTCTTTCTTTCTTTCTTTCTTTCTTTCTTCTTTCTTTCTTTCTTTCTTTCTTTCTTTCTTTCTTTCTTTCTTTCTTTCTTTCTTTCTTTCTTTCTTTCTTTCTCTTCTTTCTCTTTCCCTTCCTTCCTCTTTCTCTCTCTCTCCCCTTCCTTCCTGTCTTCCTTCCTTCCTGTTTCTTTCTTTCTTTTCTTGGTTTTTGAGACAAAGTCTCACTTTGTCACCCAGGCTGGAGTGCAGTGGTGCCATCTCGGCTCACTACAACCGCTGCCTCCTGGGTTCAAATGATTCTTGTGCCTCAGCCTCCCAAGTAGCTAAGATTATAGGCACCCACCACCATGCCTGGCTAATTTTTGTATTTTTAGTAGACACGGGGTTTCACCATGTTGGCCAGGCTGGTCTCAAACTCCTGGCCTCAGGTGATTCACCTGCCTCAGCCTCCCAAACTGCTGGGATTACAGGCGTGAGTCACCACGGCTTGCCTGGAATTTCTTTCTTTAAGCACATTTTTAAGAATGGATTACTTATTCCACTGAGGCAGTGGTCATCTTCAAAAGTTTTATTACAAATAATATATTTTTAAAAATCTTGCAGATGACTGTACCTCTTAAAGAAAATAGCAGAAGCATTCAGGACTGAATTGCATTAGTCATTGAAATCATCCACTTGGCAGTATAATAGGGTGAAAGGCTTGAGCAATAATCTGTATTTAGATTCAGCTGCTTAAAGGGAAAGAAAGGGAAGTAATATGTTTGAGAGCTTATTATATGTAAGAGATTCTAACAGCTTCTTTTATTTATTCATTCACCAAATATTATTTTGAACATGCACTATTTTCCAGGCACAGTTCTAGGTATTGGAATGTATCAGTGAATGAACATACTATAATTTCCCACTATCATAGATTTTATATTCTAGGGGGAGAAAATAGACAATAAATATTAAAATAAAATAAATATATGATAAATAATCTTGAAGGCAATGCATAATATGCAAAAAGTGAAAAGAATAGGAAAGTAGTTCAAGGTAGGGGTTGGGTTAAAATGTAAATGAGGTGGACAGGATAGGCTTCATCGGGAAGATGACATTTGGGCAAAGACTTTAGTAAGGTGCGGGAATTAACTATGTGGATAACTACAGAAAGAGGAATCCAAGCATAGGGAATACAGAATTGAGAGATCTTTGATCCTAAAGCACGTCAGAGGAACAAAAAAAGAAATCAATGAGGAAATAGAGGCTTTTATAGAAACTAAATTGCATTTTCAACTTTCATAGCCAGTGACCTTAGGTGCTCATTCAAATCTATCTGCCTTTAAAACCCACCCTCTTCTTGATCCTGGCTATAGCATTTTATAAATTAGAGGAAAATCACCTCCATTTTTGATTAGCTAGAGATGATTCCTTTCTTTTATAACCATCAACTAGATGGAGTTTGATAAGATAATTGCCTAACTACAATCTATGCTCACATCTACAGATGCAAATGTACATTTTCTTTGCTATATCAGAATATTCATAAATACATTGAGCCAGATTAAAAAATAGAGCTTGAGAGGTATCATATGCAATCACATTGCATCTGTGGTTTTACCTATTTGCTATTTTTTCCCCTAGAATACTCATTAAATGGTAAATGGTAAGCGTGACTTAAGCAGGTGTCTAGGAAACCAAACAACGGGCCTGAGAGTCAGCTTCACTGAACCCATTGGAAGGCCTCACCAGCTGTTTTGGCATTGTGGAGACCAGCCTAAATGATCTGCTCTAAAGCCAATCTTCTTTCGACCATCTCAGCCCAGGCTGTTTATTTGAAGTGATGTATTTCATGATTGCCCCCAGTGAATGAGGCTTTTCATGGAAATCAGTGCCAGTGACTTTAACTAGAAAACTAGTAACATCTCAGCTTTCTTGTTCAGAAGCGTTCAAAAGACACACATTTCCCAACATAATTAAAAATATACTGGTTGACCATCCTTGCTTGAGCAGAATTTTTATTGCAAGCTGGAGAGTCCCAATCCCCATAGAAAACCCACCATTTAAATATCTTTGATCTTTTTAACCATCTGTCAAATTCTTTTTTTTTCCTCTCAGTGACTCCAGAATGCTATCTCTCCTGAAGAATATCCCTGGAATTAGAAATGTATTAAATTGAAATTGTTAGCATCCCCTTGCTATGAGAATAAAGCTGAAAAGCATCTAGTTATGATATGCATCTTATATAGCAGATACAATGGATTTTTTAAAAAATGAGATTCATTTTATGCACAAAGTAAAATTTTTGGAGTTTCTTAAAAAATAGGTACTGCGTACTTTGAAATTGCATTATATAATCAATGGAAAAAAGATAAGACATATTGCATTTCCAAAGCAACTTTTCCCCAGGAGTTTCAAATGTGCTAAGATATGAACTCATTAATCTTCCTACTCACCTTTTAGTAGTGAAGGGTCAGATATTATTTTCCTAGTTTCACAGACAAGGACTCAGCCTCAACCTCTGGCTGTTCAATGACAGAGAGGTGTCTAGAAATTAAAACTCTGTATCACATATACTGTTTTATCTGGGTTTAAGCAGAAATCTATCTCCTTCATCTTCCAACACTATATATTTTTTTATCTTTTGAAAAGCATACAAATTCACACACATACATATACACTTTTTTCCATGACTATAAAATATGAATTTGCAGTACAGGTTACTCTTGTGCTGAAACAAAATTGTTTTGCAAAAATAAATGGAAGCCAATTTTACTCTCAGTTTTTCAGAAAAAAATGATAACTTGATAATATCTAATGATGGTCATAATATTGAATAATAGGCACACTGATGCATTATGGATGAGGAAATGAATTACTACAAAATTTTTGGAAGGTTAACTGGAAATTCATATTAAAATAAATATATTCCCATGCTTTTGCTTTGGGGATATATTCTATTCTACACAGAGAAAAGCATCAGTAGGAAGCATCGGTATATACAAACATGTTAATTTCAGCATTATTATTACATTATTATTATTTGAGACACAGTCTCACACTGTCACCCAGGCTGGAGTGCAATGGCGTGGTATCGGCTCAATGCAACCTCTGCCTCCTAGGTTCAAGCGATTCTCCTGCCTCAGCCTCCCGAGTAGCTGAGATTACAGATGCCTGCCACTACGCCCAGCTAATTTTTGTATTTTTAGTAGAGACGGGGTTTCACTATGTTTGCCAGGCTCATCTCGAACACCTGACCTCGTGATCCACCCACCTTGGCCTCTCAAAGTGCTGGGATGACAGGCGTGAGCCACTGTGCCCGGCCTCAGCATGGGCAAATAAACAAACCAAAAACACCTAGGAAAAATGTAAACTCTCATCAATGATTGCATGAATAACTAATTTCTAGTTTATTCATTCTGGGCAGACAATTACATAACCCTTAAAGGAACAAATTCCTTCTGTAAGTATTTACCTGGAGGGATAGCCATGTAAAGTAAATGCAGAGTTCAAATGGAAGATAATATGAAGTTGAGTAGAAGAACAGGTGCCAGGGAGATTTGGGACTTTATTTTAGTCAGCTTCTCTGTATGAGTATGTATTATTTTTGAAATTTGAAATAAATATCTTACAGAAAATATTTTTAAGGGATCAAGTAAACAAACAAACAAACAAAAAAAAACAGGAGACTGACACAGCACGATGAAGTAGAAGCATGGGGTTTTGGAGACAGCCAGATTGAGTTAATAACTGCAGAGTTTCCTCATATAAAAGAGAGATAATACCTACCTCTACACAAAGCACAAAGGACACTTGTGCTTGGCAGTCATTAGGCAGAAACCAAATGCCACTGGTGTTACTGGAGGAAGAAAGTTTTCCAGGTAGGAGTGGAAAGAAACCGGGGATATAGGATGGGCAGGATGGAAAATCGATTTTTCTTAAAATCTCCAGGTCAATTCACAGAATTAGAAATTTGGAACTGTGGTACCAGAATGGAGCCTGCTGAGACATACTTATGGACACAGTATATTTGAGCCACTGTTCTCTCAGTAACCCTAGAATTTCAGGCTAGCAGCTGAGAGAAACTGATGGACTCTACTTCCAAAGGTTCCATTACTTATCAGCTTTGAGAACCAAGTGGCAAATTGTTGATGTCTCTGAAATTCAAGACTCTCATTGAAAGATTTTTCAGTGTGTGACTTGGAAAAGCGGGCCAGTTGTATTGCTTCTAGGGTTACAATGAAAATCAGAAAGCAGAGAAGAAAGGGAGTGGGGAATAACAGAAATGTTTCAATTGGCAAATATCCCTGTTGAGCATCAGGTAGGTAAATTACTGCTGGAAGGAATTCATTCTAACGCTGCTGGGTTCTGTCTCTTGACAGCTTACAGTTTTAGTCTCAGAAACAACTAACCTCAAGATAAAACACAGGGCGGAGGTAAAACCAAAGTTGTGCATAAAAAATGCACGGGTGATCTTAATGCAGAACTAGAAGGAACCAATCTAGAACGATTAGCCAATCAGGCTCAAGACTACTAGGAGGCAACCCAAGAATTGCCAGCAACTATCAGGAGATGGAAGAGAGAAGAAAGGACCCTCCCCTAAAGCCTTCAGAGACAGGAAGACACTGCCAGAACTTGATCAAATGTCTAGCCTCCAGAACTGTAAAAGAATACATTTCTGTTGTCACAAGCCACCCGGTGTGTGATGCTTTTATAGGGCAGCTTTAAGAAATTAATACAGATTTAAATCTAGGAGTTAAAAAAACTCTAGCTATGACCTCCTTCTTTCAGAGGTAAGCTTTAGGACTTAAAATTGGAGAGGCTGGTTATGGGTTAAGAAAATAAAGATTTCTCTATCTTATTATAGACAGGACATGCGTGTCATTATTCTAAAACTTACTCCTCAGAGGAGGTGGGAGAATAGATGTCATATATTTCTATCCCTGTCTTATCGGTTCTAGTTTGTCAAGCTCTGGCAGGGAATTTTTTCAATGCATTGACTTACATATTTATATATTTGAATATTAAAGATCACAAGATAAACTTACAGCAGGAATCTGGTAATTTTCCCTAATTGAGTCTGGTGTCCTGTACAGTTCTATTGACCTTCTTCCGGGCGAGCCTTGGAGGTTTCCTGTCTGACGTAGTTCTGTGACAGAATGCATCTGGCTTATTTTAAAGTTCTTACCATTATTTGCAGATAGCTTTTTGTCTTTCTTTCAGCACACACTCAAAGTACTTTTTGTAAATAGTCTTGCAGAGATTTTGCTTTCCTTCAACATATTCTGCAAAATACTGTATCTTGTTCTACCTGCTTATCTAGATGATAGTACTTTAATCTTTTTTTAAACTTGAACCTCACAGGAGCATAAATACTGTGTTTTCTTTGCCTGATGCATTATTTCTCACTATTTGCATTTAGATTTTGTCTTTGGTAGACAGAATGCATCAAGCACCATCGTGGGACTTCCTGTGTAACACATTAAATACTCTTTAGCATCCTCAGCTCAATTCATGTCTACTATACCTGTAGCAAAAGACAATCTGGATTTAGTTAACCCATTTGCCATTTTCCACTGTAACAAATAAATAGAAAAACTGTTTATTCTCATGAAATTATCTCATATTTTTAATGACCCTTATATTTCAAATGGAGGCTGTTATTTCTGCATAATTTGTTCATGTGATTAGTACTTTGAATTCCTTTAGTTTATCATGAAATAATGTTCCAGTTAAAGTGCAGACTATTATTTATTCCAATAGAAATACCTGCAGACACAAGCTAACATGCGATCCATGAATAGAGCAGTGAAATGTAACAAATTCCTGGTATCAACAGGGTTATCAGTCACTCTAATTCATAGGCAAAAATGCATTATTATTTACATTCTAGACCTGGAAAATTTTTCATTAGCAAAGTTCTGTTTTTCCACTTGTTGTATAGAATTCTGTTAGCATGCCCTTTTGCCAAATAAAATGGAACTATTATTACAAAGTATTTGAGGTAAAAAAGATTTGCTGTTTGGGAGGAACAGCATTTATACTCTTAAAAAGCAGAGCTACTTAGTAAAACTGATTTGTTTAACATCTGTTTGTGTAGAATTTATAATATAACCACAATACCTAAATATTTAAAGCAATATTGGACAAAACAGTGATCAGGGACCAGAATTAATTAGGGAAGGCTTCCTTAAACAGAATCGAACCCAAGTTTGAAGGAAGTGATAAAGTAGATTGGCAGGGAGGAAAGACATCTAGGGAAAAGGAGACCAGAAGTTTTAGCTTAGCTCTGATACATTAATAAGTCCACTCTCTGGTAACTCACATAACTTATATGGGCCCCTGTTTCCCATTGAAAAAAATAAATTGACTGGAGTTCATGACTCCCACAGTTTAAATCTGTTGATATTCTATACAGAAGGCTAGAAAGACAAAAGTGACAAAAATGATTTTATTGGAGCAGAATTTATTTATTATCCATTCTAAGTTACTTTCTTGGAGATAGAGAGAAAGATACACATTTTTGTTGGTAGGGTTTGAATATCTATTTAATAATATTATAGCTATTTTATTGCATCAACTTACCTAAGCTCTTTTTTATAGTTTCCCTTTCTCTATCGTTCTGGGTAAGGGTCAGCCACAAGATAAATGAGTGGGAGGTTTGGAAGGAGGAAGGCAGAAGTGAAGCAGCTGCCATTGGAACCGGAAGGTCTATGCAGGGCACCAGGTGCTGCTGCTGATCTGCTGACCACTGACTGTCTTGGGACAGGGGCAGCCTCTGCTGACTGATCTTCTGCAGCATCTCTGAGTCCCAAGCCACTATGTGGAAAAGTTAAAGAAGACACATTTTTCAAATAAAAGTACAGGAAGCCCAAGAAAATTGAATTTAAGATAAACAACACTAAATAATTTTTTAGTGTGTGCCCAGGCAATATTTGGGACATAATTATACTAAAATTAGTTGTTGTTTTATCTTAAATTGAAATTAAATCAGGCGTGCTTATTTTGTCTGGCAATTCCCAAAGGTGTCAACTTCTGTGGATCCACCACATGCATTGTTGAAACTCAGGTCAGCGAGAGCTGAGTGTAGATTTCAGTTTGCTTTTGTAGGTCCTATTAGTCTTCACTCTTTCCCACTTCACATTTACCTTGGCTTCCGGCTAGCTCTGCTGACCTACAGTGACTTCCAGAAGCAGGAATAAGCACCTTCCATATACTTGTTCACCAGCTCTCCAACTAGACTGTGATCCTTGGCATCAAGGCTAAATATCAGAATTTGTGGATCTCTTTTTTCCTAGCACGTATGTTAGTTTCCCAGGTCTGCTATAACAAACTACCACAAACTGGGTGACTTAAAACAACAGTACTGGAGCCTAGAAGTCAGAAATCAAGGTACTGGCAGAGCTGTGTTCCATCCGAAGGCTTTAGGAAAGAATTTTTCTTTGCCATTCTAGCTTCCTTGGCTTGTAGGTCTGTAACTCCAATCTCTGTGTCTTCACATGGCCTTCTCCTTTATACCTCTGTCATTTCCTGTCTGTCTCTTGTAAGGATACTAGTCATTATGTTTAGGGTCTACCTTGGTAATCCAGGATGATTTCACCTCAAAATAATTAATTGTATCTGTAATATTCCATTTTGAAAATAAAATCACATTCACAGGTTCCAGGGGTTAAAACATGGAAATATCTTTTGGGGATCACCATTCAATCCACTACAGCATCTAACATAAGTTTAGTCCTCAATAAATGTATGTTGATTTCATGCTTGAAATTACACTTTCTCTCCCTTTGCTGAAAACTTTCTACCATTTTGGAAGGAACCTTTAACTGGAAACTTAGTTTCTATATGAATTTGCAAGTCAGGATGATCAAGGTTTTGTTTTGTTTTCTTTTGTTTTTGAGACAGGATCTCACTCTGTTGCCCAGGCTGGAGTGCCGTGGTGCCATCTCAGCTCATTGGAACTCTGTCTCTTGGGCTCAAGTGATAGCAAAACCTCTTAAGTAGATGGCACTATAGGCACTGACCACCATGCCGCACTAATTTTTGCTTTTTTTGTTGTTGTTGTTGTTGGTAGAGATGGGGTTTCACTATGTTGCCCAGGCTGGTCTCCAACTCCTGGACTCAAGCAATCCTCCCACTTTGGCCTCTCAAAATGCTGGGATTACAGCCGTGAGCTGCCTTGTCTGGCCAAGATTGTCGGTTTTGAACTTCCATTTTCTCAACTAAAAAAGAAAAAAGCTTTACAATTTTCATTTAGCTTTATGAGAAATATCACTATAAAATAATGAGTAGTACTAGATCATCATTCTAACTTTTATAGCTTTCTCATATTCAATCCCAGCAATCCCCCTTACGGACAATGGAGTATTTCATAGATACAGCTGTATTTTCTTCCCCACTCCCTGGCTACATATATACCTCATGTGAACTAACAGCACCTGTGGAGAGATAATTGTGGCACAACAGTCAACACATGGGGGAGAGCAGGAGGGCTCGAATGTGAAGCAACTTAGGTTGTTTCCAAGAACATCTAAAACTGAAAATCTGTCACATTTTCAGTTGTATTTACTTAATGATCTGTTAAGTAGATGGGGAGGTAGGATCCCCATACTAACTTGTCCTTTCTCTCTCTTCTTTTTGTTTTGTTTTGTTTTCCATGGTCGGAGGAAATGCCCTGAATACCATGACTCCAAAATTTGAAATTCTGATATGCATGAATTTTTAATACTGCTTTTTGTTCTTCTCTCTATGTCTGCCAAACATGACAGTATATTGCATCTTTTAAAGAGTACTGAATGGAAGTGGCTCCTGTGTAGCATGCCAACTTCAAGATGGGAGATGTTGGTTTCTAAACTGGCTCTTCTACATTTTCACATGGGATGTTAAGTATGTCATTTAAATTGTTTGAGCTTTGATTTCCTCATCCGTTAATGGATAGTAATCAATACTTCATAGAGTTGGAATGAGAGATAGCAAGATACCACATGTGTAGTAGATGCCCACTGTGTAATGACTAAAATCTCCACCCTGTAGGTCACATATATGCAAAATTCTGCTATGCACAATTGCAACGAATGATGCAGTACCCAGTCACCGACACATTCCTAGAGTGTTTGAACAGAAATGCTCAATGCTACTTTGGCAGAGATTTATCAGAAATTGTTTGCAAATTTGTTTTGAAGTACAAATCTGTTACTATGGTTTTCTGGTAAAGTCTCACACTTTTGGTCTCCGTAGGTGTGCAAGAATTGGAGACTTTATTTTTCTTCTCCAAGCCCCCAAATGTACAAGTACATCTTCATGAGTTTACTGTACCAAAACCCGGGTGTTTTAACTAATCAATTATATTTTTAACTTCTCCTAGCCTCAAAGGCATTGAAGGATTACTGGAAAGCACTGCTTCTTCTCTGGGAGTAAACACAATAGCACCATCTGAAGAGAATTGCCTACACTAGAGTTCCCTGAGCTCTGGTTTCCTGGGATTCTCACGCAGGTCCTCTAAGGGCCCAGCCCTCTCCTTGATTTGATGACTGCTGGGAGTCTTCTGCATTGCCTACTGCATTGACTGACTTTCCAGACTTCTCATTCCATCTTGGTGTTCCTATTCCCACATCCTAATGCGTGAGTCCATCAGATACAAAATGACTGCTCTCGCAGGATGGCAAGGGACGTGGTTCTTGATTGTCATCCATAACATCCATGTCTCTTCACTTCACATCCTAACACAGGAAGCTGCTGTCTCCCGCGGGTGGGCTAATGAATCCTGGCTAACACTGTGCCCACTCTACATGTGGATGTGGCCTTAAACTCTTTAAATCTCCTTCTCTCTGAATTCACCCATGGCTTCTCATTGCTGTCCCTTGTCCTGAAAGGTAAAGAAGGAGAAAAGTAAAGACACTTCCCGAGACACTAGGGATGGGAGTGGTGAAGAGGCAGATGAAGGGAAGGCAATGCTAAATTTGGCTTTAATATTGCCTTTTAAGGCTGGCACACAATTGGCTGAGGTCCTGAGGAAGACGCTCCCAGTTTCTGATTTCTGCATGCTACATTGGTCCATCTAATCTTGCCGCTTCTTGGCTTCTTTTCTAAACCTCACTGGCTGTCTCAGCTTTGCTGCTATGTCAGTCCATCAGAGCACAGTAATGACTGCTAACAGGTGAGGGCATGGAAGATGACAACAACAACAACAAGAAAAAAATCACTCCTGATTGACAAAGCACCTTTCAAAGGCCTCAGCACATTCTGCATGAATCACCTCATTTATCTTTACCATGTCCCTGGTGACAGGAGGGGAATTGCAATTATATAATTCTACTTTATAAAATATTCAATCACGATGCAGAAGCTGTGACTTGCCCTAGACAGTAAATTTCAGGAATAGAATCTACACATTCTGTTTGTTATTTCTGTGTATTAGGTATCTTCTTAGTGGAGACCGGAGATAGCAACTACCTCAGAGACATTGCCATTTGGTTCTAGACCACCACAATAAAGGAAATATTGCAATGAAGCGAGCCACACTTTTTTTTTGTTTCCCAGTGCATACAAAAGTTGTGTTTACACTGTACTACGGTCTAATAATGTGCAATAATATGATGTCTGAAAAACAACGTACATACTTTAATTTAAAAATACTTTATTGCTAAAAAATGTTAATGATCATCTGAAGTTTCAGTGAGTCATAATGTTTTTGCTGGTGGAGAGTCTGGTCTCAACAGCGATGACTTTTGACAAATCAGGGTGGGGGTTGCTGAAGCTTGGGGTGGCTGTGGCAATCTCTTAAAATAAGACAGTAATGAAGTTTGCCACATCAACTGGCTCTTTCTTTCATGAAATACTTTTCTGTAGCATGTGATGCTATTTGGTTGCATTTTACCCACAGTAGAATGTCTTTCAAATTGAAGTCTATCCTCTCAAACCCTGCTGCTGCTTTATCAACTAAGTTTATGTAATATTCTAAATCCTTCATTATCATTTCAACCATGTTCGTGGCATCTTCACCAGGAATAAATTCTATCTCAATAAATCACTTTCTTTGCTCATCTGTAAGAAACATCTCCACATCTGTTAAAGTTTAATTATGAGATAGCAGCAATTCAGTCACTTTTTCAAATTCCACTTCTAATTCTAGTTCTTTTGCTATTTCTGCCACATCAACAGTTATTCCTTCACTGAAGTCTTGAATCCCTCAAAGTCATTCATGAACGTTCAAATCAATTTCTTACAAGCTCCTGTTAATGTTGATATTTTGACCTCTTTCCATGAATTATGAATGTTCTTAATAGCATCTAGAATGATGACTCTTTTCCAGAAGGTTTTCAACTTACTTTGCTCAGATCCATCAAAGGAGCCACTATCTATGGCAGTTATATGCTTATAAAATGTACTTCTTAAATAATAAGACTTGAAGTTCAAAATTACTCCTTGATCCATGGGCTGCCGAATGGACATTGTGTTAGCAGGCATGAAAACAACATTAATCTCCTTGCACGTCTCCATCAGAGCTTATGGGTGACCAGGTGCATTGTCAATAAGCAGTAATGTTTTGAAAGGAATCTTTTTTCTAAGAAGCGGGTCTCAACAGTGTGCTAAAAATATTCTGTAAGCTGTACTGCAAACAGATGTGCTTTCATCCAGACTTTGTGTTTCCACTTATAGAGCACAGGCATAGGAGATCTTGCATAATTCCGAAGGGCCCTAGAATTCTGGGAATGGTAAATAAGCATTGACTGAAAGTCACCAGCTGTGTTAGTTCCTGGTAAGAGAGCCAATCTTTCCTTTGCAGCTTTGAAGGTAGGCATTGTAGTTCCTGAAAGAAAGTCAGCCTCTCCTTTGCAACTTTGAAGCTAGGCATTGACTTCCTCAGCTAGGAAAGTTGTGGATATTTCTTCCAATAGAAGGCTGTTTTCTCCACATTGAAAATCCATCAATATTATTGATGAATATTTAACAAATACTTATTGATTGCTGCCATTACAAGCAGCTGCATTAGAATGTTCAAACCAATCATTAGAGAGAGGAAATATTTTGGTGCCCGGAGGATACAGTAAGTAGGCGTACTCCTTGGGTCAGAAAAGCACTTAGGAAAGCACTTAGAATAATTCCCATACTTCTAGATCATCATTTGTGTGCTCCAACATCTACAAATGAGTTTCACAAACCCTGCCACCAAATTATATGCAGACATGAATATTGGAAGAGTGTTTGCAACTTTATTTTAGATTCTTCCATGTTTCCATAATTTCCAAAGGTTAGGAACCACATTCTTAGGATGTTGTCTTTATAAATGTTATCCTTATCTGGCCATGTTGGCTGTTATTTATGCACCAAAGCTTTTCAAGAAGTAGTGGTAAGTAGCTTGGGGATGAGGTGGAGATTTCGGTCACTAGATGCAGCTACTGACAATAGCAATAAGAATATGGCATGGCATGATAGCATAGGAGGAGAAGAAGAAATTTAAAAAGCAGATCTAATAACTTTAAAACACTCTACTCTGGCACATTTCAGAGAGGGGTAAGTGGCCTTCCACACCCCAATAGCTCATCAAGGTGTCACTGTCTGCCAATACTGAAGAGTCATATATGTTCACAACTATGGCAGAGTTTCATCTAGAAAACATGAGATTCTATTTTCTATCCTCTTTGTATTGCATGTTTTGGAAACAGTTTACCCCAAAATAGTAATAACAATAAAAGTTGTGATGCTTGAAGGGGAAAACACCAACAATCTGGAGTGTTTCTATACTTTTAGCAACACATTTTATTCTATATCTAACCCTTGGGACAATGGGGATGCCTGAATTCAAAAGTTTGGTGACCTGAATAGTTTAGTGTGGTTAATAATATAGGTAAAGGTAACAGTTCAGGAATTTTCTTCATTTTTTCTTCTATGTTTCAATGATAGCAACATATTGAACATCTTATGTGTGGTGTTCTTGTTTGAAAATCATTGACTCATCTTATCATCTTTAAACACATTTGCAATTTGCTTGTTAGCTATGATACCCTCTATTATATGCTTTCCCCTCCTCTTCCCAATTGAGTTATTCCAATGTGATTATAGCCACATGGTCTTTTTCAGCGTGGCATAATTTGGTTCTTTATCATCAGAGTCAAGTCGTGTTTTGTTAAGTGAGGAAGGACATAAGAGGTAGGTGACGTAAGACTGGAAAACGAGGCAGGGTGGTTTCAAAGTTAGCTAGGTTTTCTTGTTCCTTAAATACAGGCATATTCATTTTGTTGTGCTTCACTTTATTGTGCTTCACAGGTACTCTATTTTTACAAATTGAGGGTTTGTGGCAAACCTGCATCAGGCAAGTCTATCAGCATTATTTTTCCAATAGCATGTGCTCATGTTATGTCTTTGTGTCACATTTCTGTAATCCTATAAATATTTCAAATGTCTTCTTTATTATAATATGTTTTATGGTGGTCTGTGATCAGCAATCTTGGATGTTACTATTATGTTTTGGGGCACCACAAACTATGCCCATATGTGATGGAGAATTTAATTGATATATATTGTATGTGTTCTGACAGCTCCACTGATCAGCCATTCCCTCATCTCTCTCCCTCTTCTCCAGCCTCCCTATTCCCTGATACACAGCAATACTGAAATTAAGCTAATTAATAACATTACAATGGCCTCTCAGTGTTCAAATGAAAGGAAGGGTCACAAATCAACAACTAGAAGTGATTAAGTTTAGTGAGAAAGTCATGTTGAAGCCAAGATAGGTTGAAAGCTAGATCTTTTGTGTCGAACAGCCAAGTTGTGAAAGCAAAGGAAAAATCTTTGAAGGAAATTTAAAATGCTACTCTAGTGGACACATGACGTGAAGAAAGCAAGACAGACTCATTGCTGATATGGAGAAAGTTTTAGTAGATAGAGGATTAAGCCAACCCCAGTATTTCCTTAAGCCCAAACCTAATCTAGAGCAAAGTTCTAACCCTCTTTAATCCATGAAGGTTTCAATCAGGAAGCTGCAAAAGAAGAGTTTGAAGGTAGCAGAGTTTTGTTCATGAGGTTAAAGGAAATAACTCATCCCTATAACATAAAAGTGCAAGGTGAAGCAGCAAGAATTGATATAGAAGCTGCAGCAAATTGTCTAGATCTACCTAAGGCAACTGATGAAGGTAGCTACACTAAACAATAATATTACCTGGGATTAGAAAAAACTTTTGAGATTTTATAAACATAGTGAAAGAATTGGAAGTGTCCAGATTTGCTGCATGCCAAAATTTAAGGTCTCTCCACCTTATAATGTACTTTCTTCCAACTGCAAACTGACATTATCCAGAGAATGGTTTCATTCAACTTGTGTGGCCCTGGATACTCTCTGTTTCTATGAGCACCCTGAAAGTTTTGGTTTTGGGTGGGAGAATAGCTTTCTAGATGAATGCAACTTAAAAGTCTTCTCTTTGATGGGAAGAAGTTATAGTTCACATTTCTTCTCTGGCTGTGACCATTTATGGCCACTTTTGTGAAGACTGTTTAGTCAGTCAGTGTAAGATAGGTTATGCTGCAGTAATTAATATCTCTCAATCTTCAAAGACTTCAGACAACAAAGATATTTCTTACTCATGCTATATGTCCAATGAACAGGAGCAGAGATACTCCATTTATGGTAGTCATTGAAGTCTCAAGACTTATGAAAGCCCTGTCTTCACATATCTTTTCTTGATATATTCATAGAACTCTCACAATTCACTGGCTAAAGCAAGTCACATGATTGCACTCAAATTCAAAGAGGGTGGGTGTTGAAGTCCTACCACATTCTCTGAAGTAAGAGGGCTAGAAGATTCGTGAACAGTCTTAAAGACCAACACAGTTTTATATACAGATTTTCTGATTCTCATTTCGGTTACTCATAGATTTTTAATATTTTAGATTATTTTCGAGATATGAAAGGTTGCTAGATAATTGGTTTTTTGATAATTGTGCTTTGCTCAAGAATGTCCTGGAGAGATATCATCTTTGTTAAAAGATGTCCTTTAAACATATATCAATTGGATACTATAACTATTTAGGCTCTAACTTCAGTTGACAGTGTGTCACCAACTGTGAATGAACTTTCCCCTTCAAATTTCTCCACATGGAAAAAGAGATCAGTGGTGGCTCCCTTTCTTTCCCGAGCCTGCCTAAGAACTTGACATCTTAGAGATTTTATTTCTTACTTCGTAAAGGTTTTCTAATCTTGTAAGTTGAATCTTTTTAAAGGAGTCCAGTTATTTGTGGAAATAATTGGAGACTTGGGAGACTTTTCTAATTATAAGACTAAATGAACAATTTCAAGAGGCTATATGGAGGCTGATCAAAGAGCAGGAGGAGATGATGGCCATATCCAACATGGGTGTGGGCAATAAGGGTGTGCATTGCCTGAAGAGAATGTAAAAACAATGATAAACCCACTGAAATGCTGTCAACTTTTTATTTCCATGGCACACTGGCAAATCAAAAAAATGTCAGTGATAAAATACTCCTCTGGGTCAGAGCCACCCCAACCTTCCCCATATGTCACTGACTTAACTATCAACCTCAGTAACATTAGTGCTTAACGTCTTTTGTTTTAAGAGGAAAAAATCTGTCACACAATTGTACACAGGATTAATTGCATACTCATGTCACAAAACGTGACACAATGGGGAATCACATTTCTAGTTTAACAAAGATTTGAACTCACACATGCCCAAGACCATGGAAAGAAATTAAAATGGAAGGTGAATCCTAGCATATTATCAAAAACCCAATAGGGCTATACCAGAAAACAGAAGATTTAAAGACTCAAGCCAACAGAGATGAACTCTGGAGAAGTTGTCTAACTTTTACCTTCTTATATCTATCTTTTCTTCTTTCTCCTTGGACATATTAAGCAGTTTTAAAAAGTCCTAGTTTGCTAACTCCAATAGTTAGATCATCTGTCTGTCTGCTTTTACTGTCTTTTGCTTCCTCTTTATTAACGGTTGTATGGTTTTACTTCTAGGAATATCCGATAATTTTAGTTTTCTCTCTGCACGTTGTATTTAAACAAATATCAGTGGCCCTAGATAATCTTATCTTCCACTTGTAAAGATCCTCTCTTCCTTCTGAGAGTCATTTAAGGTGAGGAGGAGAAAGGATCAACTCCTCAATTCTATCAGAGACTGAGTGTGATTCCAGTTGGGCTGTAGTTTTATTAAGACTCAGCCAACTTCCAATCAACCCTGTTCTTAGGGCGTGGCCCTCCTGAACTTCTGTGTGAAAGTCTGATGGGTCTTTTTCTCCTCAGTCCTGAAAGGCTATAGAAGCTTTGTTCATGCCCTTCAGAGATTATTTTGCTTAGCTCCTGCCCCACATGGCTTTAAATATTTGTTAAATGTCTTGAACAGAAGACTGACCATATATTTTCTAAGCGCTACCGACTTTGGGAGTTGTATTCTGTTTTTCAGAAGTTTGTGTCCTGGCCTCCCATCTTTTTGCGCAACCTCAGGATTCAGCAAATGTCCCATGGAGAAAACTGGAAGCGCTCTAGAGCTTCCATTGCTTCACGCTAGGCCAGCACTAAAAGCTCTGCTGGTTTTTCTATCCCCACAGCAGAGGTTCTCTGGCTGGGCCATATCTGATCATTAGCCTAAGGACAAAATAGGCAAAACCTTCTGGGAGACACTGGATGATCAGCATTCCTTAAAAAGGTTCTCCTCTCTCTGAAATTTTAGTTCATTTAGTCTTCACTGCTTCCACATCATTCAATTACTTTCAAATACTGTATTTATAATGTATCCAGCTTTTTTTCTGGCTGTTGCAGCAGGACCATTGACCTGCCTATTCTAATAGCAAGATGAAATTTAAGTACAGTATGTTAAAAAGCAAAAGTAAGTGTGACTTTTGCTCTGAAAGCCTCAGTGACAGGAATGACATTTGCTAGTATCTGGCTATTAGTCCTTGCTTCCTAAAGATCTTAGAAAATAAATTGTGCCTGTGTCCACATTTATCTAAAATATTCTTTAACTATTTTCAATAGGAGTACTTAATCACTAAAATATTTTTTAAATTCCTGGAAATGGAATAAATAACAACAATGTATGTAATTAGAGTAAATAAAAAGATGTTTAATTGTCTGAACAAATATACTTTGACAAACAAAACTTATACAGAAGAAAATAAATGTAGCCTTCAGTTGAAGTTACTGAGTTAAGGAGCACTCTCACTTAGGCAGAATTCATTACTCTTCTAAAGACGGATGAAGTTTTATGAATTTTAGAGTCACAAAGAAAATGGCTCAGTGATCTCCCACCCAGAAGTATCTTACCTGAAAAGCAGTTATGGAACATTCCAGGCAGAGCGCAGAGGCAAAACTGAGAATGACATAACCAGGCCCAGTAGACAATGAACAAATTTCTCGAGGAATTGGAGGAAATAGAAAAGAAAGTTGTGATTTTAAAAATAATAATTTTAGGTTTGTGCGTTTTGTTTTGTTTTTTTAATAGAGACAGGGTTTCACCATGTTGGCCAGGCTGGTTTCAAACTTCTGACCTCAAGTGTTCTGCGCACCTCCGCCTCCCAAAGTGCTAGGATTACAGGCATGAGCCACCACTCCTGAAATTTTAGATTCTTAATAGGACTTACGTAGAAAATTGGTGGTGATATGAAAGTGATTGGGCCACTCCCTAGAGGAACAGCAGAATCTGTGGGAGGCAGAGCTAAGCAGCATAGGCATTTTGATAAGCATATTCAGTATCTCAATAGCTTGAATTTCTTTTAAACTTGGTAGTTAATATATTTTAAATTGTCAAATATCACTAAAAATTTTGAGATTTTATGCATATTAAGATGCGTCTTACAGAGGATAAGACCTATTGTTTTAGTTATTATAGAAATTAATCTTATAGTATTAATTTTGCAGATGACCAATAGGTAAAATAGAACAAACTATAAGATTTCTATTAAAAAATGAGCCGTAGTTCCACTGGTTTATTTCAATTTTATTTGAGTTTTTTAATCTTCTTAACATGTTGTCACACTTTTAATCTACCATACAAAAATTTTAATTACTTGTTGTTTGGTTAGTAGAAAACACCTGTTTTATTGTGTCTAATTAGTGCTGCCAACTTAGAGGGCCAATGTATTCAGTAAAAATAACAACACCAACCAAAAAGTCATGAGCAATTCTTCCCTCACTAGAGTTTAATGAGAGTAAAATCAGTCAATTTAGTCAAAATATTTTCTTCTTTTATTTTAACCAATGTTTTGATATATTCAAATTCATGGTAACAGATCACACTATTAAGAAGCCAAAAATAAAGGTGAAAACAATAACCAAGGTAAATTCCTGGCGAAAAAGAGATGATGGTTCACTAATTTCACCTTGAAAAGAAAGTGAAATGAATTAACCGCTCTGTTCGTGTAACTGGAAAAACATTTACTTCTTGAGCATTATCCTCTTTAAATATGACAAAGAGGTTTATAAAAAAGACTCATTAACTGACTGCATCATGTATGAAACATGTTCTCATCTCTCCCCACAGGATAATGGCCACACAATCTAGAATTGCAAAAAGTGATAAAGCAAGGTAGATATGTGATTAAGAATCAACGGCTTTATAATTTATTCTCAGCATAATAGTGGAGAATAGAAGTTCTGATCATTTGTTTAGTAAGTGAAGAAGTTGTCACCCAAAATACATTATTGTGTAGGGCAATACACTCTAAAGTGGAGTCTGTGTGTGACCATGTGGGGTTGCATTTGGAGGGGGGCGGGGAGAGAGAACAGTCCGGGTGATTACGATATATCCCAAACAGTAATCCCCAGTTAAGAACCACTGTTCCATGATATGTTTGTTGTCATTTTAATATCTAAGGATTTTTAAAAAAAAATCTACTAGCCTGTTATTTCCAACCCCAATTCCTGGTGAAATCTATATTTTTCTATATTCCATATATCTCTCAACATTTGAAAATTCTTTACTTTTTTCATAAGCAGTGTTTCTTCTCTTCCACTTCATTGAAAGATCCAGAGTGAATGATAAGACAAATGGACTGATTGCCTGTGCTGGTGGGTGAGGGTGGAGAGGGTAGCTTGGGGAATGACTTGTATTTAGTTGTGTAATAGAAGACTTTTGGCCATGCCTGGTTTGCTGCCTAATCTTCAGGGCCTTCGGAAATGTTGGGCATATAAAAGTCACTCAATAAATATTTATTGTATAAATGAATGAACCTTCAGATTCTAAGGCAGGGAAAACATTACTCTCTGAAATAGAAGGCATCAATACAACATAAACTAACTATATTCTCTGTTTCAGGCTCTTTTCCTTGTCTGTGTGCTTCCAATGAGAATTATAAATCACAAATGTAGTTGTTGAGACAATTTCGGCAGAGCTCACTCGTAAACCTAGGGAAATCTCCTGAAATTTAATCAGAGACTCCCATTCTGAAATACTACCAATAGAAGATGAAAACAATCTGATTGTTTTATGCAAATGCAAATTGTGTGATATTGGCACTTTGTTATGATTGGTAAAGAATTCTGGACATGCTTGTATTCATTTCCAGGATACTAAGAGCTTATTCTGTGCCTGGCTATGCAAAGCACGGTATTACAATTATGTATGATATAGATCAAGCCTGCACCTCATGGAGCTCAGTCTGGTGAGGGAAATGAACATTAAGCAAATAATCACAAAGTAAAGACACAATTTTACATTGGAAAAAGATGCTACAAAAGAAAAAAACTTACTTAACAGAGGAAATCATAATGTCAGAAAGGTAAAGGATCATGGTACCTTTGAAACTGATGGGGGTCATTGTGGTTGGAGGATGTGGACCCAGGACAAGAGAGGAAAGAGATGCAAAAGGAGAACTGGGTGGCCAACGTCCTGTCAAAACTAGGGTTCAACAAATATGGAAAGAGTATTAGGTGCAAGGCCATGGCACCCCCAGCCACTGATCCTGAGATTGATTGGGTACTTCTTCCTGAGAGAAACCCAAAGGAGGTAAAAGAATGAAAACAAATTTAGGGAAAGAACACTTTATTAATTAACAAGACATAGTCAGGGAACTGTTTTGCCCAGGGAAATTGAATTCTGCTGACTTAGAACTTAAGCAGATGAACAAGCCTCTCTGTGTATGTTTACCCTTAAAGGACAAGTTTTTAATTTTGCACATTTTGCCAATTCAATAAAAGAAAAAATACAGTAAAACCAGAGAGAAGAAAACAGAAATGGAGTAGAGAACATTAATCTACTTTGAGGAGGATGACATCCAAGTGTGGGAAGGGTTCTAATCGCTTCTTTAAAAATCAGCCTTCTTCCTTATCACCATATGTTTCTATGAACTCAATTTGCAAGCAGCCAGGAAAGAAGAGATAAAATGTATGATTGGGGAAAAGGAAGTACCTGTTTTCAGGTGTATTACCCCATTTGTATGATTTTCTCCATGGTTTTGATAACGTCTTAAAATATCTGAAAAATGCGTTGAACAGTAATTGTGAGAAGACACAGTAGGTGAATTGGAAAATTATTCTCATGATTAGCAACAAATACTAAGAAGGAGGAAAACGATTATCTAGACATGAAGCTGTCCCATGTAGAATAATTTACAATGTCCTTCTCCGCATTTTGTCACGTCTATTTTTTTGAGTCTGTAATGTGCTTATGAAAGTGTTGTCTATCTTGGCACACAATCAGAGGAGTCCAGGTAGAACCTAGAAATGTAGTTACCCAAATTAGGTGATGATCAGCTTAAAAATCACTTTAAGTGGCATGCTGATACAGTGACTAAGTTAATGTTTGTGTGTGGCCTTATCCATCTCTTATCATATTTAGCCAGTGTGATATTGGGGGAAAAATGAATGCCATCCTAGTCATACTCCTCTTCATCAATATTAGTTCTGATTACTTCAATTGAATTTCTTAATGATTTGATGTTTAATGTTTAAAGTCTAATGGTTTATCAGCTATTGAAGATAATAACATGGCTACTAATTAAAAATGCTTTAAAATATACCAGTGATTTTTATTTCTTTAAAACAATAACTATTAAACTCTAGATAAATACAATTGGAAATTATTACCCAACAGGAACTCCACACCTGATCTCCAACTGACAGGAGGAGGGCTTTATCAGAATGTCTGAGAGGGAGAGACAGAGATTCTGCTCCCTCCATCTCGTTAGCCCCTGCTGAGCCAGAACGTGATTTGAAACAGAAATGGAAGGAAAAGCAGTTCTTGCAATGCCACAGAGACAGAGTGCTCTACCCCATCAGACCATAAGTTGGACATTCCATGGCGTCACAAAAACTAATTAATACTAAAGTTAGTACTTACTCTGCCTTTCTTATTTTCCCAGGAGGATTATTGTGAATAGGCTTGCCTTCTAGACCACTCAGAATTTGTATGTTGACAAAATACTTCTCCTTTTGACATGTGAGGAGATATACAATGTATGAAAACTCACATCATATTATTTGACGGGGCATTCCATTTCGTCAGTTTGTATTTTATACTTCATTATTTTAGGGGTAAACATCTATAAAAACAGGTTCTGGATTGTCGCTAGGGTTTGGTTCATGCTTAGAGTTTTCTTAACAGTGTTCCTGTTGTTGTATAGCTTTAAAATTAGACGAGAACAAAAATTTCACTCTGAAGCCAGAACAACATGGAACCTGTATTTTGGATTAAATTGCTTAAAAGAATAATCCCCACTTTCTTTTTTTTCTGATGATTATGTTTTGGGGCTACTCCTGTCTTGTCCTCTGAGGCCACCAAGCCATGCACATCTAATCCAATAAAATGAGAATGAGAACACGAGACTCTCCAAAGACTCCAAGTGTCTTAAGGCACTGAAAATATGGACATGATGTTTTCATATAATTGTACACAGTTATTATTACAAAGTGATTTATTTTAACTTTAAATTAGGGAAAAATGTGTATGTAATTTAGTTTTAAAATAATATATGTTAAAAATAATTTAAATAATAAATTAAGCTGAATCCTTAAAAGAATAATTGTAGATTTGGAAGAAAAAAGCTTTATCCAAGACTGTGGATACTTTAAGGAGTCTGTTAGCTTACTTTCCCTTTACTTTCAATTTTCAATTGTTGGACACTATACTGGATATCCACCACTAAAACACAATCAGCATTTGCTTAGATTAAAAGTTCCTAAGGCCTTTAGCTTTGATTTCAGTTTTGCAATGTGCTGTAACCGCCAGGACAGTGACCCCTGGTGAAGACAAAGGTTTGAGTATCAGATTACTTGATATGATTAAGCACATTCCTGTTTCATTCCACAGATACCAATATTAAGTCAGACATGAAACTCCCTTTTGATGCCTATCACTAGGCTATGACTCGCTGCACAACTTAACCTCTTGGTGACTCCAGTTCCTTATTTGTAGGTGGAGATGAACAGGTCTGCTTTGAGGATTGAATACAATAATACATGTAAAGCATGCATTATTTACTTGATACCCAGCCTCGCACATATGAAGGATCACTAAATAAATTGTTTACATGAACATTATTGCTACCTAATTGTTTTTAATTCAGGAAAATATAGAAGGTACAACATCAGAACATGCTTCTGTAGTAGTACTTTTTCCTCTAGTTCAGTACTGTGTCAACCACCACATGAAGTGGTGTAACAAGACATAATTGAAACACTATTGTAATGAAAAGAACACTAGACATGCAGTCAGAAATCTGGGCTCAATTCTGAAATGCATGTTGCATTTACCACATGCCAGGTACTGCTGTGAGTATTTAACATATATTAACCTAAGTTGTCATAACAATCCAGTAAGGCGGGTGCTGTTATTACCCTCATTTTCTGATGAGGAAACTGATACAAAAGAAGTTAAGTAACTTGCTCCAAATCATACATATTTGGCAAGCTGTGGAGCCAGAATTTGAACCCAGACAGGCAGCTTCCAGTCCATGCTTCATAGCCTTTGAACTCTGTGAGCTTCAGTTTTCCCAATGGCACAATGAGAATAATAATCCTACAGTCATCTCATGGGGTCATTGCAAGAATTTAATATGATAGTAAATCTAAACTGCACTGGAACTGAAAAAGACTGTACAAATATAAAAGATGATTGTTATTAAAATTCTTAACCAAAGTGCATCACTATCCGTATAGACAATGAGACAGGGTGTATTACGATGAAAGATGTGATGTTATAAGCATTCCAGGTGCCAAATGCCAACAAAAATATTTTTCCCGGTGAACCTCAATATCTCAATGTTATTACCTGAAAGAGAAATTGAAATAATTTATCATTTTTTGAAAGAACTATTTGAACACTTAAAATTGTTTACTCTGTAACCTTTAGAGTTAATATTTTTTGAGAATGTCTAAGGAAGCCCTTCTTACATGTTCAGAAATGACTGTAGCGGGGCATGTTTAAATGGGCATGTAAATGTAAGTCCTGTCCTGTGAATGACAAACTTACAGAGTGAATTCATTTTGCGTTTTGGGTCAGTGTAATGACCTATTGATTTTTAGGAAAGAAAGAAAAAGCGACATTCACCATCTTTGCTCTTTAATTTCTGAACAGAATTGTGGCCTAAATGGAAGAATGATGTTGTTTATCTGTTAGCACCTTTCAGAGACAGGGCCAAGACTTCTCCTAATTACTTGTGCATAATTGGTGCTCAGTAAACATTTTTGGATTAAAAGCTTAACGCTCTACAGATAGTTCCGGCTCCGTTAGACAGATTCACATCACATTCCTAATCAAGCCTCTGCTGGGCAATAGGCAAAAAAATAGCGACTCTAAGCCTTTGTATCATTCAAAGTTGTAAAATTATATTCTAAGACATCAATGGACATCAGCATGAAGCAGTTTTTAAAATTATATAAGAAGTCTCAATGTGCTGTGAAGTGTATACACAGAATTAAAAACTAGTACCTCAACTGGGCTTGAAATTGCTTCCAGCTAAACAATGAATATTAAATTAAATAATGGTTGTATTGCCTCTTAGAATTTATAAATGTGTGGGACTTTGCTTTGGGTAGACCATGTTTTTTAAAAAAAGAGAGAGGAAAAGAAAGAAGGACAGAGAGGAAGAAAAGTAAAACATGTAACAATGTTGGAAATAAAATTTCCCCCATATATTGTTGATGTCATTGTACCAACAAACACATTGATAAAAACATTGTTGACCTCCAAATTGCATTATAAAAATCATGCTTTTCAAACTAGTTTTGTAAAAATTTATGAAAATCTTATTAAAGATGTTAGTTATGAAGAATTGGGTAGTTGTTCATTTAAGTCTCCACCTCTTTTCTATTATTTTGATTATATATATATATACACACATATATATATTTCTATAGAATTTCTAGGGCGCAGTTTATTCAGGCTTTCCAAGGTTATATGTAAAAAAATGGTTAAACATGAACTAAATAAATCATATTCCCAAATCGTTGAACAATGTAGTCATCATAACTTCTATAAGTGTAGTATCAAAATTAAGGTATAATTGTAGAACTCTTCAGCTTCAGTGCTCTAAATATAAAGTTAACTTCATTTTTTTTTGTTAACTTCATTTTGAAACACAACTTTTGATGAAAAATTCTAAAAGATTTATATAGCTCATTCAAAAATTTCAAATATGCCTATGAAAACTTCTTTATTCCTTAGTGAAACATTTGTTAGCCATGATGCGTTTATGGACTTATGAATCATTTTGCTTGCAGTTTCCTTGGGATAGTCTAGTCAGATGAATTTGGCACCCACACAGTGATCCGGTGCGTTGCTAGTCAAATACTGTCCATGAACCTGTGCCTCCTGTCTGTGAATCCTTTACTAACATTGCAACAAGATAATCAAGTAGCTTAACCAGAATCTAAGACAACTATACCAGTAGACTGACACTCCTTTTTAAATAGCATACATTTTCTGGTAAAGCAACCAATGTGTTCATTTATATTCTGGACTAAGTTCTTTCATTTCCTTGGGGATCAGTGACAGGCTATGGACTGGCTACTTTGAGTAGCATTTTCTAGCATGTTTTTGAGTACTCCAATGTGATGCTCAAAATCTTGGGTTCAGGAGGCCGGCAGACCTGAGTTTGAATCCTGGCCTAACAACTTGGTAGTCAACGGCCTGAAAGAAAGAATTGGGTGCCTATCAGAAACAGCAGCCAAGGTAAAATGAACAGGTTAGAGGAAAGAGCCTAGCGTTTGATGTCAGAACATCTTGAATGAACCATGGTCATAATTTTTTTTAGGCTGCTTACCTTAAGGTAAATGTCTTAAATGAGAAAATATGCATCAATTACACACACACACACACACACACACACACACACACACACACGCTCCATAGTGCCTGATGCAGATAAAGTGCTTAAAGTATTTTGTTTATTTGCTCATTATTAATTGTGTGACACAGTAGAGTGGTTTCCTAGACTGTTTCTTTATACAGATATATATTTGTTACTCTGGAATCTGGTGATGGAAATATTTTAGTCAATATTTGCATTGATATCTTATTGCTTTTCATCACTAATTTTACTAGCCTTATCAACTCATTAATAAATAAGAGAATCCCCCAAAGTTCTGCCAACCCTAAAATACTTTTAGAGTCACATCAGTATTTTTTAAATTGTGGATAAATCCAGTTAATCCCAATATGACTCATGACCTGTCAGTGTAGCCACTGACATTTTTGTAGCACTTAATCACTTGGCTGGCATAGTTCTAAGTAAAGATGGTAAAAATAAAATCTGAATGGAAGAGCAAGCATTGATTTGAGGTTTACTCTTCTCTGTTTACTTACCTACCTCATAAACCAGGTTCTGAGTAGGCAAGTCAGTAAAGGAAGACCCTCGCTAGTTCCTGTCTCCCAAACTCATTTTTTTTTAACTTTTATTTTCGTTTCGGGGGTACATGTATAGGTTTGTTACATAGGTAAACTCACGTCATGGGGGTTTTTTGAACAGATTACTCCATCGCCCAGGAATTAAGCCAATAACCCAGTTATAACCCAGATATAAATGTTGGGTTTTCTTTGAACCCAATAGTTACCTTTCCTGCCCCTCTCCCTCCTCCCACCCTCCAGCGTCTGTGGTTTCCTTCTTTGTGTTCATAAGTTCTCATCATTTAGCTCCCACTTGTAAGTAACAATATGCAGTATTTGGTTTTCTGTTCCTGTATGAGTTTGCTGAGGATAACAGCCTCCAGCTCCATCCATGTTCCCACAGAAGACATGATCTTGTTCTTTCTTACGGCTGCATGGTATTCCATGGTGTATATGTACCACACTTTCTTTATCCAATGTGTCATTAATGGGTATTTAGGTTGATTCCCTGTCTTTGCTGTCGTTAGCAGTGCTGCCATAAACATTCTTGGGCATGTGTCTTTGTGGCAGAGTCATTTATATGGAAACTTATGAAACAGCAATAATAATTCATTATCAAGTCTCTACAGCAACAATTGGGCTCATGGGTATGTTTAAAAGATGCATGAAAATGAGTAACTTATGTCTATTAGTACAAATACATCTCTTTAAAAAGTGCATTAATGTAATTTGTGCAAGTTCTTGTTGCACCTTGCACATGTTCTTCTTGCTCCATGATTATACACACAATCATGTATGTGCTATTGTTGCTGAGCTAACTCAAACTTACCTAGTTCCTTTTTATGTTTCTTCTTCTAACTATTACCACCTCCTAACTATCTTGTTCTGCCTCCAAGATTATCGCTCTCCAATTTATCCTCCCTGAGGCTGCCGGAATGAATTTTCTAAACTGCCCATCAGATCATGTCACTTTTCATTAGAATCCTTCAGTGGCTGCCCATTGCCTTAGGATAAAATTCAAACTCCTTAGCATGATCTGGTTCCTGCCTGTTTCCCTGGCCTCATTTCATATTATTCTCTTGCTCAGTCTAACTAAACTACAGTATTTGCAACTCTTGACCTGTTCCAGGCTCTCTCAGTGCTCCTCCCTTAGCCAAGAATATCCTCCACTTTCTCCACATATTATCTGGTGAATTCTTACTGTATAGTTAGTTACCTAATCCAGAGGCCTTCCCTACTGGTCTTCTCAAGCTAAGGCTCCTGTGTTACCAGCTCTTACCTCTCAGGCGACTTGTAAATCCTGTAATAAAATAATCAGTATTCATCTCTAAACCTCCCATTAAACTGTGAGCTTCCCAAGGGCATGAAGAGTTTTTCTCTTTGACTTTCTATTTTCAATGCCTATAACAGACCTGGCACATAGCAGGTGTTCAATCGATGAGAAATTAACACATATTCAAAGTGCTGAGCTAAATTGCACAACTGCACATCTGAAAAACACCCTAGCAAAACGTAACATATTCCATCTCTGGAATCCTTAACTTTCAAAGCCTAAAATAGCCAATATTTATTCATCCACAATTCCAGGTGGTTTTAATGTGGAGGAAGCAGAGTCACCGTAGTACTTATCACCAGCCCAGGGCAGTTTCTTTGCTACATCCTTACCCTGCATCTTAAATAGCGTTCAGATCAGCTTGGTTTCCTGGCTGTATTGTTTTATATCAGGAAGTACATATGCATCATGTATTTACGGGCCAGGACCCATAAATAGTCTGCATTATTAAATAGCCCTTTACATTAAAGAAAATATTGCATTCTTTTTTAAAGGCCATACTAATAAAAATAGTGATCTAGTTTTTAGGCACTTAAAGTTGTCCAGTTAGTTGCATTAGGATTTTTCAGTGACTCAGATTGGGAGTTTTAGTTTTAACTGTTAGCTTAATAGTGTCAGTGTTTCCACGGTCACAGCTTGACTTTGAGGTGAATACCTGGCCTAAGTAGTTAATTGAATAGTGCCATTTGCTGCTCCCACCTCCCCACTCATGAAGCACTGACTGGACCAGCAGCACTTGAGACTAGACATGGTACAGATGGTGCCTGTCTAAGTCCCTTTCTGACAGTCAGGACATCACGACCACAAATATACAGAAAAACTACAAGTCAGAGTTTAGACACTAAAGGGGAAGCAGGAACTGTTCAATCCTTTGTGTTATAGGCAGTCACATAATGGAACTCTTGAGAACACGGGGTTCTGTGATGATAGAAGTTAGAGGTTGAATAGACACAAGGGCTCTGCCCACCATTAGCTGTTATGCAGCATCTGAGTGTGCTCCTGAACAGGCTGCACATTCTACTCTTCTATGAATCTGTGGCCTTAAAGACCAGATATTTGGACCAGAGGCAGCTTTGTCCTTAAAGAGACATGAGTGTTTTCCAGGTGAAGAATGAGGTGAACTCTATGATTTTTTCCCTCTTACTTCTGTAATTAGAGAGGACACGTATTTCTCCCCATCTTGAACAATGCAATGCCAATTTTGCGTTGCTCTTTCTCTTCTATGTCTCAAAGGATTAGAAAAAGCATTGCATATATCAGAGATTAAGCTAATGATTTTCTAGACAATGTGAGGAAATATCAACCCAAGTTTTCCATTTTATATCCGCAAATATCCTGTGAATCTCTACTTCTCAAAATAAATGGCTTTTCCTACTGGGGCAAATCCAGTTTCTGGTTTACTTGTCTGCTCCCCCAACCCCCTTTTCTCTCTAACTGCCACAAGGAAAATATTTCTGTTTGGTATAAGCTAACTAAGAGATTTGGCTCCCAAGGAAGTTTTCTTAGAGATTGTAGATAAAGAAATGCAAACAGTCACATTTCTTTAGCACGGAAATTTGTACTTCCTTGGATAATGGTTTCAGCATTTTATAGGTGAGCTACTTGCTGACTGTTCATTATCATTTAGTCAAAAACAACATCTGTTGTGAGAAGGCCGGGAAGAAACCTTTTTGGGGTGCTTATTAGTTTTCCTTTCTCTGTTTCACGTTTAGTGACAAGTAACATCTTTTAGACTATCCGTATTTGTGGAGCCAGAAGATATTTGCCCTTTAAAAAGAGGGTTTGCTTTTGTGAACTTTTCTGGTCAAGTTGTGGGAAAGCCCTTTTCCCGGATGGGTCAGTCCCTCCTTTAAGCGGAGAGAGCCAGTGCTTCCTTGCCCTAAGCTGTCATTCCACCTCCCCAGACACTGGCTCCCTGAGGGAAAGCAGGGTGAAAGTGAACCATTTTCTAATGTTAAAAAGGATAGAAAAGTCTTCTAGGGTTTCAAGTACAAAACAAAATAAAATTGCTACATGAGCTCCAGAGCCAGCTTGTTCTTTCATTGGACTTAGCAAAGTGGAAGAGGAGAGCCATGCCCTGAGACAATGGACAAGGCACCCACCAATCGGTAATTGGAATATTTGAATCTCAATGCTGGAGGCCAAATAAACTTACAGTTCATTAACAGGCACACATGTAAGAACACCCACCATATTTGTATTTCATTGTTTGCAATAGTGTTGGCCAAACTCAGAACCTCTTGGGAAAGTTTTTTGAAATACCTACTGCTAAATCAGAATCTCTGGGGCCAGGGAGCTGCAGTTTTCTTAATTTTTTTGTTTTTTTTTTTTAACTTTTAAGTTCAAGGGTACATGTGCAGGTTTGTTACATAGGTAAACTTGTGTTATGGGGGTTTGTTGTACAGATTATTTCATCACCTAGGTATTAAGTCTAGTACCCATTAGTTATTTTTCCTAATCCTCTCTCTCCTCCCACCCTCCCTGTCCCCAATAAGCCCCAGTGTGTGTTGTTCCTCTCTATTTGCCCATGTGTTTTCACCATTTAGCTCCCACTTATAAGTGAAAACATGCGGTATCGGGCTTCCTATTCCTGTGTTAGTTTGCTGAGGATAATGTCCTCCAGGTCCAACCATGTTCCTGCAAATGACATGATCTTGTTCTTTTTTATGGGTGAATACTATTCCACAGTGTATATGTACCACATTTTCTTTATCCAGTCTATGATTGATGGGCATTTGGGTGGATTCCATGTCTTTGCTAACGTGAGTTGTTGCTGCAGTGAACATGCATGTGCATGTGTCTTTATCATAGGACAATTTATATTCCTTTGGTATATATCCAGTAATAGGATTGCATTTTTCATAACCACTCAAAAGAGTTTTATGAACTCTGTTGTTCTAAAACCCCAGTTTATATGTCATATAGTGGTACACTTTTAGTTATATGAAATAAGCTACTGTATTTTCTCTCTGAAGTCATTGTAGGATTGGAGAGTGAAACACTGAGAGTACATGTTCTTAATTCCCCTGAAAATATCAGTTTATAGTCTTTGAGACACTTGGGCCATGTTGTCTTGAGTTTTTTTAATTTTTGTTATACTTTATGAAAAATACAACTATAAAAAGAAGCTATTCACTTGTTTAAGGAGAAACTGAAGGTTCTGAATTGATCTAAAGCTAACAACATCAGACAACTTAAATACCAAATATACTGGGCCATCAACTGTGAATCAAATCCTTAAGATGATCCCTGTATATAAATGAAGCTAATCATTAACTATTCGACTATCACCTTGATTCAATCAAACTTATCTATTTGAGTTAATTGATTATATATGGACACTAAAATAGATATCATTGTAACAAAGGAAAGAGCAAATATGAAATGATGAATTATGGAGCCTGTTTATATATGAACTTTCTCTTTGACATTTACATTGGGTTTTTTTTTTCTGACCATAAGAATGGAAGGCAAACAGAGAACTTCTAGTGAATATCAAAAACTGAATATCTTGTCCCAAATTCAGCTCAACTTGAAAGTCTTCATCCACAAAGTCACATATGGCATAGCAACCACTGATTTCATTTTTTATAACTCCAGAAAATTAATTTGTGGGTACCCACATCTCTGAAAGTTTTATTGACTAATCTTAGTCACTGAACTTTGTGTAGGGAACCTTCTGGTAAAGGCAGACTGCCTTCTGCCTTTGCTTAGTATTCTTTAAAAATGAACTTCTTGTTCTATACCACTTAAGATTTTTTAAAATAGTGAACGTTATAAACCAAGAGAAACAGCTGAATAAAGCCATATGACACGATTAGGAACAGCTGACAGAAACCATAGTCTCTGTAAATCCACTGCTTGTTCCAAAAGATACCAATTAGTTTTTGCTGTCTTCATTGGTTGGCATCATGTAGACATAGCTGAAGTTCAAAACACTAGAACAATACCAATTAGACCTTATGAAGAAGCAGGAGATGATGGGAAGGGCCAGTCCTTGGATTTTATGTCAATATCAAACATATATTGAAACACTGTTCTGTAAAGCTATAAACTATACCATATTTAAGCACATAATATGTAATAATGAATATACATTTTTGGCATATTATATCTAGACTAAGAGAACTTTCTTTATTAAATATGTACTACCTATAGTTTATTTTTTATCAGCAGAAATCAAAGTTAATACAGTGCAAAAGGCTATCCTTATAAAATACTCATATAATTATCGAAACTTGATACAACAGGAGTACACTGGAACATGGCAACTCTGAACTTATTATGGCTTTTAGCAAAAACATTCCTGGGGCAATTTAATATTGATAATGAAGTAATTTATTAAAATTAGGGTAATCATGATGAAAAAGCAAGCAACTTGAATAGTTTCCTTCCCTAGTGAAATAATGCCTATTCTATTGCAGTTACTGAGCTCTGAAGGTCTAACTGAATATTGATAAGCAAATAACAGTTATATTTGATTATATAAAAGTTCAGCATAAGAAATATGTTCTATGAGTATTCTCTCCTCTTCCTTTTCTAACTGAGCCCATAGGAAAGACTTTTCTGTTTGGAGGAGGTCATGCAAGCTTTCTTCCTTCTCTCTCTACTTCTCCTGTGGGACAAATGGCCTATCTAACTAACGAAGTGGAAGAAGAAACCTAGCGTATATGCCCTAGCCCAATCTGGGATCTTTCAAAAAGTGGCTCATACCTAAAATGCCCTTATTTGTCTCCTGGACGTACAATGGACCGCATTAGCTGTTTTGGAGAAAGAATTGGTAAACCCATTTGACCATGGGTCCATACTTTGTTCTTACTCTTCAATGAACTCAATCCCTCAAAAAGTGATAGTTATTATTTCTACCTGTGTGGCCCTATCTCTTTCTTCTGTATTAGTTCAGAATTAGAAAGAGAAAGTTGGAGGTGGATTATGTTACTGCCAATCCCATCTACCCTCACGTCCAAATCTAACATAATGGGAGTTCTGGAAATTCCGTATCTTTCTGTTCAGCTGCTCTAGTTTAGCCTTTTCCTGATCCTTTACCATCCATTACATCCTTGCCTTAGACCCTTGTATTACCTACTTCTAATCATTGTCTAATGTCTCTTCAGAAGGCCATGTAGTTATACTCTTGTACTCTATTTCTCTTAAACTCCTGAACCAAAGAATCCATCTAGGCGTGATCTTTACTACTTATTTGAATAACAAACTCCTTCCAGCCTACCGACCAAATCTTTTCCAGCCTCCTGTCCTCGGTAGGGGTATGGGTTTTCTCTTGTCAGTGGATCCCAGAACTATTTTGTCAGTCCTTGGTGATAAAATTTTAGCTCTTTTTGTCCCATTAACAAGAAATTTTAATAATCACTGCTACGACTTGTAGTTCCAACTACAGGTAGGAATGTAATAATGACATAGTATTATTATTAACAGAGTTCATCTGGCCGGGTGCCGTAGCTCACACCTGTAATCCCAGCCCCTTGGGAGGCTGAGGTGGGTGGATTACTTGAGGTCAGGAGTTTGAGACCAGCCTGGCCAACATACTGAAACCCCGTTTCTACTAAAACTACAAAAATTAGCTGGGCGTGGTGGCACACGCCTGTAGTTCCAGCTACTCAGGAGGCTGAGGCACAAGAATCTCTTGAACCCAGGAGGCAGAGGTTGCAGTGAGCCGAGATTGTGCCACTGCACTGCAGCCTGGCGACAGAGCAAGACTCAAAAAAAAAGAAAGAAAGAAAGAAAGAAAGAAAGAAAGAAAGAAAGAAAGAAAGAAAGAAAGAAAGAAAGAAAGAAAGAAGAGAGAGAGAGAGTTAATCTGCAAGTAATATGAGAAAATTTGATTTTCAACTTAGCTGTGTTTTGCACATATGAGATATGGGAGTTACTCTATGGTAACTTTTCCATCAATATGTATAAATGTAAGAGAGTTTTCTCAGCATTATAATCAAAGACCTACTCACTGCAAAACTGGTCATAATATGGGCATTTTGGGTAGTGGTATCAATTGAATTCCTGATTTCTCTGTTCTGACACAGCATCTTTTCTGAGAGGCTTGCTCTTTGAGAGGCTAGCCACTATCTCTGTTTCCCATACTTCCCCTTGAGAAGCCTACCCTGCTTGCTGATTTGAAGGAGAGGAAATCATCAGGAGTTTTGGAGTGAATCTTATCCCAGTTGTCTCATATGTGCAAAAAGTAGCCATGTTTCAAGACATCTTCATTATTCCCATAAGTATGTATTACGAAAAGGAATATCTGCAACAAGAAACTCAAAAGGAAGCAGAAATCTTCATCTGCCAGGACACAAACATTCTTATTTTACTATCCGTTACAAGGTATTTAAATGTCACTTACCCTCTTAGCATGTTAATTTTCCTCCATCGTTAAAATGGGTGACAGTTTTCTGGCCAACTTCATTAATTAGCCAGCCCATCAAGTAAGTAGTTTTTGAGTAAAAATGTTTAAGCACAATACTATACTCTATGCTGGGGAAAAGAAAAGTCTCTGCAAACTATTACAGACCTATTTCTTGTTTCCCAGGACCATAAAAAGAAGCCCAAGTGCATTAAACAACTAGGGAAGGAGACAATACATTGTACATTCTAATACAGGGCTAATAAAGTATCACATAGACAAACTGCATGGAGCAGATATAAGAATAATAAACACACAACACTGTGAAAGTCTAAAAAGAGTTAACAAACGCTAATTGTTTTTGAGTGATTCATGAAAAAAGTAATTCAGGAGACTATTTAAAGTCTACATTAGCTAGCTCTGGAGGCAGCATAGAAATTTAAAACACAGGCTTTAGCCTTCAATAGTTTATAGTTTAATCAATGAATATTAGATATGAGATGCAATATTAATTATATATACATATATATTTCTTTTTTTTTTTTCGAGATGGAGTTTTACTCCTGTTGCTCAGGCTGCAGTGTAACGGTGCCACTTCGGCTCACTGTAACCACTGCCTCCTGGGTTCAGATGATTCTCCTGCCTCAGCCGCCTGAGTAGCTGGGATTACAGGTGCCTGCTACCTGTATTTTTTAGTAGAAATGGGGTTTCACCATGTTGGTCAGGCTGGGCTCAAACTCCGGACCTAAGGTGATCCACTCAGCTCAGCCTAAAAAAGTGCTGGGATTACAGGCGTGAGCGCCTGGCCAATAATATTATCTATAATAAAGAAACTTCTGGCCTTTCCAGACTAGATCGCTACTCCTTGATACACAAGGTATTGCCACTTTTTAGAAATACATTAAGCTATTAATTTTACATTTATTTGTTTAATCTCCCACTCTCCTATTAGAAAGTAAGCTCACTTAGGATGGTGACCGTGACTCTCCAGTTTGCCACTGTATCTTAGCATAGAGGTTTGGATACAGTGGGTACTCAATAAATACTTTTAAATTAATTAATAATAAATGAACACACATTTTTGTTATTATATTACTTTATTATATTATATTTATTATATAGGTAATGGGCTGAATTGTGTCACCCTCAAAATCTACATGCTGAAGTACTCAGAATGTGGCCTTATCTGGAGATAGGATTTTTACAGAGGTAATCAAATTAAAATGAGGTCATTAGAGTGGACTAACCCAGTATGACTAGTATTCTCAAAAACGAAGAAAGAGATACACACAGGGAGAATGTCATGTGAACATCAAGGCAGAGATCATGGTGATGCTTCTATAAGCCAAGGAATGCCAAAGATTACTAAAAAATCACCAAAACCTAGGGGAGAAACCTGAAACCGATTCTTCCTCACAGCCCTCAGAAGGAGCTAATCCTGCTAACACTTTGATTTCTGACTTCTAGTCTCCAGAACTGAGAGTAACTTTTTGTTGTTTAAGCCACTCAGTTTGTGGGTTTGTCATGGCAGCCCTAGCAAACTAATACACATTCACTTTAAGCCTCTTAATTGAATGGTTGATGAAAA